>NC_048545.1:13600048-14244258 GCF_902806685.2 Maniola hyperantus | reverse complement strand
TACGACCAACGACCTTTGTCTACCTATAGTCCTACGCGACAGGTCGTAAATTTTTTTTTTTTCATTAGAATACAGATTTGACTTTGACTTTGACAAACCAACACACACGACAACACACACTACTAATATTATAAATGCAAAAGTGTATTTGAAACAAATACACTTTTGCATTTATAATATTGGAGTAGAATTATATTAGGATTCCATATTTTTATTTTTATATTTAAAAATTTATTTTAGTCCAAAGAAAACTGTTCCGTTTTCGGCTCGACTCTTTACTCAGCTAACCTAGTTAGGGCACGGTCCGCCTTCTCTCTAAGTAATTGCTAAATTGGGTTTCTTCTTAAAACGGAAGTAGCTAAAATGCTATATAAGTGTTTGGAATAAAAGACGTATTCTTTCTACTTTCGTATACCTAACTTAAAGTAAAGATTGTTGTGGCTCAAGCACATTGAGAGGATGGGGAGGAAATGGTACGGTGAGGTTTAAATTCTAGTCGTTCTGAAGGTAGAACAAAGAAAGAAAAACGGCCAAGTGCGAATCAGACTCGCGCACTGAGGGTTCCGTACTACAATCGTATTTTATCGACATTTTGCATGATAAATCAAAAACTACTTACTAGATCTCGTTCAAACCAATTTGCGATGGAAGTTTGCATGGTAATGTACATCATATACTTTTTTAAGCTTTTTTAAGTTTTTTTAAACCCTTGACTGCAATCTCACCTGGTGGTAAGTGACGATGCGGTCTAAGATGGAAGCGGGCTTACCATGGCAGTTTTTAATAAACCCATGTCCCTTTGGTTTCTACATGGCATCGTAGCGGAACGATCAATCACTTGGCCGCACGGCTTTGCCGGTAGAGTGGTAACTCTAGCCACGGCCGAAGCCTCCCACCAGACCAGACCAGATATTTAGAAATTATGAAATTCCAAATCCCTGCGAGGAATTGAACCTGGGACCTCTCACTAAGAAGACCACAGCGCTTACCACTGCGCCAGGGAGGTCGTCAGTTTCCAGTATGTATTTCCTTTTGATTCTTATATCAAATCGTACAAACAAAAGTACGTAAAAGTTTAAATATTAACCCGCAAGTTAACGTTAGAACAAAGGCTGTAAAATATAAAACCAAGGGCGGTTCTGTGAACCTTTTCTACATAAACCTCATTTTGGTTGCGTTGCAAACTCGACCGAATTTAAAATGAGCCTAAAGTAGGGTAACCACAGGTTTTGCTTTCATGTTACTACTTTTATTACATTACATCGTGAGAAAACCTGCATATATATCTGAGAGTTCTCCATAATGTTCTTAACGATGTGTGAAGTCTGAAGTAGCAGCCCAGTACAGATTGGTAGACCTTACATACCTCTGAGAGACAATATTATGGAGTACTCCTAAGCATGCACGATGTTTCACGATGTTTTCCTTCACCGTTAAAGTAAGTGATATTTAAAAAGTAAAGTAAGCATCTTATAACTAAGATGTTGGTTAGTTGATTAGTTAAAACGCACATAACTATGAAAAATTGGAGGTGTATGCTCGGTTCCTTTCACACTGTACTATTTTTATTTTATTTTATTCGATTACAAGTTAGCCCTTGACTGCGATCTCGCCTAATAGTAAGTGATGATGCAGTCTAAGGTCACAGCGGGCTGACTTGGAAGGTTAAGCCCATAATATAGTAAGTATATACCCTATATCGATTTCTACATGACATCGTTCTGGTGCGCTAAATCGCTGGCGGCACGACTTTGTCGTTAGAGTGGTAACTAGCCAGTAGCCACGGCCATAGTCTCCCACCAGACCAGACCACAACAATTCTAATTATAAATTCCAAAACTGCCCCTGCCGGGAATCGAACCCAGGACCTCCCGCTTATGAGACTGTGGTCTCTCTTTCTCTCACCACTGTGCCAGGGAGGTCGTAAAATTAAAAAAGTAAGGGTAGAAGTAAGATTTTACTTTTACTTTTTACTTTTGACTATTTATTTTATTTTAATTTGATTTAGTTTTATTTAAACAATATTATTTTATTAAGTATAACTTGCTGGATTTTTATCTGAAAATAATTATTTATTATTATTACCTATTATATATTATTGTTATTATTGTCCTAGTTTTCCCTACACATTTATGGAAGCCCTTAGCTAACCCAAAGTATGACGTACGATAATCGCACACCATTCTCGCTTTATCATGTTCCATATTAAAGGCCATTACGACCCAATCCATTACAACTAACATTATAGCGGGCTTATGGATTGTTGTGATTAGGCCGATAGTGTTTAGCTCATGGTTTTGCTTGAAACTAAAAAAAACTTTCAGGTAGGAGAACTTGTGCCACTTTTTTTTTTAATAGAGATGTCGAGCAAACGAGCAAGTGGGCCACTTATATGCTGAGTTGCCCGAAACTAGATAATACGAATTATAAGAATTCTATGGGTTATCGTGATTCGTGATTAAATTAGTTTAATCTCCATTTAAATTTTAGAATTTGTTTTGTACAACTTCGCGTTAGTAGTAGAAGGTATTAAATATGGTTGGATTTTGTATATCATAATATTATTATCATTTGTCACAGAAAGATATTTATTATTTTTAACGTTAAAATATATTAATACAAAAGAAATTGTACACTAATGTTCGATTGTAAGATTCGTTCGAATGTTTTTAACTCTATTCGTATGGATCGATTGCAATCTACGAATGATAGTGAGCAAGAATATGATAAAACAACTTTCTTGTTACCGTCAATAAGGTTGAGAATCGCTTGCACCGATTTCACTGTGAGGCGCAAGCAGAAAATGGGGTGCAAGCGATTTTCGACCTTATAGACATATTTCAGAACTAACTTAGTAGGTTAACACCAAGCAAATTAATCGTGGTTTAGTTAGCATTCTTTGTATCTCTCCTTTTTGAAAATCGCGCCATCTGTCAAAAAGGGAAAACAAGGGTTAAATGCCTGGTGAAATCGGGTCTGAGTGTCAAAATTATGACTTTTAGAACTTTAAAATCCTGTCACTTAATAACTTAGCAAATTAGATAGCCCCTTGATAGCCCATTACCAAGACAATTAGTACTTAATTCAGGCGGCAGTCGAATAGTAGATCAACTTACGTCTTTTATTGCCACTTAAGCAGCTCTCAGTAATCTACGTGCAATTAATTCCGACATAGAACTAATTAGCCGAACTTCGTAGCACAAGCTAGTATACTGCCGGGTTATATTAAAACGTATAATTTAACTAGATAGTTGCATTATACGTACGTATTTCAACCTAAACAGATGCTTGGATTATGGATTTTGTTTAAATCATCATCATCATCATGATCAACCCATCGCTGGCCCCTTACTGAGGACAGGTCACCTCTTGGAATGAGAATTGTTTAAGCCATAGTCCACCACGCTGGTTAAGTTTGGATTGGCATACTTCACACAAATTTGAGAACATTATGGCGAACTAAGCAGGTTTCCTCGCGATGTTTTCCTTCACCGTTAAAGCTACATATTTGATTGCTTAAACTGCACATAAATTCGAAAAGTTAGGAATGCGTGCACGGGATCAAACCCCCGGCTTCCTGAATAGAAGGCCGACATCTTAACCACTTGGCTATCATCGCTTACCAAGACCATTAGTACTTAATTCAGGCGGCAGTCGAATAGTAGATCAACTTACGTCTTTTATTGCCACTTAAGCAGCTCTCAGTAATCTACGCGCAATTAATTCCGACATAGAACTAATTAGCCGAACTTCGTAGCACAAGCTAGTATACTGCCGAGTTATATTAAAACGTATAATTTAACTAGATAGTTTCTTATTACGTACATATTTTGAGTACTAGATTCTTGGAGTATGGTTTTAGTTTGGTGTTCTTTCTTTCTTTCTTCTTCCTAGGCACGTGCATGCCCCTTTCCACGGTTAGGTGTTATTGCAATATTACGCTAGTCTATATATTATGTACCTATTTAGTTTAAAAACCGGCCAACTGGCTCCCCGTGGTACGTGCGCAACGTGGACCTCCACAGAGACTTCCAACTGGCTCCCCGTGGTACGTGCGCAACGTGGACCTCCACAGAGACTTCCAACTCCCGACAATAGCTTATTACTTTAAACAGCTTTCCAAACACTATTTTGAGAAAGCCATTAGACACCCCAACCCCCTAATAGCTGAGGCAGCAACATACACCCCCGACCGAAACGACCCCCCCAAATAAAAGGCGCCCTAAGCACGTCCTTAACGATCCCGACGACCAAATCTTGACCGACAATGCTCCCTATCGCGTAGGGCTACACCTTTTTACAGCGTCTTCGCCGGCGAAGACGAGGCCCCCGATTTCTATCGTCACCCGGACGTGGACTCACGCCACGGTCCCGGGGGCGTGCGGACTAACCAGTAGTCCAACAACCACCCATCCCAACGTCATCCTAAGCCGTGGTCCGAGCCTCACAGGAGGCGCCCTTAGGAGGACGTTGCCCCCCGACCTCTCGAATTATTTCTTCGAGCCCTCGGGCTCACCCCCAGGGGAAGCTTCACGCTCATAATATTATTATGATACCCCACTTGGTATAGTAGTCTTACAATGAAGGTAGAAAATACTAATTATTTGTTCATGAACACATTTTATTTATTTTTTCGTGATGCAACCGGAAAATTCACGATTTTCGGATTTTCCCTATACGTGTGCAATAAGACCTACCCTACGAGTACCTGCCAAATTTCAAGATTCTAGGTCAACGGGATGGTACCCTCTTGGTTTCTTGACAGACACAACAGACAGACAGATAACGAAGTGATCCTATAAGGGTTCCTTTTTTCCTTTTGAGGCACGGAACCCTAAAACATAATATTATCGTGAAATATTCGTAATAAGTAATAATAAAAAGAGAATAATAATGGGGAATTCAATTTGTAACAAATCTCATGGTTGTCTCTCTACCCTCTACATACTCGTACAATTATATTTACACAAGGACTTTTAGTACAACTGGAGTAAGATCAAATAATAAAAAAACCGGCCAAGTGGGAGTCAGCTCGCGCAATGAGGGTTCCGTACTACAGACGTATTTTTTCGACATTTTGCACGATAGTTCAAAAACTATGATGCATAAAAATCTGTTTAAGAATGTACAGGTGAAGACCTTTCATATGAACCACTTGATATAGTTATCTTACTTAGAAAATACTAATTTTAGTTCATGACCACAATTAATTTTTTTTTGTGTGACGAAACAGTTTAACCGATTTTGATGAAATTTGGTACAGAGTTGGGTTAAATGGCAATTATAAGAAACTAAAAGAAGTTTTCACTAAGGACTCCTTCGCCAACTGAATACAATGAAGTTAATATACTTGTAAATAATAATAGTTAATCCATTATGAGCGCAAACTCGCCGATAAACTGATGTGCAGTTTGGCGAGATAGAAATTGTTATATTACGTGTGCATCATAATAAAAAAACCAAACGCCTGCCGGGAATTGAACCCGGGACCTCCCACTAATAACACTTACCACTGCGCCAGGGAGCTCGTCGTCGTAGTTATATTATATCAACGTAACAGTAATAATATTTTATCAGATTTGAGTTAGACCTCTTGTATACTGATGTGAATTTATCTCGCAACGAAAAAGTCACATTTAAAATTTTCATATTGAAATATTACAGGATCAAAGTGCCTGGCTAAGTAATTACGTCGCCCAGCCAGTTGAAACGTTGGAAGCGCCTTTTAACGTGACGACTATCGTAGTCGTGACGGTTACGTTCTCGTCACGAAAGTAAAAATTGCGTTATTTTTTTTCCTTGTAAAAAGATATCCAATGGTTTTTGACAATTAACAAAATCTGAAGCTTTTCACAGATTTGCTCGATTTTAAGGTGCGCTGCATCATCACCTACTATTTGGTGTGATTGCAGCTAAGCGCATGCTTATTAAGTTTAAAAAATGGAGTCAATTTTTGAGTCAAGTGTGAGTCGGACTCACACACGAAAGGTTCCGTCTCATACAAGAAATAACAAAGTATAAGTAAGTATTTAATTTAATTTTAATTTTCATGGCAGCCATTTTAAATTTTTACTTTGTTAATATAGCGGCAATTAAAAATTTCTTTTCTCTACCTATTACGGTTCATGATACACAGCCCGCTGACAGACTGACAGACGGACGGACAGCGGAGGCTTTAGTTATAGGGTCCCGTTGGCCTCCTTTTTGGAACCCTCAAAAACGATCGAAAATATTATGAAGGTTAAATTGTTGATTTATCTATCAACAACCACAAACAATCGATCGATCGGTGATCGACAAAAAATACGATATCGATCGTCTGCTGCCCTATAGTTTTACTCGATTTTGTTTCATTACATTATCAATTTAAAAATTGAGCATAGGTATCTATAGGCCCTTATATAGACATCTGCTGCGCGATTGCGGTCGAGTGACAGCTACAATGTCACGATCGCAATCACCTCTGATTAGTTGCCGCTCGCTCACTATTGGCTACAATGCATTGTTGCAACAATAATAGCACAAATTCAGCCAATCACAACAATTGAGATTGTAATAATGATTGATGCAGGTTTTACGAAATCGCCATACTGATACTAATCGGAACGTGTTGGCAACGAAATATCGGACATCGATTAGGGAAATAGTTTGGATATGATCTGAAGCGGCATTAGTATCGGTAGTCGAGGCATGCCCGCTGGAACACGACCGCGACCATTATAGCCATCATAATGCCACTATTATGGGCAGATTACACCTACCGAGTACAGTGGCGAGTCAGTGTCCTCGGCCGAGTACTCGGTTGGTATAAACACTTTAACGAATGCAATTTCGCCGCAATTTCTCAGCCACAGCACTGTCTCGGCCGATTGACATTTTACTGTCTCGCTTCACTACTCGGTAGGTGTAATCTGCCCATTACTATTTATTTGTCATCATCATCATCAACCTATGATATGCCCTTTCATAATATGATACCACGCTTAGTAGAGTGCCTTACTTCGAAAATTGAAAATACTAATTATTTGTTCATGAACACATTTTAATATTTTTTTTGGTGACGTAACCACAAATTCACGGTTTTCAGATTGTTCTACTTGTCTGCTATAAGACCTAGGTACCTACCTGCCAAATTTAATGAATAGAATAGAATAGAATAGAATGTTTTTTTATTCATGTAAACTTTTTACAAGTACTTATGAATAGTCAGGTAGTTTTAATTTACCACTGGTTCGGAATGCCGTTTGGTTCTATGTGCCGGAATGGTTCTAGGTCAACGGGAAATACCCTGTAGGTTTCTTGACAGACACGATAGACGAACAGACAGACAACGAAGTTATCCTATAAGGGTTCCTTTTTTCCTTTTGGGGTACGGAACCCTAAAAATTGCAATAATTCAGAAGTCCGTCAAATAAACGTCCGTTTGACGAGAAGGTTATTACATAAAGCGATATTGGCAAGAGTCGGCGCGGCGCTGATGGAATTCATCAATTTCCAATTAACCTTTACCGCCGCTCCATTTGTTTGAATACATTACTTTCATTTCAACAGACAATGCGGAAAGAGTTCCATTTCGTCACTGAGCAACACGGCTAACAGAAGAATCACATTAATAAAGGCGAAAGTTTGTACTTTGTGTGTATGTGTATATGTTTGTTACCTACTTTACTTCTTACCTTACTTCTTATTTTAGGGTTCCGTACATCTAAAGGAAAAAAGGAATCCGTAAAGGACCATATATATAGGACAAACAACGAAGTGATGGTCACTTCGTTGTTTGTCTCTCTGTCTATCTATCAATACCATTTTTCTCAGGAACGCGTCGAGATATCAAAGTGAAATTAATATGAAAAACTCAAGTAAGACTACAATTTCTTGGATCTGTGAAAAAAACAAATATCTAAATCAACATTCAATCATCAAAAGATTCAAAAGACACGGTCGTTAATGCCGTATATTTTGACACTCGCAATTGAACGAAAGTCATCAGACGTGGGACAGGACACCATTAGCTCCGCTTGCCTGGAGTACGTAACATAAGGTTAGGATCCCTCACCAAACGTATCAACATCACAATACATTAATCAGTACCCTTATTATAAACGCGAAAGTGTGGTTATTTGTTGGTTGGTCCTTCAATCACGTCGCAACGGTGCAACGGATTGACGTGATTTTTTGCATGGGTATAGAGAAAGACCTGGAAAGTGACATAGACTACGAAATATAATATTGTAGTGAACGATATAAAACCTACTTAAAATATATGAAACATGATTGATGTGAGACGACGTATCCATGGACACAAGTCAACAAATCATCATTAATTATTGTGGATATCTCTGAAGCTCAACTAGTTTGATATCTTCCTACGAATATATTATTCAAAATTGCCTTATTTGCCTTATTTGTAACAATATATATAATAATAAAAAATCCCGGAAAATCAAAGAGTTCCCACGGGATTTTTAAAAACCTAATTCAACGCGGACGAAATCGCGGGCATCAGCTAGTTTTTTATATTTTATTGACCCAACGGTCCAATACTCTGGCAGAGGCACTGAGTTTACCAAGACGTCTCCCTCGATGGAAGTACTACGTGTTGGCGACAACGTGCGTGCGATTTGACGTAGATTCAATTATGGCTCTCAATGAACAGGCAAGCTTGTTGCCTGTAATAGCTTAGCTGTTGATGATATAGTTTTGGTACCTTTCAACTTTAAATTTGCAATTCCAGTCAGAACGGAGAACCATCATCATCTCAGTCCATCATCAGCCTGTGGACTTCCACTGTTGGACATATGCATTTTTTATATTAAGATATACAAGTTAGCCCTTGACTGCCATCTCACCTGGTGGTAAGTGATTTTGCTGTCTAAGATGGAAGCGGGCTAACGAGCACACAAACATTAGTTTTTATATACAGGGCGTAACTAAGACGCGTATGAAAAACGAAGACAGGTGATAGTACTGATGATTACTGATAAAATACCACAATAAATAACGCGAAAATTAAAAGAAAAACAGTATCTCTTAAAAGTTTGCAATGTATTGCAAATAAAACATCTGACTGACGCTAGAGGTCAACGAACGTTGCGTAAACAGATGCTGCAGGGTCAATGCCGCGTCGAATCGTAGGCGGGGTATTGACCCGAGTTTGCACGCTATACATTGCGGGTTTGAAGAATACTAAAGCTACAAGTATAGAACTACACCGGAATATAAAGTCAAGATATTGGCTTCTTTAGATTTAAACAAAATTCCTCAAGCAATTTTAGACTTGCCTTTACACAAGTTTAAAAAATGTGTTAAAAGTATGCTCCTAAAAAAAGCATATTATACAGTCGCAGACTATGTAAACGATAAAAAAGCTTGGATTTGACTCGCTCCAGCAATGCACGGGGCTGCAATGGCTTGTATAGTAGGTACGGTATAATAACATTGTAAATTGAAAAATTAAAAGGAGCAACCGCCGAGTTTCTTGCTGGTTCTTCTCGGTAGGAACGGCATTCCGAACCAGTGGTAAATTAAAACTACCTGACTATTCATAAGCACTTTTAAAAAGTTTACATGAATAAAAAAACATTCTATTCTATTCTATTCTATTCTATTCTATTCTATTCTATTCTATTCTATTCTATTCTATTCTATTCTATTCTATTCTATTCTATTCTATTCTATTCTATTCTATTCTATTCTATTCTATTCTATTCTATTCTATTCTATTCTATTCTATTCTATTCTATTCTATTCTATTCTATTCTATTCTATTCTATTCTATTCTATTCTATTCTATTCTATTCTATTCTATTCTATTCTATTCTATTCTATTCTATTCTATTCTATTCTATTCTATTCTATTCTATTCTATTCTATTCTATTCTATTCTATCTATTCTATTCTATTCTATTCTATTCTATTCTATTCTATTCTATTCTATTCTATTCTATTCTATTCTATTCTATTCTATTCTATTCTATTCTATTCTATTCTATTCTATTCTATTCTATTCTATTCTATTCTATTCTATTCTATTCTATTCTATTCTATTCTATTCTATTCTATTCTATTCTATTCTATTCTATTCTATTCTATTCTATTCTATTCTATTCTATTCTATTCTATTCTATTCTATTCTATTCTATTCTATTCTATTCTATTCTATTCTATTCTATTCTATTCTATTCTATTCTATTCTATTCTATTCTATTCTATTCTATTCTATTCTATTCTATTCTATTCTATTCTATTCTATTCTATTCTATTCTATTCTATTCTATTCTATTCTATTCTATTCTATTCTATTCTATTCTATTCTATTCTATTCTATTCTATTCTATTCTATTCTATTCTATTCTATTCTATTCTATTCTATTCTATTCTATTCTATTCTATTCTATTCTATTCTATTCTATTCTATTCTATTCTATTCTATTCTATTCTATTCTATTCTATTCTATTCTATTCTATTCTATTCTATTCTATTCTAATCTAATCTATTCTATTCTATTCTATACTTTGACCTTTATGCAATCCATTAAGTTTGTGTAAGATACAATATTATTGTCGTCTTAATCGTCTCGACTTTGAATTCCGGTGTAAAGCAAATGGTTATTGGTATTGGATTGTGTTTAGGTAGTATAATAGTAGCACTAAGTTTTTGCTAGCAATCTAATTACAATAATTACACTCGGTACAAAGATTTAATTTGTTCACCTCGTGTGTAACCCCGAAATAATTACATTCTCGTCGATGAAAATAACTTATTCCGTAAACAGACAGTGGATTGTAATGTAATAATACATTTAAAAGGTACGAGCGAATTATTCCAATTTAATATAACGGATACTGTCGGCGAAGTCGTATCGATGAGGTGGCGAAGATATTTTAATGTTGTAAGTATCACAGATAGGATAAGGCAAAAGGCATAACGGCAATAAAAACAGCCTCTTTGTTACCTTGTATTTAAACTACTGCTAATAGCTACAATATCAATCAATCAGCCTCCTCCTCTGCCTTCCTCATCCAACCATTTCCCGCTACCCAAGGTCGTCAGTCCAGCGAGTTGGAGGTCGTCCTACACTGCGCTTGCCGATACGCGGTCTCCACTCCAGAATACGTCTGCCCCAGCGGCCATCAGTTCTGCCATATACTGCTATAGAAATATCTCCTCTATCACCTCTGAGAACATTATGGAGAACTCTCAGGCATACAGGTTTCCTCACGATGTTTCCTTCCGTTAAAACAAGTGATATTTCATTGCTTATAATGCACATAACTCTGAAAAGTTAGAGATGCGTACCCGGGATCGAACGCCTGACCTCCCGAATAGAAGGCTGACGTCTTAACCACTAGGTTATCACAAAAAAAACAGCCCCTTAGGGGGTAAAATAGGGGGTTGAAATTTGTGTAGTCCACACGGACAAAGTATATAGGTAAGCTAGTTTTAATATCACTACCCCTATTATAAATGCGAAAGTGTGTTTGTTTGTTAGTTTATTGGTTTGTCTTTCAATCACGTCGCAACGGAGCAATAGATCAACGTGATTTTTTGCATGGGTATAGTCAAAGACTAGGAGCGTGACATAGGCTACTTTTTATCCCGGAAAATTAAAGAGCTCCCATAGGATTTTCAAAAACCTAAATCCAAGTGAATGAAGTCTAGGTACATAAGCTAGTTTCAATATGAAAATATAAATATTCCAATGTCCTCTCTAAATATAATTGAATCTCCTTGATGAGGTGTCGAAAATGGTAGATTGTGTTTACACTGGAAGGCCATTATAAATGGCAGTCAACATTCGGCGAGTATTTAAAAAAGAATATTGGTATAATTTTCTTTGGAAATGGTAGTAAAAATGACTCAATGACTTACAAAATCTATAGTAAAAAACTATACCCATATTATAAATGCAAAAGTGTCTTTGTTTGGTGGTTTATTGGATTGTTCATTTGTTGGTTTGTCCTTCAATCACGTCGCAGCGGATTGACGTGATTTTTTGCATGGGTATGGTTAAAGATCTGGAGAGTGGAGAGTGACATAGTCTACTTTTTATCCGAGAAAACCAAAGGGTTCATACGGGATTTTTGAAAACCTTAATCCACGCGGACGAAGTAGCGAGCATGAGCTAGTTAAGGAATATTTTTCTGCTAGTTTTCTTTTCTTTTTCACTTCCATGCCATTTGAACAATCAGTCGCACCCCTAGCGCGAAACTAATGTCGCTATTACAGAGACAAATACGCGGCGATCATCAGCTAAGTGCTGGTCAAAGTAAAATCGACTTAACAGCCTTGCTTTAAAGCTCAAGTTTGTTCTAAACCCACAGCAACAGCAGCGATCATCAGCGAGTCGTCTGTTCCTGCATCGCGCGAATTAGCGATAACGAGTGTAGTTCGCGAAGACTGATCGCGAGCACACAGAGCAGAGAAGCAGTAAGGAAGCTATAGTTGAAGCCTATTATTTACCTACTAGCTCATGCTCGCGACTTCGTCCGCGTGGACTACACAAATTTCAAACCCCTATTTCACCCCCTTAGGGGTTGAATTTTCAAAATTCCTTTCTTAGCGGATGCCTACGTCATAATAGCTATCTGCATGCCAAATTTCAGCCCGATCCGTCCAGTAGTTTGAGCTGTGCGTTGATAGATCAGTCAGTCAGTCAGTCAGTCAGTCAGTCACCTTTTACTTTTATATATTTAGACTAGCTGATGCCCGCGACTTCGTACACGTGGATTTAGGTTTTTAAAAATCCCGTGGGAACTCTTTGATTTGCTAGGATAAAAAGTAGCCTAGGTATGTCACTCTCCAGTTCTTTAACTATCCCCATGCAAAAAATCACATCGATACGTTTCTCCGTTGCGACGTGATTCCAACAAACCAACAAACCAACAAACCAACAAACCAATAAACCAACAAACCAACCAACAAACACACATTCGCATTTATAATAACTCTCTCAAATTGCTGGTCAAAGTAAAATGGACCTTAAGGTGGTTTGATACATCCAGCCGCGAAAATTCAAATTTTAGTTTCGAAAATAGTATAGACTAATCATACATCGAAAGCCTATGGTAATGAGTTTTGCGGGCATAACACTTATGCTTATGTGTCTACAAGTTTTTCCAACACCCAGTTTACGAAATAGCAGATATACACCAAGTTGTATTGGAATTTGGATTTATTTTAAGGTTCCGTCCTATGGAAAATCTGTCTGCGCACTTGTGCTACCACACTATGTATACATGCCTGAAAATCAGCCGTTACATGAAGGGTGCATCCGTCCGCGTCCATCTATATGTCTGTCAGCGGGCTGTATCTCTTGAGCCGCTATAGCTAATGTAGCGTAGTCTGTGTAGCTAATATGAACACTCCCTTATATCTCTTGAGCCGCTATAGCTAATGTAGCGTAGTCTGTGTAGCTAATATGAACACTCCCTTATATCTCTTGAGCCGCTATAGCTAATGTAGCGTAGTCTGTGTAGCTAATATGAACACTCCCTTATATCTCTTGAGCCGCTATAGCTAATGTAGCGTAGTCTGTGTAGCTAATATGAACACTCCCTTATATCTCTTGAGCCGCTATAGCTAATGTAGCGTAGTCTGTGTAGCTAATATGAACACTCCCTTATATCTCTTGAGCCGCTATAGCTAATGTAGCGTAGTCTGTGTAGCTAATATGAACACTCCCTTATATCTCTTGAGCCGCTATAGCTAATGTAGCGTAGTCTGTGTAGCTAATATGAACACTCCCTTATATCTCTTGAGCCGCTATAGCTAATGTAGCGTAGTCTGTGTAGCTAATATGAACACTCCCTTATATCTCTTGAGCCGCTATAGCTAATGTAGCGTAGTCTGTGTAGCTAATATGAACACTCCCTTATATCTCTTGAGCCGCTATAGCTAATGTAGCGTAGTCTGTGTAGCTAATATGAACACTCCCTTATATCTCTTGAGCCGCTATAGCTAATGTAGCGTAGTCTGTGTAGCTAATATGAACACTCCCTTATATCTCTTGAGCCGCTATAGCTAATGTAGCGTAGTCTGTGTAGCTAATATGAACACTCCCTTATATCTCTTGAGCCGCTATAGCTAATGTAGCGTAGTCTGTGTAGCTAATATGAACACTCCCTTATATCTCTTGAGCCGCTATAGCTAATGTAGCGTAGTCTGTGTAGCTAATATGAACACTCCCTTATATCTCTTGAGCCGCTATAGCTAATGTAGCGTAGTCTGTGTAGCTAATATGAACACTCCCTTATATCTCTTGAGCCGCTATAGCTAATGTAGCGTAGTCTGTGTAGCTAATATGAACACTCCCTTATATCTCTTGAGCCGCTATAGCTAATGTAGCGTAGTCTGTGTAGCTAATATGAACACTCCCTTATATCTCTTGAGCCGCTATAGCTAATGTAGCGTAGTCTGTGTAGCTAATATGAACACTCCCTTATATCTCTTGAGCCGCTATAGCTAATGTAGCGTAGTCTGTGTAGCTAATATGAACACTCCCTTATTTTAGCAACAGCGCAAGCGAAATAGTGCCAACAAACGTTTAAGAGCAGTGACAAAGTTACCCAACTTTATCTATTGAGTTGTAAAGCCAAAAGCGATGCAATAGTCAGCCGCTGAGACAAGATTGAGTTTCGTCAGCTTAAGTGCCTCTTGTAGTACTAAAATATAGTCACACTAGCTGATGCCCGCGACTTCGTCCGCGTGGATTTACGTTTTTCAAAATCCCGTTAGAACTCTTTATGTTTCCGGGATAAAAAATAGCTTATGTCATTTCCAGGTCTTTGACTATACCCATGCAAAATATCACGTCGATCCGTTGCTCCGTTGTGACGTGATTGAAGGACAAACCAACAAACCAATAAACCAACAAACAAACACACTTTCGCATTTATAATAAGGGTACCGCATACTGATGAAGAATCCCGAGGTATGCTGCTTTCCTCACGACATTTCCCTCGCCATTAAATCAAGTGATATTTCATTAATTAAAACGCACATAACTCCGAAAAGTTAGAGGTGAATGTCCTAAATCGAACCCCAGACCTTCCTATCACGATGATGATGATCATGAGAAAAACTTTGAGGTATATATAATATATTTCTACGGCTACTAACGTATCCAGTCGACGTTAGCCCGACTAGTTTCTAACCCATCCGGGGTCCTTTATCAAGGGGGGTCAGTTCGAGCACGCGTCGCGGTTAAGACTGCGTGAGTATAGCCGTAGAAATATATTATATATAATGGAAATCACTTCCGATAGTTTAAACGCTAAAACTTTGAGGTAAATAGAGTAGAAGAGTTTTATCAACGTAACGTCTCCTATTTTATTATTCCACTTAGTCGGAAAGTTGACAGTATCGACGCACTTATATCCATTGGGGACAATAGATCGCGTAATAAAGCCCTGAATTTCTATTCGAGGCATGTCCAGTGGAGGGTGTGATCCTGTCGGAGATAGGCCATCATAATGCCATTATTAATCTCATACATTTTTATGACACCATCCAAAACAATTTATACTGACCGTTGACATACAAATTTTACGATAGTATCACTACCCCTATCATAAATTTGAAAGTGTGTTTGTTTGTTGGTTTGTCCTTCAATCACGTAGCAACGGTGCAACGGATTGACGTGATTTTTTGCATGGGTATAGATAAAGACCTGGAGAGTGATATAGGCTACTTTTTATCCCGAAAAATCGAAGAGCCCTAAAAAAAACCTAAAAAAACCTAACCAAGTAAAAACCTAATTCCACGCAGACGAAGTCGCGGGCATCAGCTAGTATACTTATAAAAGTAAAAGCTGACTGACTGGCTGACTGACTATCAACGCACATCTCAAATTACTGGATGGATCGGGATGAAATTTGGCATACTATTATGACGTAGGCATCCGCTAAGGAATTTTTGAAAATTCAATCCCTAAGGAGGTGAAGTAGGGTTTAAAATTTGTTTAGTCCAAGCGGAGTCGCGGGCATAAGTTAGTTGCGATAAGAGGTGTAAAAAGAAGAGATGTAAATATTGTGAGGTGTCATTGGCGCAGAACTCCGAAAAGTTAGAGGTGCGTGCCCGGGATCGAACCCCGACCTCCCGAATAGGAGGCGGACGTCGTAACCACTAAGCGTCATATCTTATCCAATCCAATCCAATCCATCAGCCTGTTTGCGTCCACTGCTGAACATAGGCTTTTCGAAGAGCGCACCATCAAACACGGTCCTCTGCCCTCCTCATCCATCCGCTCCCCACCACCTTCTTCTGGTCACCGGTCCAGCGGGCTGGAGGTCATCCTACACTGCGCTTACCGGTACGCGGTCTCCACTCCAGAACACGTCTGCCCCATCGGCCGTCGGTTCTGCGACACTTTTGTTCTTCTGCAAATTTGCTCGTTCCGGATTTTATTCCTGAGAGTGATACCCAACATAGCTCGCTCCAAGTGAAGTATTTTTCTTTTTTCCATCTTTTCTTGATGGGTTCCGAACAAGTCACACTCGAACGAGTCACAGTGGGACTCGTTGGGAATTCATCGATTTTTCTTTCATCCCTTCCTCCCCATTTCTTCTCCTTATCCTTTTTTATTTTTATTTATTTATTTGTTTACAAAAGGATGGCTTACAAGGTTTATTACGATTATATGGTGTAAACATAAACTCAATTGAGAAATCTTTAAAGTTTGATATCAATGACACTGACTTCAATACTTTGTAAGTGGCCTCAACGCCTTAGATTTGCAGGAATCCAGGGAATCCATGAATTTTTATTAAAACATTCTTTCATAAATATTTTACCAAGTTAATGGAAAGTATTTTTGTGTTCTTTGAGGATGAGAAAGCTTTTCATTTTGCATAAATGGAGTGTTCTTTAGAACGGGCACTATTTCAGAAATTAAACTATATCAAATAGAATTTAGAATCTCTTAACCTCCTCTTCAAAAGAATACTATAACCTTCTTGAAATCTATTCATGTTGAGTATTTGAGGGCAAAAGTTCAAGTTCAATTTCGACTGATCTGAGCCTATATTCGCTTTTTACCTTTATAGATGTGGGATCAAAATAATATTTTATTGCAGTAAAAAGTAGCTGATGATATTTAATATTTTTTTGCCTTTCATCAAAATTACTGCAACGCAAAAAGGTAACAAATAAACACAATATGAACATAAATACTCCACACACACTAGCCTACAAACACGCACCATTACGTCTAGATGCGTATAAACGCACATGCACCCGCACACGCACACGCAACCGCACACGCACACGCAAACACTCACACCCACACACAGACACACACAGACATACACACACGTAGACATACACGCGCTCTCCCACACACAAATTATATTACATTATTCGGACACACTCTTTCGCAATTCTCATTAATAATAATAAATTATACTCATAATAACTTGATTGAATCTTGTCTCTGAATAAAAATGTTTTTGTTTTAATTTTAGTCGTCCGAAACTTTTTAAGAATTTTTAATAAGTCCGTCGTATCAATGGAAAATGTGCCAAAAAAATTCACCTAACCATTTGGTGAAGTTGTTTTGATATAAATTTGTACGCTTAGTATAAGATTGTACGTCTCACCTAACGTTGCTAGAATTCGAGAGTCGAAACACAATAACGTCAAAGTAAAATGGACCTAAAGAGCCTTGAATTGAAGTCGAAAATTCAATGCCACTTATTTTATTTTACAACGTTTCTGCTTGGAGCGCTGGCTATAGATGTTTAGACAAACTTGAGCTTTAAACAAGGCAGTTAAGATCCAGTTTAATATAATGCGGAAGGTTTTCGACAGTCGAATACTATCAACGTTGGTGAGACACAAAATCTCGTACTAAGCGTACTGCATACATTCCGGTGAATTCAGGGAAAAACCACCCTCACATTTCAAACGGCAAAGATTTTTTGAGCACTAAAACCTGCAAATTAAATTTTCCCAGCGTTTTTCCCACGTTTTGCCTAAAAAATTTTTTAATTGAGTCACGTAGAATTTTTTAATTGAGTCATATAATTATCAAGCACCTAGATTCCCTTGAGCTCGTCAGACAGAGATTGTAAACAAGATAAATTCTGAGAATGAAACGATGAAAAGTGATAAATGTAATCCTTTTCCTCTCTTATCTAGAGTTATGCAATTTCATGTTTAAATAGACATAGGTAGAGTTATTTCAGTGCAATTTCATTTTTAAATAGACGTCTTAGGTCCAGTTGCATGCCAGACGGATGAAAGTTATGGTTACCTTTAAACTTTGACCACTAATAAAAATTAAAGAGGGTTGCATAAGTCAGTATTAATACTTCTTTCTGTAATTATTAAACATAAAATTTCGGTCCAAAGTTAACAAATCCTGATTTGTAAAACTTATTTATCTTATCATCATCATCAACAGCCACGCTGCCTGAATCCAGCGGTTCCCTGCGACTGGCCTGATCGTCCATCCACCTGGTGAGGGGTCTTCCAACGCTGCGCTTTCCGGTGCAAAGTCGCCATTCCAGTATCTTGTACTTCAGCTCCGTAGGAGTATCCGTAGGAGTACCAGAGTAACCGATTTAGCTCAACGGGCGAAGCTGAAGTGGCAGGGTACAGAGTTCAAAAACCCGATAAATGCTAGGGTAGCAAGGGGCTGGAATGGCGACTTCGGACTTGAAGCGTCGGAAGAACCGCCCACTGGACAAACAAGTTGCAGGAAGCTGCTGGATAGATCGTGGCGTATGTAAGTCACTACAAGAGCCCTATATACATCAGTGGACTTCTGTCGGTTGGCGATGAAGATGATGATTTATGGTTTATTTTACTTGACTATATAGGTACATAGTTTAAGCGTAAGTCAGAAAAGCAGGTTAAATTTAACTAATTTTATAAGTTATTAAAATGTTACCTCATATAAAGCTTGCACGTGGATATAGATCAGAACGCGTAGAGGCTAATCGAGAGATTTAATCTTTATTATAACCTAACTGTAATATTAACTTGATTAGGGCACAATTGACATTGTAACCACTTAATCAAAATATCGACCTAAACACAAAAGTATTTAATAGTCGTTGAGTCGAAGTCGGAACGAGACTGGCTTGAAAACCTTCAAACACCGGTGGCCCTACCGCGGTTGTTTGACAGCTACAATGTCACGATCGCAATCATCTCTGATTGGTTAATGCTCGCTCACTATTGGCCACAATGCATTGTTGGAACAAGAATCGCACAAATTCAGCCAATCAGAACAATTGAGATTGTAATAATGATTGATGCAGGTTTTAGACAATCGCCCTACAGGTATTTATACAAATCGATTCAAGATGGCTTCCCGCCACCGATCGCGTGACATCGGATGAGTCAAATATTGTCCAATTCATTAAACTAACTTCAATAAGCTAACAGTAGGTACTAAAAATAACCCCGCCCGATCAAATAAAACAGCGCGAGAGAAATGATATAACGTGGAAATAACCGACGAAACTATTTAGTGTAACAGCCAACAAAGCTTTATTCCGCCCGCCCATACAACACTCGAATAAAAGTGTTCCCTTATTCCTATGATATTGGTCTCTCGCAGCGCGCCCGGAATTTCTATTAGACATCTACTCGTATAACCGAGCGTTTTGTTTTACGTTGTAATGTGCTACTGAGCTATGATAGCCTAGTGGTAAAGGGTGCATAAAGAACCGGTAGGTCAATTTCGTAAAACCTGCCTCAATCATTATTACAATCTCAATTGCTGAATTCGTTGCAACCATGTATTGTAGCCTATTGAGCGAACGTCAACCAGTCAGAGGTGATTGCGATCGTGACATAGTAGCTGTCATTCGAGCAGCTGCAGGCTGATTGTCTAAAACCTGCATCAATCATTATTACAATCTCAAATGTTCTGATTAGCTGAATCTGTGCGATTCTTGTTGCAACAATGCATTGTGGCCAATAGTGAGCGAGCATTAACCAATCAGAGATGATTGCGATCGTGACATTGTAGCTGTCAAACAACCGCGGTAGGGCCACTGATTAAAATTCAGGTCCGACAGCCGACAAGTGGGAACGGGCTGTCAGAGTAACAGTGTGAATCTTTGGGAGTTTCTAAACAAATATTTGGGAGGTCGGGGATTCAATCCCGGGCATGCACCTCTAACTTTTCGAAGTCATATGTGCGTTTTAGCAATTAAATATCGCTTGCTTTGACAGTCAAGGAAAACTTCGTGACTGTATGCCTGAGAATTCTCCATAATGTTATCATAGCAGAAATCTGCCAATCCAAACTAGGCCAGCGTGGTGGATTATGGTTTGGAGCCTTCTCATTGTGTTGTAGAAGTGGATCTGCGATGGGTTAATCATGATGATGATGATGATGATGACATAATACAGCTGTATTTGTGCTTCTTTTTGAATATCCCTAAAATATGTCTAAGAATTTAAAAATGAGAGACATTAGTTTGATACATCGACGATCTTACTTAACACACAAATATCAAATATTGCTCCATCTAAGAAAAACCGAACCCTCAGTGTGCGAATCAGACTCGCGCACTGAGGGTTCCGTACTACAATCGTATTTTATCGAAATTTTGCACGATAAATCAAAAACTAGATAGATAGATGCTAGATCTCGTTTAAACCAACTTTCGGTAGAAGTTTGAATGGTAATATATATCATATTTATTTTTTATTTTTATCATTCTCTTATTTTAGAAGTTACAGGGGGGGGAGGACACAGACATTTTACCACTTTGGAAGTGTCTCTCGCGCAAACTATTCAGTTTAGAAAAAAAATTATATTAGAGACCTCAATACCATTTTTGAAGACCTATCCATAGATACCCCACACGTATGGGTTTGATGAAAAAAAAATTTTGAGTTTCAGTTCTAAGTATGGGGAACCCCCAAAATTTAATGTTTTTTTTTCTATTTTTGTGTGAAAATCTTAATGCGGTTCACAGAATACATCTACTTACCAAGTTTTAATAGTATAGCTCTTATAGTTTCGGAAATAAGTGGCTGTGACATACGGACGGACAGACAGACATGACGAATCTATAAGGGTTCCGTTTTTGCCATTTGGCTACGGAACCCTAAAAATGAGAGATATTAGTTTGATACATCGACGATCTTACTTATCACACAAATACGAGTATCTCGCAAATATCAAATATTGCTCCATCTAAGAAAAATGCTCTTGTAGAGAAATCTACTGACCATAAGTGCCTACAACCGCTCCCATTATGTAAATTTATAGACATACATAAAAAGAATTTAAGGCCCCCAGACACGTTCTAGTTTGTAATGCTGAGTGTGGCTGAGTAGTGAACGTCAGTACATACCCACGTGAGGGATACTAGATACATAAAAATGAGGTGAATCCCAAAATCTATCCGGCATTATAGATATTTAAGCAACCCAGTGATGGACGGGATAAAACAGCGAAGGTTGAAATTTAACAAAAAAAGCTAGTTGGCTCCTTGTCGAGGTGATATTTTTGAAAACGAGTTTATGCTCGCGACTACGAGCGTGAACTGCAAAAATTTCAAACCCCTATTTCGCCCCCTTAAGGGTTGAATTTTCAAAAATCCTTTCTAAGTGGATGTCTACGTCATAATTGCTATCTGTACGCTTAATATAAGATTTTACGTCTCACCAACGCGTTAGAATTCGAGATTCGAAACACAATAATGGGGCCGATTCTCTTGTACACAATCTCTAAACTAAACTAAATTAACAGGTCTAAATCTAGTGCTATCCTTTTCAGCAAGCAAAATTATGAAAGGGATAGCAATAGATTTAGACGTGCCATTTAAGTTTAGTTTAGAGATTGTGTACAACGGAATTAGCCACAATGTCAAAGTAAAATGGGCCTAAAGAGCCTTAAATTGAAGTCAAAAATTCAATGCCACTGATTTTGATTTCGCAACGTTTCCGCTTGGAGCGCTATCTGTAGATGTGTAGACAAAACTGAACTTTAAAACAAGGGTGTTAAGATCTAGTTTACTATAACGCGGAAGTGTTTCGACACTCGAATACTGTCAACGTTGTTGAGACATAAAATCTCGTACTAAGCGTACTGTATGCCAAATTTCAGCCTGATCCGTCCAGTAGTTTGAGCCGTGCGTTGATAGATCAGTCAGTCACATTATTATTAGGGCTTTGAAATTTGTGTTGTCTACGCGGACGAAGTCGCGAGCATAAGCTAGTCGATCAATAATAATACTAGAAGACTAGGTAGTTATTTAATCTGTATGAAAATGATCCCAATAGCCGCTCTAGCCTTGAAGTGAAGATGTTCGGCATATCGGACCCGATGGCGAACAGTAAATTTTTCGCTGACCAGAACCTCCGCCAAGCGCATATCATTTTCATATGTTTACATAACAAATTTATGATACCGACCTAAATCAACAGCGTCCCTTTTGAATAAGTTTTAGGGTTCCGTATCCGAAGTTGCCATCGGGACCCTATTAATAAGTCTTCGCTAGCCATCAGTCCGACTGTCAGCGGGCTGTATCTCATAATGACTTGATATGCTACATCAACAAATCCAGACTAACATTGTAAATGCGAAAGTCTGTCTGTCTGTCTGCTAGCTTTTCACGACTCATCCGTTCAACCGATTTGGTATAGAAAGAGAGAAAGAAAGAAAAACGTTTATTTATTAAAGCTGTACCCACACATTACCAGTTAAACCTGGTTAGGTTATCCCGGCGGCGTATAGAGATAGCTTGCATCCCGGGGAAGGACATAGGCTACTTTTTATCCCGGAAAATCAAAGAGTTTCCACAGGATTTTTAAAAACCTAAATCCACGCGGACGAAGCCGCTGGGATCATCTACATAGTAGTAAATAATTCAAAATGGCCGCCATGAAAATGAAAAAGTGTTATTTCTTTTACGATGGTACGGAACCCTTCGTGTGCTAGTCCGACTCGCACTTGACTGATTTTTTCGGCTTCTCGTTTTTGGTTAAGCCATAGAAATGGCGAAGTTTCCACCGAATGAATGTTTGCGAAAAATAAATCATTGGATGTAATCTAATCTTCCAGAAGGGCCGGAACTTAGGAATGTTGTTCACAACCAGACTTGTTCATAACTTTATGAAATATTCAAATAACGTTAGAGCAAGGTTCACTTTTTTAACCAATCTCAAAATAACTTTGGAAAAAAACTACTTAAAATAAAGAGAAATACGAATTATTATGGCTGTTAGAGACCAGAGAAATATGAATTATTGTAACCTTGAATGTCTATTTTACCGGACTATAATATAATTGATATCCCGTAGTGTGAAAGGAGCTTTAACATTGCAGTTTACGAGTAACTTCCATTGGGAACGGCCTCGAACACTAATCCTTCTATCAATAGACTTGAAGCAGCATTTAGGTGGAATAAAGAATTCTCGTGTGCAAGTAATCCATGAGCATGTGCCGCGAATGGTCAGTGAGATAAAAGTAAATTTTTTACAAAAAAAATAAAAACCGACTTCGATACACAAACACTAAAAATTGAAAAATAATTTAATTTATTACCGAATATATTATGTATACAAGAGTTAATATAGTTCCATAATAATACTTTTTGGTGCCGGTGCCAATTAGCTTTAGCTGCGCGAATCGTGTAGATTTCATATTTTTATGAGACTCCACATTGGCACCGACCCCAAAAAATATTATTATGGAACTATATTAACTCTTGTATACATAATATATTCGGTAATAAATTAAATTATTTTTCAATTTTTAGTGTTTGTGTATCGAAGTCGGTTTTTATTTTTTTTGTAAAAATTTTTTTTTTTCACAATTTTTAGTGGTCCCATGGAATTATGCTATGACTGGTTAAAAATCTACTGTTTACAAAGCTATTTCACTGATCGCGAGAAATTTACACTTATCCGTTGAGGAGTTCCAGTATCTATCTTCGAAGATGTTCATCAGATCTTCACCAAATTTAAATGGGACCAACTTTGAAGTATACCCTTTCAAACAAAAAAATAATTTTCAAAATCGGTCCAGGCGTCTTCGAGTAATCGGGGAACATACATAAAAAAAAAAAAAAAGATTCCGACGAATTGAGAACATCCTCCTTTTTTTGAAGTCGGTTAAAAACGGCTAATTTATAGCGTTTCAATACCTCTTTCTTAAAATAACAACTTGAACCTATTTATATTGCCGTCTAAACTCTAACCCCGGCTCCACACGTTGGCCCCAACATTGGCCCCAACGCTATTTCCCCAGCGTGTGGATCGGGAAATTAGCATTGGCCCAAACACTCGCGCCAACGTTGGGAGTTGGCCATTCTGTGTCGGTTTTTTCAAAGGAATCTGCGCCAACGTTCCGCACCGGGTTAGCACGGGGCTGTGCGGGTGTGCGGGGCGTTCCCTCCCAGATTACCATTTCAGCCTGTCGCGTAGGTACTATACACTTTTTTTTTTTTTTTTTTTTTTTTTTTTTTTTAATATATCTTATTAGAACGGCAGTGCCACTTACACTAACTAGATAATTAATAATAAATCGAAATACAAATTAAGGTACAAGAAAAAAGACATAAAATACAAAACGATAAAAGATCAAAGGGTTTTGTTTATGTTTTCATCCATCCAAAAGAATTATGTATTTCATATCACGTCCTGTAACCCTATATCCACGTGGGTCTAAGGTTCCAGGGGCCAGCAGATGTTGGGAATTTAGTTTCGTTCACGAGTTATTCTTTCGCGAGTTATTTGTTTCGCGTAGATATATGGGCCTGGACATTTTGTACCCTGCATTTATTTTACTAGATACTTTCCAAAAGCTTGATATTATATTTTGTTTTCGATTTCATTCTGGGGTTAGGTATTCTTTATTTTTTAATAAGTACCTACCTACCTAAGTCATAGATTTTTTAAAGAGCGCCTGCTACTATCCTGTACTATCACTTACCACCAGGTGAGATCGCAGTCATGGGATTACTTGTATTAATGCTTGTATGGGTTGATGAATTAGAAAAAAATTAAAGTTCATCAGCGTGTTGGAATTTGAGTGTCAAAACACTTAAGCGTTAATTAAACTAGACTTTTTAAATGCCTTGTTTTAAAGCTCAAGTTCGTCCATAGATTAACAGCCAACGCTACTAGTGCGAACCAGCGATACAGAATTTTTGACTTTAAATTGAGAAACTTTCAGGTCCATTTTAACTTGACGTTCGTATATTCCAACTCTCAATAATAATATTCTATGAGAAGTATAAGCTGTTCATACTCGTACTAAGCACACTACTTACCGAAATATTTATGGAGGATTCCTTAGTTCACGAGTTTCGACAAACCTCTGGCCACTTTCCGATATTAATGTTTGTGTAAATTGTTTTGGATGGGGTCATAAAAATGTATGAGATTTATAATGGTGTTATGATAGGCTTGCCAGAACTTTTGGTCTTGTATTGCATAAACAGGGATTTCTCGCAGTTTTTCAGTCGACAAAGTTTTGAGCGAGCTAAAATCCCTAGAGAGATATGTCGAATTGATTGTGCTTGGTCCTAAAGGTTTGTTCATCGTTATCAGATAGGTACTTAGTTAGCTACGATTTCGACTGTACATTTTAGCCAGTAATTGATAGAGTATCCACGTTATAATTAATGCGAAAGTGAGTTTGTTTGTTTCTTTGTTGGTATGTCCTTCAATCACGCTGCAACGGAGAACAGATTGACGTGATTTTTGCATGGATATAACTAGTTAAAGACCTGGAGAGTAACATAGGCTACTTTTGATCCATGGAAATTAGAGAGTTGCCACAGGTTTTTTAAAAATCTAAATCCACGCGGACAAAGTCGTGTGCACCATCTAATCACTGCCCAATACCCATATTGTAAATGCAAGTGTTTGTTTGTTGGTTTGCACTCTGTATTTTATTTTGTACAATACTTATTATTTAATTTGGTACACTGTCTACGTTTAACAATTTTTAGTACTTCAAAAGGTGTTAAGAGTCCACAAAAACGTAGTAGTAAATAGTAGAAAGATACAAGTATACAGTAAAACGCGTTTTCATAGCCGCCTAATAGAAATTCCGCCCGCCCTTCGTAGCAACCCAATATCATCATAGAAATAGGAGAACACTTTTATTTGAGTTGCGTATGTGAGAAATACAACGCTCTTGGGTGTTACGACTAATAGATTCTTCCGTTTGTTTTTCACGCTTTGTTATTTTCGACACACTCATAAATAAATGGGCAAGTCGGTAACAATGATAGACCAAGAGTTATGGATTTAACTTTTTATTTACTTATTTTATTTCATTTTCTCAGACAACAAAGGTCCACATTTTATGTTAGTAGCTACAAATTTATAAACAGAAACTTACTTATGCTCGCGACTGCGTCCGCGTGGACCATAACACAAATTTCAAACCCCTATTACACCCCCTTAGGAGTTAAACTTTCAAAAAACCTTTCTTAGCGGATGCCTACGTCATAATAGCTTTCTGCATTCTGCATGCCAAATTTTAGCCCGATCCGTCCAGTAGTTTGAGCTGTGCGTTGATAGATCAGTCAGTACATTAGTCAGTCAGTCAGTCACCTTTTCCTTTTATATATTTAGATTAACATTTTTCGATTGCTTATGCAAATACTATCTTGTTTATACATTTTTTCTCGCTGTCCACCCCTATTATAAATGTGAAAGTATGTTTGTTTGTTTGTCCTTCAAACACGTCGCAAAGGAGCAACGGATCGACGTGATTTTTGCATGGGCATAGTTTAAGACTGGAGAGGGGCATAGGCTACTTTTTATCCTGGAAAATCAAAGAGTTCCCAAGGGATTTTTAAAAACCCTAAAACCACGCGTACGAAGCCGCGGGCATCAGCTAGTAATATTTTTTTTAAAACTCGATTTGAGACTTTAGATCTTGTGTTCGATGGAAGTAATGTTCGCGTTACTTTCATATTTAAAGTGGCCGCCAAACATAACAGCTGCTTTGACAACGCCATTTTTTGTCGAGGTGCTTTAAAAATATCTTTGAAAACGCGAAAAAAATCGCAGTAAAAAGCTTGTTGATAGCTATTAATGTTGTAGAATAGTACCTAATGTTAGAAATAATTGAGAAGCAGCGAAGGGAAATGTACCTAATACCACCGTATCAGCAATTCACAAGGTTCTCAATATCGCAAAGTTCGATACTTAGAACTAATGACCCGAGAATTATTCGACTAAGGTTCATCAATACGTGATAGGGAATAATAATTAACCTTGGAAAGGTTTAGGTTTGAAATCTACACTGAAATGAATAACATTACTTATATTACTTTTTCAAGTAAAAAATTTATGACCAATCATATTCAAAATGGTCGCCATACATTACAGTTGTTTTGAGGATGCCATCTTTTGTCAAGTTGTTTTGAAGAGATCTTTAAAAACCTAATTCCAGGCGGACGAAGGCGGAGAAAAAAGCTAGTCTTTAACTATCAATGTTCTGAATCTAATACCTTTTCTTTCTGTAAATATTGTGGAATACCAGCGTATCAGCAATTCGCAAGAACTTCAATGTCGCAAAGTTCCCTACTTAGAACCAATGACCCGAGAATTATTCGATTAAGGTTCATCAAGACATGATCGGGAATATTAATTATTAACCTTGGAAAGATTTGGATTTCAAATCTACTCTCAAGCGAATTACCTACTTACATATTTAAAATCACCATCATGGTGGTGGTTAAAATCATTAGTCGAGATCGTGAATTTCAAAATGGCCGCCATGCAGATTAACAAAAATAAAAAGTAGGTACTTAGGTCTTAGTGTCATATCTTGTACTTCAACCCTTCGTGTGCGAGTCCGACTCGCACGTAACCAGTTTTTTAGGGTTCCGTACCTCAAAAGGAAAAACGGAACCCTTATAGGATCACTTTGTTGTCTGTCTGTCTGTCTGTCTGTCTGTCTGTCTGTCTGTCTGTCCGTCTGTCTGTCAAGAAACCTACAGGGTACTTAACGTTGACCTAGAATCATGAAATTTGGCAGGTAGGTGGGTCTTATACCTAGCTAATATTTGGGGAAAATCTGAAAACCGTGAATTTAGGGTTAGATCACACAAAAAAAATTAAATAGTGGTCATGAACTAATAATTAGTATTTTCAACTTTCGAAGTGAGTGACTATATCAAGTTGGGTATCATATGAAAGGTCTTCACCTGTACATTCTAAAACAGATTTTTATTTATTTTTATGCATCATAGTTTTTGAATTATCGTGCAAAATGTCGAAAAACTACGACTGTAGTACGGAACCCTCATTGCGCGAGCCTGACTCGCACTTGGCCGGTTTTTTTGTTTTTAATATCCCAAATTCCCTGGACCGCAAGAATCCCGGGTCTTAATAAAGGGCGGACATCATCGTATCCTTAAGGGATATCGCAAACTGTATTACATCCGACATAGCTGTAGGTTAATTAGCTCGCTGTCCCTACAAAATTCGTTTTGATTTAGATATCGTGTCAAGCTATATAGAATCTTATATCACTTTATTTTATGGTTGATATTGCAATGGCTTTGTGGAGCATAGTGTTTGGATTAGCCCAATTTTGCTCGGCTGATTTCCTAAATGTGGTGACCTTAGGGTAGAGTTATAGGTCTGGATCAGCAACACCCGAATATTTGATGGTAGATACCTTTATAGGCTAGTTGTTATTACGTCGGTCTTCTTTTCGGGAGGTAGGGAGTTCGATCCCAGGCACTATTAGAATGAAAACCACTTTGTTATACTTTAACATGAACATGAACTATATCTCCTCTAAGCGTCACCAGGACGACCTCCCTGGCGCAGTGGTGAGCGCTGTGGTCTTATTAGAGGGAGGTCCCGGGTTCGATTCCTGGCAGGGATTTGGAATTTTATAATTTCTAAATTTCTGGTCTGGTCTGGTTGGAGGCCTCGGCCGTGGCTAGTTACCACTCTACCGGCAGAGCCGTACCGCCAAGCGATTTAGCGTTCCGGTACGATGCCGTGTAGAAACCAAAGGTGTATGGGTTTAATGAAAACTGCCATACTCCTTCCAGGTTAGCCCGCTCCCACCTTAGACTGCATCGTTACTTACCATCAGGTGAGATTGCAGTCAAGGGCTAACTTGTATCTGAATAAAAAAATAAAAAAAAACCAGAGAGTGTAGAGTGTACTCAAAACCATAGTCTCTCGGAGAATGTCAGAGGGTGCTAGGCCGGGCACAGCTTATCAACAAAACCCATCTCATAGGGCAGCCATATTTGCTGAAAGGATGACCGAGACATCCATCTATATGCATACTGATACTGTAAATTCGAAAGTATCACTCTGTCTGTCTGTCTGTTTGTCACGTTTTCACGGTAAAAAGATTAAACGGAGAAAAGAGAAAAGTAGAGTGAGAGAAATCTCCATCTATACCTAATTACCTACCTACTAATATTATAAATGCGAAAGTTTATATCAAAACTGCCTACCTGTCAGTCAGTCAGTTAGTCAGTCAGTCAGTCAGTCAGTCACCTTTTCCTTTTATATTTAGACTAGCTTATGCTCGCGACTTCGTCCGCGTGGACTACAAAATTTCAAAACCCTATTTCACCCCCTTGGGAGTTGAATTTTCAAAAATCCTTTCTTAGCGGATGCCTACGTCATAATAGCTATCTGCATGCCAAATTTCAGCTCGATCCGTCCAGTAGTTTGAGCTGTGCGTTGATAGATCAGTCAGTCAGTCAGTCAGTCAGTCAGTCAGTCGGTCACCTTTTCCTTTTATATATTCAGATAAGTCTATGGGAAAAAACAAAAATTCGCTATAGGTACTGTGCACCGTCGGAGTTCGAAATACCTACTCTATTTTGAAGTTTCGTGAATTACGAAATTCTCCATCTCTCAACTGCGAAAACCGACTCGAGTACCTAATATTTCATAAGTAGCATAAAGTATCTTACGAAATTTCTAACGGAATGCATAAACGTATTCTAGAACTGTGTACTTAGTATGAGTTACATCTAACTTCTTACTAACGTTGTTGATAGAATTCGAGCACCAAAATACAATAACGTTGGAGTTAAATGGGCATAAGCAACTATTATGTTATTCTGTGGCATAAGCCAGTTGTCTGACGCCGGTTGGCGAGGAACGAGTTCAGCTAAAATTAGGATTGAATTGGCGAGCAATGCGAAGTGAGTGTGTAGGTACCTAGTTGGGATAGTTTTGTCGCTGGGCTATGAGGGAGAGGGAGCTATGGGCTATCATACATTAATTAGATAATGCACAACAATGGTTTTGAGAGCGACGCTGAGTGAATTTTTCTTTGACAGCTCTTGTCGCCGTGATAAAACAGTGGAGAGAGAGTTCTCACCAGCAATGTGCACAGTCAGTGATCAACTATTAAAACATATTATACCTCTTTTATTGACACGATATCATACATCAATTGTATACTTCTTGAGCGAGAAAATAGTCGATAGCCAGTTGCTTCTTTGTTCGTTCGTTATTTCGGCTTATTTGTGCTGCTGCCGGTGTGCTGGTTGTAGATGTACGGACAAAGATTATATTAAAAACAAGGTTTAAGATTCATTTTAAATAAATAATTATTATTATTTTATATTGACACTAGTTTTTACACACAACGAACTCAGAATATGTAATAGTGGCTCGAATCCAACGTTTTGGTGAGATGTAAAAACTTATACTAGGCTTCTGTTGTAACAAGGGAGGCCAATATTATGTTAAGTTTGATATTATATCGTAGGCTTGTTGTTTTATGCAGATGATATTATATTTGCTACTAGAAAATCTTATTTTCGTTTGCCTTCTCAAGAGCTTGCGAAAACTTTAGTCCGTTCTCTTTTCCAGTGTAGGCTTTTTCTTTGTTACCATAATTCTTTTTTTGAATCTTCTTTTGTTTGAGTTAGATTTATTAAAAGATTTTTCGATGCGGTGTTTACAAAATGAAATATTTGATGTTATTAATATTAATGGTTGATGTGAGTGATTTTGTAATTTTGCAAGGAACCGTTATTAATGGTTGATATGAAATACAAAGCTTTTGTGTAAAGGTGTTGTAATTTTGTGAAGAAGCATTGGCTTTGTGAACCCACTCTTAATAATTTTCGTTAAACCTTTGTATTTTATTCAGTTCCTAGTAGTTTTAATTTTAAAAGTTATTTTTTTAAATATATAAAAGGAAAAGGAGACTGACTGGCTGACTGAATGAATGACTGACTGACTGATCTATCAATGCACAGCTCAAACTACTGGACGGATCGGGCTGAAATTTGGTATGCAGATAGAGACGTAGGCATTTGCTAAGAAACCTTCATCCGCGTGGACTACACAAATTTCAAACCCCTATTTCACCCCCTTAGGGGTTTAATTTTCAAAAATCCTTTCTTTGCGAATGCCTACGTCATAACAGCTATCTGCATACTAAATTTCAGCCCGATCCATCCAGTAGTGTGAGCTGTGCGTTGATAGATCAGTCAGTCACCTGTTCCTTTTATAATATATTTAGATATTTTCATACGAATAAAAATAAAACTTAATTTAAAAACAGAAGATTATAAATCAGGCACAACCTCAGCCTTACAGCCGTACTCAGAGTCGCTTAATCGTAAGTTTAGTTAAAACGAGACAGAGCTATGTCTCTCATATAAATCTGTCTCGTTTTAACTCAATCTTAAGTAACGATTAGCGACTCTGAGTACGGCAGTATATCTTCGTAATGTTTTTGGACAACAGACGTCTGACGCATCCCCTTATCCGAGTTAAGAGGCAGTTAGTCTAACAGAACAAAGCAATGCAAGCCATCCAGGTGTAATAAATTCTAAGCTAATCCTAGACGGAGGCGGTTAGAACATAAAGATTATGGAGCGTCCGACATGAGTTACGCCATTTGGGATAGCTTTTTGGACGCATTGTCATGAATCAAATCGTATTATTCGTGCAATTTTGCTAATGGATAAGTTTTATGTTCCATTGGATTTATAGAATACGTTCTGCTTTAAATTTTCGAGTCATTTTACTAGTCATGACTTGATTCGGGTAGTTTACTTAATTAATAGAGTCTTGAACTGTAGTAATAAAATGATAATAGTGCTTCTATAAACAATTTACGGACGGAATGACACACTTTTTAAACCTTCGTGGTTTTTTGTTGTGTCTAAATTGGATTTGTTAAACATTCTTTATATTGGTAATTTAAAAAAAAATGTGATGTTTTGATTTATTTTTATTGTATTTATTACCTTGTGTAGAGTTCTGAAATAGATACCAATGAGAAGCAAGATTCTTTAGTGAAATCGTATCAAAACAGACGGAACTTGTGCAAACTTGCGTCAACTGAGTTTGTAACTCCATTCGTCCCCAGACACATCGGCTTGAATGTCGGTTGATTGTGCATAGGAAAACGAAACTACCATACAGCCGTGAATGTGTGAGGGTTCTATATAAAACTTAGGACTTATCCAAAATTAATACTTACATTTCGAACGTCGAGCTGATGATACGCAGTTCCTAAAGACAATAGACACTGGGATAGATATAGAGCAATAGGCCACTTCATGGTCTAGAGAGCCCAAATCAACCACTGTAGGTCATGGAATCGCTCATTTTGCTATGGACCCCGGAATAGGATGATTCTATTGAATGGTGATGTGACGGTGAAAACAATTTCAATTAATTACCTTATTTAGAGTTCTGTGATAGATACCAAGCCATACTATGGCCTAAACCCTTCTTATTCTGAGAGGAGACCAATGTTCAGTATTGAGGCGATGATGATGATGATGATAGATACCAATGAGAAGCAAGATTGTTGAATGAAATCGTATCAAAACAGACGGAACTTGTGCAAACTTGCGTCAACTGAGTTTGTAACTCCATTCGTCCCCTGACACATCGGCTTGAATGTCGGTTGATTGTGCATAGGAAAACGAAACTACGGGATACAGCCGTGAATGTGTGAGGGTTCTATATAAAACTTGTTATAAAAAAAACTTAGTAGGTAGGTACTTATCCAAAAATTTTCACAAAGTGTGTATTTCTAGTGTGTAGGTTTTTTTTTTTTTAAAGAATATTAGCCATGTTAAATGTCTAATATTCCCCTTTCCTCTCCAACTAAGCGTCAGGCTTGTGCTAGGAGTAGGTACGACAATAGTGCAACGGGCGGGGTTTGAACCGTCGACCTTTCGGTTTTCAGTCCACTCCTTTACCGGTTGAGCTATTGAGGCTCTATATGTGTAGGTATTGTAATGCATGTTCACTCAGTACCTACTAAAAAAAGTTCAACCGGAAAAAGTAATTGTAAATACTTCTTGTAATTTTTAGGGTTCCGTTCAAAAGGAAAAACGGAACCCTTATAGGATCACTTTGTTGTCTATCTGTCTGTCTGTCGGTCTGTCAAGAAACCAACAGTGTACTTCCCGTTGACCTAGAATCATGAAATTTGGCAGGTAGGTAGATCTTATAGCAGACATTAGGGGAAAAATCTGAAAACTGTGAATTGTGATTACATCACATAAAAAAAAAATTGTGTTCATGAACTAATAATTAGTATTTTCAATTTTCGAACTAAGATAACAATATCAAGTGGGGTATTATATAAAAGGTCTTCACCTGTGTGTTCTAAAACAGATTTTTGTTTTTATGCATCATAGTTTTTGAATTATAGTGCAAATTGTCAAAAAATACGACTGTAGTACGGAACCCTCGTTGCGCGAGCCTGACTCGCACTTGGCTGGTTTTTTATTTATAAGTGGTTCTATATAAATATGAACATTGATACTTTAGTACAGCTTTGAGGTAATATTATGAATATATTAACATATAAATACTTATTTCATGCTCGTATTGAAGATTCAATAACCACCCCCAGAGAACTCCAAACGTAACTAATTCGATATCCATATTTAGGAAGTACAAGAGGCGTCTGATTCCAGAACATACTCGTACAAAGTTCTCGATTTCATTTACAAACTCTCAAGAGCCTCAATAGCTCAACCGGTATAGGAGTGGACTGAAAACCAAAAGGTCGACGGTTCAAACCCCGCCCGTTGCACTATTGTCGTACCTACTCCTAGCACAAGCCTGACGCTTAATTGGAAAGGAAAGGGGAATATTAGTCATTTAATATGGCTAATATTCTTTATATAAAAAAAAAAGCCACGTCCCGCTTGCTGCCAGTGACGAAATTTGTGATATGTATGTTCACTCAGTACTTAAAAAAATTCAACCTAAAATATTTTATTTATGAGTGGTTCTGTATAAATATGAACACTGATACTTTAGTACAACTTTGAGGTAATATTATGAAAGTAAGTATTAACATAAATACTTATTTCGTGCTCGTATTGAAGATTCAATAACCACCCCCAGAGAACTCTAAACGTAACTAATTCGATATCCATATTTAGGGAGCACAAGAGGCGTCTGATTCCGGAACATACTCGTACAAAGTTCTCGATTTAATTTACAAACTTTATTTCGCTCACACTTATCGAGCGCACGAGCTCGAGTTCCAGAAGTCGATGAGCACAGAGTTGGAATAGCTAGATGCCGCAAGTTCATCTAAATATATGAAAGGAAAGGTGAATGACTGACTGATCTATCAACGCACAGCTCAAACTACTGGACGGATCGTGATAAAATTTGGCATGCAGATACCTAGCTATTATGACGTAGACGTCCACTAAGAAAGGATTTTTAAAATTCAACCCATAACGGGGTAAAACAGGAGTTTGAAATTTGTGTAGTCCGCGCGGACGAAGTCGCGAGCGTAAGCTAGTTCATCATAATCCGATTATTTTTAAATGTCATCCATTCATCCATCCATCAGCCTGTTTGCGTCCACTGCTGGACATAGGCCTTTCCAAGAGCGCGCCACCAAACACGGTCCTCCGCCTTCCTCATCCAACCGCTCCCCACCACCTTCTTCAGGTCATCGGTCCAGCGGGCGGGGGGTCGGGGGGTCGTCCTACACTGCGCTTACCGGTACGCGGTCTCCACTCCAGAACACGTCTGCCCCATCGGCCATCGGTTCTGCGACAGACATGGCCTGCCCATTGCCACTTCAGCGCGCTAATCCTTTGAGCTATGTCGGTCGCTTTTGTCCTCTGCGAATTTCCTCGTTCCGGATTTTATCCCTGAGAGTGATACCCAACATAGCTCGCTCCATAGCACGCTGAGCGACTTTTAGTTTGTGGACGAGGCCAACTGTCAGTGTCCACGTTTCCGCTCCATACGTCATCACAGGTAGGACACACTCGTTGAAGACCTTAGTCTTAAGGCTTTGCGGTATCGACGATTCGAAGACCTGTCGTAGCTTTGAAAATGCTGCCCAGCCCAGCTGTGCAGCAAACGTGTCTATCCTTTCGCAACTCGGGATCACTGCTCGACTCTCCTCCATATTATGTTACCAACGATTACTCTCATATTTCGGCCACATCATACGGCGGGGGGACGACAGCTTAGAAAAGCTCATAGTGACGGGCAACACTGAGGGCAAAAGACCGAGAGGCCGCTCACCAACTAGGTGGTCCGACCAGCTAAAGGAGTCCAGCAGGTGTGGATTTCATCACATTGTAAAAATGGCCACCGACAGAAGCCGATGGAAACAGATAAGCCATTCGAGGGCAGTTTGCCAGGACCACGATCTTCAGCAATGAAGGAACGACCGGAGAGAGAGTAAGTATATTACAAAGAAAAACCGGCCAAGTGCGAGTCAGGCTCGCGCACCGAGGCTTCCGTACTACAGTCGTATTTTTTCGACATTTTGTACGATAAATCAAAAACTATTGTAACTAACTGGAATATCATATGAAAGGGCTTTGCCTGTACATTCTGAAACAGATTTTTATTTATTTTTATGCATAATAGTTTATGATTTACAAAATGGCGGAAAAAATACCCGAGTATGGAACCCTCGGTGCGCGAGTCTGACTCGCACTTGGCCGAACAATTTTCGGTTGGTAGTCCGAATAATCGCGAATCCGTATAACTGAGGGGCCGGATAATCGAGTTTATAGAGATAATCTACTGTTTTTTTTTTTTTTTTTTTTTTTTTTTTTTTTAATACAATAAAACTTAAAGCTAGCTTTATCTAATTACTATATAAATCATGACCGCGTGGAATGGTGCCAAGAATACTGGCTGCATTTCCGCGCTGGACAGCCAGGCTGATCCGCTGCGCAAAAAATGAGCCAGCCCTTCTGTCACCAGTTGAGGCTATTAATCGCGGTGAAATGTCTCGTAAAAAATTTTTAGCACTAAGACTCCATCCCCCCATACCTCTGCTGCTCGATTGCGGTAGAATGACAGCTACAATGTCACCATCGCAATCACTTCTGATTGGTTGACGCTCGCTGACTATTGGCTACAATGCCTTGTTGCAACAAGAATCGCATAAATTCAGCCAATCACATCAATTGAGATTGTAATAATGATTGATGCAGATTTTACGAAATCGACCTACTGGCATATACTAAAGATTTTAAGACATATTTTAATGTAGTTCGGGTACGGTATAAATTTGCATCCCCAATAAAATGTCGGTCTACAAAACATTTTGACCTTTCTAAAGACACCCCAGCGTAGCCCTAAGCCCCTTCGAAGCCCATGTAATCTATTTGAAAGTTGTTCTACGGAGAAATGTAAATTTTATGTAAAGAGAGTGTACAGGTTGTAATGTTGGCACAACCAGTGTTTAATTACCTTTTAAACTTTGACTTCTTGCTTTCAAAAATTTACATTAATTATATCTATTAATGTGAAACTAACTTATTCCTGCGACTTCATCCGCGTCGAGTTAAATTTTTTATACTCCTTTGCTCAAATTCTTTTTATATTTTATGTTATAGGTATAGAAATAACCTAAGTACATGCAAAATCTCATTACAGACTTAGTAGTAAAAAAGTTTCTAGATCCAATGGTTTGAGCTGTACAATTATAATATTATGTCAGTCAGTCAGTGTTTGCTGTTATACATAAGTAGATACTTAACAGTAGGTATGCTATAATGGTTTATCTTGATACAGTCTTATGGATACAACTATTTTGGAAAAATGTAGATAGGAGGGTGTGATATAAAGGCCTATTTTGTAAATAGTTTTTACATTTTCAGCATTTCGTAAATATTGTTATTTGCTTTATAGTTATTTTTACTTACATTGAAATAATTGAAATCACTAAAATAATCTAAATACATAAAAGGAATAGGTGACTGACTGACTGACTGACTGATCTATCAACGCACAGCTCAAACTACTGGACGGATCGGGCTGAAATTTGGCATGCAGATAGCTATAACGACGTAGGCATCCGCTAAGAAAGGATTTTTGAAAATTCAACCCCTAAGTGGGTGAAATAGGAATTTTAAATTTGTGTAGTCCACGCGGACGAAGTCGCGAGCATAAGCTAGTAAAAAATAAATTAATAATAGGAATAACACCATGTCCAAAACAAATTATTAGCAGATTTCAGCCAACAAATTGAAATGGAACTTTTTCAATTCTAATGATAGACGTTTTTAGTTAAAAATTTGGCAACCGCTAAACCACTGCAATTAAAAACATTTTCAATATGCCTAAAAATTCGGACAATTAATTCAGTTGTTTTTGGCAGTATTTCGGCAAGGTAAACTTAGTTTTTTTAACTTTTTAGGGTTCCGTACCTCAAAAGGAAAAACGGAACCCTTATAGGATCACTTTGTTGTCTGTCTGTCTGTCTGTCTGTCTGTCATATGATACCCCACTTGATATAGTCACTCACTTCGAAAGTTGAAAATACTAATTATTAGTTCATGACCACAATTTAATTTTTTTTGTGTGATCAAACCCTAAATTCACGGTTTTCAGATTTTTCTCCAAATGTCAGCTATAAGATCTACCTACCTGCCAAATTTCATGATTCTAGGTCAACGGGAAGTACCCTGTAGGTTTCTTGACAGACAGACAGACAGACAGATAGACAGACAGACAGACAGACAGACAGACAGACAGACAGACAACAAAGTGATCCTATAAGGGTTCTGTTTTTCCTTTTGAGGTACGGAACCCTAAAAATATAACCAGTGTTACTTGGGATGATGTAAGGATTGTAACTATAACAGACACATCCAAATCTATTTAGGTAAGTATTTAGAACTTATGATAGAATAAAGAAACTCAATTACATACATACCTACATGAACCCTAAATATTATATCTACTTAGTACTTACTCCTTTTTTCTGGCATTAGGCAAAGCAAGACGTAATGTACAATAAACTAGAACTAATACCTAATTGTATTCTATAGTGTAGACAAACATAATGTACATAATACCAGAGCTGCAGTAATAATTGAGTTGAGAAGGTGTCAAATGTAGGGGAAACTTGGGCCAAACTTGGCGGAACTGAATTTGTAACTTCATTCGACCCCTAATAGGGGCACATCGGATCAAATATTTGTGACTATTAAGTTCCAACTAGTGGCCAAATCTCATTTGCATTCGATACTGTTATTGTTTGGCAGTATAAGGGTGTATACAGCCGGATTACATTTGGACGTAAGGGCGGTTACAGACTAGCGTTTAATACGCGCGTGTGAGCTCGTTTTTGGACGCGCATGTAGGCGCGTATAGGCGCGCCTTTTGGCACACGCTTAACTCGTACGAGCGTTGACGTGCTTCTAAGCTCGTATATGCGCGAGCCGCGAGAGACCACCACCCACCGGGCCACCGGTTCGAGCCGAACACGCCGAAATATGCCCGTATCCGCGAGTTTTTTGAAGCGCGTAATGTAGCGCGCGTGTAAGCGCGTATGCTGAAACGACCGTATACGCGCAAAAAATACGCTAGTCTGAAACCGCCTTAAGACGACTGCAAAATTGCAGTTGGGATGCATTGCACACAAATGCATACCAACTGCATCTCAAGACCGTGGCGTGTGGAAGTCCCTACAAGAGACCTATGTCCAGCTGTGGACGTCTATTGGTTGATGATAAAGCACCAAGGTTTTTAATTTGGTCCTGCGACGTAGCATTCTTTTTCAGCAACATTAGTTTTTGAGAATTCCCACGTTTTTTTGGCGATAATGCAATAACAATTTTTTTCAGTTACAGTTTTTTGTAGGCTTTTTGGGTTCCGTACCTCAAAAGGAAAATGGAACCCTTATAGGGTCACTTCGTTGTCTGTCCGTCGGTCTGTCTGTACGAAACGCGACTCTGACTCGCACTTGTTCTGATTTTTCCGCCGTTTTGATTGTTTGGCTCAATTCGTATAATATAAACAATGGAATTTGTTCACATTTTTACTAGCGATGGATGAGAAAAAACGGTCCGGCAATAGTGGGGTATAGTCAAAAAAATTAAAAGAAAGTAAATTATATTCAGAAAGTTCAAAGAAGTTGCGTTCATTCCCGATAAAAAAGCAATTTGATATGGACCGTCGAGATTCGACGAAAGGTAACGAAAGAATATATTGCTCTTTTCGAGGCCACAAGTAATTTAATAAGACGAATATAGAAATGGCGTCAAATACTCAAACTTTTGCTCTTATCGGTATAACTGTAGATAGGAATAATATTAGGTACCTACTTTTCTTTTTTATTTATTATTCAGATACAAGTTAGCCCTTGACTGCAATCTCACATAGTCTTAAGTGAGGATGCAGTCTAAGATGGAAACGGGCTAACCTAACGGGTATGGCAGTTTTTATTAAACCCCATGCTTCTTTGGTTTTTATACGGCATCGTACCGGAACACTAAATCGCTTGGCGGCCGGCTTTGCCGGTAGGGTGTTAACTAGTCACGGCCGAAGCCTTCCACCAGACCAGACCAGATATTTAGAAATTATGAAATTCCAAACCCCTGCCGGAAATCGAACCAGGGACTTCCCAGGAGGCAGGGAGGGAGCGAGCCAGGGACGTCATCAAAATCGTTCATGTTATCGCACTTAAAATTTGCTGCCTTTCAAACGGACGTCACGTGATCTGTTAAGTCGACATCTTGAGTCGATTTTATAAATACGGTTGTTGATGATTTTTAAAGCTAGTCTCGTTCCGACGCGAGTTTTGTGTTTAGGTCGCCATTTAATAGATTTGTTGCAGTAAGGTTAGTATAAAGAGTAAACCTCTCGATAAGCCTCTACGCGTGTAATCAATATCTGCGCGCAAGTTTAACAAGAGAGGACATTCAAATAACTAATCAAAAAAAAATAGCTTAGAATGCACTGCTTTTCTGTATTACTTTAAATTCACTTCTGGTACCCTTTTATTCAAAATCGTCGTTATTTTCATAGTAATAAGAATTAAAATGATTGCAAATAAAATAGTTCTCTTGTATAGTGTAGGAAGGGAAGACAAAGTTTATTTGATAAGTAACAATTTACCCAGAGTCGGTTTTGCCAACTAATTGTTGAAGTCAGAGTTGGGTTTCCTTGTTGGTGCGAGTTAATCTCTTATATTTTGTTATTTCTCATTTTATTACAGCTTACATCATTCTTTTAATGCTGGGGCCACACTAACGTTTAACACCTAATTGGACACTATATACCTAAAAACCTATACCTAACTTATTAAATTTTGTGTCATCATCACCATCATCATTATTAATCGATAGACTTTCACAGCTAGACATAGGTCTCGTTCCACAGTCTTGCGCCACCTGAATCCAGCGGCTCCCTGTGACTCGTTTGATATCGTCTGTTCACCTAGTGGGGGTCTTCTAACGCTGCACTTTCCGGTGCGAGGTCGTCATTCTAGTACCTTGGGGTACCAACGTCTATCTTATGTAATAAATGTAATTTGTAAGATGAGTTTTAGGCATAGAAAAAGAAAAATTACGACAAAACTTGCTGATGCTCGCGACTTCGTTCGCGTGGTTTTAGGTTTTAGAAAATCCCGTGGGAACTCTTTGATTTTCCGGGATAAAAGTAGCGTATGTCACTCTTCTCACTTCTTCACACACTCTCTCACACACACTCAGTCTTTGATTATACCCATGCGAAAATCACGTCAATCCATTGCTCTGTTACGATGTGATTGATGGACAAACCAGCAAACCAACAAGCAAACACACTTTTGCATTTATAATCCATACTAATATTATAAATGCGAATGTGTGTCTGTCTATCTGTCTGTCAGTCTCCTTGCCTTTCACGGCCTAACAGTTCAATCGATTTTGACGAAATTTGGTACAGAGATAGATTGCGTCCCGGGGAAGGACATAGGCCAAACTTTTTATCCCGGAAAATCAAAGAGTTCCCACGGGATTTTGAAAACATAAATCCACGCGTACGAACTCGCGGGCATCAGCTAGTATGATATAAAAATATGAAAATTGGCATAATCAATACTTAATATTATAAATGCGAAAGTGTGTCTGTCTGTCTGCTAGCTTTTCACGGCCCAACCGTTCAAGAACAACCGATTTTGATGAAATTTGGTACAGAGTTAGCTTATATCCCGGGGAAGGACACAGGCTACTTTTTATCCCGGAAAATTGAAGAGTTCCCACGGGATTTCAAAAACCTAAATCCACGCGGACGAAGTCGCAGGCATCAGCTAGTAATAATATAATCTTCTTTAGAAGTCACGAGCTTACAATATTTACCGCCTGCGTCGATTCGATTACATTGAAGAGCTTTCATAGTCATACATACCCCTTTCTTTACAGCATTTCAACGGAAGCGTGAAGAAAATCCCGTGGAATCAACCCGAGGAATTAATGTTCACTGACTTTCCAACTTTTGCCATTGTGACCTCCGTAGGTACATTTATATCTAATACTATATCTACTACTACTATACTACTCTATATATACTATATCTCTATAAATACTATACTGTTAGCTTATTGAAGTTAGTTTAATGAATTAGACAATATTTGACTCGTCCGATGTCACGCGATCTGTGGCGGGGGAGCCACCTTGAATCGATTTGTATAAATACGGGTGTTTGAAGGTTTTTAGGCCAGTCTTGTTCCGACTCGAGACTCAACGACTATTAAATACTTTTGTGTTTAGGTCGCTATTTTGATTAAGTGGTTTCAATAGCAATTGTGCCCTAATCAAGTTAATATTGCAGTTAGGTTATTATAAAGATTAAAACTCTCGATAAGCCTCTACGCGTTGTGATCTATATCCACGTGCAAGCTTCATATGAGGACAGTTTAATAACTTATAAAATTAGTTAAATTTAACCTGCTTTTCTGACTTCAGTTTAAAGTACAGAGGAAAAGTTTGTAAGGTTGTTTGGAAAGGGTAATCTACTGAACCGATTTTGAAAATTCACCAGTAGACTGCTACATTATTCCTGAGTGGCGGGACTTATGAAGTGCATAATAATCGATTGCAAGTATGGTGTAAAATAAAGTAACTATAGGTAAAAGTATTTTTCTTTACTAGTATCTAACTTATTTTACACTGTACTCTAATATAATAGGTATATCAATTTATTAAAGCATGTTGTTCCCTGTAAAAATAATTAGATGCTTGCCAAGTAACCCTCTTCCTTCTGAGTCTGACCATACATCATTACTGTAACTATGATTTATTACTACAAGAACGTGTAGTTTAAGTGGCATTGCATTTTGCATTTTATTCCTTGTCAGCTAAGGTAACAATTTGTTTAGTATTTAGGAGTTGGATATCTCACGTTTGTTCAGTAAATTCAATTTGGACACTTCCTACGGACGGGTCAGTGTTTTGGATAAAATATGTCTTTGACATAGTTATTAGCATGTCTCGAATATATTTATTTAGGTACCTTTTTTTTTTATATACAGCCTCCCACCAGACCAGACCAGAAATTTAGAAATTATAAAATTCCAAACCCCTGCCAGGAATCGAACCCGGGACCTCCCACTATTAAGACCACAGCGCTCAGCACTGCGTCAGGGAGGTCGAAAATCTACCTATTTAAATCTACTTCTTTTTTAGAGTCCCCGCAGACCACAAACTTTTTATCGGCCAATAGTTTGGTCGGTTTCTTAATCAGACTCTTAGCCTCCTCTACCGTAATCTTCCATTTAGGTTTATCCGTATTCCATTAGGATTTCGTGATTCCGTGATCGTATAATAGTGATTTCCGTGCGTGCCCGGGATCGAACCTCCGACCTCTCGAATAGGGCGTCTAAACCTCTAGGCTATCACGGCTTTTAAGGCAACTTTATTATCCTACGTCTATATGTAGCTATGTACAGATTAGTTAACCATCCATCCATACTAATATTATAAATGCCAAAGTGTGTCTGTCTGTCTGTCTGTCTGCTAGCTTTTCACGGCCCAACAGTTCAACCGATTTTGATGAAATTTGGTACAGAGTTAGCTTACATCCCGGGGAAGGATATATGCAACTTATTATCCCGTAAAATTAAAGAGTTCCCACGGGATTTAAAAAACCTAAATCCACGCGGACGAAGTCGCAGGCATCATCTAGTAGATAATAAATAACCTGTGTATAGTCCGTACAAAATGACTCCTCACGCGCAATTTTAACTTTAGGTAGGTGTATATGTCAACTGTATTGTCGTATTTTTGACACAAAAAGTTAAAATGGCGTGTGAGGAGTTAAATTTTTACGCGTTATAACAGCACCGTCCTAGATTGTGCCTACTCGTGATTCTCCTTGAATCATCATAGCAACTTTAAAACGCAAATAACTCATGTCGGACCGCGCCCTAATCTTTATGACCTAACCGCCACCTACAAGGATTAACCCAGAATTTATTACACCTGAGCGCGCCCCATTCTGCTTTGTTCTGTTACGCTTTATAATCTCTAAACACCACTGCAATAGACATAAATATTAGTACGCTGGAAGGGATGTGCCACATATGTCCAGATATGCAACTAGCGTGGCCCCCTCAGTCCCTCTCGCTCAAGCAGATCTACTTGCTTATGAAATGTTATTCCGTCTATTTTACGTTCGCTTCGGCTATTGTAGCCTAGTATACTGCAGTCTGCAACCCACCATTGCACAAAAACTAATCAATTATTTATTTACAACACTTGAGTAAACATAACCTCACTTCACGTTGTTTGCCAAAATCTCACGTACAAATACATTTTGGCAAACAAAAAAAAGTGGCCACGGTGATAAGGACAAAACATAACCATTTTGTCACGTTCTAATAAGAGCTTAAATGCATTTAGCTGTCTCGCTCTAACAGTAAGTGTCACAATAGGGCTACTTCTAATAGTCCTTATTCTGAGGGATGTGCCATACAAAATGACAGTTATTTTTTGTACCAAGAAGCGCCCACCGAGCGTGCCGGGATTAAAATTAACAGTGCGTGTAGACACTATTACGAGTTACTAGCTTATGCTCGCGACATCGTATTTCATCCTCTTAGGGGTTGAATTTTCAAAAATTAGGCCACATCATCACTTTCCATCAGGTGTGATTAAGGTCAAGCGTTTGCCTATGATGAATAAAAAAAGGTCGGGAATCGCACGTCCAGCGTCTTTGTATTAATAAAGGTCAGTGCTTAAATACACAGATTACGGCTGGTGTCAGATGTCTGTTTAAATTCAAAATGTCCTTTATTCAAGTTGGATTGTTCATCTCTTTGGAATCGTCAAATAGGTCTGTACCTCTCTGTACAATTTACCACTCGAATGTACCTTTTAGACGTTGTAGCCAGACAGGTTCACAATAGAGATCTATTCGGGATAGATAATGCTCCTAGTGATATTCAGCTAGAAATCCAATAGAGCAATTTTATCTTTTACAATATTAATAGCTGATGCCCGCGACTTCGTACGCCTTGATTTAGATTTTTAAGAATCCCGTGGGAACTCTTTGATTTTCCGGGATAAAAAGTAGCCTATGTCACTCTCCAGGTCTTAAACTATACCCATGCAAAATATCACGTCAATCCGTTGGTCTGTAGCTATGTGATTAAAGGAACAAACAAACAAACACACTTTCTCATTTATATGGGTCGGGATGGGTCGGCACTAGATGATGCCCATGACTTCGTCCGCGTGGATTTGGGTTTTAAGAATCCCGTGGGAACTCTTTGATATTCCGGTATAAAAAGTATTCTATGTCCTTTCCCGGGATACAAGCTATCTCTGTACCAAATTTCGTCAAAATCGGTTGAACAGGTGGGCCGTGAAAAGCTAGCAGACAGACAGACACGTGCTAGCACAATCACAAAAATAGAATACCACTTTACACAGACCAGCACGTCTAACATGCGCCCCACGAGAAAATGTTGTCTACGCATTTTCTCGTGTTACTCATAGAGATAACACTAGTAAATGCTTAGACAAAAAATTCTCGTGGGCGCATGTTGGACGTGCAGGCAAATTACATTAAACAAATCAAAATATTAAGTAAGAGAGTACCTAACAACACAAAAATCCTAAGTACCTATCTATACCTAAGTGGATGATACTCTAAAAGATCATTTTCTTGGTAAAAGAGAGCTGAGAGAAAGGTATTAAAGTTCTCGTAAGATCTTGAGAAGGCAAACGAAAACAAGGCTTTCAGTGTAGCAAACATCTCATTTGCATAAAATAACAAAGTCTGCGATATTATATCCAAACTTAGGATAATATTAGCTTCCTCTGCTATAATAGGTAGTTGGAAGGCAAAATTCATAAATTTTGTATCTAGCAAGACAAGCGTGAAATTCTTACGGAATTGGTCTTGTATTTTTATTCAGTTATTTGAATAATAATACTAAAATCTAAAATTAAAATGATTTTCACATGATATGACATAATTAGAGCAAATAATATGGCGGGTCCTTTCTCAAAATTTACGCTTTGTATAAAGCTGTGGTAGCCTAGTGGTTAGGACGTCCGCCTTCCAATCGGAGGTCGCGGGTTCGATCCCGGGCACGCACCTCTAACTTTTCGAAGTTATATACGTTTTTAAGTAATTAAAATATCACTTGCTTTAACTGTGAAGGAAAACATCGTGAGGAAACCTGCAAGCCTGAGAGTTCTCCATAATGTTCTCAAAGGTGTGTGAAGTCTGCTAATCCGCACTTGGCCAGCGTGGTAGACTATAGCCAAAACCCTTCTCATTTTGAAAGGAGACCTGTGCTCTGTAGTGAGCCGGTGATGGGTTGATCATGATAATGCTAGGTAGGTAGGAATGTCTTTACGTAAGAAATCTAGTAACTAAATTAAACATTAGGTATGAGCTACCTAACGAAGAAAATCCATTATTTTTCTTCTTATACGATTTAGCGAATCTTACTCAGTAGTTAACCGTCGATAAGTTGTTGTTGATGATTATGATGACGAATAAGAAAATTATCGTGAACATTACATCAGTTCTAAAACTAAGTCTAAAATTATGAATAGGTAGGTACTCCGTAATTATAATAGCCAAGCTGATGCCCGCGACTTCATCCGCATTTATTTAGGTTTTTAAATCCCGTGGGAAATCTTTAATTATCCGTTATAAAAAGTAGCCTAGGCCACTCTCCAGGTCTTTTACCCTTGCAAAAACACGTCGATGCGTTCCTCCGTTGCGAAGTGATTAAAGGACAAACCAACAAACAAACACTTTTGCATTTATAATATTATGGGTAGTGACAATGATTTTATCCGATTACTAGATTTTATTCGTATACCTACTATAAATTAATAACTATTATCTGTAGGATCTAGAACTACCTGTACCATTTCCATCCGTAACCCAAGAGAGTAAAGTTCATAATCGCTTGATAGTTTTAATAAAATCGAACCGGATTTCCGGGTACAAGCAACTTAATTAACCGTCTGCGATACTGGCATGTAATATAGTTTGGGATATCCCTTAAGGTTTAATACATTGACGTCCTTCCTTTATTAGGGAAGAGATTGCTGGGATGTGCAGGACAAGCATGTGAGTTTTTCTAGTATCTAAAGGATCTAAAAAAAATCTATTAAAATATTAGCGATCCGCCCCGGCTTTGCACGGATAGCGTATTACAATGTTTTTAAATAAAAAATAGCCTTTTGTTACTCAAGTACCTTTCCATCGGTGAAAGAATTTTCAAAATCGTTTCAATAGTTCTCGAGATTTGCGATCAGCAACACATTCAGTGATTCATTTTTATTTATAGAGATATACCTACTTAATTTTACATTTACAAAACTTGAACATAATACAGTCGGTAGGGAGTTGCGGAAAAACAAATTGTAAAAACTCATTGACGCTTCAGCAACGAGATATTTCTCTACCTTTTTTTGTGAAAACAAAGCGTTCTTTGAATTCTTGTACCTGCACGGGAATAAAAGCATTTTTTGTTGTATATTCAAAATGACGAGGAACTCGCCTTTTGATTATATATTTTATTACTATAGACTGTATTTAGCCGTGACCTTAATAGGAGTCTTTTTGTGGCAACCAAGCTTTGATAAATTAAAAAAACTGAAAAAAACTATCTACATTATTATTTATTTAACATAATTATTTAGTGATGTTCGAGCCGCAGCTAATATCAATTATTCGATCACACTTATCGATAATAATTAAAACAGTATGAAAAATTTCAAACTTAAAGTAGATAAAACTTTACCTTTTTATAATATTATAGTAGGTATAGATAGATAAGCGAAGCCAGGGCGGGTCAATTAAGTAGTAAATAATAAAATAAACAATAATATATTATATATTTCTGTATTTTTTCTGTTTCTGTTACTTTATTGTTTGTTGTTTCTGTTTTTTCTGTTACTTTATTGTTTTTTGTCTCTGTTATTTTATTTTTGTTATTTTTGTAATTGTTAAAAATATGATAGCGATGAGATATGTAAATATGTGAGAGAATAAATGTATGTTGGCATAACACAAACAACGTTTCCATATTTGTTTCATTGATTGTGCGGGTAATAAATTAAAATTACATTCATTGTGTGCTTCGGCCGTCGTCGTGCCAAATTGTGTGTGAAACTATCAGCTGACAATGTGTGATTCATTGTTATTTTGTTGATCACGAATATCATTATAGATATTTTGGTGGAATACCTACATAATTGTGCAAAGTAGAGTTTTAGTGGCTAGTTTTGAAACTAAATGCATAGGGTGATGTTGTCGCGATGTGCTTGTCGCCTTTTTAAGCGGAAGCCACGTGATCTATCGTGAACTATCGAAAAAGTTTTATGAATGCGACAGAAGCGACATCTCGGCATAGCATCTTCCGGATAGTATTCGAGAGTACTACACTTTTTCTCCCTACGAGCTGTCAACGACACCGCCCCAGCTTTTTTTTTTATTAACGTTTTGGCTAAAATTCTATTTAACCTGTACATAAAAAGTGTTAAAAATAGATAAGGTAAAATACATAAAAAGCTTGGCTTGTGCGTAACGTTATGGTTATATTCTCAAATAATTAGTGTACCTAAGTAAATGTAAAATATCGTTCCGAGATAAGGTGTTGCAATCAGTAGCGTGCAGGTCATAGAGGCATAAATGCACTGCTTACCCCAGTTGTAAGCTATTTATCATTATGACCATATTTTTCATTATGACCTGCCAGTAAACAGGTTCCTACCTAACTAATGCCTACCCTGGCTTCAAACCCTGTGCACGCATCTGGTTGCAATAAATGTAAGTATACGTATGTGATTATAACTCTTTTGTTTCACTTTTAGTTCCGTATCTTAAAAGGAAAAATGAACCCAGGATCACTTTGTTGTCTGTCTGTCTGTCCATCTATCCGTCGGTCCGTTGAAACCTGCAGGATACTTCCCGTTGACCTAGAATCATTAAATTTGGCAGGTAGCTACCTACCTGTCTTATAGCACAAAAAATAAAAGAAAAATCTACAGCTAACTATGAAAGCGGCAATGCTATCGTGTAAGTAACACGAGCTGCTAATGTAAGCTACTTAAAATGCTAAAAAGGGAATTTTAAAACACCCAAGTGGATCTTTTCTGCCAAAGTAAGACTATTATGGCTCGATAAAGTGCTGTTACTACAAGCTTATAGCTTTATAACATGTGTTTCTAACTTCTATCTACTTTGATGTTTTCTTCAGACTATACAAACCTATTATAACCTAACTAGGTCCTTTGAAATCCCCGAATATTTAAACTATCTTGAGTGAATAAGATATTTATTCGAACCCATCTGGGATCCTTTTTCAACGGGACTCTGCTTGCGACGCGGTGCCAAGAAGACTGCGAGCCGCTCGGACTGCGTCACGCAAGGCATGCTGTGAGAGGAGATCAAGCAAGGGCGGTAAGCGGCGATTCTATCGCGTAACACGCTGCTTAAAATGCTAAAAACCGGCCAAGTGCGAGTCAGGCTCGCGCAATGAGGGTTCCGTACTACAGTCGTATTTTTTCGACATTTTGCACGATAATTCAAAAACTATGATGCATAAAAATAAATAAAAATCTGTTTTAGATTGTACAGGTGAAGACCTTTCATATGATACCCCACTTGATTTATAGTCACTCACTTCGAAAGTTGAAAACACTAATTATTAGTTCATGACCACAATTTAATTTTTTTTGTGTGATCTAACCCTAAATTCACGGTTTTCAGATTTTTCCTCAAATGTCAGCTATAAGACCCACCTACCTGCCAAATTTCATGATTCTAGGTCAACGGGAAGTACCCTGTAGGTTTCTTGACAGACAGACGGACAGACGGACAGACAGACAGACAGACCGACAGACAGACAACAAAGTGATCCTATAAGGGTTCCGTTTTTCCTTTTGAGGTACGGAACCGTAAAAAGGGAATTTTAATGCACCCATGCACTAACAGCTTATAACGCGTGTTCTGATTATGCTCTTTCTTCAGATAAGAGTGTGACCAACCTAATGGGGTCCCTAGAAACTTTCAAAAGTATTACTTTCATCTTATATGTAACTAGCTTATGCTCGCGACTTCGTCCGCGTGGACTAGACAAACTCCAAACCCCTATTTCACTCCCTTAGGGGGTGAATTTTCAAAACTCCTTTCTTAACGGATGCCTACGTCATAATAGCTATCTGCATGCCAAATTCAGCCTGATCCGTCCAGTAGTTTGAGCTGTGCGTTGACAGATCAGTCAGTCAGTCAGTCAGTCAGTCACCTTTTCCTTTTATTTAGAAGATATTATATGAAAGTGGTAGGTAGGTACCTATATCATCACTTTTAGGTTGAAATCTATAGACCGCACTTAGATTTTAAGAAAACCGTCTAAGTCTGAGCAAAGTCAAAGTACACTCTATGGATCTCAGGTTTAGTCGTGGTCTTACCTAATAACCCATTAGGTAATGACCAAAGGGACCGATTGTCTAAATACGCCTATTGTTAGTAGTCTACTACTAAGTAATTCTCAAACTTTCAGCTTTAACAAAATATTTGGCGCCTTTGGAATCCGTTAAAATACGACCCAAATGAGTACACAAGTGTGCATTCACCTGTACCTACATTTTGTATGGCGGCCACTTCGAATCGTATTTTCGAATATAAATCTAAGCATCGAAAAAAAGTGAGAGCATAAACGCCCTAAGTAATTTTCACAACAACAGAAAAGGGTTATAACGAAAAACAGAACTTAATTATTAGCGACTCGTGTACAACATAAAAATTTGAAAAACATCTCAACGAACCTAACTATTACATTAAACGCAATATCTAAATGCGAGACGGTAAGCAATTCTAACTTCGGTCTCACCAATTAGTTGGCAAAACCGAGTCGGGCAATTGTCGCTCTCAAAATAAAGTTTCCATTCCGTTCTCACATTAACGATTAAACAATTTCCTATTTGCATCTTATAACGCCTTTATTACATTCAAAATAGAGCTTGTTTTAATTATTACAACGCCATTTTTGGGTTAGATTGTTTCTAACTCGGCTTAAGGGATTTGAATTCAACTTTGATTCTAAACAGGAACGATTTGAGTTCGGTTAAAGGAAAGTTTCGCCTAAAACTATTCGATAATTTGACCAAATACTTAGAGTATTTAGTGTGATTGAGAAATCCGTTTCTGTTGATAGATATTCCGATATCCAGTTATTAAATTATTTCGGACAAAATTTAATGAAAATGTTGGATGAAAAGTTTAAATGAGCCATTACCTGCGGTTACATTTTCTTTTATCTTTCTGCCTTTTTGATTGAAGGTACAAAAAATGTTGTATTCTGAATTTATTTCCCTACTCAATTAAGTTATTATTTTAGCGTTTAAACTACCGTGAGTGATTTCCATTCTAAATAATATCTGTCCCGGCTTTACTCACGTGTGTAGTCGACGTTAGCCCGACTAGTTTCGAACCCATACGGGGTCCTTTTTCAAGGGAGTCCGTTCGCGCACGCGCCGCAGTTTTGACTGCGGGACGCGCGTGCCGCTGCCCGTAGAGCCCGTTGTGATTGTGGCTGGGGTGGGGGGGGGGGGGGACAGCTGCTGATCGTCTCCCGACAGTTCCTGCTGTTCTTCATCACTGGAACCGTCACCGAAATCCAGGCACGCGGAACTAATGGTGTCCCGTCCCACGACTGATGCCCTTGTCTTAGCGTCAAAAACTGGTTTCCACGCTGAGGGTAGCATCCACCCATTGTCACGATTGAAATTCGGGTGGCGACTAATTTCGATCGCTTCCCGTATCTTTCGCGGTACTAGAAACTTTTCCCGGGACAATACGGAAACCTTGTCGAATCATATGTAGGTTTCCGTATTGTCCCGGGAAAAGTTTCTAGTACCGCGGAAGATACGAGATATAATGATAGATATTATCAAGCGTCGATAGCACCTACTAAAACTTTGGTAGTTACGCCTCTATCTTTATATTCATCTGATTAAATATATTTGCTGTCGAAGAGAAAGCAATAAATTTTACCGAAATTACCTTTCGCCGAAGCTCTTGAAAGGTCCATATCAAATTAGATTGACTCGGCGCACGGTTTATCCGTTACTTATAATTTTCTTTTCTTTTTTTCCAAAAGAAATGATAGAAATATTTCTCAGAAATAATGTAACTAATATAGCAATATTACCCATAATAAATAATAATTTTTATATAATATCTCTCAACGGCTATACTCACGTATTTAGTCGACGTTATGTCGTTTCGTTGCGTATCGATTCTATATCGATGAAAGAATTTCCATTTTCAGAAATACTCAATCATTTTTTCAAAAAGTTTTTTTCGATTTGTGAGCTTGATATTGGGACCTGTTTATATTGTGACACTTCTTTAACTTTTATTAGTCATATAAATACAGCATATATCAAGGTTGTTATTTTTTATTACTACATTTGAATGATCCCCTAGACGTATTAATTAGGTACTAATATATATTTTTTTTTTTAAAGAATATTAGCCATGTTAAATGACTAATATTCCCCTTTCCTCTCCAACTAATACATATTTAACAAAAAAATATTTTTTTCTAGAAACAAAGGGGAAAAAATAGAACTCAATCATTCAACATAGTTTATATTAAATTAAAACTCACTGATTAGTTGGGAAGCCTCCTGAAATACCCTCAGTTACAAGTAAGTTATGTACGTTCTCTTTGCATAAAATTTACGTTTAGGTACGATCTCTTAGGTAACTTTTAAGAAATTATACAGGATGTAACCAGAACGCTAGCAAAAACTTAGCGTAATTGTTATACTACCTAAACACAATCCAATACCAATAACCATTTATCTCATTTTGTAGTTTTAGTGATTTAGTATTTTTCAATCCCGCAAGCGACAAATAATTGTATAAAACCATATTATTATGATTGAATTGGAATAAAGGCTTTATTAATTATTTATTTATTTTTATATATAGCGTGCAAAACTCGGGTCAATGGCCCCGCCTACGACGCGGTATTGACTCCAAGTGACCTACTTAAAGCAACGTTCGTTGACCTCTAGCGTCAGTCAGTTGTTTTATATGCAATGTGTCGTGAACTTTTACAAAATATAGGATTTTTTAAAAATATTTTTCGCGTTTTTTTTTGTGGTATCATATCAGTAATCATCAGTACATTCACCTGTCTTCGTTTTTGTGAGCGTTCTGGTTACACCCTGTATGAGACTCCAAGGTGCTTAGGCGCGAAGGTAACGATAAAATTTCAAAGTCAAAATATTTTCTAAGATATTTTTGAGGGGTTTTTTTTGGGAGCGACTACATAATTCAGACCTCTGCCAATAAAGATGTTGATAATCTAACTTTTTTTCACCGCAAATTTCTTTATCTTTGTGAACTGAATAAGGGCAAGGGCAGACTGGTAGACTAATTATTAGTAAAGTTTGTATTTTGACTATCGTTTGTTTTTTATAACTAGGTACTTATCTATATTATTTTATTCTAGACATGCCCGTGACTGCAAGCACGCCAAATAGGTGCAATGCAGCCTAAGGTGGAGCGCACCTGCCTAGAAGATGTCTATTCAGTCTTCTTTTGTCTTTTAGAATGAGATAATTAGCCCACGACTTCGTCCACGCGGAAATACGTTTTTAAAAATCCCAGGGAATTATTTGATTTTCCGGGATAAAGAGCAGCCCGTCACTATCCAGGTCTTTAATTATAGCCATGCAAAGAATCGCGTTGATCCGTTTGCAGCGTTGCAGTTGAAGGACAAACGAACAAACAAACACCCTTTCGCATTTATAATATGGGTAGTGATATGTCAACGCGATAGGATTGAGTTTTGCTCGATTCCACTGGAGATTGTGATTTTTAATAAAAGACGCGTGCACTCTCTTTGAAACTTTAATTGTCACTGGGATGATGCAATAATGCAATGAAAAGTTGCACCATATATATACTACTCTTTTACAACATCATATTATATTTAGACATTCCGCCCGCCAAAGGACTCAGTCCTTTCAGAATACAACACTAAATATAATACATATATCAATAACTCAGTAAACAACTTGAAACAAGAAGTATCTATGTGGACTGTATATCAATGGTTTTCAAAGTAAGTATATGGTAAGTACTAAATACCTATAAAGTTTATACAATTTTACATTAGATTTAAGTTAAACACACACCTTAGATTTAAGTATAAGTACCTACCTACACAGATTATTAGTTAGAAGTATGCATAAGTACCTAAGTACATTGTATTAAGCAAATAATCATTTAGGCCATAATATAGACAGTTTGTAAGGATCTAGTACCTAAGTGATCATTTTACTTTCATATAGATAATTTAGATATCAAATAGCCTTAAAATTTAGTTCATAAGTACTCAGTTATATGTAAATTAGCTCTTAGACATAATTGATACCTAATTTTTAAAGTAAATTAATTTAACATAAGTTTTTAGTCCTAAGAATTAGAACATAATACAAGAACCTTTGTAGCATTATTATGAAACAAGTTTGACTGATCACCATACCAATTTATACAAAGAATTATGTTTTTACAACTCATTTTTATACTAAATAATGATAATTAGTGCTAAATTTTATAAGAAATATTGGTGTGCTGATCAAAGTTAGTTGAAGACACTACTCATATCTTAAGCCTATGATTACATCAATAATGTACAAAGTTATATAGTATACTTATAGAATCAACTCATATAATGTACAAGAAACTCTGTTGTTTGTGTTATTTAATAATAAAGAAGTTAAGAATCACAATCTTGTTTTGTTATTTTACAAATTCTGTTGACAGGTCTTTTATAGACACCATTTTTACATTTAACTGTAACTACACGAGTGATATTGTCTGGCCCAACGTGTTTTTATATTATTCTACCTAGTAACCACTTACAAGGTGGCATGTGATCCTCCATTAAAATGACTATATCATCGATTTCTGGATCAGGAGTTTTTGTATTCCATTTGTATCTAAGATTGAGGTTGACAAGATATTCCTTGTACCATCTGTTCCAGAAATCGGCAACCATCTTTTGCGTGAGCCTCCATCTATCTAAATTTGATATTTTACATTGAATATAATCTTCATCAGGGATATTTATTAGAGGTTCACCTATCAGAAAGTGGCCAGGTGTCAGCGGGAGGGGGTCCCCCGGATCATCACTTAACAAAGTTATGGGTTTTAAATTTAAGTAAACTTCCACTTGTGCTAACACTGTAGCAAGCTCCTCATATGTTAGTGTAGTGTCTCCTATTACTTTTAAATTACTTACTTACTTACTTACTTACTTATACTATACTTTACTACTTTACTACTTTATTTATTACTTTTAAAAAATGGCCTTTTGTGCTACACACCATGGTTTCTTGAATGTCTGATGCATGTAACACACTCTTGGTAGGTTTTGCTTGGGCCTTTGCACTTAGAATCCAATATTTTGATCTCATATAGCTCATCATTATTTGAGGACCTCTATGCTTAGTTCTCTGATGTGTATCTACAATTAGTAACCTGCTAAGACGGCTCTTAGCTGGCAAAATTATAGGATGCTGTACATCAAACTCCACTTGAGATTTTTGGATATGCCCGCCGATTCTTAGGATTCCATTTTGATCCAAAATGGGACAAAGCTTGCGCAGCTGACTCCTTTTGGGTATGCACCCTTGAAATGTTAATTGCTTTATTTCTTCGTTGAATGCAATAGCTTAAACTTGTTTGATGCAATTATCTAGTCTCATTCATTTCCCTCAGTGTAACAATTTTACTAAAAGTTGGACGTTTTTCTTTTGGTAATTTTAAATTTAAAATTCTTCTGCAGTATGACATTATCCTCAACATTCTTGATAGAGATGAATATTTATTCCAACTAAGATCCTCCTCGGTATGTGATAAAGCAATTAACAAACTCACCCTTTCCTCTTCATGTGTATCTTCAATTTCAGAAGTGTTTCTGAATGTATCCAGTGTAAGTAGCCAGGTTGGCCCTTTCCACCATAACTCGTGATTCCACAATTCTGCAGCATTCAATCCTCGTGAGGGGCAATCAGCTGGATTAGTACCTGTAGTGACATGACCCCACTGCTCATAATCTAGTATGTTTAATATATCTGAAACTCTGTTACTAACAAATGTATTGCATCGACTCGGCCTAGCCTTTAACCAAGCTAGAACTATCATTAAATCTGTTATTCTATTCCAACTCACTCCCAATATCTTGACTAGACTGTTATTAGCCTTAAGTGTAATCGAATCATCATCTCTTTTATTTTGTCCAATGTAGGTTAGTAGCGTATCATCATTGCTGCACCATTTCTGAAGTTGAAATCCACCTAAAGTCATTAATTTATTCATTTCTTCATAAATCTGTAAGGCCTCTTCACGACTATCACAGCCGGTCAGTAAGTCATCCATAATATAATAATCTCCTTTTGTAATCTCGGCTGCAATAGGATACTTTGTTTTTTCATCATCAGCTAATCTTTGTAGAGTTTTCACTGCCAGATATGGTGCACATGCAGTTCCAAATGTTAATCTCAACAGTCTAAAATGAATTACAGGTTTATCAGGTGAGGATCTCCACAGTAATCTCTGAAAGTTTGTATCTTCCTCAGCTACACGTATCATTCGATACATTTTCACAATGTCTGCAGCAAGACATGCCTTATGCACCCTCCATCTCATTAGTATATGTCGCAAATCCTGTTGCAGTTTAAGCCCAACAAGTAGGCAGTCGTTTAGAGAGACACTGTTGACTCCGTCCTTACACGAGGCATCATAAACCACATGTACCTTAGATGTAGTCTTGTCTTCTCTCAAAACGGTGTGGTGAGGAAGGTATACTGTCTTAGGATTATCTACCTCCTTAGCATCAACTTCTATCATGTGATTTAAATTTATGTACTCATCCATCACCCTTGTATATTCTTCTTTAAGTTGCTCATTCTTCTTTAATTTTCGTTCTAAAATCTCTAATCTCTTACCTGCTATTTCTCTTGAATTTCCATATTGACACTCTGGCTCTTCATTTTTAAATGGCAATTTCACAATGTATCTTCCTTCTTCATCTCTAACGGTTGTGGAATTGTAGTATTCTCTCTTCCCTTGATAGTTTCTTCACTATACTATTAGGCTCATTTTCCAACTCCCAAAATTGTTTTAGTATCTCATCCTCTTTAACGTTGATATGTAGACTTGTAAAATATCTCCTCGCTGAAGTTGACTCCTCTGACATCTTCCCTGATAGTACCCAGCCAAGAATTGTTTTCTGAGCTAATAAGTTTTCTTGTGGGTGTTTTATGATGCCCTCTAACAATATATCACTATATACTTCAGCTCCAAGAAGAATATCTATTCTTCCTGGTGTTGTGTATCCTGGGTCCGCTAACTCTAGATTCTCTAACTCTGACCACTCAGGAGTGCTAAGGTTAGTAGTGGGTAACAGTGTTGTTAGTGAACGCAATACATATGCATTTACACAGACTGAAGCTCTGGGATTGTGGCGTGATTCCACGATGAGTGAAACCATGTGTTTGATTCTCGTTTGCCCTTCTCCCACACCTGACACCCAACCACTGACTGATTTACGCGTTAAATTAAGAAACTGTACAGTTGATTCTGAAATGAAACTCGCTTGTGAACCCTGGTCTAATAAAACTCTCACTACTCGCTTACAGCCATTTTTAGTTCTAACAAATACATTCGCAGTCGCTAATAATACATTATTTGTTACATGCTTACTAGAAAAGTTACTTACAATATGTGTGTCGGTAGAGTTTGACAAATTTTGCACCTCGCTCATAGTACCTGTCGGAGTTGTTTCAGCCACTTTTGCATTCTCATCCTTCTGCTCTTTCTCTTCCTTTTCAAAATGGAGAAGTGAGTGATGTCGTCTTCCACACCGTCTGCAGTTTGCTATTCTTCTGCATTTATAGACTGAATGAGAAGGAGAAAGGCAGTTGAAACATAAACGGTTCCTCTGTACAAAGTCCTGTCTCTCTTTGGTCGGTATTTCACTAAATCTCTTGCACCTAAAAATGTAATGATTATTAATGTTACAAAACGCGCACTTTTGATCACTCTTTACACTATCTTCGTCAACGCTGACATGGAACGCCTTGGGTTTAGCCGGAGGTGTCCACCGTTTCCCTGCCTTGCTGGTCTCTACCATCTCTAAAGCTCTGAATCTTGCCTCTAAGAAATCCTTTAATTGCTCCCATGTTGGTAACTCATCGTCGCCCTTGCTGAGATCTTGTTCCCATAGTTTGACACTTTCTGTGTCTAATTTTGACACTACCACGTAATTTATGAACAGATCCCAGGTCTCTGTCTTGACTCCTTGGCTTTTTAATGATTTTATACACATTGAGGTGGTGTCGACTATGTTTTTGATGGCAGATGCAGACTCTATACTTATCACTTTTTGACCAAAAAGAATTTTCAAAATTTCATTACAATTATATCTTTTGTTGTTGTATCTTTTGATTAGTTGACTCCATGCCTCTAGGTAGTTGGCGTCCGTTGTAGGCAGATTGCGTAACATTAACTCAGGTTCGCCTTTTAGGTTACTTTTCAAATAGTGTAATTTTTGTACAGGTGTTAATCGTTTGTTTTCATGTATTAATGTGCAAAATAGATCATAAAAAGTCTGCCATTCCTCGTACTTTCCATTAAATATCGGTAATTGAATGACAGGTAACTTAACCTCATTGATTGATTTCTCTGTAGTTGGCTGTGTAGTTGTTGTCTCTAAACAATGAGGCTGCAAGTTTTCTTTTAACACGGTCTTATATTGTAAGTATAAATCCTCAAAAATCTCGTACGTGTTGTCCTTAAGATAACTCACGGTGACAGATTTGTCCAGACGACTCGCTTTGTAAATGATGTTTTTATGCCCTTCCGTGAACTCTTTCCATAATTGTTCCAATATTTCAAGGCGTGACTCAATATATGACTGTCTTAATCTCTCCTTCGGTGACTTTTTGAAGTTTTTATCAGAGCGCCTCAAGTTTTCTAACAACTCGTTTTGGTATGCGATCAACTCTTCCATTGTGGTACGTGTATAGGTTATGCGTAGTTAATTACGGTGAACAAACTCAACTCAAATAAACGTAATTAACTTAACTTTACACGTTGTATAATAACTCAATCCTTGTTTTAAATCTCACTCGCGTGTTTTTTATACTTTTAATCGCAATAAACTGACATTTACTTTGCAATTTCGTTTCACGGAACAACGTGGCGAACTTCATACAAAAAAAACTGCCGTTCGGTCACGTAGGCACTAGGACTTCGCTCGGTCGCCGGCCGTAAGATCCGGTTCGAAGGACCATATGTCAACGCGATAGGATTGAGTTTTGCTCGATTCCACTGGAGATTGTGATTTTTAATAAAAGACGCGTGCACTCTCTTTGAAACTTTAATTGTCACTGGGATGATGCAATAATGCAATGAAAAGTTGCACCATATATATACTACTCTTTTACAACATCATATTATATTTAGACAGATAGGTAGGGATACTTTGAAGAACACGTTTGCATGCCAATCTAAGTGCAACTTTAAGTTAAGATGTCAATCGTTTTTTTATAAATATGGGATGATACAAGATTCTTATAATAGGTAGATATATTATGTTTGTTGCTTGGTGCTGCAATTGACTTTATATTACTGTTGCCGCATATTCTGTTAAAAACAATCCTTGCAAAATGTTGCAAAAAACATATAATGATGCTTCCAGAACTCTACATTTTGGTGGGGGCAAAGTCAGTTAACAATAAATTAATGAATTAACGATATTTATGATTTTTGTGTATTGTATTTATTTTGTACTAGAGAATGACCGCGACTTCGTCCGCGTGGATTTAGTTTTTAAAAATCCCGTGGGAACTCTTTGTTTTTCCGGGATAAAAAGTAGCCTATGTCCTTCCCCGGGATGCAAGCTATCTCTGTACTAAATTTCGTCAAAATCGGTTGAACAATTGAGCCGTGAAAAGCTAGCAGACAGACAGACAGACAGACACACTTTCGCATTTATAATATTAGTATGGATGGATTTGTTCCGTAAAAAAATTATGTTGCGTCTGCTTCTGCCCTTAGGCTATATTTCAGTGTAAGGCCGTGAAAAAAAGGTTAGTTTTTATGGAGGGTAGGTCTAATATCTTTTAAGTTGCTTTGTAAGGCTTTTGTTTAGGTATATTTCTAGGTCAAAAATAATTTTTGAGCCACCAAAGATTATATTTAAGACTTTCCAGATTTCGGACAATCTTAGATCTCTTTTAATGGTACCAAGAATTGTATATACCTAGTGCACTGTCACTAGAAAATAAAATAAATAAATAAAAAAAACAATAACTTTTGGGGTTCCCCATACTTAGAACTGAAACTCCAAAGATTTTTTTTCATCAAACCCTTACGTGGATAGGTCTTCAAAAATGATATTGAGGTTTCAGTGGTAAAATGTGTGTGTGTGTGTGTGTGTGTGTGTGTGTGTGTGTCCACCTGTAACATTTAAAATAAGAGAATGATAAAACTAAAAAAAATATATGATGTAGGTACCATGTAAACTTCCACTGAAAATTGGTTTGAACGAGATCTAGTAAGTTTTATCGCTCGTAGGCATCCGCTAAGAAAGGATTTTTGAAAATTCAACCCCTAAGGGGGTGAAATAGGGGTTTGAAATTTGAGTCCATGCGGACGAAGTCGCGGGCATCAGCTAGTTATAAATAATTATAAAGTTTATTTTACAGGGAAGACAAGCAGTGGCGTGCACAGGAGTTCAAGCCAGGGTATGCATTTAGGTATGAACTTATTTTACGGCAGGTTATAATGAAAAAGTAAGCATTGATTTCTTACAATGAGGGTAAGCAGTGTGTTTATGCCTCTATGAGACTATACTTGAGGTAGCTACGTCCGCCAAGTTATCTCGCCACAAATGCAGAGGATCGGTCACTTAGCATTCATTCATTTGTAATTGTAATACAAGCGATCCGCCGCGGTGGATCACATTTGCATAACTTAGCATGTCGCCTCGGTTGTGCTACAAACATATAAACATAATATACGTACCTACCTTACAGTAGGTATTGTGTATGCATACATTTTGCACAACACAAACATACACAAACACACACTACACACACACAAAGACACACTACACAAACGCAAACACACCACTCACTGTGCACTATAGTTTTCCTTCACAACTATCTAGGTTCATAAATCATACGTTTATTTAAGTGCAAAAACGTTAAAGAACAGCAACCTTCTGTAATGACTGATTTGTGCTTGTGCACTCATGTTTTTATTTATTTTTAGTTAACCGAGGGAGAGGGCTGGCTATCCTTAACACAGATCTAAAAGTCTAGCTAGGATAGCCAGTTCTTGATCTTGTACCATTTTTAATATTGTATATGCTTATGTCAACAAGCACGCAAATTTTGTTCAACATCAAATCCATGTATGTGTGTAACTAGATGATTGAAAAATAAACGTTTTATTTATTTATTTATTATTTTGATATCTCACTCGCCATTTTAGCTCTATTTGTCAACTGTCATGTCAAAAGTACGATTTTAATCTCAGAATAAATAATACCTGTAGAAATGGCTCTATACGCCCGCCTTCTCTCGGCGAGCGTATAGAGCCAGTATAGAATAGAATAGAATAGAATATAATAGAATTAATTTTATTGCATTGACAACATTAGGTGTTATACTTGTTATAAAGTTCTAACAGTTTGCCACTTTGTGGCGTGCAATACTGGTTACATACAATATTTTTTAAATATTACAATTTTTAACTATTTTGTTTACTAAACTATAAAACACTACCTACTTACATACTATACTTACATCAATAATTTTATAGAAGTAGCCCTATTGTGACTCTCACTTATTTAGAGCGAGATAACGAAATTAGAGAGAGAAGATAGAATATTAACACACACTTTTTATCCCGGAAAATCAAAGAGTTCCCGTGGGATTTTGAAAAAGTAAATCCACGCGGACGAAATCGCGAGCATCAACTAGTAAAATATAAATCCATTAGGTAATGGATACACGCCTACACGTGATTTTCGGAAAAAGGAATTTTGATATCGAGTGTTAAAAGTTATTTTAATTTAATTGGCATAAATAATATTTGGCTCGTATATTTCTAGGTAATGAAAAATGTATCCATTAGCAATTAGCACGAATAAATGTTTTCGCAATACGAGTTCGTAGAAAAAATAAAGTTTCACGTATTTTGCTTTGTAAAAAACCAATTTTTATTGAAATATTATTTACTAAAACAAAAACACGTAGAAAATCAGACTACCATCTATAACGAGGGCTCAGTCAAAAATATTAGCTAGAAACAATTGATATAATATAAACGTTTCGATGGTGCAGTAGGTAGGTACTAATCCGAGGAACATTTGCTTTTGCAAACTCATATAATATTATTTTATAACAGCACTCACTACACTAAAGGTTCGTACGCACCTGAGCGGCGCGGCGCGGCGCTTCAGCGAGCTGCACGTCGCGGCACAGAGCGTCAAAATATCATTTCTATCATTTTGTATGGCGCATATCGCACTAGAGCGGCGCTGCACAGCGCTTCACCGCGCGTTGCCGCGCGGCACGGCTGGAGAGAATATTTTGAAGCGCAGCGAAGCGACGCGCAGTGCAGTGACGCTAGTGCGACATACCCAGCGGCGCGGCACGGCGCTTCGCGCTCGTACGCGAACGGGTATAAAAGTGACGCGCAAGTGACGCGAGGTGCCGCGTACTGAAGTTGTAGTGCGGTAGGCACCGTCGAGCGGCCTGAGGTGACGCGTTCTGCAGTCGGACTGAAGCGCCGCGCCGCGCCGCTCAGGTGCGTACGAACCTTTACGTACTCACATAATCCCATACGAATGACAGAGCCAAAAAACTAAAGCTAACCAACCATTTTGAGTCACCAACCAATCACAAACGAACCGAATGTATATTTCGTCTTTCAAATTGAATCACGAATGTTTTTTGAAACATGTTTTTGGTTGGTTGGTGACTCAAAATGGTTAAAGCCCACTGAGTTTTTGACACCATACAGATTTGATCTGTTTCAGCGGATTAAGCTTCTGGATCATTATAAATATCATGGATTTCCGCAAAATGACGTTATTTCGCAGAAACGCCTCTTTACAACCCTGGACCTGCCTTTGGAACCTAATAATATATTACGTTTTTATTGCAAATTCAGTGTTCTTAACCGGCCGAACGATTTTCACGTACTTCGTTCTAACAGCACCTATCTCAGGCTTATATTTTCCCACTGAAGTTTGTCTTGTAGTGAATATCACTTTATGTCTCTCCGTTGCAGTGCTCATCTCATCGAAACTGTGCTGTTTAAGTCCAAAATCGTTTGCGCGTTTCCTTAAAATTATCTCGAAATTCGATAGCTTCATGTTCTTCTTTTTCAATGGAATATTGTACTTCTTGGTTTTGTTATTTATTCGATGCTTCAGATTTTTGTGCTTGTTTTTAATCAAGGTGTCTACTTTTACTTTGTAGACAATGGAAACGTTTTTCTTTGAAGCCAGGTCTTGGATGTCGTTGAGATATTTGTAGAATGTTGACATAGCGTTTTCCCCTTTCACGTCGAAATTAATCGGTATTTCTTTGAGATGTACCGACGGGGTTTTAATTTGATTGTGATGGTGTTCTGAAAATAAGATAAATAGCTTTTGAAATTAAGTTGTCAAAGTTAATTCATAAAACTTAATTGATTGATTTCGAAAACTGTGCAAGTCATATCCATACTTCCATACTAATATTGTAAATGCGATAGTGTGTCTGTCTGTCTGTCTGCTAGTTTTTCACGGCTCAGCAGTTTAACCGATTTTGATGAAATTCGGTACAGAGTTAGTTAGACATAGGCAAATTTTGTCCCGGAAAATCAAAGAGTTCCCACGGAATTTTTAAAAACCTAAATCCACGCGCCCTTTTAACTTTTTGTGTCAAATGTCATGTAAAATACGATTTTATTCCTTATTTTAAAGGTGTAAACGGTACTTTTGACATGACAGTTGTGAGTTGACCCATAGAGTTAAAATGGCGCGTGAGGAGTCATTTTGCATACGGACTATAAATAGTTTTTGAGATGAAGTTAATTATTTATCAAGTTGTCAAAGTTAATTCATAAAAACAAATTTATTGATTTCGAAAACTCATATTAAGACTAAACTTCACCGCGTAACATTTCACATTAGGAAACTTTGCTTGAAACTAAAAAGTTTTCAGTTCGATTCCTGATTTCTGAAAAGATAACGACTTTTTGTGTGAAACCGATTTTAACTGCAAGCCAAGGATAAAATGTTTTTTGTTTTATCATTGACATGTTCATGATCAACCCATTGCCAGCCCACTTCTGAGCATGGGTCTCCTCGGAGGTTTCAGGCCATAGTCCACCAAGCTGGCCAAATGCGGATTGACAAACTTCATGTACCTTTGAGAACATTAGGAGAACTCTCAAGCATGCAGGTTTTCTCGTAATTTTTTTCTTTACCGTTAGAGCTCGTGATATTTAACGAACGCACATAACTTCGAAAAATTTGAGGTGCATGATTGAACCCTCAACGTCCAGAATAGAAGGTGCACGTCTTTACCACTAGGCAATTGCGGCTTTTGAAAGTCGTGAATCTCTACATAGTATAAATTAATAAAGTCGCTTCCTGCGTCTGTATGTATGTATGAACGCGTAGATCTTTTAAACTACGCAACGGATTTTAATGCGGTTTTCACCAATAGATAAAGTGATTCAAGAGGAAGGTTTATAGCTATAGTTTAATTCTTAAAAAATTAGAGATCCCTAGAGAAATTGAAGTAATGTGAATTAGGTCGGAAAAAAATCCTCTCATTTGAGAGTTTCCGAGGCAAATACACCTCAATGACACCACATTAGTATCTACATTGCACCCATGCGAAGCCGGGGCGGGTCGCTAGTTGGTATATATTATGTAGTAGATATATGAAGTATATAACTCTATTCTTACCTTCAAAATAAGTTTGAGCTGCAACATATCCAATAACTACGAAAACTACGCTAGTACGTGCAAAAATATGACTTCGAGCGGGCCCCATGGTGGCGTCTGTTGCAATTATCCTCCGAACAATGATTTATATCACCGCAGGTGGCTTATATCGATTACGCGTAAGAGTAAGAGTAAAAAACGTAAACAATGCCATTTGTTCATATGGCCGAGTTGATTAACCCTGCAATCTGTTCGGGTCGTAAATTAGATTAATTTTATTGCGATTTTGCAGATGTTTCTTATGAATGCGATTGAGGATTTGTTTTTTTTTTATTTTTGTTTTTAGGAAACTGATTTCTATCATTTACTAGCTGCCCTGGCGAACTTCGTTCCGCCTAACAGTCGATTCAATTTTTAGGGTTCCATACCTCAAAAGGACAAACGGAAAACTTATAGGATCACTTTGTTGTCTGTCTATCAAGAAACCTACAGGGTACTTCCCGTTGACCTAGAATCATGAAATTTGGCAAGTAGGTAGATCTTATAGCTGACATTTGGGGAAAAATCTGAAAACGTGAATTTAGGGTTAGATCACACAAAAAAAATTAAATTGTGGTCATGAACTAATAATTAGTATTTTCAACTTTCAAAGTGAGTGACTATATCAAGTGGGGGTATATGAAAGTTCTTCACCTGTACATTCTAAAACAGATTTTTATTTATTTTTATGCATCATAGTTTTTGAATTATCGTGCAAAATGACGAAAAAATACGACTGTAGTACGGAACCCTCATTGCGCGAGCCTGACTCGCACTTGGCCGATTTTTTTAAATTTATCTCTCCGTAAGAACCATCCTCGTACTTCAAGGAATATTACAAAAAAGAATTAGCGAAATCAGTTCAGCTGTTCTCGAGATTTGTGATGAGCAACACATTTAGTGATTCATTTTTTTATATTATAGAGATGAAGCACGAAGTAATGCAATTGGGTATTTGATTACATCAAAATTAATTATTTCTCAGTGATTATCAAATATAGGGTCTTCCAAAATACGTAAAATCCACGTACTTTGTAAGTTTTAAGTGTAATAACAATTTTAAATTATCGATTAAACTAAAAAAGTACGTCATTATAATGTGACGGCACATTCCAGTATTTCATAGATACATCATAAAATCAAGGTAATGACAAAATTTCGAGTTTCTAAGATCAAACGGTCTAAGCTATGCGTGCGTTGATTGATCAGTCAGTCAGTTTAGACAAACCACCGCTGTTAACAATTAAAAGCATCTCTGGAACTCAAATCGAAAATATTTACATTTAATTCGAGGCTAAAATCAAATAAACCAATATTTACTACTCAGAACTAAGATCGTTACAAAGTTAAAATGGGATTCTGATCATTTCGATTTCGATTTGCAGTGTAAATATTTTACCGCAACACAATAATCGGGGAATTGTGTAACTAGGTACAATAACCTTACGTCCTTGCCTTCATCTAGGTACATGAACTTAAACTGTACCTATTCCACCCAAAACATAAATGTGAAAAAGGAGCCAAGTTCTATATCAAGGAAGTGAGGTATATACACGCTGAAATTTTAATGGTTGTTTTCCCGAAGCGAAATGATTTTGTCATGGTATTACAATCGATTTATAAATATAAAAAATATTAGTGTCAAAAATGTCAAATTTACAAATCAAATAGTTTATGCCGTATCACTTTGTGCGAGAGCTTATTTTACTCTAAACTTTTTCACTTTATTAGCAGCGCGATTCAAGTGGATGTACCGACCTACTATTCACGTTACGTCTAGGGAGTTACTCTTGTCTCTCACACTTTCGAGCTGTCAATTTTTTTTTAACTAATTTCAAAATAAAAACATTTTTATTTTATAAGTTTAACTCATAATTTCGATAGTACTACTGAGGGCAAATCGTTCTGCTGCAAGAAGACAACCAATAAAATTTCTCACCGTAAAAAGCTTTTTTTTTCAATGTTTAGCTGCCCCCTATAGGATCTACGACCGCTGTAAATTATTAAATCGCTCTTCAAAGTACACAATCTAAATTTTAGCAGTAAGTACCTTCATCATGGCCTTATTAATTGCTATTTCTCAATAACCACTGTCACCCGTGATTAATGGCTTTTAAAACTAAATCTAGATAGCACAGGATAATGAGCTCTATCTCTTCAGTCATTGCGGTTATATTAGTTCGCAGGAAATTGCACAAGTCTTCCAACCAATTAGCAGTTGTAACTAAACGGCCCGAAGCTGTCCACTAATTATCACAACATTTATTAATTCGGGCGCATAAATCAAACGATATCATCAGAGATAGCAACTATTATAAGTAAATTAACACGCTTGAGTTACTGTTGAAGGTCAATTAGAAGAGCAACCGCCGAGTTTCTTGCTGGTTCTTCTCGGTAGGAACGGCATTCCGAACCAGTGGTAAATTAAACTAGTTAACGATTCAAAAGCACTTCTAATAAGTCTACTTGAATAAAGATATATTCTATTCAATATTCTATTCTATATATCCAAGGAACAAAATATACTTCCATATATACCTACTCCTAGCACAAGCTTGACGCTTAATTGGAGAGGAAAGGGGAATATTAGTCATTTAAAAAATGGCTAATATTCTTTTAAAAAAAAAATAAAAAAAAATATCCATTTAGCCCGGTCAATTTAGACATCCAAGATTACAAAAATTCACACTTGGCTGAAAATTGGTAGCATTATTCAAAACACTTTTATAAATGAAATGTGAAAAGTCCTCATCGATCCGACACCTGGAAAAAAATTCACTCGGGGTCAAAGGTCACAAAAACAGTCAGTCAGTCAGTCAGAACTTTGAATTTTATATATGTATAGATAGATTTACTATTTCTTCAAAAGCACTGCAATCTAAATATATAAAAGAGAATTAATACCACTCACTCACTGACTGACTGACTGACTAATCACGAAATCTCAGAAACTATAAAGCCTACAAACTTGAAATTTGGAAAGTAAGTTCTTTCTAGGACGTAGGTGTCAGCTAAGAAACGGATTTGATAAATTTCCCCCCCAAGGGTGCGAAAGGGGGGGTCGAAGGTTGTATGAAAGTCCTATGTTTTTGGAGTTAGAGACGTGAAAATCGACATTTAGGTTATTAGCTTTAAATAATAAAAATCTGTATAATTCAATTTGGGAAATTACCCCCTTAGGGGTGGTAAAATAGGGGGGCAATGTTTTTATAGAAAAGTTTTAACAATTGTTATTTTTACTTGAAATTTGAAATGTAAGCTATTTCTAGGGGGTAGGTATCTGATAAGAAAGAATCTAACTAAATTTCCCCCCAGTAAGGGAGTAAAATGCTGGTGGAAGGGTTATATGAAAATCCTATGTTTTTGATGTTAGAGATATGAAAATTGGCATTTAGGTATTCTGGGTGCCGTGTCTTAAGGTGAGACTGAGTGAGTAGGTAAGTGAGGCCTTTTGCAGCGGGAAAATTTCAGATCTCATGAGAAACCAGTACGCGGACGAAGTCGCGGGCATCTGCTAGTTTTTAATAAATTAATCGCTCCTAAGAGTTGTAAGCTTTATTAGAATTTAGGATCTTATTACTTGTGCACTAACATTCAGAATTGTGTAAAATGTTAATTCGTTTATAACTTTTCAACCAATATTAACCGTCGCAAAATCAACGGTCCGAGGCCGTCCACTAATTATGGCGACAACATTCGTTAATTTGAATTTGTAAATCAAATACCATTAACATATCATTAACCTGTACGTTTAGTATAAGATTTTACGTCTCGCCAACGTTGATAGTATTTGAGAGTCGAAACACAATAACGTCCAAGTAAAATGGATCGTAAGATCCTTGAATTGAATTCAAAAATTCAATACCACTGATTTTAATTTTGCAACGTTTCCGCTTGGAGCACTGGCTACTGCCATCTACTGATGTATAGACGAACTAAAGCTTTAAAACAAGGCTGGGATCCAGTTTACTATTTATCGCTGAAGTGTTTCGATACTATCAACGTATTACGTATCAACGTTGGTGAGACATAAAATCTCGTACTAAGCATACTGGGTGTATTTAATTCATTATTGATTTCAATTTTCATTACGTCGATTTTTTTGGCATATTATAGTTGAAATTAAATTAATTACGATTCGTTTTTAACCGCCTTCCAAAAAGGAGAAGGTCCTGAATTCGGCCCGTTTTTTTAATGTACCTATGTACACCGATTATTTCGAGGTTTCTGGACCGAAATGATTTTTTTAAAAATTAACAGTAGAAGTCTCTGTGGTAGTGCCATAAAAAATTCTAGATCCAACTTCGTAAAGTCGTAAGTTAACTTTGTACCGAATTTCATCAAAATCAAATGTTTCTGCTATAAGATCTACCTACCAACCAAATTTCATGATTCTAAGACAACGGGAAGTACCCTGTATGTTTTTTGACAGACCGACAGACATACAGACAGACAAACAGACAGACAAACAACAAAAGTGATATTATAAGGGTTCCGTTTTTGCTTTTGAGGTAATTAATGGAAAATGATTTTTATTGCATTTTAAACAGTTTTTCAGTCAAGTGCCATATTTTCGAGTCTCCAACAATAAATGTCGTTTATTTTTTTAACCTTTTTCGCCTTTTTAGCTTACCTATCGCGGCGAGCGGACCGTGTCGGGCAATTTATAACGTGATGATACGAAAACCGTGTTGTTTAAATAATAAAGCGGTTGTGTACTCCACGTCCACGGGCAAATGTATTAACTTACGTACGCTTAAATGACGCTGAAAATAACTTCACTTCACAATGACGGATATCAGTGTAGTTTTTGTTACTTCAAATACAAATATAAATATATAAAAGGAAAAGGTGACTGACTGACTGACTGACTGACTGATTGACTGATTGACTGACTGACTGATCTATCAACGCACAGCTCAAACTATTGGATGGATCGGGCTGAAATTTGGCATGCAGATAGCTATTATGACGTTGGCATCCGCTAAGAAAGGATTTTTTAAAATTCGACCTCTAAGGGTGTGAAATAGGGGTTTGAAAGTTGTGTAGTCCACGCAGACGAAGTCGCGAGCATAAGCTAGTACAAAATACAAATACAAACTTTATTGCGAATCTGGGTAAACAGAGGAGATGTTACAAGAAAAAAAGGTGCAGCCAAATTCTACCTACTAGCATGCAATATGTTATGATAATATGCCTAACAACGTGTGCCCAATTTTGATAAAATAAGGGCCTGTTTCACAACCTCCAGATAAGCTTTATCTAACGAATAAATTTGACGTTATGACAGTTTTTGTATTGAAAATCCGTCAAAGTGTCATATTTATCCGATAGATAAAGTATATCTGGCGATTGTGAAACAGACCCTTATTCACATTAAATACTTAGTATACCTAATGTATGATTTTGTTATATTTTATATTTTTATATATTATATTTATATTATAATAATATATATATTATAATTATATTTTGGTATAATTTCTGATTTTGTTCGATCTACTAATTTTTTATTTTAGTTTGATAAATGAAATTTGACATTATAAAATTGTACCTAATTATTATTATGTATTTTGTTTCTAATTGTGTTTGACTATTAATATAATTTTCTTTGTTCACTGACTATCAATTATTTTAAAAATTGTCACTCAAAAATATTTGCACACTATTAATTTAGTAGAATGTTATGGCCTCTGATTATAGTGTAATTTCCATCTTTCTTGTACAAACATTCTTGCAAATAAATGATTACTTATTTATTTATTTATTTATTTATATTAGTAAGTACTTAGTTCAATCTAGGTAATTTACTTTGGAAAATGTCGTGAGTAAACCTGGAACCCCGAAATTCTCCATCATAATACTATCAAAGGTGTATAAAATCATCCAATCCGAACTTAGCTGGCCGGAATATGACGTAAACTTCTCATTTCCTGCTTGGTCAGTGTGCAACTTAAACTCTTCTCATTCTGAGAGAAGACCTGTGCTCTGTAGTGGGCCGGCGGCGATGGGTAGAGCATGATGATGATCATTGCATGCTAGCAATATGTTATGATAATATGCCTAACAACGTGTGCCCAATTTTGATAAAATTAGTCACATTAAATACTTAGTATACCTAATGTATGATTTTGTTATATTTTATATTTTTATATATTATATTTATATTATAATAATATATATATATTATAATTATATTTTGGTATAATTTCTGATTTTGTTCGATTTACTAATTTTTTTATTTTATTTTGATAAATGAAATTTGACATTATAAAATTGTACCTAATTATTATTATGTATTTTGTTTCTAATTGTGTTTTTGCACACTATTAATTTAGTAGAATGTTATGGCCTCTGATTATAGTGTAATTTCCATCTTTCTTGTACAAACATTCTTGCAAATAAATGATTACTTATTTATTTATTTATTTATATTAATAAGTACTTAGTTCAATCTAGGTAATTTACTTTGGAAAATGTCGTGAGTAAACCTGGAACCCCGAAATTCTCCATCATAATACTATCAAAGGTGTATAAAATCACCCAATCCGAACTTAGCTGGCCGGAATATGACGTAAACTTCTCATTTCCTGCTTGGTCAGTGTGCAACTTAAACTCTTCTCATTCTGAGAGAAGACCTGTGCTATGTAGTGGGCCGGCGGCGATGGGTAGATCATGATGATGATCATGCTGAGGCATGTAGGTTTCCTCACCGTTAAAGCAAGTGATATTTAAAACTTCTAAGTTCAAAGTTTTCATAAAACGTAAACTTATTGAAAAATCCCCTATTACAATGTAAAGGATTATATTTTAAATGATAAGAAAGCTTGGGAATGAGTTGTTTACCAGCTTTGTGATAGTTCTAATAGGTTTCAGTGATTTTGTAAAGTGGTGAAAATATTTTTTTATTATCACCACATATTTGGTTTTCCTCTTATTTGGTTAAAACTTTGTAAATGGGCCAAGTAAAACATGTGAATAGCATTACTTTTATTGCCTTTTTTAAGCTTTTTTCACGTCGCATATTGTGCTGTTTTTTTTTAATTGTCGAAACGCAAGTGTCAGGCCCGACGTGTCGCGGTCAATTTATGGAATGTCGACGAACAAAAAGTGTTGTTTGTAGGTTGTAATAATAAAGCGCTTGCAGTATAACTCCCGCAAATTGCTAATGCGCATTTTTTATTTCGGCGTAAGGCCGTGAATTATGAATACTAAAAAAACTTATTTAAAGACTTAAATATTGTTCGTAACGGTTTGTGCGTAACACTCCGGTGTAATTAAAAGACACTCAACTAATTCCGCTCCTAATGACAATCTTGGCAAAAAACAAAAAGGTTTATAAAAGTTCCTCCGCATTCTATTTCCAAAATAGTGCTTGTTTCTTGATCTGTGATCTCAGTCCTAATGCCTTTAATTATTTCATTGATGGATGCACTTTGGCTAAAACCCCTTTGACGAATGGGCGTTTCCCTTTCAGAAGTAAAGTCTATAGCTGTCACCCTAAGTTTCAGATGGAATCTCAGTTTAAGAAACGCTCTAAATTTTTTTGACATAAAGTACCTACAAAATAAAAATCTCGGGACAGTAAGAGTTGAAAAATCTGTTGAGTCCCTATTATATCAAATAAGGTAGGTGTTTATAGGTAAAGGAAAATAAACCGCAAAGTACTCGAGTGCCAAGCCGCCTCCAAAAAAATACATATCCGCCTCGGATTAAAGGGCGCAAAAACAAGCACAAATCGAATCTCAATTCACGCCTAAAGATTTTTTCCGCATAATGAAATGTTGGAATTTGCACGCAGTTGGCGCCTATATGGCAAAGAATAAGATTATTATAGAAGGTACTTTTCTATGTTTATATATTTTACCCGGCAGAGTTTGTTGTGGGCTCTTCTCAAACCTGGGCGCGTTTGGAACCATCATTCCTGGTTGGTGCATGGGAAGTTGGAGGGTGCATGGGAAGGCTTGATATAAAACATAATACATATTATTATCAATTGATTGCTAAGCAAAGCACCTATCAATTATTACTTTACCTCAACGCATCAACGTATCAGAGTTAAGACTGTTTTTTACGACGACGACGACAATATGACTTTAAGCAGTAGGTACCTATGCGGCAGTTTATTGTATTTCTTTATTTGTTTAGTACCAACCCTTAAAACTAAAACATTGAAAGAACATGCAACATGAGGAGATTCTTGCTGCATTTTAAATTAATGGTCCAAACGCACTGACGCTGTGTTGCGCTACGCGACGTGGCGCTGCATTCAAATTGGTTGAACGGATGGGCTGTGAAAAGCTAGCAGACAGACACACTTTCCCATTTGTAATATTAAGTATGGAGGATCGTATATTGTACCTGGACGACACTTCTTTTTTTCGCATAAGCTATGCCTTCTATTTTATTGGAACACCGCACTCTTAGATTTATTCCTGGAGAATAAATTGACGAGACAAATTTCCCTTTTCAAGTGATTTACGGACAGTTTATGTCACGTCGCCTCAGCTTTATGTGAATACAGTTACGAGAAATACCGGCATTTTCCGAGTTCAGACATTCAAGATAGATAATATTTTGATTTACGATAGAATTAGGGTCGACTGTGTTGAAGTGTGTTGTGTTTGTTAAGTGTGTCAAAATTCATTAAAGTAATTAATAGGGATGAAGACTCCAATCATCGGGATCATCGTATACCCCCGGAATGTAAGCTAACTCTGTACCAAATTTCATCAAAATCGTCAGACAGACAGATATGCTACACACTTTCGCATTTATAATAATACTAGCTGAAGCCCGCGACTTCGTCCGCGTGGATTTAGGTTCTTAAAGATCCCGTGGAAACTCTTTGATTTTCCGGGATAAAATTAGCCTGTCTTTCCCTGGGATGCATGCAAGCTATTGCTGTTCCAAATTTCGTCAAAATCGGTTGAACGGATGGGCCGTGAAAGGCTAGCAGACAGACAGACAGACACACTTTCGCATTTATAATATTAGTATGGTTTAGTATGGATATAGATTCAATCAATCAATTAATCAAATTATTTATTGCTTACCAGCTTATGCTCGCGACTTCGTCCGCGTGGACTACGAAAATTTCAAACCCCTATTTCACCCCCTTAGGAGTTGAATTTTCAAAAACCCTTTCTTAGCGGATGCCTACGTCATAATGACTATCTGCTTGCCAAATTTCAGCCCGATCCGTCCAATAGTTTGAGCTGTGCGTTGATAGATTAGTCAGTCAGTCAGTGAGTCACCTTTTCCTTTTATATATTTAGATTTGGGTTTACAGATGGTTCTTAGACATATTGTGATGGTACAGCCAAATCTAAATATATAAAAGAGAAATACCACTCACCCACTCCCTCAGTCACTGACTAATCAAGAAATCTCAGGAACTATAAAGCCTACAAACTTGAAAATTGGCATTTAGATATTCTGGGTTCCGTGCCTTAAGGTGAGACTGAGTGAGTAGGTTAAGTGAGGCCTCTTGCAGCGGGAAAATTTCTGATCTCATGAGAAACCAGAAATTTTACGCGGACGAAGTCGCGGGCAACTACTAGTACCTTATATAGCTACAACAGTCCCGTAGGTGTGCAGAGTGCACGTATAGACTTGCGCCGTGGACGCTCCCGCGTCAAGATGCGCAGGTCTGGCCGTAGCTTTAGCTGGTGTTCGCGGGTAGAGAGTGGAGTTACGAGTAATTGCCATATTCCTCGGGTTGCGTGTAAACATAGCGGTACGAATCCATAAATCTGCGGAATTTATTATATTTTTGCTTCGCGTGACGTTGAAGTGGTGATTTTAGCGTCTCAAATTCTGAGAACATTTTTTTTCTTATGGATAAGCATGAGTATAAAAAAAACCGGCCAAGTGCGAGTCAGGCTCGCGCATCAATGGTTCCGTACTACAGTAGTATTTTTTCGACATTTTGCACAATAATTAAATGCACATGTTTTAGAATGCACAGGTGAAGGAAGACCTTTCGTATACCCCACTTGATATAGTTATCTTACTTTGAAAATTAAAAATATTAATTATTAATGGCCACAATTTAGTTTTTTTTGTGTGTTGTAACCACAAATTCACGGTTTTCAGATTTCTTTTATAAGACTTACCTACCTGCCAAATTTCATGATTCTAGGTCAACGGTCCCTGTAGGTTTCTTGACAGACCGACAGACAGACAGACAGGCAGACAGACAACAAAGTGATCCTATAAGGGTTCTGTTTTTCCTTTTGAGGTACGGAACACTAAAAATGTTACATAAACGTGGCTGGTTTCATAAATCATGTAACATTATGGTTATAGTGTAGGCTGTATTTCACGATAATATAACAAAAAATAAAAATTTCTTACTAAGCAAATTGAAAAAATTTAGTTCTCTCCTCCGTTCCACCCTTCAAGGCTTAACTTTTATAAGACGAAAATTAGTACCTACAAGTACAGTCAAAGGCCAAAACTCGTTTAGCACCTTAATGTAAGGAATCAAAATAAAGCTTTTAAGTATTTATTTATTTTAGTTTTGGGAATTTGCTACTCGAATTCTGAGGCTGACCGTACATAGATGTAAGTAACTACATAATTATTTATTATTTCAACTCTCCGTCTAATACGGTTCATGAGATACAGCTTACTGACAGACATGGGCAGACGGATGGGCAGTGGAGGCCAATGGGACCCCCGTTAGCACCCTTCAGGTTTTTATTATTCAGATACAAGTTAGCCCTTGACTGCAATCTCAACTGGTGGTTAGTGATGATGCAATCTAAGATGGATGCCGGCTAACCTGGATGGGGTATGGCAGTTTTTATTAAACCCATACCCCCATACCCATACCCCTTTGGTTTCTACACGGCATCGTACCGGGACACTAAATCGCTTGGCGGCACGGCTTTACCGTTAGGGTGGTAACTAGCCACAGCCGAAGCCTCCCACCAGTCTAGGCCAGAAATTTAGAAATTAAAAAATTCCAAGCCGGGAATTGAACCCGGGACCTCCCACTAACAAGACCACAGCGCTTCTGCACCAGGGAGACCGTCAGGTACGGAAGTCTAAAAATGGAAAATCTACGAAACCTTTTAAAAGCTGTTGTACTTACATTACCTATTGAATTCAATATCTTTTCAATTTCTCGGTAGCGTAAAAAAATACCAAAATACCCGCTTAAGATAATCTCTATCTATAAATAATCTCATTCAAAATGTAAGAGAACCTATAAAACCTTTTAAAAGTTGTGTTTTATTCATGGTTTTTGTACACTTTAATTGACTTTCGACTTCACGGGTCCGTTAAAAAAACCAACCAAGTGCGAGTCAGACTCGTGCATCGAGGGTTCCGCACTACAGTCGTATTTTTGCGACATTTTGCAGGATAAATTAAAAACTATTGGGTAAAAATAATAAAATATCTGTTTTAGAATCTATACAGGTAAAGATCTTTCATATGATACCTACACCAATTTAGTAATCTTATTTTGAAAGTTCAAAATACTACTTATTAGTTCATGAACACGTTTTTTTTGTTGTGATGTAAACACAAATTCACGGTTTTCTGACTTCGCTTTACGTGTGCTATTAGACCTACCTACCAGCCAAAATTCGTGATTCTAGGTCGGGAAGTACTTACCTTATAGGTTTTTGACAGACACGTCAAACAGACATAGAAAACGAAGTGATACTACTAGTTCCTTTTTTCCTTTTGAGGTACCTACGGAACCCTACAAAACGAAGAAAAGTTAAAAGGCGCGATAATCGGTAAAGTTAAACGAGTGCCTGTCAACGGCTTTAAAGGCGAGTGATTACAAAGTTTCATTCGGACCAGGGTTCAGGAGCTCGGGTTGTGATCACGATTAATGACTATTCTAAAGGCGGTAATTTCTATAAATAGGTCGCTACAGGAAGCACTGCATTTCCTTATCGAGCTACTAAGTACTTACTAAACTACCATGCTTATCTGGACAAGGGAACTGGTTACAGACCTAAAAAAGCGTGGGTGACGTGCGTCCCCTCGCCTCATACCCTGATTGCCATCTCGACCTCCAGCAGTACATGACATCCTGATGTTCAGCAGTGGATGTCCATCAGGTGTGGACGACGATGAGTAGATCAATTATAGTAGGTGCCATGTCGACAGAACGTCAGCTGCAGAGTCCGCTGCCACGAGAAAAAGGGTTAAATGTGCCCCTCTTCTGAGGAAATACCTCTTTAATCCACTGGCGGTAGAGACGACGGGCTGCTGGGGCGAGCAAGCGAATGGTTTTGTACGTGACTTCGGCCGTCGTCTAAGGGAAAGAGGCTGCGATCCGCGCTCTGGCTCTGGGGCCTACCTGGTCCAAAGATTATCCATCGCCATTCAGCGTGGCAATGCTGCCAGCTTGATATGATATACCCCTTTGGCCCAGGGACAACTAGGGGTGGAATTTTTGATGACGTTGTTACCGAATAATAATTTACTAGCTTATGCCCGCGACTTCGTCCGCGTGGACTACACAAATTTTAAACCCCTATTTTACACTCTTGGGGTTGATCTTTAACTATGAGATTTTAACATAATATGAGCTTAATAAAATATGTAATACTGCTAATTGCAAAAATATTAACTACAAAACTTCTTTATAGACACTTCAAAACTAACAGAGTTTCATCCAAACTTCAAACCCCTATTTTACCCCTTTAGGGGTTGAATTTTGAAAAATTCTGTCTTAGCGGACGCCTACGTTATAATAGCTATCTGCATGCCGAATTTCAGCGTGATCCGTCCAGTAGTTTGAGCTGTGCGTTGATAGATCAGTCAGTCAGTCAGTCAGTCACCTTTTCCTTTTATATAATATATAGATATAGATTAGTTTAATTTTAGTTTTAGTTTTAAGAATTTTTTGACATTGTAATTTAATTGTAGAATCTCAAAGAGAACTAGCTCTTTAAATTTGAAAATTCCAGTCCTAAAAAAGGGGTAGGGAGAAACTAGAAAGACACTTAAAAGTATACGTACGTAAAGGTACGTAAGTACAATTCACCGGCATTTTCGTCATATCTGGAACAACACAGCCCCAATACCGTTTAACCTGATTCAATATTTCGCGCAACGGGTAACGGGGCCGGGCGTCGCCTCCAGAAAGTAATTTTCGATAAAACAATATGTCGTACGGCCGCGGCCGTTCCCCACATCTGTGCCGTGAGCGATTCCCCACAGTTCCCCACCGCGCGTGTTGTTGCCTGTTATTAAACCTAAGAACGAATTGAAGCCTTTTGACACACCACACATTCACGCACGTATGCGTGTAGTTTTTATTTATTTCTACCCGGCTGCGGTGAAACTCAAAAGGAGGGATAGCCCTCCTTTCAACATGTTATCCTTACCTAATAACCTTTTAACATACTTATTGTACCTATGTACCACACACACACACCCACACACACACACACACACACACACACACACAAACACACACACACGCACACACAATATTGTTACTAAATAAAATAGCCAAATTTAAATTTAAATTTGTACTCCATATTAATCGATGGATCCAAGGGAAGGCCGCGGCGCCCGTAACACAGGTTTACCTAGCACGGACGCCAAAGCACTCCTTCAGGTTCTCATATTTTTATTGTTTCTACCTTTTTTATGTGTACTAGTTTTAAGGAGTCTTTGTCTTGTACAACATTTTTTAATAAATAAATATATTATTATAAATATATATAGGCTCGTCAGCACCAGAAGTATGTTATTATGATCGAGATTGAAGACTAAACCACTAAAAGTAACCTTAAGTAATGGTTAACCAGATACGTCAGGATTACAACCTTTAGATTAACCGAGCCTTCGTGGGCATACTAACATCATTCTTGCACACTAAGAGAGATATCACAGACTACCCTCAACTATTAACCTACCGTCAATAATGAGTCATGATAACAACGTCTCTTATGAGACTAGGCAATGCTAACTAACACCAGCTAAGTCCCTACCTAGCGACCGGCTCCAACCATCCCCATACCGGCCCCAGACCAACCAGCTAACCTAGCACACCACACTTAGTTCAATTAACATCAACTACAACAATCACGTTTGTCTAATACAAATTGGAACGATACAAGAAGGACTTACCGATACACAGCTAGTGAACACACACTACACAGTCACACACACTTTCACAGCACCTTTCACAACGTAGTACTGTAACCTTACGTCTTAAACCACATTAGGTCACAACAACAATTATAATAACCTACAGTACGACACACATAGTGTCTACTGAGAAGTGCCCTCGGCAAGAGCCACACGAATAATGTCTCGTGACACACTGCGCATCTCATTTTATAATCTCACAATGACGGTGGGGACGATGACGCGATGTTCAATGAGCAAAGTGTTTACAATTAAATGGCGGCGAGCCTACATATATTATTATGTAATATTATTATGTCAGTTCCTATGGCGGGTTAGCACAGCCCCCGTGCTAAGCCGCCGTGGGATAGCGCGGGTGAGGTGCGGGTCTGCGGAGCGTCCCCCCGCCTCATACCCCGATTGCCATCTCGATCTCTCGCGAACTATATGCTGTAGAGAGGACAGACGCTGGAGCGTATCCTTAAACGATTCCTTTTTTCCTTTAGAGGCCCTAAGAAGTGTGATAGTTGCAGCCAATTACAGGTCGCGACAATAAAAATGCAAGCAGTTCATCAAAAGTGCAGAATTTCACTCTCAGTTAAACACGTTGTTTATGCATTGGGCTTAATTTAGCGCATCTGCCGCGGAACTACTCTGTGAATAACAAGCGATATTGCAATATTATTGATGTGGTTCTCCATATCTATTCATGTCATGTGGTTCTTCGTTCGTAGGGTTTTAGTATTGTCACGTCAGTCGCTTCATTAACTAGCGTTTAAAGTCAAAAGTCAAATGATTTATTCAAAATAGGTAATAAATTACTCGTATTGATGGTCTGGTATGGTGTTAGATTTGTAAGATATAGTGGTGATAATTATTACGCAAACTTAAAACTAAAGTTACGAGGGTTCCAAACGCGCCCAGGTCGGAGAAGAGCCCTATTGCCTTTATTACTGCATCTTTACTTACTGCTGTGTGACCAGCGACGGCATCGCGACTGTATCCCTGCCTTTTTGCTACATTGCTACGGAACCGCTGCAAAAAGTCGCCGTGAGTGATCTCCTTAACCTATCAGCTAAACTTACCAATTTTATAAAGAGATAGCTACTATGCTACTACTAGAATGCAGACCCTACAGAACCCTGTACCAGAATTTAAAATATCATACATGAAGTAATAGTGTGAGAGAGCGTCTTACGCTCGTAGCACGATAACCACACCCTAACTAGGTACCCTAACTTTGCGGTAACGAACTTTTTACTTGCCTACCTACATTCATTTATAATTTTAACTAGCTTATGCTCGCGACTTCGTCCGCGTGGACTACACAAATTTCAAACGCAACACAAACACTAACACACACACAACAAAACACGCAAACACAAATTTCAAATTTCGTATTACAAAAAAGGGCAATACGTGCAATTTGCAATTTATAATTTAAAACCGCGCGATTCCCTACGAGAGATATTTAAGGAAATAGGTATTCTTACAGTAGCTTCCCAATATATATACAATAATATAATTTTTGTACGACAAAACATTCACAGTTACAAAAAAATCAGTGATCTCCATGATAGGCAAACTAGAAACAAAAATAAGCTAGCTACTCCTGCGCTCCGCCTCTGGAAGGTGGGAAAGTCGTTTGTGGGAATGAGTGTAATATTTTATAATAAAATTCCACAAGCAATTTTAGACTTGCCTTTACACAAGTTTAAAAAATGTGTTAAAAGTATGCTCCTAAAAAAAGCATATTATACAGTCGCAGACTATGTAAACGATAAAAAAGCTTGGATTTGACTCGCTCCAGCAATGCACGGGGCTGCAATGGCTTGTATAGTACGGTATAATAACATTGTAAATTGAAAAATTAAAAAGAGCAACCGCCGAGTTTCTTGCTGGTTCTTCTCGGTAGGAACGGCATTCCGAACCAGTGGTAAATTAAACCTGACTATTCATAAGCACTTTTAAAAAGTTTACATGAATAAAAAAACATTCTATTCTATTCTATTCTATTCTATTCTAAACCCCTATTACACCCCCTTAGGGGTTGAATTTTCAAAAATCCTTTCTTAGCGGATGCCTACGTCATAATAGCTATCTGCATGCCAAATTTCAGCCCGATCCGTCCAGTAGTTTAAGCTGTGCGTTGATAGATCAGTCAGTCAGTCAGTCAGTCAGTCACCTTTTCCTTTTATATATTTAGATAATTGCGTTTTTACCTTCTAAATATAAGTTTTAAAATATCCTACATTTGGTTCAATGTTGTTAGTTTATAAGTAATTGTTATTTAGCTTTTAATTAGATAAATGTGTTACGTGTAGATACCTAATGTTAACGGCTTCGGTATACGGAAAAACTCAAGCTTCGAGTTTATGATTATACCTGAATTAGTTGTAACCTGTAAATATTTTTTCATAAATAAATATATTTTTTATTATTATCTCTCTCATTTATTTATTTTTCTCATTTTTATCATATTTTTTAAAAAACAGCTTTAAATATTTTTTATTATTATTATTAGAAGATTGCTACATTGTCACCGAGTGCTATCTCTACCCATATTTCACTACACATGTTATAAAAGCGGAAGTGTGTTTGTTTGTTGGTTTGTTGGTTTGACCTTCAACCACGTCGCAAGTTGAAGGCATGTAGAGTGACATAGGCTACTTTATCCCGGAAAATCTAAGAGTTCCCACGGGATTTTTTAAAACCTAAATCCACGCGTACGAAGTCGCAGGCATCAGCTCGCAAATAAGCAAAGTTGGTATTTAGGGCGTAATCAGAAGTAAAGATACGATCCTGAAAATACTTTCACTGATTGATAGCTACATTATCACCGAGTGCTATCCATACTAATATTATAAATGCGAAAGTGTGTCTGTCTGTCTGTCTGCTTGCTTTTCACGGCCCAACCGTTCAACCGATTTTGATGAAATTTTGTACGGAGTTAGCTTACATCCCGGGGAAGGACATAGGCTACTTTTTATCCCGGAAAATTAACGAGTTCCCACGGGATTCTCAAAACCCTAAATCCACGCGGACGAAGTCGCGGGCATCCTCTAGTAGGCTATAAATTATATAAGTACTTACTGCGGATGAAGAAGAGGGAGTGTGAAACAATAAACGATTAAAATTTTTCAATTCACTTATGTAGAACAGTGTTATGATTATGTATTTTTGTATTGAATGTCTCCCTTATTTTGTAAATAAGACTTTTTTTTATTAGCGCGATTAGTTGTTTAAATTTTTATGTATAGTTTAGTCGTTTGTTTGTATTTTTATATTATTATATATATATATATGTATTGTATATGTTTGTTTATGTTGTGTCGCCCTAGTTGTTTGTAGTAAGCTGTGGATAGTGTAGTGGATTACATATTTATCAATTTTGTTAGATTTAAGTCGTACCTAGTTTTAACTTTTAATATGCAATTGTTTACTGTCCCAAATAAAATAAAAATAAAAATAAAATAAGGGATAAGGAGGAGAGAGGAAATAATTTGTAGCGAGTCTAGAAGGTGGCCTGGGAAAACGGCAAGAGTGTATAGACGCGACAGGTTGAAATGGAAATCAGGGAGCGAAGGCCCCGCACACCCGCACAGCCCCCGCGCTAACCCGGTACGAGCGAGCGCGGGTGACGTGAGGATGTGCAGGGTATCCCCCCTGCCTCATACCCCGATTGCTATCTCAACCAGCCCTCCCGCGATTCGCGATAACGGAGAGATTGGTGGGGCCATACGAGGTGGACGGTGACGAGATACAGCCCGTTGACAGACAGACAGATGGACGGACACGGAGGCTTAGTAGTAGGGTCTCGTTGGCACCCTTCGGGGTAAATACCAGAACTGATAAAATAATAATAATAGGTATACTTATAATTAAATTGTTATATACGCTCAATGGGTTGCGAAGCTGAAGTGGCAATGGGCAGGGCACATAGTTCGTAAAACCGATAGACGTTGGGGTCCCAAGGTGCTGGAATGGTGACCTCGCACCGGAAAACGCAGCGTTGGAAGACCCCCACTAGGTGGACGGATGACATCAGACGAGTCGCAGGGAGCCGCTGGATTCAGGCGGCGCAAGACCGTGGCGTGTGGAAGTCACTACAAGAGATCTATGTTCAGCATTGGACGTCTATCGGTTGATGATGATGATGATGAAATCTAAATATATAAAAGGAAAAGGTGACTGACTGACTGACTGACTGATCTATTAACGCACAACTCAAAATACTAGATGGATCGAGCTGAAATTTGGCATGCAGATGGCTATTATTCCGCTAAGAAAGGAATTTTTAAAATTCAATCAACCCCTAAGGGGGTGAAATAGGGGTTTGAAATTTGTGTAGTCCACGCGGACGAAGTCGCGAGTATTAGCTAGTTGTTACTTAATACTTAAACCTGAATCAAGCCTCGAAGTTCCAGTAGCTTCATAATATTAAAGCAGATAATAACCCCTTTTCCAGAATAAGCCGTCCATTTTGTAGGAAGCTGGAGTATTTGGCAAGCGCTGAGAGCATTGTATCATTTTAAATGAGTCGGTTAATCTCTATGGTGCTTTTTAAAATGGTCGTTTTATGCAGTGGCCATTTGATAGCCTTTAACGTGTTTTACGCTTTTAACGTTTTAAGCCGTAACGCTGATCGCATACTACGAAACAATCCGCAAGAGGCGCAAGAGACCATCTGAGGGTGAGATCTATAGAGCGGACTCTGACTTTGCTTAGACTTAAGACAGAGTTAAAACGGGACAAAGCTATATCTCTATATAACCAAAATTCACGAAGACGAAGTCGTGGGTATCATCTAGCTATTTAACAATAGTCATTTGTATTACAAGAGGCAAAGTGATATTTACCTCCTCGTCATCCCCTCCTCGAGGATGTTATTTTGAATCCTAAGCGAAGCGAGGAATTCAATATACGCCACGCGAGAACAAAATATTATAGCCCCGAGTGACATGCACTATTTTCCATTACTACCTATGAGAAAAGAAAAAAAACACACTAAAGCTCGAACGCGGGCTAATCAGAAGAGAGAAAGCTCAAACTTCCATAAGAATAAAATGGAATTTTATTTCCTCTATCCCCTCATGCCAATTTTCGTTAATAATATCGTTCGGAATAGGTATGATGAAAAACTGAAAAAGCTCTTGCGGCTTTTGCAGCTGTTGCGGCTCTCCGGCAGTGTGCGATCACCTGAAGTCTTAACGATCCAGTTTGTATTTTGTTTCCGCAAATTTTTGGATCAGCTGGGTTTTATTGTTTTTTTGGTTGCATATAATTTTGTCGTTGTTATTGTTACCTATCTATTTGTACCATCAACCTATCACCATCCACTACTGAGACGGGTCTCTCCTGAGAATAAGTTGGGTTTAAGCCATAGTCTACCACGCTGGAAAAATGCAAATTGGGAGAGTTCACACACCTTTAGAAAACATTATGGAGAACTCTCAGGTGTGTTGGTTATTACGATAGTTTTCTCCAACAGTTTCAATCATTTAAAACGTAGGTACATAGTTTGAAAAGTTGGAAAGAGGTCCGTGCCCGGGATCGAATCCCCGACTTCCCGAATAGAAGTCCGATGTCAGGCAGTGGCGTGCACAGGGTTTGAAGCCAGGGTAGGCATTAGTTAGGTAGGAACCTGTTTAATGGCAGGTCATAATGAAAAATATGCAATGAGCTATTACAACTGGGGTAAGCAGTGCATTTATGCCTCTATGACCTGCACGCCACTGATGTCAGGCTATGACCGCTTACAGGTAATAAAACAAAAATTAATACTTACTTTAAATAAATAAAAAACAAAGTAGTTAGATACAAAAAAATATATTGTGTGAATTATAGGAGCTTTTAGAGTTGATTTTCAAAGCAAACAATAACAAAAAATATTTTCGTTGTAAATAATAATTTGCTTTATTAAAAGTGAAAAAGGTGCAAGCCAATTTCAGTTTAATTAACTAACCTGTGCAAACTTTTGTGAAAATTTGAGTCAAGAAAAAAAATATGTTTTTTATTACGTTTGTTTTAATAAATCCACTTTACAGAAAATCTTGTTTGCCTTAATAATTGCTTCTCAAATTTCAATTAAGTGAGTAACTGATACTTTTTATCCCTTTAGATTTTCCTTTTTGTGAGAATAATTCATTTTTCAGCCCGTTAATTAATTAGATTCGAACTCCACATTTGTTTTGGTTAAATTTTTTTTTAATGTTGCCCCAAATCCCGTGCTATGTTGCATTGAAACCGATTAGGGATATAGGCATTGCCTTATATATTACTTCGTAAGGACAGGGTCATTGAACAAGCAAAATGGCACCGATTCATTAGTCCTAAAATGTTTATTTAGCACCAATGCAACCTCAGTGATGTTTGGATTCCAAACGGGTCGTTCATTAGTACCTACCTATCTAAGATTTGGTGCTGATTTTTTTGGTTCCAAATCCGCGAAAAATTTTGTTCGCTTGACCATATCTTGTCATTTATATCGATGGGTATAAAACAGCCATGCCCCTTCCCAGCTAGCCCGCTTCCTGTTTATCGTTACACCACCAAGCAAAATCGCAGTCAAGCATCGATATAAAAGACAAGATATGCCCAAGCGAACAAAATTTTTCACGGTTTTGGAACCAAATAAATCAGCGCCACCTCTTAGATGAACGACCCGTTTGAAATCCAGACGTCACTTAGGTTGCATTGGTGCTAAATAAACATTTTAGTACCAATGAATCAGTGCCATTTTGCTTGTTCAATGGCCCAGTCCTTACGAAGTAATATATAAGTCCATGCAGTCAAGTGTAACTTGTCCATCAGTAGGTACCTACCCTTATTATATTTGACACAGTTAACTCTAAGGTAGCCCTATTTTTAGGGTTCCGTACCTCAAAAGGAAAAACGGAACCCTTTTCACTATATATATTATAGGATCACTTTGTTGTCTGTGTGTCTATCGTGAAAACCTATAGGGTTACTTCCCGTTGAACTAGAATCATGAAATTTCCTAACAAGTAAAGGAATCAATCCGAAAACCGTGAACTTGTGGTTACATCGCATAATAATATATAAGATTTTGATTTATCGTGCAAATTGTCGAAAAAATACGACTGTAATACGGAACCCTCGGAGCGCGAGTCTAACTCGTACTTGGCCGGTTTTTCTATGATTTCAGGTCACCATACCCTAATATTTGACATATCGTCGATTCAGGATTAAACCGAGAGTCCCCTCACTCTAGCTCAGTGTGGTAGTGAGTAGGTATTATTGCAACTATGTCGCCATCCTTCGAAATTGATTGTGATTGCCATTGTGACCTAGTTAAACTGAGTCAAATAGGGTAGGCCTTTTTTTAGACAAACCTACCGGATTCCACTAGATAGGCATTGTCTATGCTTATGCAGCTGAAAAACTATGAAAGAATAGTGTGGATGAGACTCGCATCCTCTCTAATAGATAAAAAAACCGGCCAAGTCGTATTTTTTCAACATTTTGCAAGATAAATCAAAAACTATGATGCATAAAAATAAATAAAAATCTTTTTTAGAATGTACAGGTCAAGCCCTTTGATATAGTTATCTTACTTTGAAAATTGAAAATACTAATTATTAGTTCATGACCACAATTTAATTTATTTTGTGTGATGTAAGCACAAATTCACGGTTTGCAGATTTTTCCCCTAACGGAAATAAAAATGAAAATGAAAATGTTTTTTATTCAAGTGTTTACTTGAAAGTTTTTTCACAAGTACTTTTGAATCGTCGGATGCATCTATCTGTCTACATGTCTGCTATAAGACTTACCTACCGGCTGAATTTCATGATTCTTCGTGATGAGACGTCGTGATGAGATACAGGAAGTCGAGGGTTCTATCCCGGGCACGCACCCCTAACTTTTCGGAGCTGTGTGCGTTTTAAGCAATTAAATATTACTTGCTATAAAGTTGAAGGAAAAAATCGTGTCTACAAAAATCCGTCACTGATGACCGATGGTTCCTGCTGGATCGTTGACCTGAAGTTCCTGAAGCAGGTGGCTGGAAGCGGATGGATGAAGAAGGTTGAGGACCATGTTTGGTGGGGACCCTCTTGGAAAGGCAGGCGCACCGCCCACGTTGTGTGTGTGTGTATTTGTGTGTGTGTGTGTGTGTGTGTGTGTGATGCATTGAATTGGACTACTCAAATAAGAATCAAACTAGCCTTCAGAGCCTCAATAGCTCCACGGTTAAAGGCGGGCTGAAATTCAAAATGTCGCCGGTTTAACAAACAAGCTTCACGCCTAATTGGAGAGGAAAGGGGAATATTAGTCAAGGGCCATTGCTAATATTCTTTTTTTTTTTTAATTATCATTTGTATGGAGAGCGCTTGAAAACACCCGCTGTCAGTGAGTTTTTATCGGGTAGTATCCACAATAATCTGTCCCTTAGAAACAATGCGCACCAAGACAAGTGGGTCGTTAACGTTGAAAATCATCGATATTATTCTCACACCGAATGCAGATTTGTTCGCTTTACATGCCGCTAAGACGTTACGACTGCGATCCGATTGCAAACCGATTTTATGATCAAGATCTTTAAAGAGGAAATAATAAAGGACAATCACTCTGAATAAAAATGGATGCATGGCAGCATTATGGGAAATAGGTGTTCAATTTTTTTCCTTTTATATAAGGTGAGCAAATAGCATGCCGGTCACATGTTAAGTAATTAACGCCGACCATGGACATTTGCTGGAATGGCGACCTCGTACCGGAAAGCACAGCGTTAGAAGACCCCCCCACTAGGTGGGCGGATGACATCAGGCGAGTCGTAAGGAGCCGCTGGATTCAGGCGGCGCAAGTTGAACGATCTTGTGCCGCCGTGGCGTGTGGAAGTCCCTACAAGAGACCTTTGTCCAGCAGTGGACGTCTATCTGTTGTTGTTGATGATGATGATGATGATGACCACTTGCAGCACCATAGGAACCGCTAATGCGTTGCCGACTTTTCAGGAATTTGTTGATCTGCCCCTTGAATAATCCCATGTTGAAGTCCAGTGGAAACAAAGGTGAAAGGAGTTGGTTTCACAATTTGCGCATAAGTGCGTAGAAAAAAAGATGTGGCACAACGGGTGGTCGAAGTACAGTGCACCCGGCACGGAGGTGGTAAGGGTGAAATTGCTCTGGGTGGTGTCCGACACGATAATTAATCGACTAATAGATTTCTGTGAACATAATAATATTCGTGTCTAAATATCGCAAAAGTCGTCTCCACTAAAATGCCTGAAGGTGTAAATACAATTTTTTCTGTCGAATCGCGCTATTCTTTTTAAACTCAATAAAGATTTTCTTTTCGTTCAAAACTGAATTGAAATTGCATTTTAGCTATGTTGTGCATTTTGAAATTTAAATATTTCTTTTTAGTAAAATAGCGTGTCATACAAAAAATCTTATAAGAAGTAAATTGCATTTCCTTTTCCTTGCTGAGTATTATACAATCGCCAGATCAAAATCTGACAAGATTTTGATCTGGCGATTGTATAATACTGTTCAAGTTAGTTAATATGACATTACAGCGCAACTGATGCTGCCAGTGCTATTTTAATTTACTCTGGTAGCTCTTGCGCAACCTGCAGCCAAAGTCAAAGTCAAAATCAAATATTTTATTCAAAATCAGTACCCTTATTATAATTAATGCGAAAGTGTGTTTGTTTGTTGGTTTGTCCTTCAATCACGTCGCAACGGAGCAACGGATTGACGTGATTTTTTGCATGAGTATAGATAAAGACCTGGATAATGACATAGGCTACTTTTTAACCTGGAAAATCAAAGATTTCGCACGGGATAAAATTCACGCAGATGAAGTTGTCCTAAATCGTGACATACTTATTAATATGTCTATTAAATTCTGAAGGTACAGTTGCCGGCAAAAAATATTTTACATCGACCTTTACAATGAGATTTCGACTTAGTAGAGCGTTGCCTGTGTCACTCACACAAGCGCACACTCACACACGCATACACACACACACACACACACAAGCATACACACACTGTTGTAGTTTAATTATTGTATATACCTACATTTATTCTAAATCTATTCTGTTAAAATAGTTTTAATTATAATTTTGAGTAATCTCTTTTGGCCTTCTGTTATACCTAGATTTAAATAATAATTATGTATTTACGCTGTTGATTACTTTCAAATAAACAAAATTAAATTAAATTAAAATCTACGTGAAGTTTTGTCAGTCTCGACGACCGAGACAATGCTCTACGAAACCGCTTTTCTTTCTAAATAATTTTCATCTTTCTTGTACAAACATTCTTGCAAATAAATGATTTTTTTTTTTTTTTTAAAGGTCGATGTACCCGTTACCCGCCGGGTACTGTACTTAAAATGTATTAATGTACTTAAGCTACGATGAAACTGAAAAACTTTTCTTGCATTTAACATAAGGGCACTTTGTCATTACTATTTAGATAATAATCTTTACTTAAAACAATAATGTATATAATTAATCTTAACATAGCTTGTACTGTAACCTTATTTTTAATCTTAGATAAATACCTACCTTAGTTAAGTGAACGTAGACTAGTAAACCGAGCGTCAATTTACCGGTTAATTGTTTATTATTAATTGTATTAGGTACCCACGACACAGGACTACCTAGTGTGGGTACCATAACACAATGTTATAATTGATTGATCTATGGTAAATAAATATTTTTTTCATTTTTTTTTCATTTTCATTAGCTGATATACGAAATTCATTAATCAATTCATTACTCTTGCCCCAGTGAGCTCGGGGCAAATAACGTCGGGGCACTTAGTTTAAATTATATTAGCGATTCAACTTTATTACTCGTAGACTATAAAATAGGTATCTACTTCTAATTTTTACGGGCCATGAAAAATACAGGGAAAAATTCGAACAAGAAATAAGGCTGCCATTGGACGGTCCCACGAAAGGAGATGGATAAAAAAGTGCCATGCATGCATGCATAAAGTGTGCATGAATGTATAGAGATGATAATATATGTGCCATTTAATAGTAAAAATCTTTCATCAGTCTTTCACCAGGCTGAACAAATAAAGGTATTATAATAAATTCAAATAAAATATACAATGAATTTTGAATAACTTTTTACATTTAAAAACAGTCACTGAAAATAATTGAAAAAAATAAGAATTGAAATCGATTTTGTCCAAGATTTTCCCTTTTTAGGGTTCCGTAGCCTAATGTTTTACTTTACGGCCCTGGATGGAAGTCTTTTTATGCCTATCACAAACTTAATGCCACGACTGCAAAACAACATGCGACTTTTTTTTCTTTAAATAGATGATTTTTACTATTAAATGGCACATATAAGCGTTCCGTTTTTCCTTTTGAGGTACGGAATCCTAAAAATCAGATGTCGACGGAATGATAACCATACAAACAAGACAAACTAATAAAAAGCTTTTAAAAATATTTATACAAAAATTTCAAAGAGCTTTTTGTGCATACTAGGAAACTTTTAAGTAATGAAATTACTATTTTTAAGCTCCACAAGTTCAGGAAGTTTTTACCTTTATTTAAGTATACCTACCGTCGATTCAACTTTATTAGAGTATAAAATACTTTTAATTTTCATTTCTATGAAAAATCTTATTTGGATTTAATTGCGGCAATTTGGAACTACACGTGTTTTCTTCTGCACGTGTAAATCAAGTCCATATATCCAGCAAAAATATTATTTACTAGCTGATGCCCGCGACTTTATACGCGTGGACTTAGACTTAGACAGGACTTTAAAATCCTGTGGGGACACTTTTTTTCCGGGATAAAAAGTAGCCTATGTTTGTTAGCTGTTATCTTCCAAAGCCTCCATGATCCATACGAACATCCAAACAAACATTCCTCTCAGTGTTGGTGACAATACGCAGAGAAACTTTCAGCTTTTATAAAATAACGAAGGTCTGACTTGCGCTGGCTCTTAGTAAAATAGGTATTAATAAACATTTATTACACTAATTAATCACCGGCTCACTACAGAGCACGGCACGTGTCTCCTCTCAGACTGAGAAAGATGGATTTCGGGCATAGTCTACATACATGTGCGGATTGGATTGAACTCTCAGGCATGCAGGTTTCCTCACGATGTTTTCCTTCAGCAAGTGATATTTAATTACATAAAACGCACATAGCTCCGAAAAGTTAGAGGTACGTGCCAGGGATCGAACCCCCGATCTCTGATTAAAAGGCGGACGTCCTAACCACTAGGCTATCACAGCTTAATAAGTTAGTCAGTGTAAATTTTCATATCGCAATCACACAATTTTTATATGGGTAGACTATTAGATGCATATCGGGCTTAATATTGTTAGTCCCAAAAATGTTGATGGAAAGAATTTTGGGCAAATCCTCACCCCCTACATTCGTCCTAAGTGACTTTCTATGAAACATATTGCGGTCGACCTTCCGAGGGTCCATGGGTGGTTTTAACATTTTTTCCAACAAATTCTCTTTTATAGGCTCAGAGCTACTTACCTATTTGTTTTAATTATTCATACACTTTTCTTTAATCATTTATCTACTAGGGTCAGGTGGTAAACAGTGGCCCAGTAGTACACAGTGCACCACCACTCATATCTCAAAAACGCGACGTTGCTAAACCGTACTGCAAACGCGAAACAACTTGCCTTCTACCACCTCCCGCACTCCCCAGTCGACGGCGCTCTCCCGCCCGTAACAGTGGCACAGTGTATGGTTTTGTCCTTGGAGCCAAAAAAAGTAAGTACACGTGTTTTCATTTATTTTCTTTCTAGAATCGTTGTATATTTAGTAACATTATATTGCACTGTTTCCATGTGTAAAGTAATTGTTCCTTAATAACTTAGATATATAAATATCCTTTGAATTTGGTATGTTTAATAGTTATGTAACCTTAAAGGTTAGAAAGTGGTGTCTGCACACAGTGGCTCAAAATCGTAGGGTACACAGTGAACCATGGTTCACTGTGTACCAATCACTTTGTTCATTATGTCCGATACAATTTATGCATTAACTTTCAACTGTGATTGTTATGAACAAAAAAGGCGTTAATAGAAGATCTAATACTTAATATAATAATAGTAATCTTTTTGTTTTAGAATGTGTCGAACTACAGTAAAAAATCGAAAAATTGGCGGACATGATGCAAAAGACATGAAAAAAGCTGCAGATCTTGTAAAGAACGGAATGAGTATACACAAAGCAGCACAACAAACAGTATTAATGTAATTTAAAATATTCAACTATGAGAAGATTTATGTGAAAATACTAATAAGTGGAAATATAAAAATCCAAGCTTTAATTTATATAGTCAGTATTCCTAATTAGATTTGTAAGTTAAATTAGTATCTACTAGTTTGATTTTTGTACTGATTTTATGTGATTGTTGCTAAAGAATACAAATATATAAAGAAATTATTAAATATTACTTTACTGTAGTTTTATTTAATGACATTTATATCAATAAATATTTTTAAATATGTGACAAATGTAGGTAATTAAAATGATGATTCACTGTGTACACATTGGTTCACTGTCGACTCACCCCCTGATTCACTGTGTACATATACTGGTACACAGTGAACCATTCGCCACCTTTAAATAAAACAATATTACCTATAAACTATTACAATTAGTGCTGAAATTTATATGCAAAACACAAGTTTAATAAATTACCTTTCGTCTAATGCCAATAGTTCTTAACTAAATTCACGTACGGTGGATAAATGTTTGAAATTTTAGTGGTTCACTGTTTACCATGTCACCCTACTCGGTGATCTATACTAATATTATAAATACGTAGGTAAAGCTTGTAAGACTTTGGATTTAGGAGGTAATCTCCAGAACAAAAGATCTGTTTCTAGAAATTCATTCACGGGTAGATAGCTATATTACCCCCTAATGCTATAGGCTATAGTACAAATATATAATTTACGTAAGTATAATATATCGCAGAGAAGTTGCAGAAAGTTGCGGAAACAACATTTAACGCTATTTTACAGGGTGTAACCAGAAAGCTGACAAAAACGAATACAGGTGATAGAACTGATGATGATATGATACCACAAAAAAAAACGCGAAAAAATACAAACAAATTCTATAACTTTATAAAAGTTTACGATATATTGCAAATAAATCATCTGATCTAGAGGTCAACGAACGTTGCGTAAGTAGGCTACTCGGAGTCAATGCCACGTCGTAGGCAGTGCATTGACCTGAGTTTTGCATGCTATACATTGTGGTATTAAAAATACTACATCACTAAAACCACAAAATGAGGCAAATGGTTATTGGTATAGGATTGTGTTTAGGTAGTATAACAAATTACGCTGAGTTTTTGCTAGCATTCTGGTTACACCCTGTATTAAGATGACTTATGATATTTCTATTATGGATTGTATATATATTGATATTTATAATAGTTATGTATATGTATGATAGTTATGTATGTATTACTGAAATAGTTAGTTAAATATATTACATAATATACTACTTCATTTTTCTGTATTGCGTGTAAGTACTATCCAACACACCTAGTTTCTCCTTTCACCAAAGGTTGCCTGGTAGAGATTGCTGTGAGCAATAAGGCCGCCTTTGCATACAATTTTTTTTTTTTTTTTTTTTTTAGTTTTAGTTTCTGTAATAGTTGTGTAATATTTTTTGTGTGCAATAAAGTATTTCTATCTATCTATCTATCTATCTAAGATGACGAAAGACTGTACTGCATTTTGGACCACCGGCTCCTAGAGTATGATGTAAGCGGTTACGTGTTGCTTTCGTTTGCAATGCCTACATGTAGGCATGGAAATATTTTCACCCTGAATATATTATTATGGTTTTGTGGCAATTCAATAGTTGCGCTTGGTAGTAGGTGGTATTAGAATGGAGTTTTAACGAACGAAATCTATTTATAGAACTACCAGCTAATAATGCCCGCGACTCCGTCCGCGTAAATTTTGGTTTTTAAAATTCCGTGGAAACTCTTTGATTTTTCGGCACAAAAATAGCCGTCTAACACTCTCCGTCTTTAATTATACCTATATACGCCATAGTCTTGCGCCGCCGCCATCCAGCGGCTCCCTGTGACTCGCCTGATCCATCGTCCATCCACAGTAGGGGTCTTCCAGCGCTGCGCTTTCCGGTGCGAGACCGCCATTCCAGCACCTTGGGACCCCAACGTCTATCGGTTTTTCGAACTATGTGCCCTGCCCATTGCCACTTCAGCTTCGCAACCCGTTGAGCTATATCGGTTACCCTAGTTCTCCTACGGATCTCCTCATTTCCGATTTGATCACGTAGAGAAACTCAAAGCATAGCTCTCTCCATCGCCCGCTGAGCTAGGTATATCGCTGAGCGGGTGGTAATCAAATAATTCTGTAAAAAGTAATAAAATATGGAGAGCAAAATTCCCACACTGACACCTGCAAAGCGAGAGCTAGAGGTGTGAGGGCGAACAATAAGCGGAACCCGGAATATCTTTTCACGTGAACTAGACCGCGACGAGCGACGCCCGGAAGGACGAGGCGAAGTCAAGTACAGTACACGGCAGAAAATATTCTACATCTACCTTTAGAAGCAGAAAGCGGTTTCGTAGAGCATTCTCTCTGTTGTTCAGACCGACAAAACATCACATAGGTATGAGTGACAGAGACAACGCTCTACAAAGCCGCAATCTCATTCTAAAGGTCGATGCACAATATTTAGTAACTAGCTTATGCTCGCGACTTCGTCCGCGTGGACTACACAAATTTCAAATCCCTATTTCATCCCCTTAGGGGTAAAATTTTTCAAATATCCTTTCTTAGTGGATGCCTATGTCATAATAGCTATCTAGTATCTGCATGCTAAATTTCAGCCCAATTTAGTAGTTTAAGCTGTGCGTTGATAGATCAGTCAGTCAGCCAGTCATTCATTCTTCTTCTTCCTTTTATATATTTAGATTTTGTAGAGGTCAAGCCATTGGCATAAAATGAGATTAATATAATGGCAATAATAATTAAAATAAAAATGGCATCAAGATAAACTGAACGCAGAAAGCAGATTAATCTATTTAGTTACTTTAGCGATGAACGCCTGACGAAAATCAAATACTCATTAATGAAATCAAACTCGCCAAGCGATAACTTCCGGATTTTCCCCATTTTCCGTTAAAGGGACAACGCTGTTCGAACGATCGACATAAAACGGTAATAGCTGCAGTTCCGCGATTAAATAGAATATAATCATAAAAGGAAAACATTACGGCGCAGGCTACCAGCGCTGTAAAAGTTTGATTGCATCAACAGACGCCTGTGTATTTTACCAGATGAATTGGGACAAATTTCATAATATTAGGGTTCCGTACCCGAAAGGTACCAATAGGACCCTCTTACTAAGCTTTCGTTGTCCGTCCGTCTGTCTTTCACCGGGCTGTATCTCATGAACCGTAATAGGTAGAGAGAGTTAAAATTTTCGCAGAGCTTGTATTTTTAATGCCAACAAATAATTAAAAACAAGATGGCGAATTTCATAATGGCCGACATGCAAATTTGAAAACAATTTCAAAGTACATAGTATATCTTGTACGATGTTACGGAACGCCTGTTTTTGTGCACTTATCACATTAGCGATGGACGCTTAACGAAAATCAAATACTCATTAATGAAACTGAACTCACCAAGCGATAACTTCCGGATTTTCCCCATTTTCCGTTAAATATTGATGTTAACATTTTTCATAGTTTACTATTTTTATCTTTATACTAGCTTATGCTCGCGACTTCGTCCCTCTGTTGTCGAATTTAAAAAATCCTTTCCTAGCGGATGCCTACGTCATAACAGCTATCTGGATGCCAAATTTCAGCCCGATCCGTCCAGTAGTTTGAGCTGTGCGTTGATAGATCAGTCAGTCAGTCAGTCAGTCACCTTTTCCTTTTATAAAATAAATAATGCAATATGAACGGTATTTATATAAAGATATTATATAAATACCGTTCATGTTGCATTATTTCGCCCATTGAAAAATATTCATAGAGAATTTCATACCGTGCTCTCTTTTCTATGCCTCTTTATAAAATATGTGAAGTATTTTTTTTTGTGTGGAAATATTTGACGTATAATAAAGCATGTTTTCTGTAGGGATGGAGCTGTTCACACATCTGTTTAACCACCGACGCAAACAGAGGTGCGTTATATGTTTAACTTATGTACCTATCTGTGTGTCTGTTTGAGGCATCGTAGCGCTCAAACGAATGAACCGATTTTAATGCTGTTTCTTTTATTCGAAATTCTGTTTAATTAAAATGCACGATAAATCAAAAAATATTATCTATAAAAACAAATCAAAATCTGTTTTAGGAATATGGTACCCCACTTGGTGTAGCTACATTACTTAGAAAATTAAAAATACTAATTATTTGTTCATAAACAGAATGTAATTATTTTGTGTGTGTGTGTGACGTAACCACAAATCCACGGTTTTCGGATTTATTTCTTTACTTGTGCTATAAGACCTCCTACCTGCCAAATTTCATGATTCTAGTTCAACGGGAAGTACCCCATAGGTTTTTTTGACAGACATGACGGACAGACGAATAGACGGACAGACAGACAACACTGTGAACCTATAAGGGTTCCTTTTTCCTTTTGAGGTACGGAACCCTAAAAAAACCCCTGCGGAGAGCATGCAATGTGCGATCGGTTTATGTTGTGGGTTTCCGAACACCGAATTCCCCCGGGAAACTACCGGAAAAAGCGCGAAGGTTCTTTATAAAGAGACTAGCTGATCCCCGCGGCTTCGCCCGCGTAGATTTAGGTTTTTAAAGATCCCGTATAGCCTATGTCACTCAGGAATAATGTAGCTTTCTACTGGTGAAAGAATTTTTAAAATTAGTTCAGTAGTTTTAAAGATTACCCCCTACAAACAAACTTAACGACATTACCTCTTTATATAATACAACGGGCCGTGCAGCAGAAATCGTAATATTTTAATTTCGTCATAACTTCAAAACCAAACGTCCAATTTTAATCATTCAAAGACCAAATATTATCTCCATAAACTGTTCTTAGTGATGAAATCATTTATTTTGATAACGATTAATAGCATGAGTAAAATAAACGCGTTTAAATGTAGTCCAAAAAAATTTCAAGATTTTTAAATAAAAAAATGGTTGCTGTGCCTCACTCGACATAGATGGGTATAGTGTGTCGCGGACTTTTTTGTAGATATTTATAAGATCTACAATTAATTAGAACATTTTATGGTTCTATCTTTTATAGTTTAGGCAGCGTACGCAAAATAAGTAACTTTTCTGGTTGATTTTTTACACCTTGTGTCCGAAAAACCCAAATATCTTACGGAACCCTATTTTTTTCCAAAATAAAATATAGCCTATGTTACTCGTGGATAATGTAGCTTTCGAATGGTGAAAGAATTTTTAAAATCGGTCCAGTAGTTTTTGAGCCTATTCAGTACAAACAAACAAACAAACAAACAAACAAACAAACAAAGTTTCCTCTTTATAATATTATATAGTGTAGATATAAGGTGTAGTTCTGACATGTATGGGAGATATCAATCCCAAACTAACCGGCTCGTTGGAAAGCCTGGAGCACCGCAGAGACGTTAGCTCTCTATGCGTGTTCTATCGCCTGTATAATGGGGAGTGCTCTGAAGAGCTTTTTGACCTCATTCCACCCTCTTTTTTCTACAACCGCACCGCGCGCCACCGTAAGGAATTTCACCCTCACCATCTGGGTGTCTGGTGCACTTCGACCGTCCGCTGCGCCAGATCCTTCTTTCCACGCACGTGCAAACTGTGAAACCAACTCCCATCGGCGGTGTTCCCACTAGATTATAACATGGGGTTATTCAAGGGGCGGACCAACAAATTCCTAAAAGGCCGGCAACGCATCGGCGGCTCCTCTGGTGCTGCAAATGTTCATGGGCGGCGGTAATCACTTAACATCAGGTGACCCGCCTGCTCGCTTGCTCGCTATATCTATAAAAAAAAAAAAAAAAAAATATTAGTGCGTAACTAATATCTCCCATACATGTCGTGTAGTGCGTGAGTAGGTATTTGTAGAATTATTGTTAGTAACTAGTTTATGATTCCGTGGCGTCACCCGGTTCAGGGTACCAGCTGAAAATCAGCGCTGTATGTTCTTGTGCAACAAGGCATACAGCATAATGCTGAGCTGGGACCCTTTTTTCGGGTTGTGCCACACATGACAGTTTGTTCCGGCGCTTCTTCCACCTGAGAATAACCAGCCCCCCAATTGTGAAAGAATAACCATGTCATGGCTATCGCAATCGTCAACAAATTCTGCCCTTTGATTGGCTGTGAAAAAATGTAAACAGCGAATCAACCAATCAAAGGGCAGAATTCCTTGACGATTGCGATAGCGATGAAATGGTTATTCTTACACAATCGGGGGGCTGCTCTTAGCTTTAAGTTGTGATGTGTGGCACAGTTGTATAAATAAACGTCTTTTCTTTCTTTCTTCTTTCTTCGTAACTATAAGGTGGACATTATGGATGGGTTCTCAACAAGTCACACTCAATCGTGTCACAGTGTTACTCGTTGGGAGCTCATCGAAATTTTTCTCCCATCGAGTCATACTGTTACTGGTTGCAACTTTTTATCTACTCTTTTTTTCCCAAAGAGATATTATGTTACTCTGGGTGTGACTCGTTAGGAATATTTATTTTAATTTAGTTATATTTAGTTACTTGAGTTGGTGATAATAATATAATCAATAAAGGGAGGGTAAAGAATTGATTGAATAAAGGATACTTGGGATACTTGGGATGAAATTGGGATACAATTTGTAACTTGCAATGTTATAGATTATTTTAGGGATAAACCTACCTATTCTGAACTAACTTAATTCTTCTATAGATAGATAAGCCTATTCTGAATTCTGTGATAGGTAAGTACCTACGTATTTATTGCTGGAAAAGTCGTTGGAAATTTTTAATTATAACAATTCCCGCGACTTCGTCCGCGTGGAATTAGGTTTTTTAAAAATCCCTTGGGAACTCTTTGATTTTCCGGGATAAAAAGTAGCCTATGTCACTCTCCACGTCTTTATCTATACCCATGCAAAAAATCACGTCAATCAGTTGCACCGTTGCGAGGTGATTGAAGGACAAACCAACAAAAAAACAAACAAACACACTTTCACATTTATAATAGGGGTAGTGATTAATATAACTAGCTTATACGCGTAACTCTACTTAGACTAGAATTTTCAAAAAGTCCTTTCTTAGCGGAATGTCTAAATAGCCATCTGCATGCCAAATTTTAGCTCGATCCGTCCGATATAAGTCAGTCAGTCAGTCAGGACTTTGAATTTTATATATATATATATATATATATAGAAGATAGATATAGATATAAGATATAATATAAAACAAGATTTACTTTAGCACAATTCGTTTAATTTAGCACCCATTAACTCCGACATTCCCTAAGTCGTCTCAAATGTTATACATTACACTAATCCCTTTAAGATAAAACGGCGCATGAATGTAATCAAAGTACTTCTTAATTACCCTGGTGGTCTTAAAGATTTTACTTATATAAGGGTTCCGCACACGTTAACGCATCGTAAAAAGTTTTATGTTTTCCTGAAAAGATTTACAGCTTTGCGTTTATTGGAGTGTGTTGCGAAAATGGTACCTTACCGACGGCCTTCAGGAAAAAAGGTTACATAGGGTCTCTTAATGCTTAAGGATATTTTCAGGGTTCTGTATGTAGCTCAGAAAGAAAAATCAAGACCCTTTTTCTAAGGAACGCGTAGATGTATCAAGGTGAAATTAATATCCAAATACTGACGTCTACAGTCCATTGAGCTTTAAAAAATCAATTATTATTCATAATCACATTTTTTTTGTAATTATAAGCTTGTAAGGAGTTCACTGAACAGGTCGGTTTTTTAGGGTTCCGTGTCTCAAAAGGAAAAACGGAACCCTTATTGGATCACTTTGTTGTCTGGCTGTCTGTCTGTCTGTCTGTCGGTCTGTCAAGAAACCTACAGGGTACTTCCCGTTGACCTAGAATTATGATAGCAGCCATTCGGGGAAAAATCTGAACACCGTGAATTTGTGGTTACATCACACACAAAAAAATTAAATTGTGGTCATGAACTAATAATTAGTATTTTCAACTTTCGAAGGAAGATAAGTATATCAAGTGGGGTATCATATTATGAAAGGTCTGCACCTGTACATTCTAAAACAGATTTTTATTTAATTTTATGCATCATAGTTTTGAATTATCGTGCAAAATGTCGAAAAAATACGACTTTAGTACGGAACCCTCGTTGCGCGAGCCTGACTCGCACTTGGCCGGTTTTTTCTTAATATCAGGCACCTATCTGATTTTTGTTTCATCAAGTATTTTAGTCCTTCATAATTCCAAACAAAGAACTAAAGCAGTTTGGTGCAAGATAGCCTACGAGAGAAAAAAAATTGTACTGGAATGCAAAAGGAAGTCAAATTTGCTACTTGACGAAGAAGAGGGTTGTCATATACATCAGACATCCGTCTGAAACCTTCCGAACAACTGAATTATACAGAACCACTCTACCAACTAACTAACTAATTAATTAATTACAGATTTTGCCAGCGAGACTTGAGTCCGGCCCTCGCCAATACCGGTCTTCTCAGTAGCAACGGACTCCCCGAAGGGACATCAGCTCACCTGCTATATATACCACAATAAATAAAAAACTTTGGTATCGCGATTCAGGATCGGGATCCTGATTGGTGGATTTGAAGAGCAAGTGAGCGTAACCGTCACGGTTTGTGGATCAACGTGAGAGTCTGCAATGAATAGGAACGTCTGCACTTTTTTTAGTCGATGTTATTTATTTTATGAATAGAGGAGTTGGTTAGTCTTGAGCATTGAATTATATCATCATCATCGTCAACCAATAGACGTCCACTGCTGGACATAGGTCTCTTGTACGTATTTCCATACGCCACGATCTTGCGCTGCCTGAATCCAGCGTCTCCCGTTTCTCTATGGATCGTTATAAATACACTGTTCATGAATTGCGCTCAAAACAAGTAAGTAGTCTAATCTGAATACGAGGTGTATGACTCCGCATTATACAAAAATAGATATCAGCCTGCGCAAACCACCATGTTACAACTTCAGATTGGACTCACTTGTCATTCTTCGTTTTCCGCGAGTTAGTTTGCAAAATTTTGTCAGTGGTTGATTAAATTGATGTACGAATTAATGGTCATTCGTGATTCGGACCATGACAATCCTTTCATTGGTACAAAGCTATTCATTATAAATTCGTAATATCGGACTTTAGATTGATAAAACAATTTAATTAAATTTATCATTTCATCCTTGCGTTGTTTATATGCAATTTAGTGTTTGACAATGATGAATTGATTCCAACTATTATTCTGAATTTCAATTACGTGCGTACAAACGACAGGCGAAGACAAATTTTGACCAAAATAGTGTTTTATTCATGTGTAAAGTTTTATATTCAAGATAAATATTTCACTTGACTTTCTTTTCTATTTCGTTATCGGAATAGAGCTATACTATGCTTTATTTAACTACTTGTTTACCTTTATAGATTGCGACGATCAGATATCAATCGATTTCTGCAAAACAGCTGCCGATCTTTCCTGGAAAAGGAGTTCTATATAATATGATATCGGATCGACTCCATTAGGAGTTAACTAGAGAGAATTTCCAATATTATATTATTCTAGAAGTGGCATAAGCCACTTCACAAATTGAAGGGCTTTCTAGAAACACATGAAATATAGTAAGATTTTCTTAAGCTTCATTTACACCAGAGCGATATAATACGACATTGCGGCATTCCACAGGGCCACATGGGACACTAAATTAAATTATAGCAACTAACAAGTGTTATTGATATACTACCGTATCGTAATAATCCAATTCCTGATGTTGTCTCGGCATAAAAAAGACTGCCGTCTATGCTATACTAACGCTGAGACTGAGGCTGAGATCTATAGAGCGCACTTTGACTTTGCTCCGACTTAAGTTTGAGTTAAAACGAGATAGATTTATGTAAGAGATATACATCTGTCTCGTTTTAACTCTGTCTTAAGTCTAAACAAAGGCAGAGTGCGCTTTATACATAGATTTCACCCGTCTGCAGCCCAGATAGGAGTGGATGCGTCCTACGGGCGTGCTCTTGGGCATACTCTTCATGCCACTGGGCACCCGCTCTCGATAAAGACGCGCACCGCACGTCTTCCTTCCAATTTCTTGTAAATATTAAGAGTTTGTTCTACATGCTGGCCACTCCCACCTGGGCCGCAGACTGACGGCATCATGCCACATGGTTGCAAGTTTTTGCTCCGGCGTGAAATAGCCTTAAGATCACTTACCGTGAATATCGAACATGGTTCACAGAACATAGAAAACTTTTAGCAGTTAACTTTAGTTACAATATAACTAACACATGTGGGTATATTATAATGTGTAGCTGAATTACTTCCACACCATTTCCAGTGCATGAATCACGAGAAAGCATTCAGGTATGCTGGAATTTCGTACATTAGTGCCGGCCGGCTTCACATAGGTACCCTGGACAATGCCGAACGTACTGAAAATATTCAGTAGTACGGAGCACTCAAGTCTACTTAAACAAACTTGCAAGAAGCTATATTACAAACCTGTTAGCAAGGTACGACGAATTAGGATTGATTAAGCTTTTTAAGTACTCTTTGTACCACTGATACTACTACACAAATAAATAAATCAGTACGGTAGATCATTTCATTATTTCTAATCTTCATACTCATACAAAAATACAACATGCAGGTTTAAATATTAATTTTATTTTGTTAACATTGAAAAAAATATGAAATGAGTATTGATTTTATTACAAGTATCGAGGGGTGTTCAGTTGATATACAATTTCTTTAATATCAGTTGCGCTTGAGTGAGCCACATTATAAATTAATGATGTAGATGAATGTAAAACATTATAATTGAATAATTAAACATAGGTAAACTCGATTAAATGCAAGTAATACCCTCCACTAGGTAGACAGACACATCAAACGAGTCGCAGGGAGCCGCTAGATTTAGGCGGCGCAAGAGCAAGACGCTGCTTACATGATAGCAAAATTTCAGCCCGATCCGTCCAGTGGTTTGAGCTGTGCGTTGATAGATCAGTCAGTCAGTCAGTCAGTCAGCCAGCTTTTCCTTTTATATATAGACTAGCTTATTTCCGCGACTTCATTCGCGTAGACTGCACAAATTTCAAACCCCTATTTTACCCGCTTAGGGGTTGAATTTTCAAAAATCTCTTCTTAGCGGATGCTTACGTCATAATAGCTATTTGCATGCCAAATTTTAGCCCGATCCGTCCAGTAGTTTGAGCTGTGCGTTGATAGAACAGTCACTTAATCAGTCAGTCAGCTTTGCCTTTTATATAATATAGATTTATCAAACACATTGCTGTACATAAATATAGGTCGAGTGGAATAAGAATTTTTATAGCGGTCTCCGCTTCGATGAAGAAATTCTGTATCGATAGGTTGAGACAAAAACATCATCATCATCATCATCATCATCAACCAATAGACGTCCACTGGACAATAGGTCTCTTGTAGGGACTTCCACACGCCACGGTTTTGCGCCGCCTGGATCCAGCGGCTCCCTGCGACTCGTCTGATGTCGTCCGTCCACCTAGTGGGGGTCTTCCAACGCTGCGTCTTCCGGTGCGAGGACAGTGCGAGACAAAAACAACTATAAAAATATAAGGCTATTAAATTACTTACACATTGCTGTAAATCTCGTGGAAAACTGTAGCGCAGAAATAAAATGATGGTAAACTTTTCACTGAGAAGTCTTATTAAGTAGGAAACTTGGCCGCTGCACAGTAAGTTTCGTATATTCAATTTGCCAGTAAGTGACAGCATCTTAAGACTTAGCGCCTTTGTGTTAAAAATAGTCGCGACTAGGTTAATCCACTTCAAATAGTTTATTTTTTATTTTTTTTTTATTCAGATACAAGTTAGCCCTTGACTGCAATCTCACCTGGTGGTAAGTGATGATGCAGTCTAAGATGATAGCAGGCTAACATGGAAGGGGTATGGCAGTTTTTATTAAACTCATACCCCTTTGGTTTCTACACGGCATCGTACCGGAACGCTAAATCGCTTGGCGGCACGGCTTTGCCGGTAGGGTGGTAACTAGCCACGGCCGAAGCCTCCCACCAGACCAGACCAGAAATTTAGAAATTATAAAATTCCAAACCCCTGCCAGGAATTGAACCCGGGACCTCCCCCTATTAAGACCACAGTGCTCACCACTGCGCCAGGGAGGTCGTCAAATAGGTAATATTAGTTTAGGTAATATTATTAGTTATATACTTTACTAGCTGACGCCCACGACTTCGTACGCGTGGATTTAGGTTTTTAAAAATTCCGCGGGAACTCTTTGATTTTCCGAAATGAAAAGTAGCCTATGTCCCTCTCCAGGTCTTTATCTATACCCGTGCTAAAAATCACGTCAATCTGTTGCACCGTTGCGACGTGATTGAAGGACAAACGAACAAACCAACACACTTTCGCATTTATAATAAGGGTACTGATTTACTCTTAGTAGTTACTTTTAGTAGGAAATAGAGCTAATATTTAGGAAACAAAATAAATATTACTTTAGATTTTATTTAAACTTAAGAAGACTCCCCAGTAGGTGGACACACGACATGAAACGAGTCACATTCAGCCACTGGATTCAGGCGGCAAAAGTCAAAGGTGTCCATGTCCAGCATTGGACGTCTATCGGTTGATAATATTGATGATGATGAAATTTACAAAGGTAAAATCTACTAAAAAATTAAAATACCCGTGCGCACCACATTTGTCATTTCCTAAAAAACCGATACTCTTTCACGAGAACAAGCACTGTACCCGTAGTACAAGATTTTACGTCTCACCGAACCAAACCAAATTCGAGAGTCGAAATACTTCCGCGTTACAGTAAACTGGATCTTAATAGCCTTGTTTTAAAGCTCAAGTTTGTCTACACTTCTACAGCCAGCGCTCCAAGCGGAAACATTGCGAAATTAAAATCAGTGGCATTGAATATTTGACTTCAATTCAAGGCTGTTTAGGTCCATTTTACTGTAACGCGGAAGTATTTCGACTCTCGAATTTGGTTTCGTTTGGTGAGACGTAAAATCTTGTACTACGGGTACAGACATACACAGTAAATCACTTGTTTCCAAACGATAAAACTGTAACATAAATTATTCATCCATAGCGAACTATTCCCGCGCTAACAAAGTTATCTATTTGCGTTATTAATTCGAACAACTTTAGGAATAAACATTCAACTGTGTGTTCGCGAAACACGATGTAACTTGCGGGCTCTAACTTGTTTATTGGTGCACGAACGCTTGCATGCGACTTTGCTATGCTTGGTGACTTGTTACCTATGTTTTGACTTTGTAATACTCAGCATCATCATGATCAACCCATCGTCGGCTCACTACAGAGCACATGTCTCCTCTCAAAATGAGAATTGTTTGGTCATAGCCACTGGTCGATAAAATACGGGCTTGCTTCTTATCAAGTTAATCTCGTCAGTCCACTACTGAGCACGGTCTCTGCGCAAAATGAGAACGGTTTGGCCGTAGTCCATCACGCTGGCAAAGCGCGGATTGGCAGATTTCTCACACCTTTGAGAACATTGTGGAGAACTCTCAGGCATGGAGGTTTCATCACGATGTTCACGGGATTTTTAAAAATCTAAATCCACACGGACGAAGTCGAGAGCATCATCTAGTAATAATACGGTATTATGATTAACTAAATTACACCAATATAACTTGGCAATGTAACGACCTTGTATCGGAAACCCATTAAAGCTCTAGTGGCCAAATTTCGTTTCAGGATACCGTCATCGTGGGAAAATTGCCTCGTTAATTGGAATATTGATTTAACGTTGGATTCTGATATAGTTTACTAGTTCTCAGTAGACAAAGTCGAAGTTAGGCTAAAATGTTATTTTTTATACTAGATGGTGCCCACGACTTCGTCCGCGTGGATTTAGGTTTTTAAAAATCCCGTGGAAACACTCTGATTTTCCGGGATAAAAGTTGCCTATATCAATTTCCGGGATGCAAGCTTCCTCTGTGCTAAATTTCATAGAAATCGGTTAAACACATGGGCCTTTAAGAATCTGTCTGTCTGTCTGTCTGTCTGACAGACAGACAGATTCTTAATTCTAGTCAATGATTTCATGATTCTAGTCAAAGCTCTGGTTGACTTGAATCATGAAATTGGGCAGGAAGGTAGGTCTTATAGCAGACATTAGGGGGAAAAAATCTGAAAACCGTGAATTTGTGGTTACATCACACAAAAAAAAATTGTGGTCATGAACTAAAAATTAGTATGTACTTTCAAATTTCGAAGTAAGATAACTATATCAAGTGGGGTATCATATTATAAAAGGAATTCACCTATGCATTCTAGAACTGATTTTTATTTATTTTTATGCCTCATGCCTTTTGAATTATCGTGCAAAATGTCGATAAAATACGACTGTAGTACGGAACCCGCATTGCGCGAGCCTGACTCGCACTTGGCCAGTTTTTTTTTTCGTTATAGCCTCTTAATTTTTATGCAGTGGATGACTTCGTACGACATATTAAGGCTTAATTTGAGATTACATTAAGTAATCAATTTCATCAATGTAATGAATTTATTATTAAGTTAATATTAACATGTACTTAAATAAGACTATTTTAGGTTTTCTTTGACATCATATTTAAATTTTTTTGTGTAATTTTAAATAATGTTAATTGTAACTAAATGTGTAACTGACACTATTGTAAAATTGCGCGCCATTGATGGCAGATTGTAATTGGACTTTTATATTTTTAAGACCCTATGTACATACAATTTTTGCAATTAATAAACTTATCTTATCTTATCTTAACTAAATGATGTCTTTAATCATTCAGAACTCTTACTATTGGAACTTTACCTATTACTTACTTACGTATAGAGTGTGTTATTAGATAAATCCTTAAATATGGCCCATTATAACGAACATGAAGGCAACTATAGCAATGAACAACAAGGTAAGTAGCGACCCTGTATCGGAAAGCCGTTTTCGTTCTAGGATTACGTCAATATGGGTATAAGTCGCAGACAGGTCGAGATGGCAATCGGTAAAGAAACGCCGCGCACACCCGCACAACCCCCGCGCTAACCCAGTGCGGGCAAGCGCGGGTGACGTGCGGGTGTGACGGGCGTCCCCCCGCCTCATACCCCGATTGCCATCACAATCTGTCGCAGACTATACATTACATTGCCTACGATAATTGAGAAATCGATTAAACTTTGAAACTCTACACCTTCTCTACACCTGTATGCTTAGTACGAGATTTTATGTCTCACCAACGTTGATAGTATTCGAGTGTCGAAACACTTCCGCGTTATAGTAAACTGGATCTTATCTCCATTGTTTTAAACCTCAAGTTTGTCTTCACATTTACAGCCAGCGCTCCAAGTGGAAACGTTGCGAAATTAAAATCAGTGGCATTGAATTTTTGATTTCAATTCAAGGCCCTTAGGTCCATTTTACTTTGACCTTATTGTGTTTAGACTCTTGAATTCTTGAGACGTAAAATTTTATACTAAGCGTTACGTTACCACGTTACGTTACATACGGTTACGTTTAAAACTACAAATTTTTACGGAAATCTCAGATATTTGGTTTTAGAACATGTCTAGAAAATTTTATTGAGTTTGATTGGCTAATATTCAAATGAGAACCAATCTTCGTTTGTATAGAAAGCACTGCGGGGATATGTTATGGTTAAGAAGTTCATTTCAGTATTCAGCTGTATGATATTCACATAAACACCTGTGTTAATGTGACTTAAATCTTCTTAGGAATCTAAATACAAAAGGGAAAGCTGATTGACTGACTGACTGACTGATCTATCAACTCACAACTCATACTATGGACGGATCGGGCTGAAATTTGGCATGCAGATAGCTTTTATGACGTAGGCATCCGCTAAGAAAGGATTTTTGAAAATTCAACCTCTAAGGGGGTGAAATTTGTGTAGTCCACGCTGATGAAGTTGCCAGCATAAGCTAGTCTAAATATATAAAAGGAAAAGGTGACTGATTGACTGACTGACTGACTGATCTATCAACGCACAGCTCAAACTACTGGACGGATAGGGCATTTGGCATGCAGATAGCTATAATGACGTAGGCATCCGCTAAGAAAGGATTTTTGTAAACTCAGCCCCTAAGGGGGTAAAATAGGGGTTTGAAATTTGTGTAGTCTACGCGGATGAAGTCGCGGGAATTGAAAATTCAACCCCTAAGGGGGTGAAATCCCTATTTCAAACCCCTGTTTAAAACTATTCCATCCATTAGTAATATTGCATTCCATGAATATAGTGTTCTCTGAGTAAAGACATCTCCTTGACATCTTAAACCAGATCAGCATTCGCTAAGCTTCACAAACAATATTCGATATGTCAAACCAAACGGTATTCAGCTCCGATAGCAAACTAAAAGCACAAAGGCCGTGAGAGTATTCAATAGTTGTTAATCTTGGGCTTTAGTTAGACTTATGTCTGTATTGTGACGTTGAGGTCCCAAGGTGCTGGAATGGCGACCTTGCACCGGAAGGCGCAGCGTTGGAAGACCAGTCGCAGGGAGCTGCAGGATTCAGACGGCACAACACCGTAGCGTGTGTAAGTTTCTTACAAGAGACAAGCCCAGCAGTGGACATCTATCGGTTGATGATGATGATGATGATGAAAATGATGATTATTATACACTGTAGTCTGTATATTTTTATTTTTTGTACTGTATACTTATCATCTAAATATATATAAGGAAAAGCTGACGGAAAGGGTAACAGACAGACAATGTTAGTAAGAATACAGAATATAAATAGCACAGTAATAAATAAAGATAATATAAAGGGGTAGTTCAAAAATGTTGTAAAGAAGTACTCACAGCCCTTTCACACTGCGTCCAGTTTTTTGCAGGATTTGCTCGTGTGAACGCTAGCATACAAACCATTCGCCATCAAACGGGATCCTGCAGAAAACGGGATCCTGCAAAAAACTGGACGCAGTGTGTAAGGCGCCTTAGGTACCATAATATGAATTCAATTCAAACCTGTTTTACACCAAACCAAAGAAAATTGTTTTAATTAAATCCCATTCATCAAATCTTGTAAATGAGTGACTTATAAATTATAACTGTCTATAAATGTTTAATTTATAGCTAGTCATTTATTCACTAGGTTTGATGAATAGCTTTTACCAGGGTCTGACCACTTCATTAATTTTGAATTAATATACAGGGTGTACTTAGAACACGAGCAAAAACGTAGGACTAAATTATTTTTTTTTTTTTTAATATTAGCCATGTTAAATGATTAATATTCCCCTTTCCCCTCCAACTAAGCGTAAAGCTTGTGCTAGGAGTAGGTACGACAATAGTGCAACGGGCGGGGTTTGAACCGTCGACCTTTCGGTTTTCAGTCCACTCCTATACCGGTTGAGCTATTGAGGCTCTTATGTTGTCGCACTTGCAGTTGCCGCCTTTTTGAACGGACGTCACATGACAACTGTCGGACAAGTACAGTGCGGCAAGGCTATCTTGGCGCGTGGCGAAAATCGGAACTAACGTTGCCGTCAAGTGCCCCCTTTGTTCTTGTTTGAATATTTTAAGCCTTTGTTCTCCAACAGCGCCTCCTTTCAATGTAATTCAAGTGCCAAGAGAGCCTTGTCGCACTGTATTTACAAACGCAACAGAAACACTCGGTTCTCTCTCTGAAAACGATCTTTCAGATGGCCTGCGAGAGCACTTTGGCTCAGATGATCGGAGCGTGCAGACGTGTTATATCAATTTGTTACGTTGCACTTCATTAATTTGTTTGGTGTTAAGATTTATAACACCTGCATTGGTTTGTACTTCTGTATTTAAAACCTTTATTTTACCACCTTAGGTGTTGAATTTTCAAAAACCCTTTTTTAGCGGGCGCCTACGTCATAATAGCTGTCATGCATGCCAAATTTCAGCCCGCTCCGTCCAGTGGTTTGAGCTGTGCGTTGATGGATCTGTCTGTCAGTCAGTCAGTCACCTTTCCTTTTATATTATTAACTAGCTTATGCTCGCGACTTCGTTCGCGTGGACTACACAAATTTCAAACCCCTATTTCACCCCTTTAGGGGACGAATTTTTAAAAATCCTTTCTTAGCGGATGCCTACGTCACAATAGCTATCTGCATGCCAAATTTCAGCCCGATCCGTCCAGTAGTTTGAGCTGTGCGTTGATAGATCAGTCAGTCAGTCAGTCAGTCAGTCAGTCAGTCACCTTTTCCTTTTATCTATTTAGATTTTCACTTCTGGTATGCTTATAACAAACTACCTAAACACAATTGAATACCAATAATCATTTGCCTTATACTACAGAATAATAGCTTATACTTCTAGTTTTAGTGATTTTGTGTTTTTCAAACCCGCAATGTAGCGTGCAAAACTCGGGGTGAATGCCCCGCCTATGACGTGGCATTGACCCCGTGGCACTTATCTACGCAACATTCACCGAACTCTAGTGTCAGTCAAATGTTTTATTTGCAAAACATTGCAAACTTAAGTTTTTTATTTTTTTAAACGCGTTTTTTATGGTATATTGTCAGTAATCATCAGTACTATGTACCTGTCTTCGTTTTTGCTAGCGTTCTACTCCCTGTATAGTAAATTGTCTGTCTCCGACATCCCCAAACCAAATATCTCTTAACTAAATATTGCGGTTGATTGGAAGTTGTATTTATTAAGGTTTCATTGGAATTTCTTCGGATAGAAAAGTTGTAATACAAGATTATTTATTGAGGTTAGCGGAAATCACAAAACGGATTGAAGCATGAAATCGGATTGATGGAAACTTCTAATTAACTTCCTTTCCTTAAGTAAATGTGTCATTAATTAAGAGTTCTTGCACATTAGAGAAGTCGAAAGAAGTTAATTGAAAACGTAAACTCTATTTACAAATTTTCTTCTAAAAAATTCATGTGTCAGTAAGTGGCCTTTTGGAGAATTCGCCGCCATACGCGGTCCTCTGTCCTCCCCTGTTGGGCCACCTGGAAGTCCAAATGGAGGTCATTCCTCATTTCAGCTACTGGTACATGGTCTCCACTCTATAATGCGTCTGCCCCAGATATATCTCTGACGAGAGATGAGAGGTCAAAATCATGTCTGATGGATTTTCTTATAAAATGTGTAAAGAAACGTGAACAAAGGGAAGAATTATTAAAAATTCCATGGTATATCATAGTCATACAACATCAGTGACATACGGAACAAATACTAGCTGTTGCTATCTATCATTAAATATAATCAATTTTGAATATATTCAGAATACTAGCTGATGCCCATGACTTCGTACGCGTGGATTTAGGTTTTTAAAAATCCCGTGGAAACTCTAATTTCCCGGGATAAAAAGTAGCCCATGTCACTTTCCAGGTCTTTAACTATACCCATGCAACAAACCAACAAACTAAGAAACAAACACACTTTCGCATTTATAATAAGGGTACTGATTTATTGATTGTGTTCAGTGGTACAATGTTCTTGTGGAATTCAGATTATGAATTCCACAGAACAGAACAGTCAGTGAACATTTCAAATCATGTTCGACATAGGGCTTTGTTTCGTGAAATAGCATTCATCAAAACTTGGAAATTAGCTGACCTATTCACTGTTCGAACCTGTCGACTGTTAACTATAACTTTCCAAAGCTCATTGACCTCCCAGAGTACTGTAGATTGATTAAATATTGAGTTTGAATAGCATGTTTTTATTGGTTATCTTTTGTTAGATATGAAAAATCGCATGTAAATAATCTACTGTTAGTTTAACTTATAATAGTACATTATCGTACAAGTGTGTAATGTTGATGACGCCATGTTCTAGAGTGGAGACTACGTACCAGCAGGAGCAATGTGGGACCAGCCAACTGGACTAAGGACCTTAGGAAGCGGGAGCATGAAGAAAACAGAGGAGTAGAGTACCTACGGTGTATGGTGGCATACTTTTGGGAACGGATTTGTTTTTTTTTTTTTAATTTATTTATTCATACTAATTTTACAAAGTTTCCTACATAATATCTATCTCGCCAAACTGGTGGGCCAGTTTGTTGGCGAGGTGGCGCTCTTAATACTAAGTACATAACTTACTACTATATTTCCTTAACGCTATTCATACACCTATATCTATTCTTATAATAAAAACTGTACTACATACTAATTTAAACCTACCCACTTCACTAAAAGATAAGCCAACACAATTGAGTATACTAACAACTTACTAATAAATAACCAAAGAAAACACAAAAACACAAATAAATAATTAAGAAGCATGTCTAGCAGTGGACTCAAACAGTTTGATTTATTATTGCTTATACTAGCTTATGCCCGCGACTTCATTCGCGTGGAATTAGATTTTTAAAAATTCCGTCGGAACTCTTTGATTTTTCGAGATAAAAAGTAGCCTATGTTACTCTCCAGGTCTTATCTATACCCATGCAAAAAATCACGTCAATCCGTTGCACTATTGCGACGTGACTGAAGGACAAACCAACAAACAAACACACTTTCGCATTTATAATAAGGGTACCTACTGATATCATTTGCCTAGACAAAATTAATAAGTACAAAGAATAGCTACCATAAAAGACTATTGGCTTAATCTTATCGATCATGACTCAGTAGCATTACTATTTTATGCGAAGTCATGACACATTTATATTGTGAAGTCATCACGAAGTCATGATACACAATAAACGTCAATACAATGAATTCCCAATCGGAACTTTCAATCAAAATTTCAAATTATGTTCTGTAACTTTCGAAGGTTTCGAAAACTTTGAATTCATATTTTACAAAACTTGAGAATTAGCTTCCATTCCTAATTAAACCTTTCGGTGGTTAGTTCCCCGACCTCCCCTTGCCACAAAGTCGCGTCTTGGCCAAATATTGAGTTCGAATAAAACTTTAACTATTTTGCTTCATTGGCTTTTAATTTACAATTCTCTTTTTAAATATCAGCTTTAAACTTCCAGCATCAGTTTTCCCCTCCAATTTTAATATACTCATTTTAATATTTTATTATAATTTTTGCGACTGTTTGAGAGGAACAGAACAGTTTAATTTGGACCCTTGTTAATCATGGTATTCTATAATACTGGACAACATTGGGTCCATTGTCACCCTGTTCTGTTCCTATCTTTACAGCTATTCCTGCTATTTTAGAGCAAAATAGCAGGAATAAGCTCCGACTTGCGTCGCACTCTAGAATGGCGGGGACGGAGCCCCTACACAGTTCCACCCTAATTTGTTGGTGGAGGTCCTCTCGGATTCGGCTGTGCTGTGGACAGTCGATGAGCAAGTGCAATATTGACTCATCGACCGTTTCGTCACAGACACAGCCAGGACCGTCTTTACACTTAAACCTGTGTAGGTACTCCGAAAACCCGCCATGTCCGCTGAATATTTGGACCAAACTCTGGGAGGTTACCTGGCTGGCACCCCATATAGTTATCTACCTTCAAATCCATCATCAGCTCCATCTAGGCTGCGTCATCACTTGCCAACAGGTCTGATTGCAGCTAAGCGCTGCTCTATAAAAAAAAATTAAAAAAAGTTGTAATGGATTTGTGGTTACTGTTCTGGGCCCCTATTGCACGGCGGTAACCCCCAGTCCGCAACCCAATCGCCATCTCAACCTGTCGCTTTCTAAATCTAAAATAGTATTCGTTCTTAAGACTTTAGATAAAAGCGGCTTTATTCTTTAAAGATCACACGTGGAATAACTAAAGACCGCAGGCGTTCTATTGCGGTAACTAAACTCTTATGTCTTTGAGATGAAACTGAAATCTTGATGAGGTTTTTATTAGATTTCAAAGCGCTTTTTAGTTTACTTTTATACTATAGAAGCTTTTAACATTTTCTTGTATTTATATGAAGTATGAAAGCGGTCTTTAGGCTAGAAGTGAAGAAGATGTCTATGATGATGAAAATATAAACTTTCCTCGTGAAAAAGTTCTAAATTATGATGAAAACTGCATTGAATTAATAGCCTCAGCGGTTATGGAGCGCCTTACTCTCCTTTTTTTTTGTTTTTCGTGAGGAAAATCCATCATCACCTACCACCGGCCACAGTGCAAAGTGGATATGTCAGACTCCTACCGACTAAAAACCTCACGAAGTTCCATCCCACCGCTAACGACGGCGCACAAGGGACCAACAACGCCTCGTTACTCCGCCAGCGGATGTCCGCCGAAGCAGACCCACCACTGGGGTACTACGTGTCCCCAAACACCGTTAGAGGCATGCCGGAACCACAGCACGCCAACCAACCCGAGGACCACACTGTGAGCGACGGACCACCCCGTGTCCATCATCCACGGATCCTCACGAGGGCTAGGGCTCGCGGGGAGGCCATTCCCTCTCCACGTTTCCTATCCTCAACATAGGCGAGAGACCGGTGGGGCAGCCAGTGTTTGGATGGGTGACCACAGCCACACCCTCCGCTCCTGGGGCTATGCCCCATGGGTGCGTCTACTGCGCCCTCTGCTCACTCAGAGGGACGCGCGGAAAACACCCCCTTCCTGCCAGGTCAATTAGCCATGGCTAACAATCTCCCATGAAGAGAAACTGTTAACCATGTTACCAGGGTACACCGGCCCAAGCGCTGATGCTCTTCCCCCGGAAGGGACTCGCAACACTCGGGCACACGGAGAGGTTACCTGGCTGGTACCCCGCGCCTACTTTCCTAGCACAAGCTTTACGCTTGTCATAATTAGCATGGCTAGTATTCTAAAAAAAACATTAATAAGCTTAAACTTAATAGAATTCAGTCTAACACGGGCTGTGATAGTAGGTAGCATACATAGATTGATATGTCACACAAATAATTATATTGTTACTAGCTTATGCTCGCAACTTTCAGCTCAACCCGTCCAGTGGTTTGAGCTTGGTTGATACGGCAGTCAGTCAGTCAGTTTTTCCTTTTTTTAGGTATATAGATTCAATTTAAGTTTTTACAAAATGAAAACTTCTAGAATACTTACTAGAAACTTATAATGTAAAAGATTACTATTTTGTAGTTTGTTGTGCGCTCCTTCTCAAACCAGGGCGCGTTTAGCACCCTCATAACTGTAGTTTTAAATTGACGTTAAATACCTAACTCGCCTAGGTTTTTGACTTTCAATAAGTGTAAGTACATATTTAAACAGTATTTTGCAAAAAAAAATATACATTGAATTGAATATTTAAACAGTAAAAAGGTATAAAATTTATTTTCCTTGACATGCCTTTTTCTAGCGTTAATAGAAATACTGATTCCATTCAAATCTCTGCAACTTCTGTATTTGAAGTCTTTCAATAGATCTGCCTCTCGACTTTATCGTGGTGGAAACACTATTTATGTTTACACTCCTTTCCAGATAACAAGGTTTTGAGAAAAATACGCTTTAGATTTTATAATGTTGCTTTTTTAAAATGATTCTAGGTTTTAGCAGTAATACTCTAAATAAAACCTCACAAATTGAACAACAAAGAAAAAAGACCCTTATAGGATGTTCTTGTTGTCTGTCTGTCTGCCTGTCAAGAAACTTGTCGGGTAGTACCTAAGTACTTCGTGTTGACCTAGGTCCTAGCATCATGAAATTTGGCAGGAAGGTAGGTCTTATATCACAAGTAAAGGAAAAAAAACTGAAAACCGTGAACTTGTGCTTACATCCTAAAAAATTGATATTTTTTGTACGATGGTACGGAACCCTTCGTGTACGAATCCGACTCCCACTTGACCGGTTTTTTACACTCACAATTATTACTTAACCTCACTATTACAGTCTACGAGACGTCGAAAGTAAAGTGCACAAAATAAAATAATAGCCGCCATTAAAATTTATAAATTCTCCGAAATGCATGTTCTGGTTAGAATCGCCTTCATAAATTTAATAGCAATGGCGCAGAAGGAGACTGCTATTTAATTAATTTAGGCGCTAACAATATGCCAGACTTGTTAATGCACTTCCCCCATTTAAACATTATTGCTACTGGCACTTGTCCATTTCTTTGGCAAACACATACATAATTTATTGTTTATTTACAAACATATTTGAAATATTTACAGTTTATATCTATGTGACTTATCTAATTACTATTTAAATCATGACCGCGTGGAATGGTGCCAAGAATACTGGCTGCATTTCCGCGCTGGACAGCCAGGCTGATCCGTTGCGCAAAAAATGAGCCAGCTTTTCTGTCACCAGATGAGGGTATTAATCGCGGTGAAATGTCTCTTAAAAAAATTTTAGCACTAAGACTCCATGACCCCAGGGTCTCCACGGCAAACGGCACAAAATGTAACTCTCTATAAGAGAGGCATACTTGCGCCGCTTGCCGTTTTCAGCTGTTTCTGCTGCGGCTCCCGGTCTTGATGCTGTCTTCCTGATATGACACGGGGCCAATGTGTCAACGCAAGTTGCGTCCCACATTAGCGCCCGTCCCCGCTCCCAGGGAACCAGCGTCAATCCATCAGGTCTCTTGCCATCATCCATCATCATTAATGGTTATTACGTACAACTAGGCTTGGTTCACTTGGTCACGTGACCCCAAGCAATATACGTACCGCGGCGGCACGCCTCTTCATGGCACTCTTGTCTTATGCAATACTAGCTTACGCCCGCGACTTCATCCGCGTGTACTAGACAAATTTCAAACCCCTATTTTTTACTCTTTTAGGGGTTGGATTTCCAAAATCCTTTAACAGCGGATGTCTACGTCATAATAGCTATCTGCACACCAAATTTTAGCCCGATCCGAGCTTTGCGTTGATAGATCAGTCAGTCAGCCAGTCAGCTTTTCCTTTCATATAATAAAGATATTTTTATTTCAGTTTATATTTATATTTATTTTAATAAATTTAAATAGAAACATACTATGAGTTATGAGATAAGAGTTAAAGCGATAGAAAGAGAGGTGTTTATCAAGTTTTAAGTAAGAGAGTTGTAAGTAAGAGTAATGCGGAAGACAATGCAAAGAGAAAGATCTTAAAAAAACCTAAATCCACTGGAAATGGAAAAGGGTCCTCAACAATGAGAAATAGGTCGCAGACGATATAATGCGTACATTTTCAGATCTCACTCGCCATTTTAACTCTATGTGTCAACTGTCATGTCAAAAGTACGATTTTAGTCCTTAATTTAAAGGTGAACCGTACTTTTGACATGCTTTTTATTTATTTGGAGTGCACACTCTTACCTGTTATTTTTGTTTATTTTATTACTTTATCTATTTGTGTCACACAGTGGCTTCTATTCAAGATATCCAGCCTGTAAGCTGTCAGAGTAACACGCACGCTGATCCCCTTACTCGACATGATCTTGACAATTACGGACCTACCCGAGCATTGCCTTGTCTCCTTACACTTGACACGTGACGTTTATTGGCCTACTCACGTTGTATTGGGACAAAGCTAATATCGAATATCCATTACACTTATCTTATTATATTATGTACAAGTCTAGGTTATTCAAAATATTACGTTTTTGTCTATATCAGGGTCACCTAAGACAATATTATTTCATGGCTACCCAAAAAAGATTGTTATGATTTCAGGATTTAGGTATACGAGTTAGTTTCTTTATCTATATATAATATAAAATTCAAAGTCCTGACCGACTGACTGACTGACATATTATATATCAACGCACAGCCTAAACCGCTGGTCCTAAAGACATGAAATTTGGAGGGCTATTCTTTTTAAAGCATAGGTATCCACTAAGAAAGGATTTTTCGAAATTCCACCCCTAAGTGGGTTAAATGGGGGATGGAAGTTTGTATGAAGGTCCGTCATTTTTTCAAGTTATTTAAATGACGAAATACGTGTTCCAGGATTTTTGGAAAATTCGCCCATAAGGGTGGTAAAATAGGGGATGAAAGTTTGTATGGGACAGTTTTAAATATTGATATTATTAACTTGAAATTTGGAAAGTATGTTTTTTCTTGAGCCTAGGTGTCTGCAGGCTACGCGGGCGAAGCCGCGGGCAGAAGCTAGTCCCACCATAAGCCTGAACAGATTTGATAACAGACAGACAGACACACTTTCGCATTTACAAAATTAGTATGGAAATATGGAAGTACGGATAGAACACAAAGTAAAAACAAGTAAAAGTACAACGGTGAGCACAAATAGAATCGCGCCACGCTCAAGTTAGACGATATTTTCAAAGTGGGCGAGTTCCTGAAAGATTCTGCAAAGTGTTAATAAGCCTTGGGGGCGTTTTCAGTTTCCACTGTCTTAGTTGGTTTTAAAACATAATTTAACTTTACTGGCAACTTTTTATCAGTTCATTTTTTATTCTTGCTTATGATTTAGCGCCTAGATAACTTTCCAGCACAGATAGTTCTCAATGTCTAGGATGTTATTTTTGAAAGTTGTAAAATAGTAGATTGTAAAATATCATAAGGGAGCAAAATAATATTTTTACGGCGAAACTGTGAATTTGTGGTTACATTGCACAAACAAAATTTAATTAGTATTTTCAACTTTCGAAGTGAGATAACTATATCAAGTGGGGTATCATATGAAAGGTCTTCACTTCTACATTCTAAAACAGATTTTTATTTATTTTTATGCATCATAGTTTTTGAATTATCGTGCAAAATGTCTAAAAAATACGACTGCAGTACGGAACCCTCGTTGCGCGAGCCTGACTCGCACTTGGCCGGTTTTTTTACTAGTGTCCCGCCCCGGCCTGTGAGGAAGTGGAATTCTCAAAAATCCTGAGACACGTAAGTATTTCTTTATTTTTAATCAAAAGCCCAAAACTAATTTTTTCACGGATTATTAACTTGAAAAATTTCATGCAAACTTTCGCCCTTTATTTACTTTAAAAAGCTTTGACTTACATTTAACTTATTTTAGACATTAAAATAATGAATGCCCAAACTTTGTGTGCGTATATTTAATCTAAAGCCTCCAACAGTGGTAACACACATTCCCATCGTTAGGTATTACCCAGCGATATAAAATATGTTCCCCTGGATGTGGCGCTTAGATGTTTCTTTGGTAACAACATGTTCCAACAAACATCGGTGTCCGCACTGCTGTCAATCGTAGGTAATCCGCTTTAGACGCAGTCCGTTTGTAGAAATTAAACTTACGCGATAGCTAAATTATTATTCACGGCATCATATTTCAGTAGGTATATTTAGCTTTAGTAACTACTAGATCGCGTGGATTTAGGTTATTAAATCCCGTGGGAACTGTTTGATTTTCCTGGATAAAAAGACACTCTCCAGCAGGTCGATTTCGTAAAACCTGCGTCAATCATCATTACAATTGCAATTGTTGAGATTGGCTGAATTTATGGTATTCTTGTTGCAACAATACATTGTAGCCAATAAGGAGCGAGCGTCAACCAATAAGTGATTGCGATCGTGATATTGTAGCTGTCATTCTACCGCAATCGCGCAGCAGGTCTGTAATTAGAAGTACTTTGTAGAAAAGGACTGTGTCTAAAGCCGATTACAATTGACAGGAGTAGGGACACCGATGTTCTTCGGCAACCGCCGAGTTTCTTGCTGGTTCTTCTCGGTAGGAACGGCATTCCGAACCAGTGGTAAATTAAACTAGTTAACGATGCAAAAGAACTTGTAATAAGTCTACTTGAATAAATAAATTCTATTCTATTCTATTCTATTCTATAGGATGTAACTATGAAGTCCCACCAGTGGCGTGCAGGTCATAGAGGCATAAATGCACTGCTTACCCCAGTTGTAATAGCTCAATGCATATTTTTCATTATGACCTGCATGTAAACAGGTTCCTACCTAACTAATGCCTACCCTGGCTTCGAACACTGTGCACGCCACTGAGTCCCACGCCACATCTAGTGGAACATTTAAGTATAGGTACAGGCATGCTGGTATTACCGCATGATGTTTTTGCGTTTTATAATGAATCACACGCGATTCCTACGGGAATGCTTCGAGAAGATTCCATTCATTACTCAGAACTGGATGGAATGTTATTATTGCGATATGTTTATATTAGATGTTTCGTAATAAAAAGATCTATACAGAGTGAATCTGACTGACTGACTGATCTATCAACAGCTCAAATTACCAGACAGATCAGGCTGACATGTGGTATGCAAATAGCTATTACGATGTAGGCATCCGCTAAGAAAAGATTTCTAAAAATTCAGCCCCTAAGAGAGAGAAATAGGAGTCTGAAATTTGTGTAGTCCACTCAATAAAATATATATTTACGTAAATCATATCCTAAAACCCTTTTTAAAGCACTATTATTCCAATCTTATCTATCTCTAGGTACTTATTTTATTTTAGTACACAATCATTTACTAATTTTATTCTGCTTAATTTACCTTTTTACTCTGCTTGTGCGAACTCAATATAAAATAGAGAAGCAGGAAATGGTTCATTGACTCATTCACATGACACAACTGAAACACATACATCACTATTATCTTAAACTAGATGATGCCCGCGACTTCGTCCGCGTGGATTTAAGATACCCCCGCGTTCGCCCGCACAGCCCCCGCGCTAACCTGGAGCGGGCGAGCGCGGGCGCTGTGCGGGTGTGCGGGAGGTCCCCCGCCTCATACTCCCATTGCCATCTCGACCTGTCGAAAACACACTTTTGCATCGTATTTTATTTTTTACTTAATGATACCCACGACTTCGTCCGCGTGGATTTTGGTTTTTGAAAAATCCCGTGGCAACTCTTTAATTTTCCGGGATAAAAAGTAGCCTATCCTTCTCCGGGATATAAGCTAACTCTGTACCAAATTTCATCACAATCGGTTGAACGGTTGGGCCGTGAAAAGCCAGCAGACAGACAGACAGACAGACACACTTTCGCATTTATAATAGTAGTATGGATTTCTTCTTTTTCATAACATAACTTTAGGCTCTAACAGTGCGAAGGTTTCATATGAAACCATTTAGGTCTAATTTACCTCCGCTACGGAGGTTTTTAACGGGAAAATTCTTTCTTTTATATCTGAAAAGGCCTTTTTTCGGCACTGCATATACTCGTAGGTCAAAATACAAACGTTACAGTACTGCGGAGGCTGTTGTTTTTTACGTTATCTCTGTTTGCGTTTAAAGCCTTAGATAAACACAACGCGAAACGGAAAATATTATCTAACGCGGTTATTTGGAATGCTTTCAGCATTTCTTTGAGTCATTATCCCTTTCCATTATTCACAAATAGTAGGATTTTTTGGGATATTAATGCTGTGGACTCCTAGATTCTACCGCATTCGTCTCGATGCGGAAGAAATTCCGTCTCGTATAATTTATGTTTTTTATTTTATTTTTTATTTTATTTTATTCGTTATTTGCAATCAACAGCGATATATACAATATAATTTTACATAATAACAGACTGAAAATAAGGCCAAATAGGATTACAATTTTTTACAGATTACTTAAATAGATATTAATTATAAATTTATTTTGGCAATTCTTATTCAAAGTTAAAGTATTTATTAATAGGTACCAATGTAAATTTTTTGATTTTTAATTATTATTGTTGAATTTTTAGGATAATGGTGTCATGGTTTTATTTACTTAATTACGTAAACTTAAAACTGCGAGGGTTACAAACGCGCCCTGGCCTGAAAAGAAAAAAGCCCACATCAAACTCAGCTGGGTATTATTTTTATTATGATAATTTTACAGTATAACTTAACACGCCATTTGTTATTTTTTTAACTAAATTTATTGAGCGGTAATCTTTATTGGGCAGGACAACAAATTTTAAAATAAACTCCAGCCCCCCAATTGTGTGAGTGTAACGTTTCATCGTTATCGTAATCTTCAACAAATTCTGCCCTTTGATTGGCTTTGAAAAAATGTAAACAGCGAATCAACGCGATAATTTGTTGACGATTATGATAACGATGAACGTTTTTTTACACAATCGGGGGGGCTGTTCTGCCGTGACAATGTCGCCGCACTTCGTATCAACCCAATCCCTTATCTCTGTTTGCGTTTTACGTTTAAATTCCGACGTAACATATAATTGAAACACGCGCACACCACGCGGTTTGCATTCTTAATGCCGTAAACGGTCAGAGCAGCCTTCCGTGAATAATAAAGCGATTTTAATGCGAAAACTTTAACGGAATATTGTTTATATTTATTCTGTGGTGAAACTTTGGCAAGTTTTGTTTTGAACTCCGATTAATTTCGGTTTAAGGGAGAAAAAGTGCTGTTGTTACGCAACCGTCGTTCGCGATTTCGGGAAGTTCCACGCTTAGGTATAATATGTGGATACTTTCTAAAGTAAACATCTTTTTGTTCGTGTTGGTAGGTATAAGACGACATGGTGCTGTTGAGCCGATCAGGTTTGGGTCATATTGTAACTGAGGATTTGAAGGACGACTTTGACATGGAGAGAGAAAGGAGAGCTAAATATTGCAGTCCGATGTAATATGTTGGCTCGCAGGTTCGCTCGTTGCACTTTAGATGTTAAAATAACACTTTTACGACGACGACATTTTGACATCAGCTGAAATAAAATTATACCATCAGCTCTAAACTTCAGTCTAGTGCTGACTTCACTAAAATGGCGGCCACGCGCATTAGCAATTTTTCATTATAAATCTTTTTACCCGACTACGGTAAAGCCAAAAGGAAAAGTTATGACTTATGGACTTTAGCAGTCTATGTATAATATGTATGTTTGTATTTGTGTGTTCCACGGTAGCGTGTAAACTACTCAGGCGACTTCGATAATTGAGGTGTCAAACGATTCATTTTATTAATACCTAGGCTACATTTTATACGAACAAATGCAATTTCTACGACAGTACAGTACGACAAGGCTCTTTTGGCACTTGAATGACATTGACAGGGGGGCGTAGTTGTAGAAAAAAGGCTGCCAGCAAATAAAATCTCCTCAATTTTACGGAATATATTGAAAATGTCAATGTTAAAATTCGAGTAATTTATCTAATTTTAACTGAATGTTCCGATTTTTGCCACGCGCCATAAGAGCCTGTTGCACTGTAGGTATTTTTGAAACTAGGTGGATGCTACGTTTGTGCATCAGAACAGGGCAGTAGCAGATAATGTGCAACGGAGTCTCTGTAGACTCGTGGCAGACTCGTGGTAGACTCGTGGCACAGTTTGCAGGTATCGCATCATCGCTCAATACTTAACCCGTGAACTTTATCATGTATGTATGTACATATCTCTCAATAATCTGATTGGTCGAAAACGCAGGATTCCGCTCAGCTACACTCCGCTCCGCTTTAGCGGAAACGCACCCTTATAGTGAAATGAGGAGCGTACGTATAAAAGGAAAATGATTTGCGACCGTGACCTAAAACTACTCATAAAAAATACATCTCATATTTTTTTACGAGTAGTTTTATTTTTGTTTCTTACTTCTCTAGTATCTCATTAATTCGAATTACGTACGCTCTATAGAACGGTTTTGTGTTTCCTTATAACATAATAGAATACTTGTACAAGTTTTTTGGGTATAAAATGAAATATGAATTCCGCTTGGCTTGATTTTACGGTCAGCGGCTTGAATGTCTTTGTCCTTAACTGATAGGTTCTCAGTTCGACTTAATTAAGGGTTTTATTCGTTAATTTATATTATCAAAATATGATGAACTAATCGCAAGCTTACTACTACCACGGGCCTCGAACTACCTGTTTGCCCATTGCCTAAATCGCATAATATGATGTAAGTAAATAGTCCTTCTATTTACATCATCCTAACCTCAAACGAAAGTGTAATCTCTCTCACAAAGTAGCTTATCGTCTACTACTTAAGCAGCTTATGTTCCTGTTCCAGCATCAGAAGCGCCGGACCGGATCAAATCTCTGTATTCCGTGCCCGGATCCATCTGCACCGAGCTTCATTCGGGCAAGTGAATGCAATGAGTGTTTCCTAATTACTTCCTTCAGACAAACGAGATCTTGGCACGGAAGTATACACACGCGATTTCACATAATATCACTATTTATTAGGTTTGTTCTCTTCAGAATCTTGAAAGTGTGATTTCCATACCTATTATCAGTAGGTATATTATGGAGCTGGACCGATGACCTGAAGAAGGTGGTGGGGAGCGGATGGATGAGGGAGGCGGAGGACCGTGTTTGGTGGCGCGCTCTTGGAAAGGCCTATGTCCAGCAGTGGACGCAAACAGACTGATGGATTGGATATTATGGAGAACTCTCAGGCATGCAGGTTTCCTAACGATGTTTTCCTTCACCGTGAAAGCAAGTGATATTTAATTACTTAAAACACACATAACTATCCGAAAAGTTAGAGGTGCATGCCCGAGATCGAACCCCCGATCTCCGATTAGAAGGCGGACGTCCTAACCACTAGGCTATCAAAGCTCTGCTTTTATACAACAGTGGTATATCAAGGTTTAGTTTTGAATCTATTTCCCTATTACCTTAAAAAACCAGCCAAGTGTGAGTCAGGCTCGTGCAACGAGGGTTCCGTACTACAGTCGTATTTTTTCGACATTTTGCACGATAATTTAAAAACTATGATGCATAAAATAAATAAAAATCTGTTTTAGAATGCACAGGTGAAGACCTATCATTGATACCCCACTTGATATAGTTATCTTACTTCGAAAATTGAAAATACTAATTATTAATTCATGACCACAATTTTTTTTGTGTGATGTAACCACAAATTCACGGTTTTCAGATTTTTCCCCTTATGTCTGCTATAAGACCTACCTACCTGCCTGATTCTAGGTCAACGGAAAGTACCCTATAGGTTTCTTGACAGACCGACAGACAGACAGACAACAAAGTGATCCATTATAGGGTTCCGTTTTTCCTTTTGAGGTATGGAACCCTAAAAATGTATTTGGATAAAGGACATTACCTTTGCAAATAAAATAAATATTTGCAAGCGAGATTCCGCGATCGGGCTTTAAAGTTAAATTAAAAACTTGGTAGTGTTTTTCTCGGACGCGACTATTTAGAGCCGAGCCGGAGTTTCGTATTGGAAACACGTCAAGCGTTCCGCGACGCCATGTTTTTCTTGCTGTTTTCTTGCCCGGTTCTGGAAACTTCGGAGAGCCAAACTTGGTTAGAACTTACAATGTTAGGGTTTTGCCTTCGGATTCGCTCTTTAATGACCTTTTTCGTCTTAGCAGGTTCTTGGTTTTTTCCTATTAGTCCTAGGTTCGATTCCTGGCAGGGGTTTGGAATCTTCGCCCGTGGCTAGTTACCACCCTACGGGCAAAACCGTGCCGCCAAGCGATTTAGCGTTCCGATATAATATGATGCCGTGTTGAAAACAAAGGGGTGTGGGTTTGATAAAAACTGCACTACGCCTTCCAGGTTAGCCCACTTCCATCTTAAACTGCTTCATCACTTATCACCAGGTGACATTGCAGTCAAGGGCTAATTTGTATCTGAAAAAAAAAAAACCACTAGGCTATCACCTAACGCTGGTCATTCACGATTAAGTTTACCGGTCAAGTTTGCAGCGGACTTGAAGCGGCGGGCGGCATCCAATAAACTTGACGGTGTATGGCTATCTGTGTCCATGATATCATGCACACTTGACGATGTATGGCTACCCACCACCACTCTCGCTCGGTGGCTCTTTTCCGGGGTGCCTTCTTGACTCCCTACAAATTCTTTCTATACTTTCCTTGTCCCTTTAGTCTTTCTCGCCTTTTTGGAGCAGACGTGCGCAAAAACGCAGATTCCGGCGTGCCCCGCGGTCCGGATCCTTCCTCAAACACCCATTGGTCCACGATAACGGTCCAAGCTGTTCCGCCTCTCGTGCGCGAACTCCGAAGTTTCCCGCCGAGGCAACGAGGTCCTGGTAGTAAACCGGACCCTCTTCCTCACGAACGATCCCGTCCAGCAGGGCGTACCGGAGGTCCTCATATAATGCGCACTCCCACAAGACGTGGTGGAGGTCCTCCTCCGCCAGTCCGCACCACTCTCCACGATGTATGGCTAACAGTTATCCACCGATATAACATCACTGGACGCCGCGCCGCTTCAAGTCCGCTGCAAACTTGACAGTAAACTTGATCGTGTATAGCCAGCGTAATACAGTGTAAATAAATACTTCAAATTCAGATATAATCGACATATTTCCAACAGCACCCAGTTATTACAGATTTGTTGCCAAAATGCTGTGCGATTAATTTAATTTCTCATCCGTAAACGGCCGATTAATGGACGGAGTAGCACCCAACCTGTCAACCCATAAAAGCCATTTTACGATCCATTTTAGTCCACAAATGGTCATTTAGCCGAAATGTTCAGAACATAACTGAATGTTCAGAATCACAACGTCACGCGTTTTGTGCATTTTAATACAAATGCCTATCTAGCGCTTTTTAAGGTTCCGTACCCCAAAATCACTTCGTTGTCTGTCCGCCTGTCCGTATGTCCGTCTGTCCGTCTGTCCGCCCGTCGTGTCTGTCAAGAAAACCTATAGGACCTACGTACAACCCGTTGATAATGGTCTCAAAGGCACAGCTCACGACAGTTTCTAACAAAATGTCGAATCTTCCACGTCACTGGCATGCGTCAAATGCTGGCGACATTTGACGCATGCCAGGTAGCCCCCAGAGTAGCACTATTTTGCTTTTATTTTACGTCACCATATCCTAATATTTAACATATCATCATCTTCATCATATAAACTGAAAGTTCCCTCACTCTAGTTAACTCTGTCAAAGGTGTGTAAAGTCCGCCAATCCGCATTTGGCGAGTGTGGTAGACAATGGCCAAATTCTTCGCATTATATGAGGACACTACTGAGAAAGTAGTGAGCCGGCGATCATGATCATGATGATTACCAAGAATTCAGAGTTCCAAAAGTAATCGCCGAAAAAACGTCCTAAGTCCTATCAATCAATCAATCAGCCCGTTTGCGTCCACTGCTGGACATAGGCCTTCCCAAGAGTACGCCACCACACATGATCCTCCGCCTTCCTCATCCACTCATCCACTGCCCGCTACCTTCTTAAAGTCGTCAGTCCAGCGGGTTGGAGGTCGTTCCACACTGCGTTTGCGGATATGCGGTCTCCACTCCAGAACACGTCTGCCCCATCGGCCATCGGTTCTGCGGCAGACGTGGCCTGCCCACTGCCACAACAGCTGGCTAATTCGTTGGGTAAGTAAAGTAAAATAAATTACCTATGTCCTAAGTCCAATTAGTGGCTGAGTATAATCAAAAATGCCTCACAAAGTTTCCAACCACACGTTTCCTCATACAAAATGAATATTCCGTTGTTTTTTACATCCACCATCGAAACGGCTAGAAACATGAATTTGCGAAAGGTTTTCAAAAAGCACAACGTAGGACTAGTTTGAAAACCCGGTAAAAAGATCCCACAAAAAAAAGAACGGCGCTGAAATGTTTTTAGTTTTTCACTACTGCAGTACCTAGGTACTAGATAACTCAAAAGTATGCCTTTGTAGGTTTAAAAAAGTATTCGTACCACACAGTTTTATACTATTTTGCACGAAAATGGTTATGTTGGTACAAAAGTGATAGACTTAAACTAATATTGAACTTAATAATGATCTATCAGTGTCGATAGTTAATTAGCAATGTAGTCAAAAATTGTATGGTAGGAATTGTTTGACAAATAACAACAATTTATAGATTTGTTATTATTATTAATTAAATAAATAGTGATGGTGAATACGTTACGTCCTAGGAGTCCTAGGTAGTATTGCCCGAGAGTTCTTCATAAGAAGCTCAATGGTGTCTGACCAAGTGCGGATTGACAAATCCGCACTTGGTCAGAGTGGTGGACTATACCTCTCATTTTGGAGACTAAGTAATGATGATAATTATTTTAAACCGACACGTTTTAGCAAATCAGACAAATCTAAACGTTCGCGTTTATATGCTGAATTTTTTTGTGATTCTTTCGTCGTAGTCAAATTCAAAAGTATACAATCACTGCATACCCATGCCACATCAATGACACTGCACAATGCTTTAATGTGCTTTTGGAAACTCGATGCTTTAACAACTACAATAATTCAAGTCAAAATTGGCATGAAACGACGCGCTGCGTGAGTGCAAAGTTTATATTATTCGTGAAGCGAGTTGTTTGCGCTGAACGCAATAAATTCGGTCGGAACGTCGAACGATGAACTTTTTAATCGCATTCCGGTCGTACGCAGATAATATTCTACGGTTTTAAATTAAAACTGCAAGTAAATAGTACCTAAATATTTCGTTTACAGATTAACATTTATTTTCATAAAATTTATTTCACAAAGAGTTTTCAGATTTGCCATAGCTTTTTAAACACTGTGTTAAACAACTTGTACCATTGATGAATTTCTTAGTGACAAGGTAGAATATAAACGGTCGGCTTTGGATTCAGCAGCCCACGAGGTGTAAGGGCACCTTCAAATTTGCCGCAAAGAGCAAAACACAAAAGCAGCGCTACGGCCGCGCTGCGTTGTAAATGGCCGCTTGAAGGCACTCTAATAGTTACGTTGCTTATGTATCGTATATTTTATATTGTAACATTTTGTTTTTATAAACAAGTGCAACTATTGAGTTTCTTGCCGGCTCTTCTCAGTAAAATCTGCTATCTTAACCGGTTGCATAGGCTGTTACATGAAATATAAAAATTTATTCATGTATAAATTCACAGGTTTTATTCCTGAAATACAACTGAAGAGTACGTAAAGCCATCATTCCCGCTAGTAATCATTCATCATCATCATCATCAACTGATAGTCGTCCACTGCTGCACATAGGTCTCTTATAGGGACTTCCACACGCCACGGTCTTGCGCCACCTGAATCCAGCGGCTCCCTGCGACTCGTCTGATGTCGTCCATCCGTCTAGTGGGAGGTCTTCCAACGCTGCGTTTTCCGGTGCGAGGTCGCCATTCCAGCACCTATAGACGTTGGGGTTTCAAGGTGCTGGAAGTAATCAGTATCACCTGATAATAATAATAAAATGTAAGAGACATTTTTTAGACAAGTTAAAGTTAGTTAATGAAGGCGATACGACCCTAAGCAATAAGGAATACGAAGCGGAGAAAGAGATTGTTAACAGTCAGAACTCTTCAAAAAGGCAGACACATTTACATATTAAAAAATTCTACAAAGTAAATAAATCTAATAATATGATGAGTGCCTATCAAGATATTCAATTTCCGCGAATGACAGGATCAAAAGATCTTCAACGCGCTTGTCACTTTGTACCGGAATGCCAGCTTTGATATCTAATCAATATTACTTGACTCGAGTATAGATAAGTATTACGTACCTACTACGACGTATCTACTGTTATGCTAAAATGATCGCATGGTAGAGTTTAACGCGACAAAAACTCAGGCGTGCCTGCTTACAGCTAAACGGAGTCCTTTCACCTTGACTCCCACTTTCCGAGGTGTCTCCGTTCCTATCACCGATCATATTGATCTCTTAGGTCTCGACATTTCAGCCAATATCAACTTTGGAAGGGCTATCGAAGCTAAAGCCAAGACTGCTGCCAAAAAACTTGGTATTCTCAACAAAGTCAAGCAGTACTTCACGTCGCACCAACTGGTAACCTTATATCAGGCCCAGGTCCGGTCGTGCATGGAGTACTGCAGTCATCTCTTCGATGGCTCTGCTAAATACCAACTAGCCGCTTTAGACGCCGTTGATAGTCGAGCCAGGAGACTTATAGGCGAAGATTCACCACTTTTGGGGAAGCTTCAAAGTCTTGATCACCGCCGAAAAGTTGCCGGCCTATCGGTGTTTTACAGGATATATTTCGGAGAGTGTGCGCAGGAGCTGTTCGATCTTGTCCCTCCCTCACCTTTCTACCACCGTACCGCAAGACACCGGGCGAGTTTTCACCCCTATGTCGTCAACATTCCATCTTCGCGCACGAAACGCTTTGCGTCATCATTCCTTATACGCATGGCTAGGGTCTGGAATACTCTTCCTAGATCAGTGTTTCCTGTCAATTATAATCCGGGTATCTTTAAAACAAGAGTGAATAGGCACCTTCTAGGCAAACGCGTCCCATCTTAGGCCATATCATCACTTTCCATCAGGTGTGATCGTGGTCAAGCGTGCGCCTATAATGAATAAAAAAAAAAAAAAAAAAAAAAAAAAAAATACCGTCGCAAGACTGAGTAGGAAGTACAAGAATCGTATAGCCTTAACTTATCAAGATATTCAATTTCCACGAGTGACAGGATCAAAAGATCTTCAACGCGCTTGTCACTTTGTACCGGAATGCCAGCTTTTATATCTAATCAATATTACTTGACTCGAGTATAGATAAGTATTACGTACCTACTACGACGTATCTACTGTTATGCTAAAATGATCGCATACCATCCCAAGACTGAGCAGGAGGTGCAAGAATCGTATAGCCTTAACTTATCAAGATATTCAATTTCCACGAGTGATATGATCAAAAGATTTTCAAACGCGCTTGTCACATTGTACCGGAATGCCAGCTTTGATATCTAATCAACATTACTTGACTCGAGTATAGATAAGTATTACGTACCTACTACGACGTATCTACTGTTATGCTAAAATGATCGCATACCGTCCCAAGACTGAGCAGGAGGTGCAAGAATCGTATAGCCTTAACTTATCAAGATATTCAATTTCCACGAGTGATATTATGATCAAAAGATTTTCAAACGCGCTTGTCACTTTGTACCGGAATGCGAGCTTTTATATCACATCATCATGATCAACCCATCACCGGCTCACTACAGAGCACGGGTCTCCTCTCAGAGTGAGAAGGGTTTTGGCCATAGACTACCACGCTGGCCATGTGCGGATTGGTAAACTCCACACACCTTTGAGAACATTATGAAGAACTCTCAGGCATGCAGGTTTACCCACGATGTTATCCTTCACCGTTAAAGCAAGTGATATTTAATTACTTAAAACGCACATAATTCCGAAAAGTTAGAGTTGTGTGCCTGGGATTGAACCCCCAACCTCCGATTAGAAGGCGGACGTCCTAACCGCTAGGCTATCACAGCTTTTTTCGCTAGGCTATCACAGCTTTTTTCGCTAGGCTATCACAGCTTTTTTCGCTAGGCTATCACAGCTTTTTTCGCTAGGCTATCACAGCTTTTTTCATGGTATATGATCACCTTTAATACGTCGAGCTTTTATTAATATACGTGGAAGATTATTTGATGTAGGTATATTGTAAGTCATTATCGTGGACTAATTTTGTATGAATGGCAATTTCCTTTCCATAAAAATACTTTCATTAATAAGGTAGATTTTTTTTGCATCATAAGGTTGCATTACTTTAATATTGATAGTTATATCTTTTTTTAATTTATTCTGATACAAGTTAGCTCTTGACTGCGCTCTCATCTGATGATAAGTGATAATGCAGTCTAAGATGGAAGCGGGCTAACTTGGAAGAGGTATAGCACTCTTCATTAAAGCCATGTCCACTGGGATGCAAGCTATCTTTGTCCCAAGTATGTATAAGAGTATGGTCCGTGAAGAGGTTACAGACAAATGATGCACTTTTAACAAAAAATATTAGCCATGTTAAACGACTAATTCTTTTTCTTGTGCTAGGAGTAGGTACGACAATAGTGCAACGGGCGGGGTTTTGAACCGTCGACCTTTCGGTTTTCAGTCCACTCCTTTACCCGTTGAGCTATTGAGACTCTCAAAATTCGATTTCACTAAGGCGAGTGGCTTATGTTTGTGTTTAAGTCGTATCGGTATAAGTAAAGTAAAGTAAATGTGTGCGTTTGCAAACGCTTGCTCGCGACTGATTGGCCCAACAGGCACGCACACTTACGCAATGTCCATGTATACGAAGTAATAACAAGTAAAGTTCACTCGCCTTCGTGAATAGCAAGAACTGTATGGAAGTTTTAAAATGAAACACACATTTTGACATATAATTTGTATTAAATCAACAATATTCTTAGTCTTTACATTCTTTGGTATAATAATAATTATTTATTAGCTCATTTAGGTACAATTAACTATTTATAATTCCTCTTATCTCCTGACCAGAATTAGTATACAACTATGGCATATCTATTTTATAAACAGCACAATATCTCACTGCATCATTTGAAAATGGAACAGAAAGTTGAATTCAAATAAACCAATCAGATTTTTCTCTAAGAGATTAACGATTGAAATCGGACAGTGTGATTGGTTGATTTGAAACTTTCTGTTTTATTCCATTGATATAAAAACCAAAGACACACAGGTTCTTAGTTTAGTAACAAAAATAAACTTACTAGATGAAAAAAAAGTTTGCGGGCTCACTTTTCTTTACAACTTCGTGTTTAAATCGTGTATGTTGTCACTACAATGAAATTAGCAGTGGTCTCTACGTACAAAGCACATGATTATTTTGCATGCACGACATGATTTACTTCGTGATTAATTTTTTTTAATGAATTTGCAATTTCAGTTTTAATTTTTTTTAACTAATTGCAATTTGAAAACGAATACAAAATAACTAAAACTCTAAATTTATTTTAAACAAATTCTTACGAATCTTCAAGGTAGGTATTTATATCCATTGTTTTACTGTCCGTCAGTACACTTTATCCAAAGCACTAATTTTTGTAGACACTTTTTAATAAACTGTGTATCTAAGATTCTTTATGCCAACGTCTTGCTCTTTCGTATGTCGTAGTGAAATATGCTCTTTGCGAGTTTTATGACTATGCCTATGTATTGTTAGCCCACACGATAATGGCGAATAGTAGAAGGATTTGGCACGCTTGCAGCTTGGCTCCGGACCCGAATGACGTCACTGCGAAAGAAAAAAAAGAATAAAATCGGCTGTCGAATACGGAATGCAACCGGATTTGCTTTGGAGTTGTACTGTGGTGCATACTAGATGGGTTTGATAGATTTCCTGCAGCAATGAATTATTCATGAGGAAGGAATTGAATTTCGAATGCTTTTTTTTTTTTTTTTTTTTTTTAGTGACGTCAGTAGACTGAAGTTTCGAGCAACCAGTACCGTTTTTGCTCATGGTATATTTTTATTTTGGCTGACGTCAAAATGACGTCATTTCGATGTTAATGAGACATGGTTCCAGCGCAATAGGAATTTGCGGGGCTTATAATTCTTGCAATTCACGAAGATGAGTGAACTTACGTGTTACTAGTGGTTACGTCGAACCACAAGACCATAAACCATTAGTTTCGAGTACCTACAGATACACAACCAAGCAAAAAAAAGTAATAGATAAAACGACTCAGACTAGGATTGTTTTTTTCGTCATTATTCTCAAAGGCGTGTAAAGTCTTGGCCAGCATGGCGGACTACGGTCTAAATCCTTCTCATTCTGAGAGGAGTCCTGTGCTCAGTAGTGCGTTGATAGACCAGTCAGTCAATCAGTCTTTTCAGACAGCTTTATAAATATATAAAAGGAGATTCTTTCAAGAAGTAGACGATTTAGTTACATTTGACGCATCCGAAGTCACGCCTAAAGGAGCAAAGCTAAAGTGATAAATTGAACATTGACACAAGCACATAAATATCTAGTGCGAAACAATCACACAACTGTAATGTTAATGTATGATCTGAGAACCACGAAATTCCTCAGAACTCCTCAAACAATGTTGTGAGTAGGGTTACCAATAAAATTGAGAAGTCCTGACGTAAGGGAAATGGCCATTCGTCAAAGGGTTTTGGCCAAAGTACATCCATCAATGCAATTAATGAAAGGCATTAGGACTGAGATCATAGATCAAGAAACAAGCACTATTTTGGAAATAAAACTCGGAGGAACTTTTATAAGTTTATTTGTTTTCTCAGTAAGAATTATTGCAATAGCTACATTGACAAGATTGTCATTACGAACGGAATTAGTCGAGTGTCTTTTAATTACGCCGGAGTGTTACGCACAAACCGTAACGAGCAATATTTCAGTCATTGAATAAGTTTTTTTAGTTTTCATAACATTGATGGATCATTTTTGCCCAAGAATGGGCGTTTCCCTTTCTTTTGGAATGTTCTTGCTGCTTTTGCAACGATTTTGTCTCCAAAATCATTGCATAATATTTTCTTTAGCTCTTTAGTTTAGTTAGTATGTTAGTTAGTATGTAGTTAGCTTTGTATTCACCGAGCTGGAGGCCCTGTTTTCCGAGACACAGTTTCTACTAGTTCGGAAAACAGGTGCACAGTATTGTTTTGGTAAGAATTTTATAATTTAGTTTAGGTACGTGTCAATACTAACAAAAATATGATTTTGTATTTGGTGGAAATAAATGATTTTATTTATTTATTGCAAATGCTGCGAGAAAGCATTATCTCACTGATTGTACTTTGGCTACTGTGTTCGTTTCATATGGTTTTCATTAATATGTAAGAAATGATCTCATGGTAACAAAGGCTTTATATTTTGTGATTTGAATCAAGATGTGTCATTTAAATATGATGTCTTTTAGTAAAATTAATGATAACATAATAATCATTGAGTTATTAAATTAATGAATATAAAAAATCTGACATTCGTAAGTCCTGACTGGTCGAATCCGATATAAACTAACCCGTACTGCCCCGCGACTGGGCAAAAGCCAAAAGAGGAAACAATACGAAGTTTACAAATATAAACATGGTATACTATTAAAATACACAAAGCGACATAAACTCAATTTTACTACATTTCAGTGTTTATTAAGAGGGTCGTAGTTGCCTTATTTTGAAATTTATTAAAAATCCTCACAGTAATCTTTATTTTGCAAGATAAAAACCGCCTATATCACTCTCTAGGTCATAACTATATTCATGCAAAAATCACGTCGCTCTTTTGGGACGCGATCGAAGAACAAACCAACAAAAAACACATTTATAACCAATATGAATTGTGATAAGTTTGACTTAATCATGCCTGATGGAAAACAAAGATAGGGTCTAGGTTGTAGCGAGCTTACTTAGAAGATGACTAGGTACCAGTCGACTTGATGATTTTGGGAGATTCAAAAAGAAAATTTTGACAACTGCATGAAAGTCCTGACATATTGTCTCGACCAATCCCAAGGCTTGGTCACCCTAGTTGCGAGATGCGTCGAAGCTGAAATTACGAGTGTGTCCCAACAAAGGCACCCTGTGTACGCAGAGGAAATTGTATTCGTAAATGAGGCGGGGAGCAATAATTTACAGGCCCTCAATGACCTCTTTGCTACAAGTAATAATATTACTATGGTTTCCTGTTGAAAGATCTGCCAAGCGAATATCACTCTTAGCTACTGTGCTTTTATTCGCACAGTAAATACGATTTTCCCATCAAACGCTAACTTAGTTGATGGAGGTAATAAATGAGTTAAGTCCTTAGTGAAGTTGCTATGGAGAAAATGGAGCTTCTTTTTGAGTGTAACGGGAACTGCTTGAACATTTTAGGCGGTACCAGCCTCATTATCAACCCATCGCCGGCTCACTACTGAGAACAGGTTTCCTCTCAGAATGAGAATTGTTTGACAGAATTCACGCATCTTTGAGAGCATTATGGAGGCATGTAGGTTTCCTCAAAAGGTTTTCCTTCACCGTTAAAGTAATATTTAATTGCTTGAAATGCAAATAACCCCGAAAAGTTAGAGGTGTGTGTCCAGGATCAAATCCCCGACCGCCTTAACAAAAATCTAAATTAATTTCCAATTTTTTCGCAATACGGCCTAAAACTGTACTAAAATTGAGTCAAAAACTTCATCATTTCGATCAATGAATACAAACATGAACTCATTTCCAAGCAAAATGGCGTAAAACCATCTAAAACTGTGCTGAATTTGAGCCCCAAAGTTCGTCATTTCTATCAAAACGGTACAATTTCAGTAAAGTTTCAATAGCTTTTATTGAATTTTTGGTGCTCCTGTAAAATTTTATTTCATGCAATAACCAAGCACTCTTTTGTACGCCAGTTCCTCAATTTCGGTGCCATCATCATGATCAACCCGTCACCGGCTCATTACAGAGCACGGGTCTCCTCTCAGAGTGAGAAGGGTTTTGGCCATAGTCTTACCACGCTGGCCATGTGCGGATTGTTAGACTTCACATGCCTTTGAGAACATTATGGAGAACTCTCAGGCATGCAGGTTACTTCACGATGTTTTCCTTCACCGTTAAAGCAAGCCTAAAGTTAGAGGTACCTACGTGCCCGGAGTCGAACTCCCGACCTCCGATTAGAAGGTGGACGTCCTAACCACTAGGCTATCACAGCTTTATTTTGGTGAACAGTAAAGAAATCATCATCATGATCATCGCCGGCTCACTACAGACCACAGGTCTCCTCTCAGAGTGAGAAGGGTTTTGGCCATAGTCTACCACGCTGGCCATGTGCGGATTGTTAGACTTCACATGCCTTTGAGAACATTATGGAGAACTCTCAGGCATGCAGGTTACCTCACGATGTTTTCCTTAAAAGTTAGAGGTGCGTGCTCGGGGTCGAACTCCCGACCTCCGATTAGAAGGCGGACGTCCTAACCACTAGGCTATCACAGCTTTATTTTGGTGTACAGTAAAGAAATATCCCTTTAAAATAAAACGAGTAAGATATTACACTTTTTGAGTCGGTCTTGAAACGAGGTCGAAACTAGGTCAACATTTCTTCAAAGTTTCCATCATTTTGGTTTCCATTTATAAGTAATACCTTTAAGTACTTTGGGTCTGTGTTGAAATACAACAATAGTGATATTTAAGTTGAAGCGAACCTATTGTTTCGTTGAGCGCTGAACGCCCTTTAGATCTTTGGATTAAATTTACTAGGTATTCAGAATTTGAATACGCAGAACAAGAATTCATTTATATTCTAATAAATTAATTTGTTAATACCTACTATTGTGAGCTAAATCTATACAATATAATGGCTTGTCCTGACTGACTGATCTATCAACTAAGTACTCACAGCTCAAACTACTGGACGGATCAAGCTGAAATTTGGCACGCAGATAGTTATTATGACGTAGATATCTGATAAGAAAGAATTTTTGAAAATTCAACCCCTGAGAGGGAACAAAGGGGTTTAGTCGCGGGCATAAGCTAGTAAGTACAGTACGCTGCAGAAAGTAATGTACATCGACCTTTAGCGGATTTGTAAAGCATTGTCACTGTCGTTGAGACCGATAAAACGTCATATAGGTATGAGTGACAGAGACAACGCTCAGCTGCGCGATTGCGGGAGAATGACAGCTACAATGTCACGATCGTAATCATCTCTGATTGGTTAACGCTCGCTCTCTATTGGCTACAATGCATTGTTGCAACAAGAATCGCACAAATTCAGCCCATCAGAACAATTATTGAGATTTTAATAATGATTGATGCAGGTTTTAGACAATCTCCCTACTTCAAAGCTGAAATGTCATTCTAAAGGCTGATGTACATTACTTTCTGCCGCGTACCCTCGCTGCTCGCATGTGAGAGTGAATATCTGACCCGCGTGTAACTTACACAAAGACAAGATCGTATTTACACGAAATATTATAGATACAAACCCTCACAGGCGGTGTGATTACCCTCGCTGCTCGCATGTGAGAGTGAGTATCCGATCCGCGCACAATAGCAAAACACACCACATACCATAGGAGACACACCCGCGCTGTTAAAAAAAAAAAAAAAAAAAGGGTAACAGATACAAGCTCTCGCATATAAGTCGGTGCGATTACCCTCGTGTTGACTGTAAGTGCAAATATCTAATCCGTAAGAAAACTTGAAGTGCACCTATAAAAAAAAAAATTATATAAACAACGCGAAATGGATGCTAACTCTTAGCTACTAAGCCAAAGGATAAGCATCCCATCGTCAAAACAAAAGACAAAGTACACTCGGGATACACACACAATAACCAAAGAACTCACGTCGAAACGCGACCTCACGAGGGGATCAGAGGGGAACGCATAGGGACCAAAGTCAAAAATACAAAATCAGACCAACCGGGACACAGATTTTGAAAGTAATCATAGTTAACCGAAATACAATAAAAATACTAACAAGTACGCCATATGCAGAAGTTAAACTCACCTCTTTCAATTTTAGGATCACTGTTAGCAGAATATAAAGCTACAGCCGCGTTGTCTCTGTACAGATCCCCGACCTTGGCCTCGCAGCGCAGGATCGGCGCGCCTCGCTCGTAGTGCGCGGGCCACAGCTGGATTTGGACGTACAGCTCCGACCAATACAAGCCTTCTGGAGCTGGTTGCGACTGGTACACGCCTGGTACTACCTGCCAACAAAATAAGCATTAAGGCTTTGTGCTATGAATAGAATAGAATAGAATAGAATAATGTTTATTCGAGGTATATAGGTGGTACATGGTGTAGGCAATATCGTCCTGTACAGCAGTGCAACACCTCGAACAGGTAGGCCACTCAGCTTGTGTTGAGACGTCGGGCCCCTCAGACACAAACCTCTAGAGCAAATATCTGAGGTACCAGATGCCCCAACGCTGATTTTCAGTGACCGCCTTTTAAATAGTACCTAAACGTCAGTGGCATAGAATATATAAAGTTGGCGAGTAAATGGATAAATAAAATGAAATAAAGTGTTTACAGTTTTTAAATTTAAAGTGATATAGGACATAAAAGAAGAAATAAGAAATAATACATTGAAATAGATGTTGTAAATTGTAAGAATAGGAAAATTGTACGATAGTTTTTTTTTTTTTTTTTTGTAAGTATAATAAAGAAAAAATAAAATAAAATAGCTCGCAAGGTGTGGATGAGAAAGTAAAGTTTGGTAAGATAAATAAATTAAATAAATTTTGACTAAATCTGTAACTTTTGAATATTTAAAAGATGTTTTTTGAATTTTACTTTAAAAGCGCCAGAAGTCTGAAGGTTTTGAGTTCTGAGTAAGACAAAAATCATGTCTAATGCCTTTGCACCTTTAGAGCCTCAATAGCTCAACCGGTAAAGGAGTGGACTGAAAACCGAAAGGTCGACGGTTCAAACCCTGCCTGTTGCACTATTGTCGTACCTAATCCTAGCACAAGCCTGACGATTAGTTGGAGAGGAAAGGGGAATATTAGTCATTTAACATGGCTAATATTCTTTAAAAAAAAATCTTATGTCCTGCCCCACCCAGTAATCGTTGAGAGCTCTGCACTCGAAATTGTAGACGAGTATGCATACCTAGGACACACAATCCAGTTGGGTAGGTCCAATTTCGAGAAAGATGTCAACCGCCGAATCTAACTCGATTGGGCAGCGTTCAAGAAGCTTCGAGATGTCTTCTTGTCCAAAATTCCTAGTGCTTGAAGACCAAAGTCTTCGAACAGTGCGTGTTGCCAGTGATGACATATGGATCCGAGACATGGTCGCTAACTATGGGCCTCATAAGAAAGCTCAGAGTCACTCAGCGGCCGATGGAGAGAGCTATGCTTGGAGTTTCTCTACGTGATCAAATCAGAAATGAGGAGATCCGTAGGGGAACTAGCGTAACCGACATAGCTCAACGGGTTGCGAAGCTGAAGTGGCAATGGGCGGGGCACATAGTTCGTACAACCGATAGACGTTGGGGTCCCAAGGTGCTGGAACGGCAACCTCGCACCGGAAGACGCAGCGTTGGAAGACCCCCACTAGGTGGATATACGACATCAGACGAGTCGCAGGGAGCCGCTAGATTCAGGCGGCGCAAGACCGTGGCGTGTGGAAGTCCCTACAAGAGACCTATGTCCAGCAGTGGTAGAGCACCACTGAGTCGGTGCCATTTTGTTTGTTCAATAGCCCTGTTCATACGAAGTAATAATATATAAGTCAATGGTTAACTAATCCAGGCTTTACATAGGACACCTTAATCCTAACAAAGCTTCATCTTTAGAGATCTGAAACATTAATCTCCATCTTTGTCTAATGCCTAACTGTTGATTAATTTATAAGTAGTAAGTACCTACCCCAGATTTTACTTGAAAACGGAGGCTTGTCTTATTTTAGTACAATAATTATTGTAGAAATAATTCCAAGAGCGAAGTAATATTCTATGGATCGTAATCCACATTTAAAGAGCTCTCAACAAGTTACTAGTACCTAATAAGACTATCATCATCATCATCATCAGCCTGTGGATGTCCACTGTTGGACATAGGCCTTCCCTAAAGAGCGCCACTACACCAATTATTATGGTAGCACCACATTTCCAAAGCCTAGGTTTTGAACGTGGCAAATCTGTATCGCTGTGAGACTTTGACAGTTAAAAGGTTTTAGAGCCAACCAATTAGTTAAATTACTCGAAATATAGCCATCCAATTAAAACGCGATACCCTTAATCCGACCACAGCTTAAATGAAAGCGCAAATGTCAACAATGTAAACATCCAGTAAACAACGTTGTTTACTTTAACTTCTTTTGAGCTAAGCACTGTTGTTGATGGAGCCAAACGATTCTGTGGTTCGGTTAATATTATTAATAGGATGAGTTACAAATTACAATCCATACTTCCATATCCGTACTAATATTATAAATGCGAAAGTGTGTCTGTCTGTCTGCTAGCCTTTCACGGCCCAACCGTTCAACCGATTTTGACGAAATTTGGTACAGAGTTAGCTTGCATCCCGGGGAAGGACATAGGCTACTTTTTATCCCCGAAAATCAAAGAGTTCCCACGAGATTTTTAAAAACCTGAATCCACGCTGACGAAGTCGCTGGCATCATCTAGTTTGGTGTAATTTCTAAATTTTGTAATGTTGAGGAAAGTGATGAAAAGGGTTTTATTTGACTTGTCGCCAGCTGACTACTAAGCACGGGTCTCTTCTCAGAATTAAAAGGGCTTAGGCCATAGTCCACCACACTGGCCGAGTGCGGATTGGCAGACTTCTCACACTTTTGAGAACATTATACCGACCGACATAGCTCAACGGGTTGTGAATCTGAAGTGGCAACAGGCATAGTTCGAAAAACCGATAGACGTTGGGGTCCCAAGGTGCTGGAATGGAGACCTCAAATAAATTGTTTTACGACTATCTGACGACCTCTCTGGCGCAGTGGTGAGCGCTGTGGTCTTAATAGTGGGAGGTCCCGAGTTCGATTCCTGGCAGGGGCTTGGAATTTTATATTTTCTAAATTTCTGGTCTGGTCTGGTGCGAGGCTTCGGCCGTGGCTAGTTACCACCCTACCGGCAAAGCCGTGCCGCCAAACGATTTAGCGTTCCGGTACGATGCCGTGTAGAAACCAAAGGGGTATGGGTTTAATAAAAAAACTGCCATACCCCTTCCAGGTTAGCCCGCTATCATCTTAGACTGCATCATCACTTACCACCAGGTGAGATTGCAGTCAAGGGCTAACTTGTATCTGAATAAAAAAATATATAATATATATAAATCCACCTTAAATGATTTATTATTGAATTATAGTTAGCAATTCAATATTACAATATACATTTACATATTTTTCATTTTAAAGTTTAATTTCAATATTACATTGTTCCTACCTAAATGCTTTTGAAAAACAAACACGTATCTACTGATACGAAATCCGTTTGTTTGAACAATGAATGTGTTTATGAAATTATACAACTGTCAAAACACTTAAATTTCGAAATACCTACTTGTTTACTAAATAAATATAAACGCAAATCTGTTTCAAATAATTTATCCTTATTTATCGCACAATAATATTGATGTTATTTTACCTAACTATTTTTTAGTCACTATACATATGTCACACCCGGCTTTACTCACGTATTTAGTCGACGTGAGCCCGACTAGTTTCGAACCCTTCCGGGGTCCTTTTTCAAAGGGACTGTCCCTTGAAAGTCGGGTGTGAGATACCTATGTATTTTTTAGGTAGTCCTTTATCATGATCAACCCACTACCGAGCCGGGTGAGAAGGGTTTAGGCCATAGTCTGCCACCCTGGCCCATTGCGGATTGGCAGACTTCACACGTTTGAGAACACAGAGAACAGTCAGGCATGCAGATTTTCTCACGATGTTTTCCTTCTCCGTTAAAGCATGTGATATTTACAGTACGTGGCGAAAGTAATGTACATCGACCTTTAGAAGGAGATAGCGGATTTGTAGAGCGCTGTCCCTGTCGTTGAGAGTTTGAGACCGACAAAACGTCATAATAGGTACGAATGACAGAGACATGCACAAAGCCGAAATGTCATTCTAAAGGCTGATGTAGGTACATTATTTTCTGCCGCGTACCTACTGTACAAATTCCAGCACCTTGGAACCCGATAGACGTTGGGGTCCCAAGGTGCTGGAATGGCGACTTCGCACCGGCAGACGCAGCGTTGGAAGACCCCCCACCAGGTGGACGGACGACATCAGACGAGTCGCAGGGAGCCGCTGGATTCAGGCGGTGCAAGACCGTGGCGTGTGGAAGTCCCTACAAGAGACCTATGTCCAGTAGTGGACGTCTATTGGTTGATGATGATGATGATGACTGCACAAATGATACCTATCTTTTTCCGCAATCTTGTGATAATTTCGCACTTTAACTCTCAGCTCTTTACTGTAGGGCTTTTGACGTTAAAGTAACTTTAGTTTTACGTAAAGCGGATTTAATGCGGACATAATTTGACGCTCAAAGCGGATGTTCCTCGTTATACGTCACAGTCACAGAGCGTCGCTAAAGGCGTTAGGCAAAGATTTACCTACAGAGAAGAGCTGATATTCTGTACCTATGTAATTTACGTTCATAATAGGTAGGTACGTTGATTAGACGGATGACAGAAGTGAGTGGAAGAAAAAGACATTTTGTGCCAACCCCAGGTAGCGTGGCATAAGGTAAGGAAGAAGAAGATTACCTACTTCTGATAGCCGTAATTAGGGTTGCCAGGCGTCCGGATAAAGCCGGACATAGGTAGGCTTTTTTATTGCGTGTCCGGCCAAAATAAACGGTGTCCGGCTTGTCCGGCTTTTGTTAGGCTTTTTATATTTCGCAAACGAGCGTGGCCGAGTTGACTGTCGGTCGCTCCCGCAGGCGGCAGTGGCGCCTCACAACAAGTTTTATGACAATAATAAAAAAAGCTTGATTTTACATACAATTCTTTTGTCGTACCTATTAATACTAAGACACAAAATCCTCAATAATGTAGGGTGTCCGGCCTTTCTACCCAAATGTCCGGCCAAACTGGCTGGTCTGTCCGGCTATTAGGTTTGGCGACCTGGCAACCCTAGCCGTAATAGTGCATTACTGTCTAGGCTGGAAATAAAGCAATTGCCGGCCGGACAGTAATGATGGACGGACGAGGCGAAGCCGAGGTCTTCCCAAGTGACTAGGTACTTGGGGTATCTCAGTGTTACTATGCTCGCCTGGTACTTAATTTCATGTAAACTAAATTTAGTGACACGTAAAATAAACTTGACTTGTTTTTTGATGTATGGCTAGATCATACGCAATGGCGCAGTAGAAACTATGTGTGTGAGGGATCACTGTTTTATTTCCTCGAGCAGTCTTATTTTCATGTTTAAAATTTTGAAAAGAGAATTCATTGGCATTCATAATTTAAAATTATTAAATCGTGTACCTAAAAACGCTTAATATGTTAGTGTGCATTAAAATAACCTCGTTATTAGTATGAAACTGTCCAGAAATTTCTATTAGGTACCGTCTCTGTTCGAAATACGGTATTTGACAACTAGTCAAATCAGTAACTTTTATGAAACCTCGAAACGTGCACTTAGTATGCGATATTCTATGACATACTGGAATGTGACGTCACATCATTATGACGTTGTTTTTTGCAAATGGTTATTACACTTAAAACTAACAAAGGACGTGGATTTTTCGGAAGACCGTCTATTTAATAATCACTGAGAAATAATTTATTTTTGATGTAGTCAAATAGGTACCCAATTGCTGGGGTGCGGACAGTAAACAGCCGAATACAGTTTTGTTTTTTTAGTATTGAAACAATTTCAGAGCAAATGAGTGAAAAAAACATAATACTCTATTTGCTGTCGTGCAGTCGGTAAATGCATCTTTCTTTCATTCATTATGTCATACAAACGTGCATGTACGGTTTTCATTAGCAAACGTGAACATTTCGCAGAGCTTTGATACATTTGGGACGTACGCATAAACTCTGTTTATTACAGATAATGTTGGTTTCGCAATGCAGGTGCAGCTTTGGACATCCTAAACTCCTCATTCGAGAGAATTAGGCTTTGGGCTTATGTCAAAACTAGACGTACAGTAAAGTCATTTATTCATTTGCATAGATTGAAGTAAGTACAATTAAAAGCAAAAGTCAGAAAAGCAGGTTAAGTTTAAATAACTTTATAAGTTATTAAAATGTTCCCTCACACATCAACGTGTAGATCACAACGTGTAGAGGCTTATCGAGAGATTTAATCTTTATAATAACCTAACTGCAATATTAACTTGACTAGGGCACAATTGCTATTGAAACCACTTAATCAAAATTTCGCCCTAAACACAAAAGTATTTAATAGTCGTTGAGTCTCGATTCGGAACAAGACTGGAGTAAAAACCGTCAAACACTCGTATTTATACAAATCGAATCAAGATGGCTACCCCACCACAGATTGTGTGACGTCGGATGAGTCAAATATTGTCTAATTCATGGAGTGGCATTATGATATTACACGCTTCGATTTTGTGTCTGATAAACACAAAAGTCGGGTACCAGACCGAATAAAAGGTCCCAGCTCAGCATTATGCTGTATGCCATGATGCACAAGAACATATAAAACAAGAAATTTCCCCAATTTTTTTTAAAGGTGAGTGAAGTCTGCCAATCTATAATAAAATTGGCTGGCATGGTGAACTTATTGGCAAATTTCAGAAGCAAAAACTGGATTAACAAAGTAATAATTCAAAACTCTATGTAACTCTACAATAAATGGAACAGATCTAGTATTGCAAGTTTCCAACAAAAGTCTCTTCAAGAAACTTAATGGAACGCTATTGCTAGTTCCCAACAAAGCTGAAGACGACCAGAGCGGACTCCACCATTGTTTCCATTTAATTCCAACTGGCATTCCACTTGAAATGTGTGGAAGTGTCGCCGAGGAACAGCCCGTTACAAAATCTAACAAGAACAATAAGCAAACTCCAGACAGAAACGTAAATTACGACGTTGTGGCGATGAAGTGACCACGCAGCTCGCTTATAATGAGACTGTACTAAATCTCTCACTTTTTAGCACTTCAAAAACATTTGTCGGCAATAGTCCACCATGCTGGTCAAGTGCAGATTGACAGACTTCACATTTGAGTACATTTAGGAGAACTCTCCGGCTAGCAGGTCCGTCAACCTCCTCTTCCGTCCGTCCTCCCTCAAGATGATTTTCCTTCACCGACAAAGCAAGTGATATTTAATTGCTCATATAAGTAGTTCGTTACAAAAATTTAAAGGTGCCCGGAATCGAACCTCCAACCTCTGAAAGCAGGCGGACGTTCTAACCGCAAGGCTATCACGGCTGACATATTGTAACTATAAACTAAATAATATTATATAAAAGGAAAAAGTGACTGACTGATTTATCAACGCACAGCTCAACCGGCTGTTCGGATCGGACTAAGCAAGGATTTTTGAAAATTCAATCCATCAAATAGGGGTTTCGGTTAGTTTTAAGTTACATCACACTGACTGTGAATAAAAATATTTAAAATTAATTTTTAATTTTTTTTAAAAGCTTTTATTCTTGTTAAAAGCTTTCCGTCTCGGGTTACGCAGGTCAAAGCTGGTCACTGTCCAAATACACCACAAGACCGAAAAACTGTGGTCGCGTTAAAATTTATATAGAAATTTAAGCGCACCTCGAAAAGGAATTTAGCTCGGGAACATGAATGAAGTGGTAATTAAATGTTGATGTTGTAAGAAGTTATACTGAATAAGTTTCTTAAGTAAATTGGATTTCAGCGAAATTATGCAATAGGTACGAAAACGCGCTCCAAAACGGAAAGTTTAAATCGACAAGCAAGTAGAAATTACATTTTAAATTTATATAAAACTAGTGCGAAACTGCTTTCCTTTTAGCTTTCAACGGGGGAGATGAGAAATATACAATTTTATGCTTGAACAGCTACCTACATTTCATTATTTTCAGTGTGAAATTGAACGAGGTACTTAGAATAATGTGAGTAAGCTTCATAAGTTTTTATCGTAGGCTTCAAATGGTTATGGAATTCGTTTGCTTCATAATTTTGTAAAAAGTGTTGGTGTATTTTAACGTAGATAACGGGTACATACCACGATTAGTTTTATTGTTTTATTTATCAGGGGGCACGGCAGTGCCCCCGCCAAGACGAGCCAAACAAAAGGACGGGGCACTACGTACCTTTTCTCGAAGCGTTTCGTCGTATCCATATTTCGCGGATCGTGGTCCCGTTGCGTCGGGTAATTGGGTCAAAATATCGACAAATAAAACCATAAAACAAATCGTGGTATGTATTATCTACATAAAAATATATGGTTAAACCACGAAATAAGCTTAAAATCAAGTTTTAGTAATTAGTGGTACCTATTTCGAGAAAAACAATCCATACTAATTATGCAAAAGTTCGTTTATCTGTCTGTCTGTCTGTTACCCTTTCCAAATTTCCTTTAGAAATCATTTTCATCCCGGAGAGAAACGGACTAATTTTTATCCCGGAAAATCAAAGATTTAAAAAAAAGTCTAAATGTCTTCTAGGCAAGTCATTAAGTAAGAAGGTAAGCTGAGGGTCAGATGTGTATTTTCCTCTGAGCACCCGGTATGTAGTGGTGTTGACTAGTGTTGATCGATGATGTCGGTGGTACAACTAATAGTAGGTACCTACTACTTACAGGTAAGTCATTAATGTAGAAGGTAAGCTCTGAGGGGGGTCGACTGGGGCCGGACGTGCAGTTCCCTCGGAGCACGTCGCCCGGCATGTAGTAGTGTTGACCAGTGTTGATCGATGATGTCGGTGGTACAACTAGCAGTACTACTTACAGGTAAGTCATTAATGTAGAAGGTAAGCTCTGAGGGGGGTCGACTGGGGCCGGACGTGCAGTTCCCTCGGAGCACGTCGCCCGGCATGTAGTAGTGTTGACCAGTGTTGATCGATGATGTCGGTGGTACAACTAGCAGTACTACTTACAGGTAAGTCATTAATGTAGAAGGTAAGCTCTGAGGGGGGTCGACTGGGGCCGGACGTGCAGTTCCCTAGGAGCACGTCGCCCGGCATGTAGTAGTGTTGACCAGTGTTGATCGATGATGTCGGTGGTACAACTAGCAGTACTACTTACAGGTAAGTCATTAATGTAGAAGGTAAGCTCTGAGGGGGGTCGACTGGGGCCGGACGTGCAGTTCCCTCGGAGCACGTCGCCCGGCATGTAGTAGTGTTGACCAGTGTTGATCGATGATGTCGGTGGTACAATTAGCAGTACTACTTACAGGTAAGTCATTAATGTAGAAGGTAAGCTCTGAGGGGGGTCGACTGGGGCCGGACGTGCAGTTCCCTCGGAGCACGTCGCCCGGCATGTAGTAGTGTTGACCAGTGTTGATCGATGATGTCGGTGGTACAATTAGCAGTACTACTTACAGGTAAGTCATTAATGTAGAAGGTAAGCTCTGAGGGGGGTCGACTGGGGCCGGACGTGCAGTTCCCTCGGAGCACGTCGCCCGGCATGTAGTAGTGTTGACCAGTGTTGATCGATGATGTCGGTGGTACAACTAGCAGTACTACTTACAGGTAAGTCATTAATGTAGAAGGTAAGCTCTGAGGGGGGTCGACTGGGGCCGGACGTGCAGTTCCCTCGGAGCACGTCGCCCGGCATGTAGTAGTGTTGACCAGTGTTGATCGTTGGTGATGTTGGTGGTAAAACTGGAAGAAGGGAGATAGCTCAGTATCGAAGTGGTACAATGGGATCCTAATCCGAAAGAGGGTAACTTTAACAACTTTTACTATGGGACCATTAAAATATTAATTAGCTTTTCTTTTCATGAATCATATTTTCTATTTTTATGTCGTTCGATTTCGATACGAAATAATTAGAAAGTCACAAAAATATGGATTTACGGCCGCAATTAATAATAAATAAGTAAATAATTAATCAATATTATGATCTGAACTCTGTCGATCGCTGGTCGATAAGCATTGCTATTTTTGTTCAAATGTTCCATACAAATTACAATATTTGACAAATAACATAACTTATGCTAAGTATAACTACTCCAACAAACTATACAGAAAGAATGGTTTATTTATTAATTTCAACCGTTAGTTAATCGCCAGGCCGATCGACTTTCAGAACTTTCCAGAGAATTTGTAGCTCACAAAATAACAATTACGTACATACAACAGGCTAGAATATAGTCATCACGCACATAAGATACAAGTATTATCAGATAGGTACTAGCTTATGCTCGCGACTTCGTCCGCGTGGACTACATAAATTTCAAACTCCTATTTCACTCCCTTAGGGGTTGAATTTTCAAAAATTCTTTCTTAGCGGATGCCTACGTCGTAATAGCTATCTGCATGCCAAATTTCAGCATGATCCGTCCAGTAGTTTGAGCTGTGCGTTGATAGATCAGTCAGTCAGTCAGTCAGTCAGTAACCTTTTCCTTTTATATATTTAGAAGATATCTGTACAAATAATGTAAATCCTACAAGATTTAGTTTCGTACCGATATCTTTTCTCTATTCCCTCTAGCATGATTGTTAATAAATATTCATTCCTCGTCCACGTTTCGGAAGAGGAAAATTGGAGCTCCATATATCGTATACAAATACAGGCATCTTCCATAATCCATATTGTAGTAACTATGATTAGTTTAAGCGGTAGGCCTGATTTTCCCAATAATCTTTCCCAATAAGCAATCTTTAATCTTTAGGCAGAAATCCTCGTACTGTACAAAAGTTCAGAGTTCTGCGATCCGCTGTTAAAACTGACATAATAAGTAAAAGGAAAGAAAAAATGAAAAATCTTTATTTTCTCTTAATTACATTGCACTGCTAAAACTAAGGAACGTTAAAAAGTGCGATAGTTAGAAACTGTGTTACAGTTGTTAACGCCCACAAGCACCTCCAGATTGAGAAATTAGGTAAGTACAAATACAAAAGAAAAGACTGGCAAAGTGCGAGTCAGACTCGCTCACCGAGGGTTCCATACTCGGGTTTTTTTTCAACATTTAGGATCATAAATCAAAAACTGTTTTGCATAAAAATAAATAAAAACCTGTTTTAGAATGCACAGGTAAAGCTTTCATATGATTCTCCACTTGGTATAGTTATCTTACTTTGAAAATTGAGAATACTATTGGGATATAACTACAAATTCACGGTTTTCGAATTCATTCAAAAACACTATAGTTTTAAAACTTAGAGTATATTATGTTTTATTTAGTATTTATTATTGTATAAATTCATCGTAAAGGATGTTTTCTTCTATATTTATATTTAAAATTGTTCTCATGAAAGTGAACTTTTGTTCTTTTTTGAGAAAATAGTCTTCAAACCTATTCCTTTACTTGTGATATAAGACCTACCTGCATTCAAGTTTCATGATTCTAAGTCAACGGGAAGTACCCTATAGGTTTTCTTGACAGACACGACGGACAGATGGACAGACAGACAGACAACAAAGTGTTCCTACAAGGGTTCCTTTTTCCTTTTAAGGTACGAAACCCTAAAAACTAAAGCGGGTTGGAATATTATGATAAATTAATTAAGCTATGCTTTAAAAACCTTTCAGGTGAACGGAAGAATGTAAATAAAAGTTCAATTTAAGTAGAGTTGTTAGAAGCTGTGAGCTGAAAGAGCCGACGCCCTATGAATGATGAATGAACGAAATCTGTTTGCATTTTACTGAGGTATCGATTTTCCAACGACTTGATTGTCGAGTCTTTAAGAAAATAATGGCACGGAAAAGCGTGGAAGAGCGCTGAATTATGAGCATCTAGCTTTTTCCGGAGTAGATTTTTATTTTCAGGGTTCCGTACCTAAAAAGGAAAAAAGAAACCCTTATAGGATCACTTCGTTTTTTGTCTGTCTGTCCTTCCGCGTCCGTCGTGTCAGTCAAAAAATTAGAAAACCTATGGGGTACATTTCCCGTTGACCTAGAATCATAGTAGGAAGGTAGGTCTTATAGCACAAAGGAATAAATCCGAAAACCGTAAGTTTGTGGTTACATCACAGAAAAAAAATTAAAAAGTGTTAATGAACAAAATAAATATTAGTATTTTCAATTTTCAAAGTTAGATAACTATACCACACTATACCAAGTGGGGTATCCTATAAAAAGACTTGTACATTCTTAAACAGATTTTTATTTATTTTTATGCATAATAGATTTTGATTTATCGAGCAAAATGTTGAAAAAAATACGACTGTAATACGGAACTCTCGGTGTGCTAGTCAAACTTGCACTTGGCCGGTTTTTTAAAAGATCACGTTGAAATTAACTTGAAACGTAATGAAATGAATTAATTTATGTTGTTTTTGATATGCTAGACTTTTCCATCGGTTAGGAAAGCAGATTCTACTAAAAAAAGCCGGCAAGAAACTTAAATCTACCTTAGAGATGAACACACATGTAAAATCTCTCTCTAAGCCCATTGGTTTGAGATGTATTGATTTTCTTTGGATTAATATTACAGTAGGTTTCCAAGTATTTTTATATTTAGGTTTGCCTTGGCTTGGTCCTTGAGCCGATTGTATTTCGTGTTATTAATCTAATCGGGTATTTAATCTAAATTCCTCACGTAATAGAAACACAATTGGATACAATTTTCCTAATAGAAAAAATCAAACACTGCTCCAAATTACTATATTTTTTTAGTTATAAGCGATAATTAATTATTTTTCTGTAGGTACTTTTATTTAAATTATGTGCACAAGCACGATTTCCAAAAATGATGGAATTAGTAAGTACCTAGTAAGTACTTACATAGTGCTTAATAATAATGTATCTGTAATGAACTTTTGTCTATTGACATAATATATTAATTAATTAATATTTTAAAACGCTATAAATATGAATATTGTGACTAACTTTGCTTTATTGCCATCTCTTTCTCGGTATACTACAGTGAAAATATAATTTAAAAAAAGGAAATTATTTTACTTGCTCTGTAACATGAGGTAATAGTCCGCGACAGTTCGAGATGGAAATCGGGGTATGAGGCGGGAAACGCCCCGCACTCACACGTCACCCGCGCTCACCCGCACCGGGTTAGCGTGAGGGCTGTGCGGGTGTGCGGGGCTTTTTCTTCCCGATGAAGGGTTATAGAGAAATAAAAAGGAAAATATACTGATCGAAGGCGATTTAATCTAAAAGGAACACTTTAAAAATAGAACAATATCGGGATTCGGGAGAGCGTCTATGCAGCGAGAGAGCGGGCAACACAGATTGCCTAATGACATTTTTAACAAAGTTTTACGGCTCTGGCTACAAGTCTTTTGTTTACTTATTCGCTTACAGATAACATAAATATTAGGTATAGAACACTATCAACCATTTCGACCTTTCTCACACTTTTGATTGGTTTTTAGTTTCTAAGTTTTTGTCTGATTGCAGGTACCAGGAGCTTATAAAACTAAAGGAGGTTTTACTCACCAACAACTTCCATGTGATTGGAAACGATGGACGTGGCGAAGGAAGGAGCATCAGCCGTGACCTCGCAGCTAAAGTTCCCCGACAGGCCGAAGCTGACGCGTGTTAGCACCACCTGACTTTGGTTAGACCTTGCCAGCTGTTGACAATTAATAATAAGCATCAAGACCGGGAGCCGCAGCAGAAACAGCTGAAAACGGCAAGCGGCGCAAGTATGCCTCTCTTATAGAGAGTTACATTTTTGTGCCGTTTGCCGTGGAGACCCTGGGGCCATGGAGTCTTAGTGCTAAAAAATTTTACGAGACATTTCACCGCGATTAATAGCCTCATCTGGTGACAGAAGGGCTGGCTCATTTTTTGCGCAACGGATCTGCCTGGCTGTCCAGCGCGGAAATGCAGCCAGTATTCTTGGCACCATTCCACGCGGTCATGATTTATATAGTAATTAGATAAGGCTAGCTTTAAGTTTTATTGTAATATTAAAAAAAAAGGTCAAAAAAAAAAAAGTGAATGTTTTTGAAAAAACCTACCAAGTGCAAGTCAGACCCGCATACCGAAGATTCCGTACTACACTCATATTTTTTCGACATTTTGTAAAACTAAATAAATAAATCAAAAACTATTTAGCATAAAAACAAAAATAAATAAAAATCAGTTTAGAACATGCAAAGCCCTTTCATAATATGATACCCCTCTTGGTATAGTATCTTACTGTGAAAATACTAATTATTTGACATTTTAATATTCGTATTGCTCAGAAAAAGGTCAGTTTGAACTGAAAATATTATATTTTATTTCGCTCGCAAATAATTTGAGCTACTCTAGTAAATTATAATATCAGCGTAATGACGACCGCAAATGGGACTCAATTATCCGTGGACTATAATGAGCATCATTTGTATTTTGTTAAGTTTAACTGCAATTTTGTAATTTTACGCGTTTTACGTGCATCAATTTAACTTATTTTTTTTAATTAAATACTGGTTCATGCCCGCGACTTCGTTTGCTTGGATTTAGATGTTGAAAAATCCCGTGGGAACTTTCAATCATAAAAAGTAGTTTACGTCAGTTTCTGGTCAAACTATGCCTATCCAAAAATTCACGTCAGTCCGAGCTACGTTGCAGTGTTATCAGATTGAACTAGAGTGAGTTTACTCTGAATTATCACCACTTAACATCAGGTGGTCGCCTGCTCGTTTGCTCGCTATCTCTATTAAAAAATAACTGTCATCTTACAAATTAACAATGTTGACCATCAGTAACATGTTATGTTACCTATTCTGAATAAATCATTTGGCTTTGATTTTGACTTTGATCCACATTTCGAAAGCTTCCATGCGGTTAAATGCACGGGTCTCCACTCAGAGTGAGAACGGGTTTGGCCATAGTCTACCACACTAGCCAAGTGCGGACTTCAGACGGAAAATTATGGAGAACTCTCAGGTTCTCTCATTCCTCACGATGTTTTCCTTCACCGTTAAAGCAAGTAATATTTAATTATTTAAAACGCACTCTGAAAAGTTAGAGGGATCGAATCTCCGACCTCCGATTAGGAGGCGGTGGCGACCAGACTATAATCATAATCCTAGGCAAGATTATAACAAAATTGTAGTCAAGTATCAATTATATTACATGTAACAAAAGAGATTAAAATTTTGAAACGGCACTAAGCAATTTTCATTTTCAATTGTTTCGGAAACAAAAGGGATCACGCCGATGCATTTACAAAATGGCTTCCAGTATGATTAATATCACAAGCCTGTTTGATTTGAAAATTGATATAAAATATTTCATCTAGGATTTCACATGGTTTATTTAATAATAATATTTTTATTTCAGATATTTCATCCATAATGCTGAGTTTAGCTTAGTAAGAAAATATTTACAATAAAGAGAAAAAGAGAGTAAAAGTGAAGAGGGAAGACGGGGAAGCACTTATCTCTCTGAGAGATTTCTACCAGTGACCCTTGGCAGTGCGAGAGGTTGTAGAGGTAGAAGAATACGTACAAAAAGAAGATAGAAAGTATTCATAAAAATTATGTTCTTCTATTATGTCATAATAGAAGAATTTTATGGTTATATTCTCTTCACATATTTTTTTGCTTGCTGCTAGCCTCATAGCTACAGTTTATTTTAAACAGAGTTATGAAATTCAATTTGCTAAAATACAGCTTAAAATAATTACTGCGTGAAAATACACTATTGCACTAAAATTAATAAAGTAGGCAGCGGTTTAGGGTGCCCAAATCCGCTATTCAAAAAAATTTGAATATTAAGTCCTGCCATTTAAAGCTCAGACTGAAACTAGGCTAGTGTTTAGCGCCATTTATGCAATTTTGCGCTTTACATTTTTGGCTTTTGCCTTTTATAAGCTGAATGTGCAGCTTATGAAAGTGTACGTGGACTTTTGAATGCGGAAAATCTTAATGAGATTTAGGCTTTCGCGTGAGTAATAAATCCGTAATAATCCGTACTAAATAATAATAGTTGTGTCCAGTGGCGTGCAGGTGATAGAGGCATAAATGCACTGCTTACCCCAGTTGTAATAGCTCAATGCATATTTTTCATTATGACCTGCCAGTAAACAGGTTCCTACCTAACTAATGCCTACCCTGGCTTCAAACACTGTGCACGCCACTGGGTGTGTCTATTTGTTAGTCTTTAGTAACCGCTGAACCATTGAAATTAATTTCTTAAATGTTTATTCTATACCTACTAGATGATGCGCGCGACTTCATCCGCGTGGATTAAAGTGTTTTAAAACCCCCGTGGGAACTGTTTGTTTTTCCAGGACATAACAGCCTATGTCCTTCACCGGTATGTAAGCTAACTCTATACCAAAATTTCCTCAAAATCGGTTAAACTGTTGATCCGGGAAAAGCTAGCAGACAGACACACAGACAGACACACTTTCGCATTTATATTAGTATATGGATATGGATTATCTGATACCCGTGACTTTATTACTGCGGATTTAGGTTGCTTAACTAATAATTAATTATTAAAGTTAAAGAAATATCAAATAAGGCAAAACTTTAAAACGAAAATATATCCTTTCTATTCATCCCTAATTTTTTCGAAATAAAATATAGCCGATGTTACTCAAGAATAATGTAGCTTTCTACTGGTGTAAGAATTTTAAAAATCGGTTCAGTAATTCCAGAGATTACCCCCCTACAAACAAACTCACAAAGTTTATCTCTTCATAAAATTAGTTTGTGCTGGAACATATAATATTTTTCAAGCAGTGGCGCTGATTCTGTTGTTTCGCTAAACTAAATTTAGAGTATCTGCATCCTCTTCTTGTGAATATTGCTAAAAAAGGACGGAACATGAATTTTACATTTAGAGACTTTAAATTTTAGTGCACGCTCATCGATATAAATGACAAGATATGCCCAAGCGAACAAAAATTTTCACGGTTTTGGAACCAAATAAATCAGCGCCACCTCTTAGATACTAATGAACAACCTGTTTGAAATTCAGACGTCACTGAGGTTGCATTGGTGCTAAATAAACATTTTAGGACCAATGAATCGGTGCCATTTTGCTTGCTCAATGGCCCTGTCCTTACGTAGTAAATTAAAATTAAAACTGTCAAACTATGTCTGCCCTTTTCTTATTATATTAGTAAGACTAGCTGACCCGGCGAACTTCGTTCCGCCTAACAGTCGATTCAAATTTTTTTTTTTTTAAATATCAATTCACTATCAGAAATTGTAAAATCCCCACGATTTAGGACTTCAGTACTTTGCAGCATCAGGATTGAGGAGTTAGGATCCGAAGTTCAATGATGTAGCCTATGCTTGGTACTTAAAATAATTTTGCATCATCCGCAGTTCCTGAAACATTATAGTTTAGGAGTGCTGTACCCTACATCATCAGGGTTGAGGAGTTGAGACTTGAAGTCTGAGAATAAAGTCGTTGCTTGGTACCTACAATATGAATTCACTATGAACACTTCCTGAATCTTGATAACTCAGGCGGGCAGTAACCCTGCAGCATCAGGATTAAGGAGTTGAATCCAGAATTTTTTATGTGACCACCAAGAAAACTTTTTTTGTTGATTTAAAAAAAAATATTTGCAAATCGGTCCAGAAACCTCGAAAAAATCAATGTAGAAAAAAGAACCACCTCCTTTTTGACAGTCGGTTAAAAACCGATGACCTTGAAATATTTACGGAACAATTTTTAAAATATCCCCTTTCTAACAAAAAAAGAATGAATGAAATCGGACTAAGCGTGAATGAATTACAACTCAGTATACATTTTAACTTTCATCCCCTCTCCTACGGGAACCATGCTGAATTTCAGGATAAAAAGTATCCTATATTCTTCCTCATAGTATAACCTCAAATCGTACCAAGTTTCATTGGAATCCATTCAGTAGTTTCAGCGTGATGCGCGGCCGTGATACAGACAGACAGACAGACAGACAGACAGACAGACAGACAGACAAAAATGAAAAAAATTACAGTTTTGGGTTCCGTATCGATTATAGAGTGCCCTCGAAAAAAAAATTTCAAAATATCTTCAATGTACAGAATTTGACCTGTTACAGTTTTATTATAAGTATATAATATATATATATATATTGATATATATATATATATATATATTGATTGATGTACAGAATTTGACCTGTTACAGTTTTATTATAAGTATTGATTGATGAAGAGGATGCGAATGCTCTAAAATTTAGTTGTGCTCAGAATCAGTACCACAAAATTATTTTCCAATGGGGAAACAACTAACAAGCGATACCTACAAAATAAACTGTAAGTTAATTAAAACCAAAAGTGAAGTTAATTTCCTTAACAGCTTTATTTGATTTATTCAGCAACACCAGAGCTATTTAGATGCTACAATTAAGCGGTATTGTCCGAACCAGATGCAGGTAGCCATTTATCATTCGCGTTACGTTAAGCTACTCTTTGAAATAATTAAATTCTTAGTTGTATCGCGCTTCATGGATTAAGACATAAGCGATGGCGTGGAAGCATAATACTTTTAGGTTATCCGTATCTCCAGGGAAAAAACAGGATCACTTTGTTGTCTTGCTGTCAGTCAAGAATTATGACTCGTCAATGGAATGCCTGTGCCTCCCCCGTTGATCTAGAATCGTGAAATTTGTTAGGAATTTTTAACCCGTCCCGTGAGGTGTTGTAGGACATCTGGGAGAAGTGAAGCTTCTTTGTCTCGGTCACACATGATATGACAAATAATACGCGCTGCCCAGTCATTAATCTATTTGTATTATGATCTCTTTCGCTCACTTATACCGACAATAATCATAGAACAGGTGCGTTTTATCGCCATGTTTTTGACCGTCACGTGTCACGCATTATAAGACGAGATCTGAGACGAATGTGTGGATAAGCAAAACGCGTCTCCACTCAACACTCATGTGAATATGTAAGTGGACATTTAAATGTAACATGTGACAATTAAATTTTTCTTTTATGCCCGTAGTAAGAGTAAGGGTTCGTAAAGAAATTGGCCGTAAAAAAACTATGTTTGTGCCCGCTGCCTCTTATATCTTATACACTCGGAAAGATACACAAAGAATTTTGCTTCAATGCGCCTCAACAATATTCAGTAATAGACCGTGACATTCTGGATAAAACAATTAATTGAAATTCCATTTCACTTTATTCTAATCCATGTCGCTTACATTAAGGGGTAACATAACATACGTATTATCCAGTCGTTTGTTTGGTTGTCACATTTCGCAATCTCTTTTGCCATACACGCTATAAGCTTCGCTCCAAAAAAAATTACTCGCTGGCTCTTACATCTTGAATGTGCGCAAAGATACACAAAGCACTACGCTTCAACGCGTCTCAACAATATTCAGTAATAGACCGTAATTGTTTTGTTAAGCTCCTTTGTTGCACTGACATTCTGGATTAAACAATTAATTGAAATTCCATTTTAGTTATGATACACTTAATTTTATTCAATCCCTCTGTCAAGATCCTAGGGCCGCTCTTTCAACATTGTTTATATGCAAATCCCTTGGCTGGTAGTGTGATGGATATTAATGGGGTTGTTGGAACATTTGATTAGGGTTTCATGTTCTCACATGTAAGTAAATTATTATGAGTTAAGGCTTAACGCTTTTGAGATCTAAATTACATGGTTTATGTTCACCTGCCATTGTGAGACTTGCTCTTTGATCAGCCTTAGCTTTAGCCGTTTTGTATAATTTCAGAAGGGGTTTCATTTTGTGCTACAATCAACAAATAACATAAATCACTCAAACTAAGCATGTGTAAAAATTTCTTCAGTATATTTTATAATGGATAGCTACAACAATAGGCTCACTTTAAACATTATGCAATGGAACTGCCAGTGTGTTTTAGTTTTACGTTTAATTATGGTAATTTACTTTGTAACTATGGGGCTGGCATAAAGGTTATCTGTAAAAGCCCCTTACAAAATATTAGATTTAAAAAAAAAACTACAAGACGTGACGTATAGGGAAATTGAACAGCAAAAATAAAAGTAGTCAAGTCCGAGTCCGACTCGCACTTGAAGTGTTTCGTACCATCGTACAAGATATTATGACTACACTATGTGTACCTACTTTATATTTTTTTAGTTTATGAGATATCCTGCTGACAGCCGGACAGGGAAGGCTTATAGTAAGTACAGAATTTTATATCTTACTAGCTTATGCTGGCGACTTTGTCCGCGTGGACTACACAAATTTCACCCCCTTAGGGGTTGTATTTTCAAAAATCCTTTCTTAGCGGATGCCTACGTCATAATAGCTATCTGCATGCCAAATTTCAGCCCGATCCATCCAGTAGGTTGAGCTGTGCGTTGATAGATCAGTCAGTCAGTCAGTCACCTTTTCCTTTTATATATTGAAGATTTTATTCTTCATAGTTCTCAAACACTCGTATTGATAAAAACATACGATACAGTCCATTTGGATATTGAAAACTTTTTTACCGAGATTTATTGAATACCAACTTTTTTCTCTAACAAAGTGCCCGTTCGCATAAGTACCTAAGTACAAGATTGAGAAACATATTTGAATACTTGACTCACGTAAGAACCCTCACAACCCTTTTTAGAGAAGGTATTCAGTGATCGCAACTTGACATCTTTCAGTGAGATGAGACAAATTCTAAGTAACGTATGTAACATGAATACGTTCCTTTGGGGTTGTAGGGTTACTGAGAGTTTTATATCGAAAAGTATAAAAGATTTATAGAATTTAAATAAAAAGCTTTGAAGTACGGTTTCATCATTGGATACGTAACCCAGGAAATTCAAATAACCTACTTAGTTAATGCAGGGTGTAACCAGAACGCTAGCAAAAACAATACCAATAACCATTTGCCTCATTTTGTAGTTTTAACCCGCAATGCATAGTGTGCGAAACGGTGGTCAATGCTCCGCCTACGACGCGGCATTGACTCCGAGTGGCCTAGTTCCGGAACGTTCGTTGAACTCTAGCGTCAGTCAGATGTTTTATTTGCAACTAGCTTATGCTCGCGACTTCGTCCGCGTGGACTACACAAAATTTCGAACCCCTATTTCACCCCCTCAAGAGTTGAATTTTCAAAAATCCTTTCTTAGCGGATGCCTACGTCATAATAGCTATCTGCATGCCAAATTTCAGCACGATCCGTCCAGTAGTTTGAGCTGTGCGTTGATAGATCAGTCAGTCAGTCAGTCACCTTTTCCTTTTATATATTTAGATAATTGGTAGCGGGCGTCTCCGTGGGCGAGTATCGGTAGAACTCGTGGCGGCCTCGGTACCACTTGACGGAGAACAAGTACCAGGGAGGCAGAAGAGGAAGTAGCTATCCTTTTCACACTTACGTCAACATTGATTCCAGCGAAAGGGAAGATCTTGGTAGCGGGCGTCTTCGTGGGCGAGTATCGGTAGAACTCGTGGCGGCCTCGGTACCACTTGACGGAGAAGCAGTACCAGGGAGGCAGAAGAGTAAGTAGCTATCCTTTACACACTTACGTCAACATTGATTCCAGCGAAAGGGAAGATCTTGGTAGCGGGCGTCTCCGTGGGCGAGTATCTGTAGAACTCGTGGCGGCCTCGATACCATTTGACGGAGTACAGTGGTGCGTCAGTCAGCTCGTACAAGCAGGCCAGTGTGACGTCAGAGCCACGCTGCACCACTGGCGGCGATATCCGCAGGTCTATTGCTCGGAGACCACCGATGGCTGGGAAAGAAAAAAATATTTAACATTTGGGGGTTACACACTGACATCAAAGTCAAATAATTTATTCGAACTAGATACTATGCAGTTACAACCCATCGGAAATATCTGCGGACCTGGCTTAGTGACGTCACGCAACGCGCTTGCGTTGGCACCGGTACTTTTTTTTTTTTTTTTTTTCGGGGGAGGAAAAAATCCCTCCGGACTTCTGCCTGCTGGCAGGGTGTGTCCGACTCGCACGGACTAAAATAACCTCCCCATGTCTACCAAGGTGAGCACGGAACTGCGTAAGCATTACTTCGTGCTGACCTCCTAAATTTCTAACTTCTTCTTTTCTTCTTTTTCCCGCTCTTCTCTTCTTATCATTATAGCCCGCAGCATTTGGCTATATCGTTGCCAGGCGTCCTCGCTCGACAGCATGCGCGCTATAAGGTTGCGGGCATTCACACCCTCCGCGTCTGTCGATCCTAGCGCTTTTGACCTCAGATCGGCACAACCAGGACATTCAAAGATTGCGCACCGGTGCTGGATAGGCGAAAACGGGCAAGATGTAAGGAAGCGCGAGGGGAAGCGCATTCCAGCGAGGTGCGCAGATATTTACGACGAGTTGTATGTACACGTTTTGATTTTCGTCGCATCTTGGGCTCAAAATGTTCTCAGCTCAACGTTAGTTCGGTTTTTTTAGTTAGTTTTTTTAGAGGAACATAGTGGGACATTTCAAAGGTTCCGTACCCGAGTGGTGCCAAAGTGCCAATGGTGCTCTATTAGGTATTCACCGGCGGAAGCGACTTTTGATATATGCATCTCTTTCGTTTACACGGAATGTACATTTATTGTGCATTTCTTGAGAGAGAAAATCGCCAATAGTTTGTCGTTTTCTCGCCAGCGCCAGCGGTCGGACCACTGCCTAAAAAGGAATAAGGCAAAAAAAAAACCCGTGACAAAGGAAAATGAAGTTGACAACCTGATTCAAGATGGCGTCCGCATCAGTAACAATGTCTGTAGCCCAACAGTAACCGCAAACAGTCGCTAATCCCGCAGGAACCCTGTCTTATGCTCAAACTTAACTAAAAGCGTCTCAGTCTCGCATAAATTTGCTCAAGTAAGAAGTTATTTAGGACAGGGAGTTTATCCCTCCTTCTTTTTGTTAACATCGTGCAGACAACCTTACTCAGCGAAACTGTTAAAATTTAAACTATGACGATAAACTCAATGTGGAGTCTTGTGGCTTTCCTAGGGCCTTCGGTGGTCTAGACAGCAGCTGGGTTGTCATTCCAAAAGAACGCCTTTCATAACATTCACCTGCAGCTCGATTGCGGTAGAATGACAATGTCGCGATCGTAATCATCTCTGATTGGTTGATGCTCGCTCACTATTGGCTACAATGCATTGTTGCAACAAGAATAGCACAAACTCAGCCAATCATAACAATTGAGATTGTAATAATGGTTGATGCAAATTTTACGAAATCGCCCTACAGTTACTATCAAGTTGCACCTCTAAAGAAATTACACTCATTACGAAGTAGTACTTAGAAATTCTTTGATTACACTTCAAAATCATTTTTTAATTTCATAGCTCCATATTGAATATTCCATTGTTGAGTTGCCATATTTGTGCTTAAAAGCATATTACACAATTGAAGATTATCTAAATGATAAAAGAGCGTGGATTTGACCTGCAGCTCGTTCCGGCAACGCACAAGACTGCAAATACTTTTTTATACATGACATAATATTATTGTTTATCAAATATTTGAAAAGAGCATTTCTTGCCGAGTTTCTTGCTGGTACTTCTCGGTAGTAATGGCATTCCGAACCAGTGGTAGATGCATCCGACTATTCGAAAGCACTTTTGAAAGGTTACTTGAATAAAAAATATTTATTACTATTATTATTAAAGGCCCGAGGCGTAGAATGCAAAGCAACAATGATGGAGCACTATAGGAAGAAAATTGTTGTTTTGTGAGAGGAAAGGGTCTGCAAAGTCCTTAATAGAATAACACTTGAAATACAACTAGAACTTTAAAAAGAGTTTCTTTTGAAATATAAATGCGAAAACTTTCCTATTGTTAGAGGATTGTAAATTTTCTCTTTGAATGGATGGAAAAAATGCGAATGGGAATTTTAAGCTGTTGTATTAGCTATGGGTAATAATGCAATAAAAGTTGAAGGAATGTATTATGGGAATGAATGGAAATATTGATTAGGTATTCATCATCAAGCCATCACCGGCTCACTCCTGGGTACGGGTATCCTCTTAGAATCAGAAGGATTTGGCCATAGTCCACCACGCGGCCAGGTGCGGATTGGCAGACTCCACACACCTTTGAGAACATTATGGAGAAATCACAGGCATACAGGTTTCCCCACGATGATTTCCGTCACTGATTGCTTAAAATACACATAACTACGGAAACTTTACGAAAAGTTAGAGAAAGTGCGAGCGTGCCCGGGATCGAATATAGTACCTTATATATTATGGAAGTCAATTGAATGAATGCAATATTGATTAAATACCTACAGTCAGATTACAACAAGCTTTTTATATGAAGCAGATTTTGCAGATTTGATTTGGATTAGACCAAATGATTTCTGTGCAGCAAAATATTAAGCAAGGTATCTATTGCAAGATGGTTACTAATACACTCACAAAAGTCTATCGAGAAATCGAATAGAAGTTGCAAATTTTGCTGCTGATCTGTGCAAAGTGTCATTGATGGTGTGTGAAGCAGCTTCCACTCCTCGCTTACCATAATCAACCTATTTCCTCAGCGGATATTCGTACTCGTAAACAAACACGATTCATGGAAAAAATGGCTCCAAAGGGACATATTAAAGGTACTTTGCGGCTGCCCCCAGCAAGGGGTCAATCTAAATTGCTGATAAAAAAGCTCACAATTTCAAACAATATTTATACAACCATTTGCTGGCACGCTTAAAGCCAAATATTGCTCAAAAAAAGAGAAAATAGCAATAAAAATACGCTTTATCGCAAAGTTAAATGAAATGCAAAGAATAATGTGCCTTCATCGCCCCAAAAAACCACCTTGCATTGAAGATAATTGAGACCTTTTGTTGGATAATCAACCTTATTCTTCTGGAAATAGGAGCTGGCGAATTTTTTAAGGTAGAAGTGAAAATTACCGATGGTTCTACGTTACGGGACACGGTGTATTTTTAATGGAATTCATTAGGTGATATTTCTTTGGGGGAAAAGGTTTGTGCACTTTGAGTTGTAAATGGGACACCGTTCCCCCACTTTGTGTTATGTAAATGCTTTTTGGCTGTCCGAACTGTTCTTGGACTTGTGATAAAAGTTTCACTGCGCGGTACAACGACTGTTTTTGAGAGCTTTTGTCTAGACTCTAGACTCAATGAGATACTAGACGTTTTTATAGACATTACTTGTCAAAGGGCAATTTAGAAAGGAATTTATTTAAGATTGTGTATTACTTGAAAAGTAAACGTTACTAAGAAAAATCAAAACTGTTTGCTGGATCAAATGTTTTAGGTATTTACTATAAAATAATTGCCTTGTTAAAAATATAAAACATACCCAAAAATATTTTCTAAAGAATGTGCTAATTTTATACACAAATAAAATCTTAAAATAAAAGTCTAACACGAATTATTTAATACTAAAAATATCTGACTTGGCACATAATATTTATATTGAAATATTTCTCTTGAGTACCTACTACAGAGAACCTGCTAAATTTTGGTTTTAACATGACTCTTATTTATTAAATTCTCCCAGAACTTGAACGTTACCAAGCGGTTTTAAAACACGCCGCGTTGGCCTGTTCGGTGATGCAAGATTTAACGCCCGACGCAAAGATAGGGGTGTTTTAAGTCTAACGTGTGCACCTACATGAGTCTCTCTGTGGCATCGTAGCTCCCAAACGGATGAACGGATTTTAATTTAGATATTTTTCTTTGAAAGGTTACTCGATCGAGAATGTTCTTAGAACAAGCATGCTCCGTAGAACAAGCGTTTATCTTTCTACTTCCTAAAACTGCAAGCACAAATAATTAAAATTGTCATTCTTTCCAAATTCACATTTTTTACAACAATTAAACGAATGTATATGTCACAATTTCCGAACGTGCGCCTACAGCGCCAACTACGTTAAGAAGAAAAACTAATGTTGTCAGACGCCTCTCTGCAACGCGTGCACCGCTGCATCGCAAATAATCGCAAATATGATTCGCACATAATCCGACGCGGTGCGAATCCTCAATTTCGGCAACGTTGTGCCATCGACTCATCAATCATCGCCACCAGTACTAAAAACGCCGCTATGGAGTCCTGCACGGGGTACCCCAAAGGATATCAAGCAGTCCTCGCCTCAGCACAACGGTAAGTGACGGTTACATTCGTTACTTCCTGGCCTAAAGCTAAATCTACGCAACACTTGTGATTCAAGAAAATCTTACAATTCTTTTGCACTGAATCTCCGTAGGTATGATTATTCATTATTGATTATGAACGATACTGTTATCGGAGTCAAAGTGTCGTAAAAATGTCGTTACTGTGTCGATAAAGGCCAAAATCGCGTGTCCCATCGGTTAGTGCCTTTATCTGGCTAGGACTGGGCACTTATACCCAAAGTTATTGGCTTCGTACGCAAAACAAAGCCATAAATACAAGCCGCACGAAACTTTCAATACGAGAGTCGTTAGATCGTATATATTATGTACATTCGGAATGGCATTGCGATCTCTCATTGTGAATGTGCAGTTGAAGGAACAAATCTAAATATATAAAAGGTAAAGGTGACTGACTGACTGACTGACAGACTGACTGACTGATCTATCAACGCACAGCTCAAACTACTGGACGGATCAGGCTGGAATTTGGCATTTGCGTTGCGTGTGTCGTGGCGTCTCGCGGCGCGTCGGACCGGACATCTTCGTAAATGAGGCCTAACTTGTAGTGAAATAAAAAACCCTAAAAACTGAATTTACAAAGTAGTTAATTAATAAATAATTCGAAAATTCAAAAGGATTCATCAAATAAAACCGACACAAAAACCACAATTAATAATTGTAAAACGTAAGCGGAATTAATATTTTGAGAACGTCGGGGCTTTATTCCAATTATTTCGGTTAGTCAAAATGTTGGCTTTACAAGTCCTTGTGAACTCTCAGAACGCTACCAGCCCGTAATGTTGATTTTCCGCACCAGACTGAAAGTTCGCTATTGAATATGTTTTTATAGATGCGAAATATGAATGAATGAGACTTTTTAATAGTTTCTCCGTGTGGTCCTGTTTATTTTAACACGACTATTTTAACTTCGCTGGAGAACTGAAATGGAAACGTGGAACGGCAAGTTTTTATTTTCATGATCATCATCATCATCATCATCAACCCATCACCGGCTCACTACAGAGCACGGGACTCCTCTCAGAGTGAGAAGGGTTTTGGCCATAGTCTACCACGATAGCCATGTGCAGATTGGTAGACTTGACACACCTTTTATGTTTTTATTTTAGCTATAGTTTATTTTAAGTTAGACTTATACATTTTCCGCTGCAATCAGACCTGCAGGCAAGTGATGATGCAGCCTAAGATGGAGCACGCTTGCCTATATCTTGACTTGAAGGTACTCATGCTAAAAGTGGGGGGGGAAAGGTGTTAAATAAAGTCCGTAACATTTGTCATATTAGATGATTTATCAAACACACTGTATGAGTTATTATGTAGCCCTTAAATATAAGTTCACCTGTAAAAATTTTTTTTTTTTTTTAAGTGAACCGACTTCACTTCGACGTTTTGTTACAAGTTTCCTAACTGAACTTGTGATCTTGCTTTAAGATGGATCAATCCATGTTGAACAAATTATTTAGAACTTTGAAGTTTCATATAATTTTTCGATATTCAAATACCTACTTGGAGCAATAAGTGAAGAAAAAGAGACCACACAAAGTAAAATATCGCAACGAATTGCACCGGATTAATTTGCAATTACACTCTGTTCGAAATTTATTGATGTTTTAAATCCAACTACAGTACATTTAAACCCAACAGCTTCAATAATGATTTCCAATTTAACGAATACCAGCAAACAAATTCAATTAATAATTCGAATTTTAACATTTAACAATGATTGCTGACTAAAGACTAGCAACTCGGAGTTACCGATTTTTATTTTTCTTCTATTGTTATTATTATTATTTCACATTTCAATATCGTTTTATTCATGATTGTACCTAACTATGCAAAGTTGATTGTTACCAAAATTATAGCTGTTCATCATTTCAAATTATTATTGTGACTGAAAATGCAAATGTACCTAATCATGATCATAAATGATTATAATTTTTAGTTTTCTAAACAAAGACGGTTTACGGCTAAGTTAATCTCAGAGACTTTCGCTTGTGCTGGATATTGTCTTCCACAAATAAAGTTGTAAGCTTATCGTGCATAAAACAATAATTTTAATAATGATCATAATCTACACTTTACTATAAGTAATCATAGTTGTGATCATGATCACTAATACTCACTGACAATACTTACCGACACCATCGAGTCTCGCTGTGGCCGTATAGTGCGGGAAAGTGTGCGCATTTTGTATGACCTCGCAGCTGTAGTTGCCGCTGAGACTTGACGTGAGCCGCGTCAACACTACGTATGTCTCTATTGAGCTTTGTGAATACTTACCGACAACATCGAGTCTCGCTGTGGCCGTATAGTGCGGGAAAGTGTGCGCATTTTGTATGACCTCGCTGCTGTAGTTGCCGCTGAGACTTGACGTGACCCGCGTCAATACTACGTGAGTCTCATTTGAGCTTAGTCTCTGTAACAAATTAAATGTACGTAAATAGACTGCCTAGTGGTTGTGTAACTTTTTAAGTAAACTGACGTAAAACGTGCGTTCTTCGTTCATCCGTAAATCTGTATGCTGAGTGTAAGTTTTAAATTTGAATTTTGTACCTTTTTAAGGTTTTTGAAATTTGAATACTAGATCTCTAAAAAATTAAAATATGGATAATAATATAAGCAAAGACGGTATTAAAAAAAAATCTAAATCCAAAAATGAAGTCGCGGACATAAGCTATTGAAAAATAGTTTAGGATTACTTACATCAACTCTTATTTCATTTACAGGCCCTACGACTCTCGTGGTAGGGGTTTCTAACGGCGAGTACCTATAGAACTCCTGCGTCCCCCTGTACCACTTTACAGAGTATATTTCGCTTGGGTGTATCTGGTATAGACACGCCATGGTGACGTTTCTACCACGCTGTACCACTCGAGGCTGGATGTGGAGCTCCGTGGTACGGAGACCGCCCGCTTCTGTGGACAAAGGAAAATCAACTTTAATTATATTCAAGTTAAAATCAAGATCATAGTTTTCATTATATCCATACGTAATAAAACGTATAGTTCTTGCATTTCATGAAGGCCACTGACTCATGCTTGTGTTTAAGTCGTATCGGTATACGTGTAAGGTATACTAAATGTGTGCATTTGACAACCCTTCACCACACGAGTAGATATATAGACCAGAGGGGAAGCTTCATACTAGCGGCTGGCTGTAGGTTCACTCACCCTAGCGCAGCTCACGCACACCACGACGTGTCACGGACGCTCCGTTTGCCGCCAAACTGGGCGCACGGAGCGTCCGTGGCACGTCGTGGTGTGCGTGAGCTAGTGTGAAGCTTCCCCTCTATAATATCTACTCGTGTGCCTTCACCGCCCGTTGCCCGCGACTGATTGGTCCGACATGCACGCACACTTATGCAATAACCATTTAAACGACGTTATCACAAGTAAAGTTCAGTAGCCTTCGTGAATTGCAAGAACTGTACAGAGATAGCTTGTGTTCCGGAATCTTACGGCTACTTTTTGTCTGGAAAGTCAAAGAGTTCCCCCGGGATTTTAAAAAGTCTAAATCGTGGATTAAGTCATCATCATTTAGTACAGAAAATATGTTTGCGTCCAGGAGATGAACCCAGGCTTCTTTTTATCCTGGAAAATCAAAGATTTCTACAGAATTTTTTACAACCTAAATCCATGTGGATGAAGTCGTGGTCATAATCTAGTTTAATCATATAATTTAGGCATCAAGAGTTTTCTTTCGAAACAATGCAAATACCTAGTAAATAGTAATTAATTCCCGTTATAATTAACTATTAACTAAAGTCCTGTTTACAAAGTTATAAGGAGCTTAATTATATGCTTCGCGAATCACGATATAGGGTTTTCCTCACGCGCTTATCACGGCTGGGTGTTTTAGAAATAAACATAGATTTAGCGTTCCGGTACGACGCTGTGTACCAAAGGTGTATAGGTTTAATAAAAACTGCTATACCCCTTCCAGGTTAGCCTGCTTCCATCTTAGACTGCATCATCACTTACCACCAGGTGAGATTGCAGTAAAGGCTAACTTGAGTCTAAATTTAAAAAAAATTGTGGCAATATCACTTTAATTTTTTTTTCTTTTTTTTCTTTAATTATATAATTAAGAATAAAATCTATCTCTAGTCTATAAAACATACAGAAAAATTTATCACTAAAAAAAAAAAAAATATTTACAAAAAATATACGCCGTCCAAATGGTCATTTATGGGCATTGTGCCCAAAACACTGGCGCTATTACCTCGCTGAACGGCAAGGCTCAACCGTTGAGCGAAATAAGCACCAGCTCTTGGGTCACCAGACGCGTGGATCAGCTTTTGGGACACGACGTTTATAAAAGCTTTCGTGTCCGATGACCATGGGCCCAGAGTCTCAAACGCAAGCGCCGCAAATACATAGTCCTTACTAATGACTGAGTATTTACGGCGCTTAAGCTCTTGAGCTGCCTCGGCTGCTGCAGCCGCTTTTTGGCACGTGCCCGATAAATGGGACGCTGCCAACGTGTCGACGCAGGTCGCATCCCACACCAGCGCACGCCCCATCGACCATGGTACTATAGTCATCCCATCTGGCCTCTTGCCGTCATCCCTGAACAGGCCAGAAGGTTCTAGCTGAGCTGGGATAGAGGCAATGGCCAGAGCGCGACTTACTCACTTTAATTGTTTGTTTTATTTAATTTTAAAGTTCAAGCGCTCTTAATACAGGATGTAACCAGAATTACGCTAGCAAAAACTTAGCGTTATTGTTATAATACCTAAACACAATCTAATACCAATAACCATTTGCCTCATTTCGTAGTTTTAGTGTTAGTATTTTTCAAACCAGCAATGTAGGTATAGCGTGCAAAATTCGGGTCAATGCCCCGCCTACGACGCGGTATTGACTCCGAGCGGCCTACATCCGGAACGTTTGTTGACCTCTAGCGTCAGTATCTAGATGGTTTATTTGCAATATATTATCGTGAAATTTTACAAAAAATAGGTTTTTTTTGTGGTATCATAAATCTCTGATCATCAATTCTATCACCTGTCTTCGTTTTTGCCAGCCTTCTGGTTACACCATGTATTATGAAAAACCCTTTAGGTACTGTGTGACATCCTTTGCGAATATTCTAATACCTAAGTCCGTTCAAAATTGTTTTCCACTCAAGACATACGAAAACAAAACTTCCCAGACGATTAAAAAGACCAACTTTGGAGATTAGTTGGCGATCCTTTTACTTGGAGGATCTATATCCCACAGGACGGTTGTTCTTTCGAGTAGATAAACAAACAGTGTGCCCGACTGTCAAACTCTCGTATTTGGAGTTCTGCCAGTGTTGCTATTTTCAAAGTTTAACTTAACCATCGATTTTGGTGTACAAGTCCCGCAAACTGCTAATGCACGTGGCAGCCATTTTATTGACGTCAGCACTAGACTGAAGTTTCGAGCTGATGGTATATTCTTATTTCGGCTGTCGTCAAAATGACGTCATTTTGACGTCACAATGACATCATCGTCACACACGACGACTGTGTCTAAAGTGGATAACGATTGATAGGAGTGCGGACGGCGCTGCAGCTGTTCGTTGGAACATGTTAGTACGAAGTGCCCCATCTAGTGGAACATTTATATCGCTGGCTCTTTTCAAGTCGAGCAGATAAAGAAAACAGACTGCTCAAATGTGGAACCCGTATTGGAACGGCGTCAGTGCTCCTGTTGCGACGTGATTAAAGGACAAACCAACAAATCAACAAACAAACACACTTTCGGATTTATAATAAGGGTACTGACATGATAAGGGTACTAATTAGCTTTAGTACCTTGCTTAGCTTGGGTAGTTTAGTGAGGTATTTTGGCTTAAATGCTCAAGTGGAGGAAGCGTAGGGATAACCAACTCACAGATATAACATGTGAAGCATAGCAAAATTTATAAAATAAACATTTTGCTTTCTTTTCTATCTTTCTACTCTAACTCTAAGCTAAGTATGTTCTAACTTATCTATATTCGTCGAAACGGACTCTGTCTAAAGTGGATTACGATTGATAGGAGTGCGGACAGCACTGCAGCTGTTCGTTGGAACATGTTACTACGAAGTGCCCCATCTAGTGGAACATTTATATCACTGGCTCTTTTCAAGTCGAGCAGATAAAGAAAACAGACTGCTCAAATGTCGAACCCGTATTGGAACGGCGCCAGTGCTGCCGTTTTAAAGCTTGATGAGATCTCTCTATTGCCGCGCTGTGCAGCAAAATAACTAATGGCACAAAATAAAAATCTATAAACAGCTGCACAAATTGATTATGGCTTAATGAATTTTGTTCGGTTTTTTTACAATTTGTCACCATCGTCCTTTAAAAAGCAGTGATTGAGTTTTTGCAGTTATGTAGGACTAGCTGATGCCCGCCACTACGTACCTACCAACGCGTAGATTTAAGTTTTTGAAAATTCCATGGAAACTCTTTGATTTCTCGGGATAAAAGTAGCCTATGTCACTGGCCAGGACTTTATTAAATATACCCATGCAAAAAATCACGTCGATCCGTTGCTCCGTTGCGACGTGATTGAAGGACAAACCAACAAACCAATAAACCAACAAACAAACACACTTTCGCATTTATAATATGGGTACTGATAATATGGTTACTGATATCCTTTAGAATAATTTTTTTTCGTAAATTGACGCTTTATTAGTGGGCCGTACCTCAAAATGAAAAACGGAACCTTTTTAAGATCACTATTCTGTCAAGAAAAATTCTTTTTTAGTGGTCTTCACTTTTGAAATGTGACTTGTGGCTTTTAAACTGGAGGTAAGTTGATTGGAATCGACTTCACCATCGGCATCAATTTGAAATGAACTATTTAATATACTAAAGTTAATATGAAACTCAGGAAAGTTTCTCTACCTCTATATGCAACGTTCAAAGGCAACGCAAGTTAGAATAAGGTAACAAATACAAGAAGGAAGTATATTGCAGAAGCAATTTAAATAATTTAGTTGATTACTGTTTGTCGGTAGACGCTACCTACCTCTGGGTCTGGGAACACTGACAATAAGCACCATTTATTAGGGTTCCGTACCTCAAAATTGCAGGGTAACCAGTAGGTAGGAACAATGATAATGTACCTAATGCGGGGATTTTTTTTTTTTTTTTTTTTAATTCAGATACAAGTTAGCCCTTGACTGCAATGTCACCTGGTGGTAAGTGATGATGCAGTCTAAGATGATAGCGGGCTAACCTGGAAGGGGTATGACAGTTTTTATTAAACCCATAATGTAAGGGTGGTAAATTGGGCGGAATAGAAATATACCCGGATACGGAATAATCTACCACCTTACAAAGATTAGAGGAAAAAAAAAAATAATTTTAATTTACTTTACTTGATCTATCTACCTAGTAAAGAATAGAAGCTAGCCGTCGACTCCCTTGTAATGTATATGAGGTGTTATAAATGAAATTTGCTAGATGTTAGGCAAAATTGTTTTTAATGTAACTTTTACCGGGGTCGCTTAATACAAAATGATGGCTAATAATGCTTAGTTATTCTAGCTTAATGCCAAGACTTAATTTAGATACATTAGAATGCCTTAGGTAGATAGTACATAAGATCTATGTTTTAAATTTAAGATGCCATTGGCATGGAATAGACAATGACACAGTAAAATTCATAAAATTGTTTCAAAATAAAAGCTCAGTAGTAAAGACAGGGTTCTTACTGTACACATACACTAAGAAGGTTCACTAAACTGTTGCAGGATACAAACATTTGCTTACTTGTAGGTGCGAAGACTGCAAGGTAGCTGGACGGCATCGGCCAAGATCCAAAACTCAATTTATTTGATTCTTCACAACCGAAATGTTTCATTACAAAGATTTTCACCAAGTCTTATCCATAGCAATTAAGTTGTCAACGTGAATGTGCAAAAGAAATAAATACGAAAACCGAAAACGCAAACGGAAAACTAAAACGGAAAACTGAAGCTAAACGTAAAACGTAAACGTAAACGTAAACCCTGTAACAAAGAAAAACAAGATTATAATTTGTGCTGTGTGAAAATTTCGACACGTGGAATTTTCCGATCAAACACAACTCACCTATTGAACTCCTAGCCACCAATGGTTTTCAGAAGTCCACCCAACCCATTATCCTCATTTATTTGGGAAGTTAAAATAACTGGAACTGAAAGAAATCATAAAATTAGGATTTTCTCTAACCAAACCGCCATTTTGTCGAATCCACATTACTTGATTTTTCACTCACCATAACTGATGAAACATCGAAATACGTTAGGATGACTAAAATTTATAACTATTGTATTTTCCCAGGCGAAGCCATGGGCGAAGAGAAGTGAGATTTTCCTGGAACGAAAAAAATTCGTCTTCACATGTTGACTCCAGGAAAATTCTAAATCTCATCAATCGGTGTTGCCAGACGCAACCCGAGTGTGGCCGCTCTCATTTAGTTTGATCATGAAGCCAATTCATTTTTGAATATTTGCGGAACCTAAGGATATATTATAAGAACCGTTTTGTTAATGACTTAACAATAAACAAATGATATTATGGTTTTATTTAATTATTTTGTTTTATTTTTACGACAATTGACAACGAAGCAAACGCCATCTATTGTGGCTCGAATGAACTCTGAACATCGACCCACGCGTAGTTCTGCACCTTGATGCTAGGTGGCACCAACATACTTTGAACAAAATAGATTTTAATTAAAAGCGAAACGCTAATTAGTAGTTCAAAATTTACAACGTCACAATACTTCCCCTCCTACGAAAAGGTTCAACAGGTTGAACCACGCTGCCCTCAGCGTCATCCAACAACTACTAACAATTTGCCTGAAACAAACAAACAAAACAAAAAAAAAAAACACAGAAGTTACGCGTGAACGCACATCTACTACTAACAAGGAAAATTGTCTAACAAAATAAATATACTGAAAACAGTGTAAGGTTTTATACATTATACTTAACTACACAACCCTAACTTCTAAAAAGAATATATACAAAAAAACTTCATGGTGTCTAAGACACTTGAGTGGAAACATCTTGGCATCATTCTTCAGCTGACTGGTAGAATGCGTCTAGGCCTACGGTGGTTCACTTTTTTAAACTACCATCGTAATATTTGTTACTCAACAAATACGGAAAATCTGGTTGTGAACGGGTCCATCTGATATGGCAACCGTTCTCTATCCCATTCGGAAAAATAAAACCGAATCAAAATCGGAATATGAGAAAAAAAAAACGAAATAACTCTCCTAGAAAATAGATCTCGGAACAGAATCGGAAAAATAACAGAAATGATCCATTATCTAGAAGGAAAACGAAAACAAAACACAAAACCCCCCCCTTTTCGTTATCCCCAAAGTACGATATTTGCATTTTTACTTTCTCAACCGGTTGGTCTACCACAAGCATTCCAATCATCACATATTCATCCCTACATACATCCACTACATTCCTCCTCAACTGAACCATGGTAATGTAACTGTTAACTCAGAACATCACTACACTCATTCAAATTCCTAATTGAATATTGATAACTTAAATATTCAAACAGTTTAGACCAAACTAAGTAATGGCAAATATCTACTTCTTAATATCCTTAATATGCCAAGTGCCTATTGGGTGGTTGTCAGCTACTCTAACTAGTTCATAAACCAAAGGTGACAAAACCTTGACAACCCTGCACTTTTCATACTTAGGTGCCAGCTTAGCTGTGAAAAAATTTGTAGCGTCGCTTTGTGGATAGGTCTTTTTCCACACTATGTCCCCAACAGAATAGCTTGCAGACCTACGCCTTAAGTTGTAATGCGTTGCATACTCTGCATGAGCCTGAAACAAATTTCTCCTAACCTGACCAAATATGTCCTCCAAAGATCCAAACTTTCCTGCGTATTCCTCCCTTGGAATTCCGGCCTCGTACTCCTTATCCGTGTCCTTATAGAAGGAACCATTTAAAACCGGTTCTCTAGCGTGGACAAGGAAGAACGGGGAGAATCCAGTGGATTCATTAACCGCACTGTTTATGGCGAACTGGACCTTGTACAGGTTTTCGTCCCAGGACCTGTGGTTATCTTTCACAAAAGCGGCTACAGCAGTCATAACAACCTTATTGTACCTCTCAACAAGGTTAACTTGCGGAGTGTACAGTGGTGTGTAGTGTAATTTCGGAATATTATAACGCTTAATGAGATTACGGAATTCAGATCCTGTAAATTGGGACCCATTGTCCACAATCACAGTCTCTGGAACACTATGGTTCAAAAATACAAAATTCTCTAGCGCTTTAACAACAGCGGCACCTGTGGCACGCCGTAACGGAAACAACATTGTATATTTCGAAAAACAACACGTCACCACAAAAAGAAATGTAAATCCTGATTTAGACCTAGGCAAAGGTCCGACTAAATCAGCCGAAATGACCTGAAAAGGTCTCTCGCAGACTTTAGGCTTCCCTAGCAGACCTGGAGTGGCTGATGTCGTGTGTTTATACGCAGAGCAAGTATCACAATTCTTAACGTACTCAACCACGTCCTTATACATACCACGCCAAAAATATCTGAGGGATAATCTGCGATGAGTTTTGAACACACCAAAATGACCTGCAGTTGCATCTGCATGGTTTTGTTGCATAATTCTAAGGATGTCGTTCTTGTGGACTACCTCTTTCCAGTCGAACTCACTGAGAAGCTGGTATTTACATTTACTGTAACGATATAGTTTATCGTTCAAAATACAAAAATTCGGAAAATTTGCTGGATTGATTTTACAGCCATTAAATGTTTTGTCATACCAGTCATCTACCAAAACTTGTTGACTAGAGTTATCATTACGATCACCAACTACATCTACGTGTATGAGTCTCGACAAGGTATCCGGAACTACATTATCACAACCCTTCCTATGTTCGATAACAAAATTATACTGTGATAATCTACAACCCCATCTGGCGAGTCGTCCTGAGGGATTTTCTAAATTTAAGAACCACTTTAGGGATGCATGGTCTGTGATAATTGTGACTGGCTTGGAACCAAAATAAGCCTGAAATTTCTCCACTGCAAAAATCACAGCTAGAGCCTCGCGTTCCGTCGCGCTGTAATTCCTTTCGTTTTTATTTAGGCTCCTACTGACATACGCAATGGGATGATCGCAACCATCGGTTTCTTGCGTTAGCATACCGCCAACACCATATGCAGAAGCATCACAATGTATTTTGAATGGTTTTTCAAAATTCGGTACCGCAAGAACAGGTGCGGTTACCAACGCATTCTTCAATGTATTAAATGCTACCTCTGCCTGTTCGCTCCACTCAAATTTAGGTGCGTTCTTTCCTTTACTCGTTAGTCTATTGAGTGGTGCAGCGATGGTTGAAAAATTCCTAATAAAGCGCCTGTACCAAGAACAAGTGCCTAGGAAAATCTTTACCTCCTGTGCAGTTTTTGGGGTCGGAAAGTTCAAAACTGCGGCAACTTTTCCAGGATCTGTGCGTAAACCAAATTCATCCACTATATACCCTAAATATTTCAAAGAGTTTCGAAAAAAATTACATTTATCAAAATTTATGGATAGTTGAGCCATTTTTAGTTTATCCAGAACTCTGTTTAATAAAATTAAATGGGTTTCAAAATCAGCAGAACAAATAACAATATCATCTATATAACAAAATACTATTCCATTTTCAATATCACTACAAAAATTTTGATTAAATAACTGGTCCATTAACCTCTGCTGTCGTGCTGGTGCACCGCATAGGCCAAACGGCATGACTTTAAATTTGAATAACCCTCTACCAGGAACTGTAAAACTGGTTTTTTCCTGAGAGTCGTTAGCTAACGGAATTTGCCAGAAACTTGAACTTAAATCAATCGATGATAAAAACCTTGCCTCTTTCAAGCTATCTAGAATTTGTGGAATGTACGGTATTGAGTATGAATCCCCCTTTGTCACTGAATTTAATTTCCTGCAATCTAGGCAAAATCTCCAGTCTCCATTTGCCTTTTTCACTAAAATTGCTGGGTTATTCCAAGGGCTTTCACTCGGAGTAACTACGTCCATTTCCAGCATCCTATCTAACTCTTTACTTAAAGCTTCCTTCTTTTCGGGAGGAAGTGGATATTGTTTTATTTTTATTGGCAAGGCATCACCGGTGTCAATAACATGTTCAATTAATTTTGTTCTACCCAATCCAATTTTCTCTGAAGAAATATCTAAAAATTTATTTACTACAGACTGGGCTAATTCTTTCTGTTGAGATGATAAGTTTTCAAAAGAAGTGATGGTATGAATTTGTTTATTATCAATCGCGCAAATATTGTAAAATTGAGAAGGTGCCTTAATTAATTCTAAATTATCAAAAATGCCAGGGGCTAACTGAAATGTTTTCCAAAAGTCACAGCCAAAAATAACATCCGCTATTATAGAGGGTACTACAAAAAATTTTATTATGTGAGTTACGGAATTATAAGTAATCGGAATAAACATATAACCCATGCAATCAAGTTTGTCTCCATTTGCCACTGAAAATGTGGTATCAATACTGCTATGCAATTTATAACCGAATCTCAAAAAAACCTTGTGCGCCTGGTTACCCAAAATTGACGCGCAAGCACCGGAATCTAGTAAACCTGTAATCTCAAAACCGTCAACAAAAACCTTTAAATGTGGCCTAAAGTCTCGTTTATCCACTGAATACAGAACTGTGTCAGGTAAAAGGGATGTTTTGTTGTTAATGACCAAGTTCTTTACTTGTGTCTCTGCACAGTTCTTACTAATTAGTTTTTTGAATTTTTGTCCGGAGCGGGTTTACTAATCGCCTTTTTACTACAACTTGGACATGTCTTTACTGTAAAGTTCTGACGTCCACACGAAAAACATCTAATAAATTTCGGAACTGTCCTGCAAAATTTAAAGGAATGGTTACCCTTGCCGCACTTGTAACATAGTTGTTTATTTGTTTTCGTAAAATCAGTGCCTTTACTTGTATCAACCTTAGGTGCAGGTGTGACTGAAAGTGTGTTTATCTGTTTTGTCACTTGTTTGTAAGCAAACTCTGAACTTAAAGTTGCCTTAGTGTTAGTAGGCTCAGAAAATAAGGCGGAACGCTGCCTCGCAGCCTCTAGTTTGCGACACTTTTCCTTCAACATTGCGACAGACTTAATGTCAACAAGAGCTAATTGTTCTGAGTAAAAAGGGCGAATATTATGTAATAAAATTTGTAACTTTTGTTCTTCGGAAAGTGGTGTTGACAACCTTGAAAACATGCCAAACATTACAGCGAAATAGATAGACACAGGTTCTTCAGAGCCTTGTGTTCTTGCTCGAATTTCACCTAGCAACCTGTAGTCATAATCTACTGCATCAAATTCCTCTAAAAATAAAGTTCTCAATTCTGACCAAGACGAAACTTGACATTTGTTGCCTCTGTACCATAACAATGCTCGGCCTGTAAAAAGATGAAATGCAGAAACAAATAATTTTCCATCTGAAACGCCATAAGATCTTTTATATTCCTCAACGCGTTCGATGAAACTGCGCGGATCACCCTGTCCGTTGAAATGTAAGTTCCACTTGGCAACATTTTTATCACCAGTGCAGTCAACGGCGGTACTCTCGGAATCCAGTGATTCGTCGTGAGACGACTCATTGTCAGCATCTAATCTGGAAATCAAACTCTGCAACTTTGTATGTAATTCACTCTTCCTACTTATTAAGCTGAGTTCGGAACACTGTATTCTCAAAATTCTAAAGTACAAATGTGAAGCTAAAGCTTTAGACCTACAGAGGGCATGTCTATCTTTAGTGTCAGAACACTTTTTTAATAAATCTTCTAAGTCTTGAAGTTTTTTAGTAATAACCCCTAACTCACTTTCAGAAGTGAAATCCGTCTCTAAAATTGATTCAGAAGGAATTTCCTGAATTAATTGTTTTAACTGTTTCTTTAAACCTAGCACTGTAGGTGCTGGAGTTTCGGAACGAATGGATACCTCATAACACAATTCGTCCTTCAAAAGTGAATGAAACTGGGCAAAAGTCTGTTCCATTGTGTTAAGTCAAAACACATTTAACAAAATATCGAGCTTGTGTAACTGTCTATGTTTAGCCTTATACAAATTGGTTAAACACAAACACAAAAGAAGTTATTTAAACTATTAAATATACACAAGCAAAATACACAACAAAAACAATATTCTTAAGTCTATCCTAACCTATTTTATCAATTATGTTCCTATTCCAAAATATTGTTAATAATACAAGCACATATTATTACTATAGTAAACAAAATATAACAAAATAAAACTTCCCAAAATTGAATAAATGATTGTAAGGTGCAGTATCACCTTTATGAGTACACAGTGTGTTACAACCTTTACAATTACAAAAGTAAACAGGCAACAAAGTTGCAATGAACTCTGACTAGCATATTATCTTTCAAAAAAACAAAGAGATTGTGCAATGGTTTGATGGCTGTTACTTTACACTTTTAACACATAACCTAAAATACAACAAAATCTGTTTCTAAATGTCACTTTAAACTACCAGCATTCAATTAAACTTAACATGTTTTGTGTGTGAAGTAGCTTTTATCATAACCTTAACACAGCTCTAAACAAAATTTCAACAAAATAATGAAGTATCAAGTCACTGAAAAAAAATTGTTCATAACTTCCTACTTGAACTTAATGTAATCTCTGAATATAGTTTATATATTTAGTTTCACAAGTTGTAACTCTTAGTATTTATAAATGTATGTGTGTAACTAGTTAACAGCACATAGCGTTTCAAAACTTTAATTATACTAAGTTACCGGAATTTTCAAACATAAGATGTACTTACTATTGAAAGCAATACCCAACAACAACTCAGTTAAGCAATGTTTATTACTAAACTGAAGGCAAACATTCACTTATACACCTCCAAGGTAAGTCAAATAACATAATTGAACGGCATAAACACCATTTATAATGTGTTAATTAAATAAGAAAAAACCACTGTTGGACTATACTCAGAAAATTACTTAAACTATCAAACAAAATTTCTAACTATTAGTTATTATTTAGTTAGTTAACCATAAAAAAAAACAGCTTAGAGCTCTTTGCAATGTGTCACCACTTAGAAAATTGTACAATCAGCGGAGTACATTTCATAAAATTCACAAAATTTCTCAAAATATACTGAAACAACTATATAAAAAAACGTTCGGGCGCCATTTGTAAGGGTGGTAAATTGGGCGGAATAGAAATATACCCGGATACGGAATAATCTACCACCTTACAAAGATTAGAGGAAAAAAAAAAATAATTTTAATTTACTTTACTTGATCTATCTACCTAGTAAAGAATAGAAGCTAGCCGTCGACTCCCTTGTAATGTATATGAGGTGTTATAAATGAAATTTGCTAGATGTTAGGCAAAATTGTTTTTAATGTAACTTTTACCGGGGTCGCTTAATACAAAATGATGGCTAATAATGCTTAGTTATTCTAGCTTAATGCCAAGACTTAATTTAGATACATTAGAATGCCTTAGGTAGATAGTACATAAGATCTATGTTTTAAATTTAAGATGCCATTGGCATGGAATAGACAATGACACAGTAAAATTCATAAAATTGTTTCAAAATAAAAGCTCAGTAGTAAAGACAGGGTTCTTACTGTACACATACACTAAGAAGGTTCACTAAACTGTTGCAGGATACAAACATTTGCTTACTTGTAGGTGCGAAGACTGCAAGGTAGCTGGACGGCATCGGCCAAGATCCAAAACTCAATTTATTTGATTCTTCACAACCGAAATGTTTCATTACAAAGATTTTCACCAAGTCTTATCCATAGCAATTAAGTTGTCAACGTGAATGTGCAAAAGAAATAAATACGAAAACCGAAAACGCAAACGGAAAACTAAAACGGAAAACTGAAGCTAAACGTAAAACGTAAACGTAAACGTAAACCCTGTAACAAAGAAAAACAAGATTATAATTTGTGCTGTGTGAAAATTTCGACACGTGGAATTTTCCGATCAAACACAACTCACCTATTGAACTCCTAGCCACCAATGGTTTTCAGAAGTCCACCCACAACCCATTATCCTCATTTATTTGGGAAGTTAAAATAACTGGAACTGAAAGAAATCATAAAATTAGGATTTTCTCTAACCAAACCGCCATTTTGTCGAATCCACATTACTTGATTTTTCACTCACCATAACTGATGAAACATCGAAATACGTTAGGATGACTAAAATTTATAACTATTGTATTTTCCCAGGCGAAGCCATGGGCGAAGAGAAGTGAGATTTTCCTGGAACGAAAAAAATTCGTCTTCACATGTTGACTCCAGGAAAATTCTAAATCTCATCAATCGGTGTTGCCAGACGCAACCCGAGTGTGGCCGCTCTCATTTAGTTTGATCATGAAGCCAATTCATTTTTGAATATTTGCGGAACCTAAGGATATATTATAAGAACCGTTTTGTTAATGACTTAACAATAAACAAATGATATTATGGTTTTATTTAATTATTTTGTTTTATTTTTACGACAATTGACAACGAAGCAAACGCCATCTATTGTGGCTCGAATGAACTCTGAACATCGACCCACGCGTAGTTCTGCACCTTGATGCTAGGTGGCACCAACATACTTTGAACAAAATAGATTTTAATTAAAAGCGAAACGCTAATTAGTAGTTCAAAATTTACAACGTCACAATAACCCTTTGGTTTCTACACAGCATCGTACCGGAACGCTAAATCGCTTGGCGGCACAGCTTTGCCGGTAGGGTGGTAACTAGCCACGGCCGAAGCCTCAATTTTGAAATTGAAAATTTGAAAAAATTTGAAAATTTCATGATTCTACATAGGTCAACGGGAAGTACCCTGTAGGTTTCTTGACAGAAAGTGATCCTATAAGGGTTCCGTATTTCCTTTTGAGGTACGGAACCCTAAAAGGCAGAAAATGATTTGATATGAAACACCGGGTTGGTACGCAGAGTGCAGACACACGCGGGTGATCAAAGGCCAAAGGCTTTGTACTCACGTTCGAACGTGGTTGAAACTCTCTGTGATCGATGTATAGATGTATCCACTACCCGTAGTACAAGATTTTACGTCTCACCAAACGAAACCAAATTCGAGAGTCGAAATACTTCCGCGTTACAGTAAAATGGACCTAAACAGCCTTGAATTGAAGTCAAATATTCAATGCCATTGATTTTAATTTCGCAATGTTTCCGCTTGGAGCGCTGGATGTAGGAGTGTAGACAAACTTGAGCTATAAAACAAGGCTTTTAATATCCAGTTTACTGTAACGCGGAAGTATTTCGACTCTCGAATTTGGTTTGGTTTGGTGAGACGTAAAATCTTGTACTACGGGTACAGATATGTTATTTGCTTTCGAAGGTTCTACGCGAAATCCGTGTGTGTAATATTTTGTGTAATCAGTTATTATAAATGCGAAAGTGTGTTTGTTTGTAGGTTTGTCCTTCAATCACGTCGCAACAGAGCAACGGATAAACGGTCTTTTTTGCATGAGTATAGTTCAAAACCTGCAGAGTGACATAGGCTACCTTTTATCCCGGAAAATCAAAGAGTTCCCCCGGGATTTTTAAAAACCTAAATCCACGCGAACGAAGTCGCGGACATCAGCTAGTTTTGAATATTTTAGTGATTTTACGTTAGTGGGAGGTCCCGGGTTCGATTCCCGGCAGGGGTTTGGAATTTTATAATTTCTAAATTTCTGGTCTGGTCTGGTGGGAGGCTTCGGCCGTGGCTAGTTACCACCCTACCGCCAAAGCCGTGCCGCTAAGCGATTTAGCATTCCAGTACGATGCCGTGTAGAAACCAAAGGGGTATGGGTTTAATTAAAACTGTCATACCCCTTCCAGGTTAGCCTGCGTCCATCTTAGATTGTATCATCACTTACCACCAGGTGAGATTGCAGTCAAGGGCTAACTTGTATCTGAATAAAAATAATAAAAAAACCACTGTACTAGAGAGTTTGTCGTCTGAGCTGTTAACAGCTTTTATTTCTAAAAAAAATTCAGATAAGACTCGTTAAAACAACAATCACGTATCTTGGAAAACATTGGAATACAAATGGAATAAAATTAATTAAGGCGTAAGGAGCGTCTTAATTTTGTTGTCTTAATCAAGAGAGCTTGTCGGCGAGATTCGTTAAGTACCGCCTTATAATACTTGACTTTATGAAATTAACATTTTGTAAGTTCTTTTTTTTAATCCATACAATCCCTTGATTGCAATCCCACTTGGTGGTGGCAAACAATGATGCATTCTAAGGGTGGACGTGGACTAAGTTGCGAGGAGTGAGGCAGGTTTCATTAAACCCATAGTTAGTATTATAAATTATTATATACTAGCTTATGCCCGCGACTTCGTCTGCGTGAACTACTCAAATTTCGAACCCCTATTTACCCCATTAGGGGTTAAATTTTCAAAAATTCTTAGCAGATTTCAACACTCTACGTCATAATAGCTATCTGCATGCCAAATTTCAGCCCGATCCGTCCAGTAGCTTGAGCTGTGCGTTGATAGATCAGTCAGTCGTCAGTCAGTCACCTTTTCGTTTTATATATTTACATTATGTGCCCTTAGTCCATATCCCATGTCGACTTCTACACGGCATCGTACCGGAACGCTAATCGAAACGGTTATCGATTTTAAGCTAATTTCTCGTTTGGAAAAATAATGAAAATCATTTCTCGTTTAGAAAAAAGTTCGGACGTGCTTTTTTAGGGTTCCGTACACGAAAGGTGCCAATGAGACACTATTTCTAAGCCTCTGCTGTCTTTTTGTATTTTTTGATTTCCAAAAATGTAGGCCAAAATAATGTAAGCATAAAAAAGTCAACATCAAATTTATCTTTACCTTTAGCAGTAAATAAAATGGTAAGAATGGAAAAAGAAAAGACAATGAGGGAAATAATTCTCAAAACAAAAACTGGCCGAGTGCAGATCGAGGCTCGAATTAATTAAAAGTTCCGCTTGCTGTTAGGAACGCGCATTAAAAAAAGATTTATCGCCAAAGTTGCTTCTTACAAGAGCGGCTTTTTTCCGCTCCTTGTTTCCGCTTACAATTTCACTTGAGAAATATTATAGCCATATCAATAGAGTAGTTAGCGGGCGATCGCGATGGACAGAGTAATAATAACATTATGCTTGGAGTTTCTCTAGAGTCTAGGTGATCAAATGGAAAATGAGACGATCCATAGGAGAACTAATACGCTTAGTATAAGATTTTACGTCTCACCAAACGTTACTAGAATTCGACAATACCGTCAAAGTAACATGGACCTAAAGAGCCTTGAATTGAAGTCAAAAACTCAACGCCACTGATTTTAATTTCGCAACGTTTCCGCTTAGAGTGCTGGCAGTAGATGTGTTGACAAACTTGAGCTTTAAAACAAGGCAGTTAAGATCCAGTTTACTATAATGCGGAAGGTTTTCGACACTCGAATACTATCAACGTTGGCGAGACATAAAGTCTAGTACTAAGCGTACAGAGTAAGCGACATAGCTCAACGGGTTGCGAAACTGAACCGATAGACGTTGGGGTCCCAAGGTGATGGAACGGCGACCTCGCACTGGAAAACGCAGCTTTGGAAGACGCCCACTAGGTGGACAGATGACATCAAATGAGTTGCAAGGAGCTGCTGGATTCAGGCGGCGCAAGACCGTGGTGCTTGGAAGTTTTATAAGAGACCTACGTTTATTACTCTAGTTCTTCTACGGATCTTCTCATTTCTGATTTGATCACGTAGAGAGCGACCAACAAAACTAAGTGATTGTGTGGCGGTAGCCACAATTGCAACTAGATGGCGCTATTCAATCGATAACATTTCATGACGTAGTCCCGAACAAATGTACCGCCGACAGTACTCGCACTAACGGAGTTTTCTGCAAACTGGACTATATTAAGAAGTTTCAAGACACAACCGTTCGGCCCAGCTGTTGCTGCCGAGCAAAGCAATCCCTCGGTGGGAGATCTCCCTTTGGTATGGTCGAGCCTGCACACCGCTCCCGTACAATTGTAAATAAAAAATCCTCCTCAAGTTTTGCATGCTATACTAATTTGTTACGATCAGATCTTTTGGTTTGAGATCTTTTTATTTACTCTCACTATCTAGGTCTTTTTGCTTACAAATACTCATATATAAATAAATGCACGCTTTTATAACGCAAGAATACACGGTGGAGAATTTTTTCAAAAAGGCTTTTGTCTGTATTTGTAAAACTCGGAGCTCTCTTTGTAGGATGTAAAAAAATATCAAGGCGAAAAAGTCTATCTCAATTTATTCAACACTCCTATATGATGTGAGGACTCGAGCGAAAAAACAAATAAAAATGTAAAACATGGCCTCTTTTTTTTACCTTTTTTATGCTTTATGTATATGGAAATCTAGGCAACGTTTTTTAGCTGTTTTCTTAGATATCCACAAAGTTCGCCCGGCTTCGCTCGGCTGGAATTAGTTAAGTCGCTAAAAACTAAACGTTCCCAACGTCCCGTACCCACTTCTACGTGGTGACGTCGCGGAAAATAGCTTATTACAAATTACAATTCAATATTTATATCCTCGTGATTTTTTTTAATGACGATGAAACCCGTATTGATTTGCACTAATAAGAAAAGTAAATAAGAAATTTAAATAGGTACCTAACTACCTACCTTTTTTTTACCGATATTGAACCTGTTACTAATATGGAAACAATGTAAATGTATTGTGCTGTGTGTTATATGCTAGGTATTATGGTTAAGAGACTATTTTTTACTAGCTCGCGACTCGTCCGCATGGACTACAAGAATTTCAAACCCCTATTTCACCCCCGTAGGGACTGAATTTTTAAAAATCCTTTCTTAGCGGATGCCTACGTCATAATACCTATCTGCATGCCAAACAGCCCGATCCGTCCAGTAGTTTAAGCTGTGCGTTGATAGATCAGTCAGTCAGTCAGTCAGTCACCTTTTGCTTTTGTACTTAGATTTAGAACGTATTTAGATTACGCTATACTGATCGAAAATTGAGGATCCGTTGAGGAGTTCCATACGCTATCTCGAAAACTATTTATTAAAATCTGACAATTTATTCAGCAAACTTACATGGGACTAACCCGATAGTAGGTATGGTATGGTAGGTATGGGAACAACCCTACGAACATGATAATGTACTTATAGAATGCCGAGTTAGCCCGCTTCTATCTTAGACTGCATCCTCACTAAAATAAGTCAAAAAGATTGCAGTCAAGGGCTAATTAGTCATCGAATAAAAAAAACAAGGCCCATCTAGAGTCCATGTCAATTAAAATGTTCCACCGCCTCTGGTCATGATATTTCTAAACGTCACCGACTCCATAGTTGTTTTTGTGTGACGAAGCGGCCATCGTTCTGATATTTCAGAACGAAAACGCCGAAGCGAACACAGCAGGGATGCAGATAAATGGTTTTTGTCAAAGCCCACGTTCGCAATTTCGACTTTTATCGTGCTTTTAAATCAAAAGGCCAATAACCATTTTTGGCCAAGGTTTGGCCATCAGTGTGATATTTCATCTTAATCAACCTATCAGCGACTCACTACAGAGAACGAGTCTCCTCTCAGAATGAGAAGAGTTTAGGCCATGGTCCGCCATTCGGGCTAAGCTGCTAACTAAGCTAACCTGCGCATCAATGTTCGGGATGCCCCGAACGTGCGCTGGTTCTTGCCGGCCGGTGTTAACCACTGCCAGGGTCACCAGGGGACTCCAGTCTTCAACCCGGTGAAGCAGTAATTCGGAACAGGCCCATAGTCCAGGGAGTTTAAATAAAACAATGGTCCTTGTTCAACCTCTTTGAGAACCTTATAGAGAACTCTCAGGCATGCAGGTTTAATAAGTATTTTTGTAGTATATGGTAGTGATAGTCTAGTAGTTAAGGGTTAAGACGTCGGTCGGAGTGGTTATTCGAAGGTTGGGGGTTCGATCCCGGGCACGCATGTCTAACTTTTCGGAGTTATGTACGTTTTAAGCAATAAGTATCACTTGTTTTAACGGTGAAGGAAAACATCGTGAGGAAACTTGCATGCCTGAAAGTAATCTATAATGAGATGTGTGAAGTCTGCTAATCTACACTGGGCCAGCTTGGCAGACTATGGCCTAAACCCTTTTCATTCTGAAATGAGACCCATTCTCTGTAGTAAGTCGGCAATGGGTTGATCATGAAGAAATATCACATTGATGGCCAAATCTTAGCCAAAATGACTGACTTGGCCAGAATGAATGACTATGGCCTTAGCCCTTTTCGAAACCTCGAAATAATCGGTGTACATTATAACCATATAATACACAAAAACGACGACCTCCGTGGCGCAGTGGTGAGCGCTGTGGTCTTAATAGTGGGAGGTCCCGGGTTCGATTCCTGGCAGGGGTTTGGAATTTTATAATTTCTTAATTTCTGGTCTGGTCTGGTGGGAGGCTTTGGCCGTGGCTGGTTACCACCCTACCGGCAAAGTCGTGCCGCCAAGCGATTTAGCGTTCCGGCACGATTCTGTGTAGAAACCAAAGGGGCATGGGTTTATTAAAAACTGCCATACCCCTTCCAGGTTAGCCCGCTATCACCTTAGACTGCATCATCACTTACCACCAGGTGAGATTGCAGTCAAGGGCTAACTTGTATCTGAATTAAAAAAAAAAAATATATCACATTGATGGCCAAATCATAGCCAAAATGACTGACTTGGCCAGAATGAATGACTATGGCCTTAGCCCTTTTCGAAACCTCGAAATAATCGGTGTACATTATAACCATATTATAATACACAAAAACCCGGCTGAATTGCGAACCACCTCCTTTTTGGAAGTCGGTTAAAAATAAGAAGACAGTAAATTGGGACAGCGAGAAATATCGCGACACAGTCCAGCAGGTGCAGCAATAACAACTGGCAACAGCTGTATCGGAATAAACTAATGGTTATTGCCATCTTATTGCCTTCTTATTGCTCTTATTGCGTTCTTATTGCTCTTATTGCTCAGGGAGAGTCAGTCCCTTTATGTATTTGGTCTTGGACATCCGCATAGTCTTATTAATAGGTATGCAAAGATTAATTATTGGTCTCGCTCCGCTCTACGGTATGGTTGTTTTTGTCATGTTATTGTGTTATTCATTGGTATAGATGACAGGTCACAACAAAATGACAGCGCTCAACTGGCCAGGTTTTTTTTAAATGAGAACATGGAGAACAAAATTATTTATTCTAAAATAAAACTTGCCTAACAAGCAATAAGTCTGAATTTGACAAATTCGTAATAAACAATGAACCAAAAACCGATCAAATCTGTATGGTCCACGTGCAGCATGGGACATGCACCGCCCGCCCTCCCACTGCTAAACATGCAGAAAAAACCATCCACCAAGCAAGCGATACGTACCACCACCACGTAGCACCACACAAATCCCAAAACACACTCGACGCACGTTTCGCCCCGACACCGACATGGTGCTGCGTATTGTACCTACCTACTTAAGCATTTTTAATATAATTTTTCAGTCAGTCAGTTAACTAAAACTTTTCTGCTGTGGGAATTCAAGCAACTGAATACACCCACTTATCTCCTATGAATATTTTACGCGATATTTTCCTTTGAAACTAGAAACTCCAAGTATAAGCTGCTGCCATTGACAGCTCCAGTCGAAATATTGTACTCGTAGTTATAACAGGAAACTTTTACGTTTGCAAAGGCAAAACAAAATTGTCAAGTGTGAGTTCCGCCCTGAAAGGGTTCCGTAGTTAACGGAGCAGGCAATAAATATTGTACATCGACCTTTAGAATGAGATTTCGGCTTTGTAGAGCGTTGTCTTTGTTACTCATACCTATGTGACGATTTGTCGGTCTCAACGACAGGGACAACGCTCTACAAAACCGGTATCTCTTTCTATAGGTTGATGTACTTACAATATTTTCTGCCGCGTACTTTATACAGGGTGTAACCAGAACGGTAGAATAACACAATCCAATACGAATAACGATTTGCCTTATTTTGTAGTTTTAGTGATTTAAAAATTTTCAAACCCGCAATGTATAGTGTGCAAAACTCGGGTCAATGCCCCGCTTACCACGTGGCATTGACTCCGAGTGACCTACTTTTCCAACGTTCGTTGACCTCTAGCGTCAGTCAGACGTTTTATTTGCAATTTATCGTAAACTTTTACAAAATTATAGGATTTTTTAATAGTTTTTTCGCGTTTTTTTGTAGTATCTTATGAGTAATCATCGTTCTACCAGCGTTTTGGTTACACCCTGTATATTACATGGAATTTAAAATTATTAAATAACTAGCTTATGCTCGCGACTTCGTCCGCGTGGACTACACAAATTTCAAACCCCTTTTTCACCCCCTTAGGAGTTTAATTTTTAAAAATCCTTTCTTAGCGGATGCTTACGTCATAATAGCTATCTGCATGCCAAATTTCAGCCCGATCCGTCCAGTAGTTTGAGCTGTGCGTTGATAGATCAGTCAGTCAGTCAGTCGGTCAGTCAGTCAGTCAGTCAGTCAGTCACCTTTTCCTTTTATATATTTAGATTTAAGTAGAACAAATGGACAACAAACACCTGATGGATTGACGCTGGTTCCCTGGGAACGGGGACGGGCGCTAATGTGGGACGCAACTTGCGTTGACACATTGGCCCCGTGTCATATCAGGAAGACAGCATCAAGACCGGGAGCCGCAGCAGAAACAGCTGAAAACGGCAAGCGGCGCAAGTATGCCTCTCTTATAGAGAGTTACATTTTTGTGCCGTTTGCCGTGGAGACCCTGGGGCCATGGAGTCTTAGTGCTAAAAATTTTTTACGAGACATTTCACCGCGATTAATAGCCTCAACTGGTGACAGAAGGGCTGGCTCATTTTTTGCGCAGCGGATCAGCCTGGCTGTCCAGCGCGGAAATGCAGCCAGTATTCTTGGCACCATTCCACGCGGTCATGATTTATATAGTAATTAGATAAGGCTAGCTTTAAGTTTTATTGTATTAAAAAAAAAAAAAAAAAAAAAAAAAAAAAAGAACAAATCATAAATTTTGAAATGATTTAATGAAGTTTATTAAACCCAACAATATCACTACCCTCGCAATTACTGAACCGAACTATACATTAAACAATACGGTATAAACTCGATTTCACGTGTGGACGGTATCGATTCGTTCTGGAGTCACAATCCAGCTCAAATGGACCGCAAACTGTAATTGGTTTCAGTGTTCCTCTCCAGTTATTTGATGTTGCAGAGCGGTATGGTAAATAGGAACGGAATGTGTCGGAATTAAAAATGAGTGCTGCATTTTTTGCGCTACAGTAAAACTTTAGAATGTCTATCTACTCTAACACATATTATTAGATGTATAGCAACTTAACCTTATACAAAAATGCTGTCTTACCACGAGAACTTTAGACACGGCTTGAACAGACATCAAACACATGTATCCCTTACCACGCTTGTGTTCAACGTCTGTTTACACCGTAAAAGTTTTTGTGGTAAGACAGAAAAAGTTAATAATAATTAAATACAAAATGATTTTAAATAAATTGACATAAATTTGTCATAAATTTTGAAATGATTTAATAAAGTTTAACACACCAATAATAGCCTAATGCTCGCAATGATTGAACCGAACTATACATTAAACAATACGGTATAAACTCGATTTCACGTGTGGACGGTATCGATTCGTTCTGTAGTCACAATCCAATAACACATATTATTAGATGTATAGCAACTTAACCTTATATAAAAATGCTGTCTTACCACGAGAACCTTAGACACGGTTGAAACAGACATCAAACACATTTGTTCCTTACCACGCTTGTGTTTAATTTCGGATTAAACCCTAAAAGTTTTCGTGGTAAGACAGAAAAAGTTAATAATAGGTAATTAAAACAGGTACGTAATTTCGTTTAATTAATAATTATTGTTGCATACTTAACTAGTTGGAAACCAAAATCATTAGCATGATTAGGATCTCCTAACCTCAATGTCTTAAATACACGTAATAATATTGGTCCAAAGCTAGCCAAATGTAAGCAAGTACATCTCTCATTAGTAACCTCAAACCTGATTGCACGTTTGTGCCTGACATCCTGGATGGTTTGATCAACTATTGACTTTCGACTAGGTAGGTACACTCCTGCCGTAGGAGTACACTAGAGATATTGAGTAAATACTCCGGCTGAGGTTATGTAACAATCTCTTCTGTACGCTTAGTACAAGATTTTACGTCTCACCAAACGTTGCAAGAATTCGAGAGTCAAAACACAATAACGTCAATGTAAAATGGACCTAAAGAGCCTTGAATTGAAATCAAAAAATCAATGCCACTGATTTTAATTTCGCAATGTTTCCACTTGAAGCGCTGGCTGGAAATGTGTAGACAAACTTGAGCTTTAAAACAAGGTAGTTAAGATCCAGTTTACTATAACGCGGAAGTGTTTCGACTCTCGAATACTATCAACGTTGGTGAGACATAAAATCTCGTACTAAGCGTATTGATAATATTATTACAAGTAGATAACGAAAAATTGAGATTTTTCTCAATATATCAACGTAAGAAGTAAGAGAAACGTTTATTATTGCTTTGAGGGACGTATGGCCTGCTTGTGATATCGTATACCTATCAATCGATTGTGATTGTTAATCAACGTTGACCCAAGTCAGTAATCATAATCTTATAAATATATAAAAGGAAAAGGAGAATCACTGACTGACTGACTGACTGATCTATCAACGCACAGCTCTAACTACTGGACGGATCGGGCTGAAATATTTTGGCCTGCAGATAGCTATTATTACGTAGGCATCCGCTAAAACGGATTTTTGAAAATTCAACCCCTAAGGGGGTGAAATAGGGGTTTGAAATGTGTGTAGTCCACGCGGATGAAGTTGCGAGCTTAAGCTCGCGACTTTCGTCTATGCTATTACAAAATAAACCGCACTCTAACTTAAAGCATCACACAACAATAATTAGATGACAGAGGGTCGTCCTCAATTCCTTGAAAACACTCAAAATTGTTTTAGTGATTGTTTATTTGTTCACGATTATGTGAGACGAGCCACCTTCCCCATCAAAAGGATTTCACTAATGTGTTTATATTCACTTCCCATAAGGAATATCTTTGAGATGTACTGTGTATGTTTGCTTAAATATACACTTGGTATTCTGAAAGTAATAATGGCGAAAAGCACAAACGAATTTTAAGTGCCAAAACACAGTAAATTTTTCCGTCTCAAGTATTCGTAAACGTTGACAGCTTGGCGGAATGTTCTTTTTTGGAAAATCATTTGTAATGTAACTTTTAAAGATTTTTTTCAGTATAATCTTCATTCCGAGCCGGTGGTACAGTGAACCAACATGAAAGTGTTTGGTGACAACACACATGTAAACATGAAATAAATAAATTTTTGATGTACCTAATGAAAAAAGAAAGTAGGTGCCTACTAAGTACAGCCTACTTAAAATAGTTCAAAATATAAAATAAGAAGACAGAATACTTAATTATTTTCATGTAAAAAGGTGCATTGTATTTAACTATATTCTATTCTATTGTTGAATTTGAACAGTATTAAATATATATTATATACTAAAAAAGTTAAATCTAAATTAAAAGCAAAATGAAACAACATTAAATTAAAACTAAAATAAATTAAATTAAATCTAAAACCTCATCGAGACCACCGCAGTGAGGCATTGTACCCAAGATGCTTTTTGAAATTTCCTCAAAAAGAGATCGAGCCCCCGGGTCCCACGGCCCCAAGGTCCTCCACACCAAAAGGCACGAATATGAAGCTCCCATAAAGTTTTTCATATTTGCACCTCTTGGCCTGTTCGGCGCTGATGGCCGCTGCAAAATGAACGGATAACGAATATTTTTATAACGAAATAAAAGTCTATGCTTATTTTTAATTTCACGCTAAACTTTACACTAGTTTAAGTCATGAATGAATTAAATTCATTTCTTAATGATTCAATATAAAAATTTAAGCGAGTATTTCTTGCTACCCGTATTTTTGACACCCGTTCCTCCGCTAGAAGTCGTAAAATTTTGCGACCGAAAATATTACGTGACATGAAACTAGTAACTAGCATTAAACTCAATAGCGCATTGTGGTGCATATAAACTGGATTGTTAGGTCAAACAAATCGAAACATTTGCATGCGACCGCTCCCTGATTAAGCTGATGCGGTGTTTTTGTTTTGTGGCCATACATTTAGTCAAATTGTGTTTGTATGGTTAATGAAATGGACTGGGACTATTCGTGTGAAAAATGCTTGTCACAGTGCGAACTTTTCAAATGCAAACTGCGATTGATACAGTAGAATGATTTGAGAATAAAAAAACCGGCCAAGTGCGAGTCAGGCTCACGCAATGAGGGTTCCGTACTACAGTCGTATTTTTTCGACAATTCAAAAACTATGATGCATAAAAATAAATAAAAATCTGTTTTAGAATGTACAGGTGAAGACCTTTCATATGATACCCCACTTGATATAGTCACTTACTTCGAAAGTTGAAAATACTAATTATTAGTACATGACCACAATTTAATTTTTTTTTTGTGTGATCTAACCCTAAATTCACGGTTTTCAGATTTTTCCCCAAATGTCAGCTATAAGATCTACCTACCTGCCAAATTTCATGATTCTAGGTCAACGGGAAGTACCCTGTAGGTTTCTTGACAGACAGACGGACAGACAGACAGACAGACAGATAGACAGACAGACAGACAGACAGACAACAAAGTGATCCTATAAGGGTTCCGTTTTTCCTTTTGAGGTACGGAACCCTAAAAATCGGCCAAGAGCAATTCGAAAGAGTGAATGTTGAGAATCATACTTCTATTATAAATTCAAAAGCGTGTTTGATTGTTGGTTTGTCTTTCAATCACGCGGCAACAGAATAACGGACCGCCGCGCCGGACGTAAACGCGAGAAAACTTGCATGCCTGAGAGTTCTCAATGATATTCTCAAAGGTGTATAAAATCTGCCAGTCCGCAATTGGTCATCGTCATGGACTATGGCTAACCGAGAGGAATATAGTACAATATAATAGAATAGAACAGAACAGAAGTTGAATCGTCAAATGTCCGTCGATGATTTAAAAAAGCTTATAAAGGTTCGCTTGAATACATAACTTAAACTTGAATTCAAATACAAACATTTTGAATTGAATTCGAATACCAGAAAGACAAATTGTCAGCACTCGTACACGCCGCTACGGCGTAATCAAATTGATGCGATGCTTTAGTTTCGGTGCGGATACGTTTAGTCAAATTGTGCCCTATAATTTAAAAGGGAGATTGATTATTTCGATTTACCTGATAAACGGCTGTTGCCTCAGATTTTAGTGTCGATGTAGACTTTCTGATTTGAAATACTTTGCCTGTATCTCCCATTTAGTAAGTCTCTGTAAAACACTTTTCTCAAACAAGACTACAACTTTGGTTTGAGGTTTTTTTGATAAAACTTCTCGAACGTTTTCGAGGAAAATCCAGAAAACCTCAAATTTTAGCCTTTGACCGAGTAAATGACTTGTATCCCACATAGGATCGATGGGGATTTTTAAAACTTTATTTGTACCTAATGGTAAACCCCAGCTCTCTACCAATACCTATTTGGCTCTCCGGGAATTTTGTTATTTTGACTATATAATTAATTAATTTCTACTTGGGAAGATCCAAGACTAAATTTTAATTTTGTTTTATATTTTTAAGAAAATTTATTATTGTAACAATACTATGTTATTAATTATTGAGAAAATTAATTTGAAAATTTACGTATAATGTGTATTTATGAAAAAATGACTATGACGATATTAATAGCTAGAATATATCTATCTACAAAACTACATCGAGTTTGATTGGTTAATCACTACCCCTATTATAAATGTGAAAGTGTGTTTGTTTGTTCGTTTGTCCTTTAATCACGTCGCAAAGGAGCAATAGAGCGACGTAATTTTTTGCATAGGTATAGATAAACACCTGGAGAGTGACATACTTTTAATCCCGGAAAATCAAAAAGTTCCCACGGGATTTTTAAAAAACCTAATTCCACGCGGCTGAAGTCGCGAGTACCAGCAAGTGTTCAATTAATTAGAAGAACCAAACTTCGTTTGTATAAAGCGAATAACGGAGACCAGTTCCCTGTTAACATTGTTTTCAAGTCCGTAGCGTTGTTTGCTTAAAATATCCTCCGCCAGCGCCACAAATCATTTTGTAATCTTTTTAACTCCTGAAAGCATTCCGAAAATGCAACTAAAAAAATTTTTACAAAAAAAATAAAAACCGACTTCGATACACAAACACTAAAAATTGAAAAATAATTTAATTTATTACCGAATATATTATGTATACAAGAGTTAATATAGTTCCATAATAATATTTTTTGGTGCCGGTGCCAATTAGCTTTAGCTGCGCGAATCGTCTAGACTTCATATTTTTATGAGACTCCACAATGGCACCTCATTGGCACCGACCCCAAAAAATATTATTATGGAACTATATTAACTCTTGTATACATAATATATTCGGTAATAAATTAAATTATTTTTCAATTTTTAGTGTTTGTGTATCGAAGTCGGTTTTTATTTTTTTTGTAAAAATTTTTTATTTCACAATTTTTAGTGGCCCCATGGAATTATGCTATGACTGGTTAATAATCTACTGTTTACTAAGCTATTACACTGATCGCGAGCAATTTACTCTTATCCGTTGAGGAGTTCCAGTATCTATCTTCGAAGATGTTCATCAGATCTTCACCAAATTGAAATGGGACCAACTTTGAACTATACCCTTTCAAACAAAAAAAGAATTTTCAAAATCGGTCCAGGCGTCTTTGAGTAATCGGGGAACATACATAAAAAATAAAAAAAAAAAAAAAAAAAAAAAAAAAAAAGATTCCGACGAATTGAGAACCTCCTCCTTTTTTTGAAGTCGGTTAAAAAGAGAATCCACTTCGGTTTGTTGGGTTCGTCCCAATTTATACACTTTGACGTGTTAGTTTGTTTTTGCGGTGGCAGAGTGCAGCAGGATTTCAATTTTTTGACTAAAAATTCAAATATTATAATTTCACTGATGTTTATGTTTCAAAATAATTCCGAAATTACAAGTCATACTGATATAATGAGGAGGTTTCCAGGCAATGTTCGAGAAAATTTTCATAGATGGCGCTGAACACTACCACCACTAAAGGTGAAAAATAATACCTATATCTATATGATCTATGCCTTAATTTTTTAAATTTAAATCGGATGCGTGATTAATTAATTACTTCTATTATAGTTCACAGATTTTGTGGGGAAGAAACGTAAGGAAAATTGCAGTGCACGCTAGCTCTTACTGTTCATCTATGTCATTGATTGACACGACCTAAATATTAAAGATCATATAGATAATATAGGTATTATTTTTCATCTTTAGTGGTTGTAGAATTCAGCGCCATCTATGAAAATTTTCTCGAACGTTGCCTGGAAACCTCCTCATTGCGCAGCGCACGCCACGAAAGTTGGGATTGAAGTTTGACAACTCAATGTTAACTCTAATCTTCAAAGTGAAACAAGACCATGAATCAACGTAGGCGTTGAGAATACGTTAATAAGTCCCAAAGGAAGCTTTGAATTCTATTAGCTCGTTTAAAAATATAAAATGCTATTAAACATTTTCTAATAGACTTGACGAAACTTTTAAGCCATTAATTTACAATAAATAATTTTACCTCTGAAATTAATGAAAAAGTTTGAATTGGATCCTTTAATATAATATAGACTCATCATCAAAAACAACCGATAGATGTCCACTGCTGGACATACCACTGTCCTGCGCCACCTGCATCCAGCGGCTCCCCGCGACTCTTTTGATTTCGTCTGTCCACCTAGTGGGAGGTCTTCCAACGCTGCGCTTTCCGATGGGAGGTCGCCATTCTAGCACCTTGGAACCCCAATATCTATCGGTTTTTCGAACCATTGCCTCTTCAGCTTCGCAACCCGTTGAGCTATGTTGGTTACTCTAGTGCTTAGTATTGTATCATAATAGTAAATAGTGGACTGAAATGTTATAGAAGATTAGCTTATGCCCGCGACTTCATCCGCGTGGACTACACAAATTTCGAACCCCAATTTTACCCCCTTAGAGATTGAATTTTCAAAAATCCTTTCTTAGCGGATGTCTACGTCATAATAGCTATCTGCATGCTAAATTTCAGCTCGATCCGTCCAGTAGTTTGAGCTGTGCGTTGATAGATCAGTCAGTCAATCAGTCAGTCACCTTTTCTTTTTATATATTTAGACTAACGAGTATTATAATAACAGCAAAGATATACACATTCACAATATGTAGGAACAAACATGATATAATAAGCTCAAAGACCAAAATGGATTCCTAGATATAACAAGATAGTTATGTAAGCACTACAAATGTGTGCACGTAACAGAATATCATTATAACTGACAAAGCAGTCTCTACAATGTACTGCTACCTTGCGGCACAAAATTTCAAAACATCCCGGTCTATTCCAAAATCAAATCCAATCATAGTTGAACGAATTGAGATCAACGTTGTAGTTATTATACCCAAGGAAGGAAGACCTCCGGAGAAAATCCGTGGGATTATTCCGAACGAAACATAATCTCATCATACCAAGTTCGTTGCCAAGTGATTTTGGATTAATTTTAACCAATAGCACGTAATCTGCGTCTTGAATGACATGATAAAGATTAGGGAAGACATGAATAAACGGGACATGGATTATCACTGCTATTGTGTGATGTTTATTTCAATCATGATGTCGAAGAGTGTTGTATTGAATAATTTTGTTTCACTTTATTATTGCTTTTTAATTTGTGTGCGTTGGATTATACCCTTTAGATCATCATAGAAGATCATCATAATCATCATCATCATCATCATCATGATTATCATCATCATCATCATCATCGACACTAGCCTTTCGTATGTCCGAGCTGGTTCATGAAGATTTCTCTACCTGCGTCTGTTATTAACGTTCGTTTTTATACTAAGCCGCTAGACGTCTCGACTGTGTTTAACCATCAAAGATTTGGCCAATTATAGCTTCTACATTCATTTTCGATCAAATGCCTCATAGTAAACTTGATACCTCAATAGCTTAACTATTTTCGTCCCAAATCCTATCAAATTGCGCCGTTAGTGGAGAGAGGGGAATATTGTTTAGTCTATTTCTCTATAATCTCTATGTTTCATAATATTAATTTAAAACCAAGAGGAAAAATAATGAATAACAAAGAATAGCTCTATGTAAGAGACCTAAACATAATGCCTTGTTCGAACCTTGTAATAGGTAGCGTTTAAAATTGATGAACGAGAAGTATCATAATATAAACAGTGATAAAACATGTATTGTAACATATAAAACTGCATTGAAAAGCACTCATTAATTCAATCCCACAAAACCGAAAATATGTGTGTCAGTTGTTTGTGAAACATTTTACAGTCGGTAGTTGTTACAAATATTTTATGCGCCCAGTTAAGTGCCAGGCCGTAAACAATAGCAGGCCATAACCAGGCTGTTAACATGCAGCCTGCAACCGTTATTGAATATCAAACAGTCACAAAGGCTGTACCGTTGCTGTCATATTGATTTTATATAATAACACCAGCTTTTTACTGCACTTCGCAACAAAAATTGTAAATCTAGCTGCCGTTTTTGGAACGATTTTTGTAAAGAGTTTGTTTTATGCTTTAACTACCTACTATTTTTACTGTTTGAATCACTACACATACCTATAACTAGCTCACTACCTTTATTATAAGTGCGAAAGTGTCTTTGTTTGTTGGTTTGTCTTTTAATGACGCCGCAACCCCGTGTCAGAACTATTTGTGAAAAAATTTACAGTTGGGAATTTTTAAAATTCCTCATTATCATCAATTTTATTATACGCATGGCTAGGGTTCGGAAAACTCTTCCGAGATCTGTGTTTCTTTCCAAACAAGAGTGAAGTGCCTTCTAGGCAAACGCGTTTCTTCTTACGCCATATCATCATTTCTCATTAGGTTTTATCGTGGTCCAACGTGTGCCTATAGTGAATTTTTAAAAATGCGCCCAGTTAAGTGCCAGGCCGGTACCGAATAAGTAAAGCGTATTTTGCTACATAATATAAAATTGAGAATTCGGTTTTTTGAACTATAGGTATGTTACCCTGCCCATTACCACATCGCAACCCGTTACGCTGGTTCTCATACGGATCCTCTCATTTCTGATTTGATCACGTAGAGAATCTCCAAATATAGCTCTCTCCATCGCCCGCTGAGTGGCTTTGAGCTTTCTTATGCGGCCCATAGTTACTCGTAGCAACTGTCTCAGATCCGGTATCCGGGTATCTTTAAAACAAGAGTGAAAAGGCACCTTCTAGGCAAACGCGTCCCATCTTAGGCCATATCATCACTTTCCATCAGGTGTGATCGTGGTCAAGCGTGCGCCTATAACGAAAAAAAAAAAAAAAAAAAAAAAAAAAAATCCATTCATACCTATGTCTTTACTAGCAACAAGCACTATTCGAAAACTTTCACACATTTCGCGACTAAACAAATTTCAAACCCCTATTTTACCGTTGAATTACTTTACTGCTCATAATACATATCTGCATGCCTACAGTTCGATCCGTCCAGTGGTTATTGAGCTGTATATTGATAGATCAGTCAGTCAGTTTTTCTTTTATAAAATAATATTATAATATAGATGTTTTTCAATATAGCACAAGGGAGACGGTCGATTGTGCGCGAGCGCATAAGAGCAATCAACGCTGTCACATTCGTCGTCCTTCTTTCTTCGAAGAGGGTTAACATGCTTTTCAAATATAACTCTTATTCTTCACCGAATAAGATCCATAGATTTATTAGTTTGTATTGCTACTGGGTACTTTATGGTGATTTTATTTAAGTGCATTTGAATGGATCCGGCTTTAGCATAAACTGAATTTGCTTTGATCTTCATAATATAAAGTGTTTAAGAAACCTTTTGACGAATATTGGTTATAAACATTTTTGTCAGTAGTGATTTATACAAGTTTAAAGAAACGGGTTTCAGTTGCAAAGTATTTTAAGGACTTTATATGACCAGTGATAGCGTAGTGGCACCGACGTTCGTCTCCTATTTGAGAGTTCCAAGGTTCGATACCGGGCACACACCTTCCGGAACTATACCTGCGCTTGCTTCAAAAATGAAGAAAGAAAAATTTGCACTTGGCTAGTGTGGTGGACTATGGCCTAAACGAAGGAGACCTGTGCTCAGTAATGGACCGGTGATTGAGATGATGATATAATATTATATGAACCTATTTTTGTACTTCGTGTTAGAACTATTTAAATATAAGAGAAAATCTCTTTTTACCTACCTCCTGAAATATTCAGCTTTTACTCAATCGAATTCCAGAAAAGTTTCCACTACAAAAAAAAACTAAATTAAGTGATATAGTCCGTTCAAAATGACTCCTCACCCGCCATTTTAACTCTGTCATGTTAAAAATACGGTTTACGTTTAAAATAAGGACTATAAATCGTTCTTTTTACATGAAAGACATATAAAGTTAAAATGGCGCGTGAGGAGTTGTTTGCAAAAACTTTATTGCATGGCCATACCTCATTCAATTTATCATACTTGCTATAGATCTATAAAATCGTTGTAATAACCGAATTGAATCATTGTAGAGAACATAAATTCGTCGTAAGAGAATGTAAATCTCCTTCCCTCCTATGAATCAGTAAAAGATTTATGTGCTCCCGATAAATTAAACGAAAGCATTGGCTCATTTTAATCTTTTATCTGATATTTCCTTGCAAATCGTCATTTCTATTATTTCATTTGGTTTTGGTGGATATTAATATCGTTTTCTTCGTTTAATATTTATTATTGTCATCATCATCATCATGTTCAACCCTCGAATGAGAAGGGTTTGGCCATACCTAATCTACCACGCTGGCCAAGTGCTGATTGGCAGACTTTACACACCTTTGAGAATGTTATGGAGAACATACAGGTTTCATCACCATGTTTGCACCTTCACCGTTAAAGCAAATGATAAGTATTCAATTCCTTAAAACGTACTGTTACAATCCTAGCCTAGGCCGCATGTTGCTGAATTGCTATTTCCAAATTGACATCTAAATTTATAAAAGAAAAAGGTGACTGACTGACTAACTGACTGATCTATCAACGCACAGCTCAAACTACTGGACGCATCGAGCTGAAATATGGCATGCAGATAGCTATTATGACATAGGCGTCCGCTAAAAAAGGATTTGTGTGGTCCACGCGGACGAAGTCGCGAGCATAAGCTAGTCAATAATAAATTGACAATCTTTCACGTAGATTCAAAAATAAAAATCACAAACAAGTAGACAATTTCCACAATTTCTATAAATTGTAGATCAGGTAAATATAATAACTTTCTGAAAAGAAGAAAATATTTGAACATCAAATTACAAAGTACCTACCTACTTATCTACACAATTCAATAAATCATCATCGATAAATAAAAAAACTAATAAATCGACAAAAGAGAAATTCATCGACAAAAATTCGTTTGAATTTAGAGAAGGTATTAAAAAAACTCGTCTCGCACACAATATAAAAGATTCGAGAGCAAACATTGATAAGTAACTCGAAAATATTGACTAAACATCCAAATGATATTTGCATTACGTACATTCAGTGAGCAAAATGTAATCACTAAAAGTAAACGAGGTTACCTTCCAAGGGTATCCTGTAAAAAGCAACTCTTTCACTCGAAGGGAGTGACGCTATATTATGTAACTCTCTCCTATTGTCAAAGTACTAGCCCATTTGGTCCAAGAATATCTATATTTTATCAAGCTGGACATGCTTTTATAATATCTCTAGCTGATGCCCGCGAACTCTTTGATTTGCCGGGATAAAATGTAGCCTATGGCACTCTCCAGGTCTTTACCTATACCCATGCAAAAAATAACGTCAATCCGTTGCTCAGTTGCGACGTGATTGAAGGACAAACCAACAAACCAATAAACCAACAAACAAACATACTTTTGCATTTATAATAAGGGTACTGATTTACAGCTAAGAATTTTTAGATTACTAAAATTACGATATAAAATTTGTAAGCCCAAATTGAGATAATAATAATAATATATCCAAACGCGAAATGTGTCGGAAAAATTATTGGACTTGAATATATGAATAGATTCACCTTAAACAGTCATAGTATCACTAAATAATGTTTGTTTAAAAAGAAATACTTGTGTTTCTTCGTAAGATAAGATTACACATATTTTTTCAGAGTAACTGTGTTGAAAATTGTAATACAATTTTCTGTACATAATTTGACAAAAAAAAAATCTTCTAAACGTGTTGCTTATTGAGTTATATCTAAATATATCAAAAAGTCCCTTGATCAAATAAAGTCTCTGCCCCATATAATGAGGTTTCTATGTCGACATTTTTGATTTAGATATAATAATATACTGTTCTTGAATATTATTTTGTTATCAAAGGTCTACTCAGAATCTGTCATTAATTTGATTTGTTGAGTTTCCTAAGTAGGTACTAAAAACAAAAGTCTGATTGACTAGGTCTGACTCATCAACGCCCATCCCTAAAACTCTTGGACCTAGATAGGCTGTGCGTTGATAGTCAGTCAGTCACGACTTTGAATTTTACATAGGTATACTGATTACTATGTTACATAGCTGGTACACTAATTAATTCGCAGATAACAATGTTATGTTTGTTATACATTAGGATTAGGAGCAGGCATAATATTATTATCAAATCGTAGGCAGTATGCAAATCATTTAACACCAATATAAAGTCAGTCAATTAAACTATTGACTTTACTTAGTAACTGTCTACTTGTTAACTTCATTTGAAATTCCATTATTTTGGCCAATATCTGACTAGGTAGGAGATCTATAGAGCGAACTTTGACTTTGCTCAGAATTAAGATTGAGTTAAAACAAGACAGATTTATGTGAGAGATATTATTAGCCCTGTCTCGTTTTAACTCTGTCTTAAGTCTAAGCAAAGTCAGAGTGCGCTCTAGTGATCTCACCCTTAGTAACTTAAATTGCAAAGTTCAGTTACTGCTTTCAGTTATACAGTCGAGAAGGCACTCAAACGGAAAGAAACAATAAAGTAGGAAAAATTACAGCTCAAGTCGATAAATAGCTGTCTTCGTTAAACTTGCACTTCAACTTGCAACTAAGTTCGCGTTGCCTTAATACTGATCGCACATTAGATACGAGCCGCACGCGCCGTCCGAACTCATACTTTTGCCCCCGGCGCATACCGACATAATAGAAAAACCGAGTGTTTTTGTTGGCAAATTAAATACAGCTTTATTTTCGGTAACATAATATTATATGCTTAAAATTGAGATACTCAAAATAAAACTAGGGGAAGATCCAAGGATGCGCGCCGCTGCCTTTTTGTTGTTATAGAACCAATGAACCCTACTCTGTTGGTGTGCATTGCACGTTGCGACCGCGCCATACAACATTTTGCATACATACCAACGTGCTGCACTAAAGTCGCGTTCCACGGTCCCGTTCCTCGAAAGTCTATCTTTTTGTTTTTAAGCTAACCACACACTTCAGCAAAACTTAGTTTTAAGCCAGAAATATACTTGTCGTGTTGTGTTTAAGGCGTCAGAAACATATCGGTTTCATAGATTTAGTATGGTTAGAGAGAGACACGACACAAGACGTCACGAAACCTGAATCCATTCGGTTCCGGTTACCTCCCCGGTCGGTACCGGTTTGCTTCTGACAGATCTCGACATGCAAGTATATTTCTGGATTTGCTGTTAAAATGAATGACTTCTGCAGCACGCGTTTCAATTCATATTAAGTATGCAGTGAATAAATGAACGGTGTATTTTTCCCGTTTTTGCGCTTTTTGCGGCACGGCTGGCAACCGTGTGAAGTGCGATCAGCAAAGCAGAAGGAACAATAAAGTAAGAATTACAGCTCAACTCAATAAATAGCCGTCGTCGTTTCACTTGCACTTCAACTTGCAACTAAGTTTGTGTCGCTGCAAATCATAATAAGTTCCCTCTGTTTTCTGTTCCTTACTTCATACCTTCACTACGCTTTCTGTTCTGTAATAAGGTTTTGGACACACTTAATGTTGGTCATGTTTTCAGAGATAACTTATTATTGTTTTCTGAAATATGGACACAAAATATTAAAAGTTCGTAGGTAGGTATTAGTGTCCGGGGGCACGCACATCTAATATAACTTTTCGTAGCTATCTGGCTTTAACGTGGGAGGAAAACATGCATGCCTGAGAGTTATCCATAATGTTCTCAAAGGGTGTGAAGTCTGCTAATCCGCACTTGGGCAGCGTGGCACACTAAGGTCTAAGCCCTCAACATTAAAAGAGAAGACCTGTGCTTAGTAGTGGGCCGGCAATGATGATGATGAGGCTTTACCGCTAAATCGCATGGTGGTAACTTTGCTCGTACGAGATAATATATTCCTTTACTCCAACACGATATGATTAAAAGATAGAGAGAAGATAGATTATGATTATGCATCAAAAACGTTTTGCATCTTTTAGTGTTCAAGAAGCCTAATAACAATTTTGCAACTTGCGAAGTTGCCAAGTTGCCAAGGCGAGGCAAGTTGCGTGTTCGCAGCGGTTTTTGATGAGCGCCAGCGGCAACTTCCGCGTTTAACCGTCGCTCAGCTGGTTTCAGTTGGCAACTAGCAAATTCAAACATTTCAGCGTGAACGTAAACATGTTGCACCAAATTGTATAACTAAACAGGGCAGCGCTTGGTCAAAGGGACTTTTAGTTTACTAATGGTACTGAGTGATGAATTTAGATCGCTGTTTGTCATTGTTTAGCTACCGTACAGTAATATTATTGATGTAACGAATTTCTAACAAACTCACGTTAAATTATTACTATTACCTACCTCATCTATATTATTTCACCTTTATAAATATAAACTAGCTTACACTAGCGCCTTCCTCCGCTTGGACTTTCCTTAGACTAATTTCAAACCCCTATTTCACCCCATTCAGGGTTGAATTTTCAAAAATCCTTTCTTAGCGGATGCCTACGTCATAATAGCTATCGGCATGCCAATTTGTTATGCCAATATGTTATTAATATGTTTGCCTCGTTGGAAACATACGTGTACCAACGAGGCAAACATATGACAGGGGCTATCACTTGTGATCAAAAGCAATGAGGAAGTTTCCAGGCAACGTTCGATAAAATTTTCATAGATGGCGCTGAATACTACCACCACTAAAGATGAAAAATAATACCTATATCTATATGATCTATGCTTTAATGTTTAGGTCGTGTCAATCAATGACATAGATGAAGAGTAAGAGCTAGCGTGCACTACAATTTTCCTTACGTTTCTTCCCCACAAAATATGTGAACTATAATAGAAGTAAGTAATTAATTAATTTCGCATCGGATTTAAATTTTAAGATTTAAAGCATAGATCATATAGATATAGGTATTATTTTTCATCTTTACTGATGGTAGTATTCAGCGCCACCTATGAAAATTTTATCGAACGTTGCCTGGAAACTTCCGCAACCTAACCTAACTTTAAGATTTCTAAACTGTGGTTTTTATTGTTTGTGAAAATGGAAGAGAATTTCCCGCTGTATATTTACGCGTCTATCATCGACGCGTCATAAAGGCTTTGTATGTAATGATGATAGGGAAATGACTTTTAAGTTTGTGTGAAAGGTTTTTGGAAGTAAGTAAATATGAAAGATGAGCGTTTCCTTGGTACCTATTGTTAAGGGAAGTTAGTGTTTTCTTCACAAAAGTGTTTATTGAATGCTTTTATGATTATAAATTATTATTATTAAAAAACCGGCCAAGTGCGAGTCAGGCTCGCGCAATGAGGGTTCCGTACTACAGTCGTATTTTTTCGACATTTTGCACGATAATTCAAAAACTATGATGCATAAAAATAAATAAAAATCTGTTTTAGAATGTACAGATGAAGACCTTTCATATGATACCCCACTTGATAATTGATATAGTCACTCACTTCGAAAGTTGAAAATACTAATTATTAGTTCATGACCACAATTAATTTTTTTTTGTGATCTAACCGTAAATTCACGGTTTTCAGATTTTTCCCCAAATTTCAGCTATAAGATCTACCTACCTGCCAAATTTCAAGATTCTAGGTCAACGGGAAGTACCCTGTAGGTTTCTTGACAGACAGACGGACAGACACACAGACAGACAGACAGACAGACAGACAGACAACGAAGTGATCCTATAAGGGTTCCGTTTTTCCTTTTGAGGTTTGGCACCCTAAAAAAAGATTTTTATTCGAATACACTTTTAAAAGTGCTTTTGAATAAGTTTGAATCGTTAAGTCATTTTACCACCGGCGTGCCCGCATTACCGAGAAGAACCAACAAGAAAAGTGGTGGCTGCTCTTTAATTGACCTAAGTTTTCAATATAAAGTCAACATAAATTACTTCGCTGCATTTGAAACCAATAACATAGTATTGGAGAGTTCCAGCAACTTGTAGTATGTACGAGACATCGGAAACTAATTTCGCCGCAAGTTGCCAACACGCAAAGTTGCCGTGTCACAAAGTTACCAAGTTGCAAAGTTGCCAAGTTGCCACGGCGAGACAAGTTGCGTGCTAGCAGCGGTTGTTGTACAGCGGTAACCACAGTAAACTCTAGCTGGGATCTGAAAGTCACATGTTATTGCGTTTAACATAATACCATATTTTACACCAAGGGAGTAAAGATGGGCGTTATTGGCTATTTCTGGCAACGGTTAATCAACAGTTATTTAGTTTCAATACCAATATTGATAACCGTTGCCGAATATCGGTATCAGAGTTGTGTTTCAACTAATTTAATATGCGCAACGCGCAGCGGTTTCCGTAGTAGTAACTAAGCTAGCTGCCGTATCAATACCGTCTGTATAGCTAGCGCGCGCATATTCACTAAAATAAAACCAATTTTACTTTCATGAATATCGTGAAGTAATCACAACCTTAAGTTCATAGCAGCAAAGTTTAATTATAATGATCATTGACATAGGTCAAACTATAGTGGACGCCTCACGAATAGTTTGACACAATCCAGTTAACCAAAAATATTTCACGAACATTGATAAACCAAAGAGGACCTTACCTCTATTACTCTAAGGCTAACTGTATTAAAATTGATAGCTCAAAGTGTAATGGACAAGTACTTGTACAGTTAAGCCTTAGCATAATAGAGATAAGGTCGGCTTTGGTTTATCAAGTTCTTAGTTACTAAGCCGGTAGCCAATAACCGCTCCTTCTCAGCTTTCAGTGAAAAAAAGAAAGAGAAGGCATAATTATTGTGTTTCTAGTTACCAAAAAACCAAACAATGCATTGTCAGTTGCCAGTTGGCAGCGTTGCGTTGTCAGGTGGTTCGTCATAGATGTTAGCTGATAACCGTTGTTAGCTACGACAATAACGCTATGGTACGCTATAGGCACGGCAGCGGTTTTCAGTTAAGTTAAGCTATAGCGGACACATGTCTACAAGGGAGAAAAAATCTGAAAATGTATAAACAAGATAAAAGTAGGAATAAGCAATCGAAAAATATTAATTTCAGATTATAAAATTATATAATGAGGTTTATAATATTTTTTTAAAGATTTCATTTCTTTTATCTGTTCTACAAATATCCAAAACGCATAATACCGTAGCCACCACAACAATTTCGCCTGTGACGTCACATGGATTGAAGTTGTAATGCATTCCACTAAGAAAACACCGTCTCCGACTAACACATCGGGGGAACTTCAAAAGAGATTGCCCATTTTCTTAGGAGCTTTGGGCCCCCCTAATATAATTGTTATGTCACCATGGTTTTAATTTTATTTTGTAGACAAATAATTAACTCTTTATATTCCGCAAACGATTTATATTTATTCACCCTGGTTATAAAGAAATCTTATTTTTTATATTGCTGATAATATTGAGGTTATATTTAATTAATACTTCTTCAAAATAATTGCATGTTTACGATTCTAACTGTAATTGTGGATATTTTCAATAATAGAGTGAAAAAAAGTCGTTATAAAACATAATCGTAAAAAAATAACACATTTAAAAAAAATTAATTTAAGTTTTGACACGACGCCACAAAAGAGGGCTCGTTCACGGGCGATCTCCTTTAAACAAAAAAATATCACCTGATAGTAAGTGATGATGCAGTCTAAGTTGGAAGCGGGATAACATGGAAGGGGTATGGCAGTTTTTATTAAACCCATGCTCCTTTGGTTTCAACACGGCATCGTACCGGAACGCTCAATTGCTTTAGAGAACGGCTTTGTCGGTAGGGTGGTAAGTAGCCACAGCCGGAGCCTCCCACCAGACCAGACCAGACCAGAAATTTAGAAATCATAAAATTTCAAACCCCTGCCAGGAACCGAACCCGGGACCTCGCACTAAAAAAACCACAGTTCTCACCACTGCGCCAGGGAGGTCCTATGAGGGTTCCTTTTTTCTCTGGATATAAGGAACCCTAAAACGGCATAATCAGGTCGCCTCACTTTGCATGCCAACGCATGCAACAACATGCATGTACGACAACTCGTACGAAATTTTGTCGTGCGAACACGTACGAAAAAACACGAACGACCCCGACCATTCAAGAACTATGGGAGTGCCCATAGTTCATCCTAATCGTACGTATTTTTGAAATTCCAGTTTTTTCCAAATTCCTACCAGATAAGGAATAAAAACAATTACTGTTTTTGCTGTGCAAAGCCGCGGGTGATCGTTGGAGAATTATTCAAATCTTAATATCAAATCAGAATCTGAGCCTTTAAAATATTCCGCTGAAATATCCATTCATTTTCCTAGAAGGATTTAAGCTAATTCTATACCTATTTAATTTAATTATTAAATTGTAACAACCTAACTTTGGGAATCTATTTACAAGGGCGGGGAAAATTGAACCGGAAAATTTTCTGTTAATCGAAACTCCCGGACACGTGTAAAGCTTAGGCCAAAATAAACGAAGGCGAGGCTATGAAAAAAAAAACAAGTACGCGAGTCAAACTTGCGCACAGAGGGTTCCGTACTACAGTCGTATTTTTTCGACATTTTGCACGATAATTCAAAAACTGTGATGCCTAAAAATAAATAAAAATCTGTTTCAGAATGTACAGGTAAAGTCCTTTCATATGATACCCCACTTGATATAGTTATCTTACGTTGAAAGTTAAAAATACTAATTATTTGTTCATGAACACATTTAATTTTTTTTTCGATGATGCAATCACAAATTCACGGTTTCAGATTTTTCCCCTTATGTGTGCTATAAGACCTGCCTACCTGCCAATTTTCATGATTCTAGGTCAACGGGATGTACCCTATAGGTTTCTTGACAGACAGACAACAAAGTGATCCTATAAGGGTTCCTTCTTTCTTTTGAGGTACAGAACCTTAAAAAACTGGTCGAGTGTGAGTATAACGGGCACACGAAGGGTTCCGTACCATCCTACAAGATTATACCTAACACTTTTACTACAAATTGACGGACAACGCCATACTTGTGTGATTGAGTGAACTATTTTTTTGTGATAGCTATTCATAGACAATAGAAGTAAAATGCAGCATCTTAAATATATAAAAGGAAAAGGTGACTGACTGACTGACTGACTGATCTATCAACGCACAGGTCATACAGCTGAACAGATCGGGCAGAAATTTGGCATGCAGATAGCTATTATGACGTAGGCATCCGCTAAGAAAGGATTTTTGAAAATTCAACCCATAAGGGGGTGACATAGGGGTTTGAAATTTTTGAAGTCCACGCGGACGAAGTCGCGAGCATTAGCTAGTCTTATATAAAACTTTTGTAATCTTGATATACTTAAATATTAAAATATGATGGAATGGCGAAGTTAATAAGGCTGAGAAGCCTTTCAGAGTAACCATATTAAATCTTAAAATAGATATGTACCTACTGAGTTACGAAAATTTATCGAAGGCTTTCTTATGTCTGGAATCAGGATGGAGGCGTCAATTCTAATGTTTTCATTTTAAACTAAGTTTAGAGTATCTGCATATTTTTCTTTTTAATATTACTCTAAAAATCAGTCAAGAGTGAGTCAAACTTGCACACGAAGGGTTCCGTACCATCGAACAAGATATAAAACCTTATTCATGTAAGAGGTATATCTGTGTAGTCTTATGTATGTCTATTATATTTATTTTGTATATATATTAGTACATATATTAATATTTTAATAATATTTTATATGGTTTAGTTTATTTAGCTATTAGTATTTAGGTTTATTATTAATACACTACCTCCCACTTTCCATTTGTTCCCCCGCCGAGGCGCCCCTAAACCCCGCGCTTTACTCAGGATTCTACGTGCAATACCCTCGCTACGCTCGGGAGTTACTCTGATTTCCCTCATTACACTTGGGGTTTATCCCGGCGCCCGTGAGGTAAAACATTACATTACCCACATGTTGAATAATCTACTATTCATCATCATCATCAACCAATAGACGTCCACAGTTGGACATAGGTCTCTTGTAGGGACATCCACACGCCACGGTCTTGCGCCGCCTGTATCCAGCGGCTCCTTGCGACTCGTCTGATATCGTCCATCCACCTAGTGGGGGTCTTCCAACGCTGCGTCTTCCGGTGCGAGGTCGCCATTCCAGCACCTTGGGACCCCAACGTCTATCGGTTGTATGAACTATGTGCCCTGCCCATTGCCACTTCAGCTTCGCAACCCGTTGAGCTACCTATGTCGGTTACTCTAGTTCTCCTATGAATCTACTATTATTGAACACTAAAGAAGAAGAAAACACAAGGAAACTCAAAACTGCAATTACAGCCTTACACCAGACAGCCTTTGTTCAGAAGAGAGAAAGGTGAGTCATTCATTCTAAAAGTTATTAACAAATAAGCAGATGCTCCAACCTTACAAAAGAAATTCTGGAAGATACAACTCTAAGAAAAATAACCTGTTTACTGTTTACATTTGAGGAAATAAATTCGGTAAATGTGGAATTTAAAACAGACTGGCAGAAAGGGATGGCTGCATTTTGATGTAATGAGCGTGAGGGGGATGAAAATGTGATAACAGGTCTAGGGAGGAACGTGCGCTAATGTAGTTGGACTAAAGATTAAGATTGTTCTACCTTTTGATGTTTAAGATTGTTCTACCCTGGCGCAGTGGTAGGCACTGTGGTCTTATTAGTGGGAGGTCCCGGGTTCGATTCCTATGTCCGTCCGATAACCAGTGTCCGTCTCCGGGATGAAAAAAAATTTCGAACCTCATCATGAACCGATACACGGCTGGACATAGGTAGGTCTCTTGTAGGAACTTCTACACGTCACGGTCTTGCGCCGCCTGAATCCAGCGTCTCCCAGGTAGTATAGATATAGACCTATTAATAACCTAGGACAGGTAAGAGTAAAATGAACGACATAGCTATATACCTACTATATAGAGGTATTTCTATATCACGGCAAGTCTCCATATTTTGTGATAATTACTTAATTAACCTACTGACCGAGACTGAAAATTATGTCAGTCAATTGGGTGTATATGTTCACGTTTTTTAATGAGATTAATATTTTTTTTCTTATGAAGATCTTGGTATTTTTATCCAACACTAGCTATCTCGCCCTGGCGTCGCTTGGGTGGGATTTTTAAAATCCTTTCTTCGAGGGCTAAGCCTCTCGTTTAGTGACACAATTGGGGCCGATTCTCTTGTACACAATCTCTAAACGTAACTAAATTAACAGGTCTAAATCTAATGCTATCCTTTTCCGCGAGCAACATTATGAAAGGGATAGCAATAGATTTAGACGTGCCATTTTAGTTTAGTTTAGAGATTGTGTACAACGGAATTAGTCACAATATCATTCTAAATTCTAAAAATGACTCCTCACGCGCCATTTTAACTATAGAGTTAAAATGGCGCGTGAGGAGTCATTTTTATGGACTGTCAACTGTCATGTCAAAAGTACGGTTCACCTTCACCTTTAAATTAAGGACTAAAATACGTCTGTGACTAATATCATGACATGAAGTTTGACACAAAAAGGTTAAAAGTATGATTCCGAACCACGGTGACAGCACTGTTGCGGTAGCGGTGCTGCATGCAGCAGCACCGCTACCGCAACAGTGCTGTCACCAGCTGTCACAGTCCTGTCGCGGAACTACTGGTCCCCATACAATCTCTATAAGCTTATATGACATTACATTCCGAGCTAGGCAGCTCCGCAGTTCAGCTACATTGCTGCCTTTTTTTTTTTTTTTTTTCGAGGGGGAAATCTTCTAAAGATACCCAATCGGGTTATGTGGGATTTCTACCCACTAAAACCCCCTCGGTGGCCCTCCTCCGCAAGTTATTGAGAGGCTCCGGGAACTCTAAAGAACGTACGCCGGTGCCTCTCTCGCGCGACGCCCGTTGGACACATCCTGGCGAAAGTGCAGCTAGTCGCGACCTCGAAGTCCTAGCGCCTGGGACTATTGGTTAGACTGATCAGGACGTTGATCAATGCCGCCCTGATGTCTCCGCCTTCGAGCAGGATCAGCTCGCTCGCGAACCCGCTCGGCGGCCTCCTTCTTGAACGGCTCGGAATGTAATGTCATATAAAACTTATAGAGATTGTATGGGGACCAGTAGTTCCGCGACAGGACTGTGACAGCTGGTGACAGCACTGTTGCGGCAGCGTGGTTCGGATCATACCTTCAAATGGTGCGTGAGGATTAAGTTTTACGCGTTATACCTACGTTTCTTGAGCGTGAAAATAGTCGACAGCTAGTCACTGCCTCGTCGGCAACTCGGCAATGGGACAAATCCATGAATAAAAATAAAATTACAAACAAAATGTACTTAACCAAAGTGTAAAATGTAAAATTATTAAACGCGACCGCAAAAATCTGAGCTATCACGTCCGAGCGCTTCTGTGGCTTGAAATATTTTATTTTTAGCTTATTTTCTGTAAGTTTGAGCTAAGCAAATGGTGCCTGTCAACCGCGGCACGAAACTGGGTTATGTCACTGTAAAGGTAGAACCACACATTAGGGCGAATTTTATTTCACTCGGTGACAAATTAGCCCTTGACCGCGACCTCATCAATTTTTATTGGGTTTTATAAAACCTTATGCCAACTTAGAAAATAATAAATCTATAGTTCTATACTAATATTACAAATGCGAATGTGTGTTTGTTTGTTTGCCCTTCTTTCACGCCCTAACTAAGCAACCAGTTGGCTTGATTTTTGGCATAGAGATAGCTGAAAAGACGGACAGTAACATATAAGGTCTTATAAACGGGAGGTCTTAGGTACCTACAATTCCTGGCAGGGGCAATTTAATCACTACCCATATTATTATAAATGCGAAAGTGTGTTTGTTTGTTAGTTTGTAGGTTTGTCCTTCAATCACGTTGCAACGGAGCAACGGACCGACGTGATTTTTTTCATGCGTATAGTTTAAGACCTGAAGAGTGACATAAGCTACTTTTTATTCCGGAAAATCAAAGAGTTTCTACGGGATTTTTGAAATCCTAAATTCACGCGGATGAAGTCGCGCTATCGTTCGTATCTAGTCGTTAAATAAAATCGTGCAATGTGAGTTGAACTTAAAGTTTAAAACGTAAAGCCAGGCTTTTGGTATTCGTCGGACGCCAAGTAACGTTTTGTTAGGATGCTAGTTTTGATATAAAAGGCCTTTTAAGATTTGGCACGTTGGAAACTGTTAGCGTCTTCCTTTTATAAAGAAAGGGACATTGAAGTAAAGGACACAATAATATAAAATAGAACTCGTTGGTTGGTTGGTTGGCTATACATAACTAGCTGACTCGCCCCTACTTCGCTTGGGGAGTTTCCAAATTTTTTTTATAATTTATAGACTAACGCTTAGATATAATCAGACCTGGTGGCAAGTGCTGATGCAGCCTAAGATGGAGCGCGTTTGCGTAGAAAGTACCTATTCATTCTTGTTTTAATGATACCCGGATTATTTCGCACGTATTTTTTAATTATTAACCGAAAATTATGTCAAATCGTCCAGTCCGCACTTCGCCAACGTGGTAGACCTTTTCTATGCTGAGAGGCGGTGCTTAGTAGTGGCGATAGGTTGTTAATGACATAATATTTACTCGTAATCCTAATCCTAATGCTAATAATATTATCAATGTGAAAGTGTGGATGTTTGGAATGTACACTTCAGTTCAATTTAACTCTGCGGACGCAAAATCACGGGTGAAAACTAGTTACAATAAAAACCTAGCTTTAAACCCGCAGTTATAACTTTAAAAAGAGAATTTTTAAATCTAATACCCTTCTCAAAGAAAATTTTAAATGGAATGAGATAGATCTTTTTGTGTCTGTAACGACTTTATGAAGACGGTCCAACTCACTTAACATTTTCATTAAAATGCATCGGTTCGGTTCATTTCAGTTTATACTAGCTGATGCCCGCGACTTCGTCTGCGTGGATTTAGGTTCTAAAAACCCCGTGGGAACTTTGATTTTCCGGGATAAAAATAGCCTTTGTTATTCTCCAGGTCTTTATCTATACCCATGCGAAAAAAATCACGTCAATCCGTTTCACCGTTGCGACGTGAATGAAGGACAAACCAACAAACAAACACACTTTCGCATTTATAATAAGGGTACTGATTATTATTCCAGGTAATTTTTAGGGTTCCGTACCTCAAAAGGATAAACGGAACCCTTATAGGATCACTTTGTTGTCTGTCTGTGTGTCTGTCAAGAAACCTACAGGGTAGGTACTTCCGTTGACCTAGAATCATGAAATTTGGCAGGTAGGTAGATCTTATAGCTGACATTTGGGGAAAAATGAAAACTGTGAATTTAGGGTTAGATCACACAAAAAAATGAAATTGTGGTCAAGAACTAATAATTAGTATTTTCAACTTTCGAAGTGAGTGACTATATCAAATGGGGTATCATATGAAAGGTCTTCACCTGTACATTCTAAAACAGATTTTTATTTATTTTTATGCATCATAGTTTTTGAATTATCGTGCAAAATGTCGAAAAAATACGACTGTAGTACGGAACGCTCATTGCGCGAGCCTGACTCGCACTTGGTCGGTTTTTATATCTATAGGTAGTTACTATCCTTTTAAGCCGGTTAGAGATATTTATTAATTATACAAAGAAAAATGAGTGCTAAGAGATGTCAATTAAAATATCACTTGATGTCAGCCGAGATAGATCAAGAGAGCTATTCACGCCTATTAATGCGTAGATCACAGAGATTCCTCCGTAAGTGGCTCACAATAGCATCCGTAGACGCTTTGAACTACGGAATTAGCTACAAAATTGACGAATTAGCTGTTTTCTAATTAGTTTGATAAAAGAAGGCGGAATAGTGTGACTTCGTAGATTTATTATATTTTGAACCAAAACTTCAAAATATCTATATCTTCTATATCTATATATATAAAAGTCCTGACTGACTGACTGACTGACATATATATCAACGCACAGCCTAAACCGCTGGTCCTAGAGACATGAAATTTGGAGGGTCTTCTTTGTAAAGTGTAGGTATCCACTAAGAAAGGAGTTGTCGAAATTCCACCCCTAAGTGGGTTAAATGGGGGATGGAAGTTTGTATGAAAGTCCGTCGTTTTTCAAGTTATTTGCATGAAAATTGGTATTTGGATTTTCGGTCACAAATGAAGAAATACGTGTTTCAGGATTTTTGGAAATTCAACCCACATTTCGATGAGTGAAGCCGGGGCGGGTCAGCTAGTCAAAATATAAAAATTGAAATGACATGGACACTATTATTATTTCACCAGAAGCCTTAGAGTGCGAGAGCAATATTTCTGAGGGTCGTGCTCGTGACCCCTAAGCTTCAATCACACAATGGTAGTGGTTTACTTGGGATAATAATATGAGTCGATTTATCGATTTTAATATGTAGGTTTTAATGATTAATTTTATGGGATGTTATTGATTTAATAACCGGGACTGACGGCTTAATATGCTTTCCGAGTCACCGAGGAAACGCAAAATACTTGACTATTAACGGAAATCCTAATCCTAATACCTAATATTATAAATGTGAAAGTGTGGATGTTTGGATGTTTGTTACTCAATCACGCAAAAACAGCTGAACGGATTTGGATGAAATTTGGAATGGAGATGGATTATACCTTGGATTAACACTTAGGCTACTTTTCATCCCGGAAAATCAAAGAGTTCCTGCGGGCATCAGCTAGTAGGTATTTAAATAACATTCTGTTAACTGCTCGTCTGACCTCTGGGTGCGTTTCTGCAATATTACCTACGGTCGTATCAGCAGCAGCTCCTAAGTTTAGAATGTCGCCATCTCTCAGTGAGCTAGACATTTATATTTATAACTTTAATAAAACTTTGTAAGTCAAAAAGTTTTCTGAAGGACACTTTGTTAAGTTTATTCCCCTAACTTATCTTGTTGTACTATTTTAAATTTGTGTTAGTTTGTCTATTTATTTGTTTGTTTGTGAGTACGAGGACGAAACTTTGAGACATAAATACTACTTACTATTAAAGCTCTGATCAAAATCAGACCAGATTTAGAGAGTCTGAAATATTACAATTTCAAGATAACTTTACGAATTTCAAACCGAAAGCTTCATCAATCGTTGGCTTCTCTTATATATATTAAAGGAAAAGGTGACTGACTGACTGGTCTATCAACGCACAGCTCAAACTACTGGACGGATCACGCTGAAATTTGGCATGCAGTTAGCTATAATAACGTAGGCGTCCGCTAAGAAAGGATTCTACAAAATGCAGCCCCTAAAGGGGTAAAATACCTACTTACCTAATATTTTCAACTTTCAAAGTAAGATTACTCTACCAACTTGTAAATTCTAAAACAGAATTTTATTTTATTTATTTTTATGCATAGTAGTATTTGATTTATCGTACAAAATGTCTAAAAAATACGACTGTAGTACGGAACCCTCGATGCGCTAGTCCGACTCGCACTTGGCCGGTTTTTACTGTAATATAGAGTAAGAAGTCAGTTTGTACAGTTTTTGATAATTATCTTGTTTTATGTTATTACCTACTGTGTCGTTTTGCACTCTGCATTTCCAAGACGCAGCCAATTTAGATAAAAGGAATCGAAAGAAATAACCATTAGCATTCTAATATTTTTAATTAAGAAATTGTATTTGCATTTTACATTGGAAGAGAGAATAAATTATAGCTTTGTATTTTCATTTACCGTTCTGTATTTTGCAATTCCTTTTGCAAGTCCTTTCTTTTCTTTGATTAAATTTGCTGCAGTATGTTAAAATTTGATATTTCAAGAACTGCGAATCCTCTCACTAATGAAGTGAATAGCGTTATAGCAGTGAGAATTTTTTAATTTGAATAGAAAAATTATACACAATATAATGATATTAAAATTTAACGCCCACCCTGAACGATATCGTCCGCAGGGCACTCATTTCAGCCAATGTGCCCTGTGTTCTCGAGCCACCAGGGCTGAGCCGCACAGACGGCAAGCGTCCAGATGGCTTGACGCTTGTCCCATGGCAAAACGGCAAATGTCTGCTGTGGGACGCGACGTGCACTTGCACCCTCGCGCCAAGCCATCTGGACCGGACGTCGCGGGAGGCCTGCGCCGCTGCAGAGTCGTCTGCCGCGAAGAAACGGGCTAAATATGCCTCTCTTCTGGGGAATTACCTCTTTGTTCCACTGGCGGTGCTCGTGGAACAAAGAGGTACCGCTCGATGTCACGCTCGACTCGTGTTTCGTGCGTGACATCGGCCGTTGTCGGGAAAGAGGTTGCGATCCGCACTCTGGGGCCTACCTGGTCCAAAGGTTGTCCATCGCCATTCAGCGTGGCAATAGTGCCAGCTTAATGGGCACCTTTGGCCCAGGGGCAACCAGGGGCGGACGTTTTGACGACGTTTAATTTTAAGTTGGTAAGGTTTATTCAAGTTTGTATGTTTTATTTTAATATTTTTAAGTACTTTTAATTTAGATTTAAGTTTATTTAATAGAATTGTGTTATTATTATCTTTGAAAATGTGCTGGTATAAATTATACTTTTATTTTATTGCGAAATAAAGGAAGATATAATGATGGCAACACTAAAAACTAAACAATCGATATTATTGTAATTATTGAAGCAATAATAATAATATGGCCTACGCAGAAGAGAGATTTCTTTCCGCGCAAGACAAAAGTCCGTCGTCTTTTCCTGTAGTTTTTCGCATCGTGCACGTCATGCGATTTTGTAGGTAAATTTCGTAAAATCTGCATCAATCATTATTACAATCTCAATTAAATTTTTATCACTATTGATTAACTATTCACTATTGATTAATTATTAAATAATTAATCAATAGTGAGCGAGCGTCAACCAATCAGAGGTGATTGCGATCGTGATATTGTTGCTGTAATTCTACCGCAATCGAGCAGCTGGAGAGTGACATAAGCTAATTTTTATCCCGGAAAATCAAAGAGTTACACTCTAGTCAGAGTCACTAGATTACAACATGGGGTTATTCAAGGGGTGCGGGCGGACCAACAAATTCCTAAAAGGCCGGCACGGCAACGCATCGGCGGTTCCTCTGGTGCTGCAAATGTTCATGGGCGGCGGTAATCACTTAACATCAGGTGACCCGCCTGCTTGTTTGCTCGCTATCTCTATTAAAAAAAAGAGTTCCCATGAGATTAAAAACCAATCCACTCGGATGAAGTCGCAAGAAAAATAGATCCAGAAGTGAAAATACGTCATCTGAATACGATAACCGTGGAAGTTGTTCAATCTGCGACAAGCGACAGGCAACGAATGTGTCGCGCGGAACTTTTGCCTACAGTGCTGCCAGCTGTCATGCAAGTTGCGAACGAGTTACAAAAACTTGCGCAAAGTAAGCAGTATGCGATTTGTAAAATAAAGTTGTCACATCAAAGCCCGTGGAGCCCGTACCACAGTAAGGATATGATTTTACATCATCATCATGATCAACCCATTGCCGGCTCACTACAAAGCACGGGTCTCCTCTCAGAGAGAAGGGTTTTTGGCCATAGTCTACCACGCTGGCCATATGCGGATTGGGAGACTTCACACACCTAAGAGAACATTATGGAGAATACGCCTTCTAATCGGAGGTCGGGGGTTCTTTCCCGGGTACGCACCTCTAACTTTTCGGAGTTATGTGCGTTTTAAGTAATTTAATATCACTTGCTTTGAAGAAAAACATCGTGAGGAAACCTGCATGCCTGAGAGTTCTCCATAATGTTCTCAAAGGTGTGTGAAGTCTACCAATCTGCACATGGCTAGCGTGGTAGACTATGGCCAAAACCCTTCTCACTCTGAGCGGAGACCCGTACTCTGTAGTGAGCCGGTGATGATCATGATGATGATGATTGTCGATTCAGGATCAAACCGAGAGTTCCCTCACCCTAGTTCACTCTGCCGTTGGTCGCCATTAAAATGGCGTAAACTGTAATATGGGACAACATTAACGGCATCTGAATGTTGAAAGAGATAATGGAATTAATACATAGTTTATACCGTACCACTTAGTCTAATTAAGCCTCTTAATACATTTCCTGGATACGGAACTATATCTAGTAGATTTCCTATCTCTAGGGAATTAAAAATATCCTAGAAATTGTATAATTATTTGGAAAACCTGTATCTAAATATATAAAACGAAAAGGTGACTGGCTGACTGCCTGACTGATCTATCAAAGCACAGCTCAAACTACTGGACGGATCGGGCTGAAATATGGCATGCAGATAGCTATTATGACGTAGGCATCCGCTAAGAAAGGATTTTTGCAAATTCAACCCCTAAGGGGGTGAAATAGGGTTTCGAAATTTGTGTAGTCCACGCGGACGAAGTCGCGGGAATAAGCTAGTATATTATAAAAGGAAAAGGTGACTGACTGACTGACTGACTGACTGGCTGAATGACTGACTGACTGACTGATTTATCAACGCACAGCTAAAACTACTGGTCGATCGGGCTGAAATTTGGCATACAGATAGCTAATATGACGTAGGCATCCGCTAAGAAAGGGTTTTTGAAAATTCATCCCCTAAGGGGGTGAAATAGGGTTTTTAAACTTTTGTAGTCCACGCGGACGAAGTCGCGGGAATAAGCTAGTATATTATAAAAGGAAAAGGTGACTGACTGACTGACTGACTGACTGGCTGAATGACTGACTGACTGACTGATTTATCAACGCACAGCTAAAACTACTGGTCGATCGGGCTGAAATTTGGCATACAGATAGCTAATATGACGTAGGCATCCGCTAAGAAAGGGTTTTTGAAAATTCATCCCCTAAGGGGGTGAAATAGGGTTTTTAAACTTTTGTAGTCCACGCGGACGAAGTCGCGGGAATAAGCTAGTATATTATAAAAGGAAAAGGTGACTGACTGACTGACTGACTGACTGGCTGAATGACTGACTGACTGACTGATTTATCAACGCACAGCTAAAACTACTGGTCGATCGGGCTGAAATTTGGCATACAGATAGCTAATATGACGTAGGCATCCGCTAAGAAAGGGTTTTTGAAAATTCATCCCCTAAGGGGGTGAAATAGGGTTTTTAAACTTTTGTAGTCCACGCGGATGAAGTCGCGAGCATAAGCTAGTAGTGTCATATAAAATCAATATACATTATGTAGTCAAACAGACACACTTTCGTATATATAATGTTACTATTCTATATACTTAAGTCAGTTCATCGAGTTGGAGGTCGTCTCACATTGAGCTTGCCGACGCGCGGTCTCCACTCCAGAACACATCTGCCCCAGCAGCCATCGGGTCCGCGGCAGACGTGGCCTGCCCACTGCCACTTCAGCTGGCTAATTCGTTGAGCTATGCCAGTCACTTTGAATCTCCGACGGATTTCCTCGTTACATATTTTGTCCCTCAGAGAGACCCAACATTAGCACAGCCCACTTCATAGCACGCTGAGCGACTTTGAACTTGTGAACAAGGCCAACTGACAGTGTCAATTCGTAGTAAGACAAAATATTATTTGTACGAAACTGGTTACGAAACTCTGGTTTCGCACGCGGCCAAAGCGTTACTATTGCGTGTTCGTGAAAAATTAGCAACTAAGGGCCCTGATTTACATGAGGATGTAGCCGCGCCTAATTACTAGCCTTAGCATTAAATACCATTAACATTTATAGGGCTGTCCCGAATCTAATCTTGGATAGATGATTATATCCCGCCATATTGTACCATTTATGTCACAAAGCCGCGCTCGTCTCGTGCCATTAAAATGACATAAATAGTGTACCCTATTAACGTTACAGGACTATAGTGATCTAAGATAATGGATTATTGCATTTTGGTACTTATCTAACCGTACTGTCTACCAATTGACACTGAGCTAGTGTAGCAGACTTTGGCCTGACTTCACACACCTTTGAGAAATTTTTGGAGAGCTCTCAGGTATACAGGTATCCTCCCGATGTTTTCTTTCACCGTTAAAGCAAACGGTATTTAATTGCTTAAAAAGCACATTAGCACCGAAAAATTAGAAGTGCCTTCCCGGGATCGAACTCCATTATGTATATTTTATAAACATTTATAAGGCTGTCCGGAGTCTAATCTTGGATATACGATTATATCCTGCCATATTGTACCATTTATGTCACAAAGCCGCGCTCGTCTCGTGCCATTAAAATGACATAAATAGTGTACCCTATTAACGTTACAGGACTATAGTGATCTAAGATAATGGATTATTGCATTTTGGTACTTATCTAACCGTACCGTCTACCAATTGACACTGAGCTAGTGTAGCAGACTTTGGCCTGACTTCACACACCTTTGAGAAATTTTTGGAGAGCTCTCAGGTATACAGGTATCCTCCCGATGTTTTCTTTCACCGTTAAAGCAAACGGTATTTAATTGCTTAAAAAGCACATTAGCGCCGAAAAATTAGAAGTGCCTTCCCGGGATCGAACTCCATTATGTATATTTTATAAACATTTATAAGGCTGTCCGGAGTCTAATCTTGGATATACGATTATATCCTGCCATATTGTACCATTTATGTCACAAAGCCGCGCTCGTCTCATGCCATTAAAATGACATAAATAGTGTACCCTATTAACGTTACAGCACTAGTGATCTAAGATAATGGATATTTAATTGCTTAAAACGCACATAGCTCCGAAAAAATACAAGTGCGTTCCCGGGATCAAACTTTACTATTTCATTATCATTTCATTTCACTTATTATTCATGCATTCCAATATTGATGATATAAATTATTAAACAATTGTTTTTATAATTACAACAATATTCTTTGAACGAAGCTGGCATTGAAACCCCGTTGGGGCATTATGTATATTTTATAAAAATTTATAGGGCTGTCCCGGGTCTAATCTTGGATAGATGAGTATTCCCGCCATATTGTACCATTTGTGTCTCGCAGCCGCGCTCGTCTCGTGCCATTAAAATGACATAAATAGTGTACCCTATTAACGTTTACAGCACTAGTGATCTAAGATAATGGATTATTAGAATTTAATGTTTGCATTAAATTTTGGCCTACCTAAGTTAAAGGAGCTTCCACTAAAATCCGGCCTCCTTTTCGGTAGATCGTTATTCATAAGGAAATTTTACATAATTTAGTACGCGGCCGAAAGTAATGTACATCGACCTTTAGGAGGAGAAAGCCGATTTGTAGAGCGTTGTCTCTATCGTTAAGACCCACAAAACGTCATATAGGTATGAGTGACAGAGACAACGCTCTACAAAGCCGAAATATCATTCTAAAGGCCGATGTACATCCCAGTACCGAAATTATAAATTGCGAAAGTGTGTTTGTTTGGTGGTTTGTTGGTTTGTCCTTCAATCTAGTTGCAACGGAGCAACGGATCGACGTCATTTTTTGCATGGGTAGGTATAGTTAAAGAACTGGAGAGTGAGTGACATAGGCTACTTTTTATCCCGGGAAATAAAATCAAATCAAAGTTATACCTAATATAAAGATGACATGTTTCACTGCAATACAGCCAATAGATATATTTTTAAATAAAAATATAAATCAACATAGCCCGCAGAAGCGTGTCAAATTAGACTCAGAATACTCAGCCACATTTTCTAACAAGCCAAATTCATAGTCATTTCAACTTTTATACAGTTCTAAAAATGTACAATTCCATTTAAAACTTCAGTAATTGGTTATAGAGGAAACAAAATAATATTCGGAGCCGTGCTGGAACCGCTCGAAAGTAACGAAATTCGAGAATAGCCGTTAAGATAATGGTTTTGGTACGGAACCAGCCAGTGAAACTGTAGTTATTTTTTCTCCTGCTTGCCCTATTTAGCGGCGAGTGAAATTTTATATGCATATTTCGAGTGAATTTTTGTGGTAATTTCAAAATGTTGTTCTGGTATTTCAACCTTTTGTTGGTTAGTTGTTTGTACTCGTTTGACCAGCAAACTTTGTTAATTTTTCTTATTTACTTCAGTCAATTTTATGTACAAAGTAAATAATTGGGCTTGTTTAAATTTAGAGTGAAGAATTTTCTTTATTTTTGATGACTTTCTTTTTTGTGTTTGTCTCTGGACCGTTTTTAAAACAATTGTATTTTTTAAACTTGCGTTTTACCAATTTTGTTATCTGTATCAGTATTATTTATATATAAAATCTGTCCCGGCTTTACTCACGTGTTAAGTCGACGTTAGCCCGACTAGTTTCAAACCCATCACATAGTTTAAACGCTAAAATAAAACAGTATTATTTACCTTTTATCTTCTCTAATGTATATGAAATTGGCGTTTTATCGAATCTTAAGGATTAAAGCGAGAAGACAAGGGTCCATGATCGAAACTGTAATCTGAATTAACTCTAGCAATGAATCAAGCAATTTCAGAGCAAGTGGGAGAGAAAATCGTTATCGCCTAGTTTGTAAAGCTATCATGACGTGTAGATTGAAGAGCGCATAGTGATAAGAAAAGCTTATATATAGCTCTAAGCCCAGGTGGGAGCATATTATGCGTCCTGCGGGGCGGGCAGCGGGTGCGATGCCGTACATTACATTTCGTTTTTTTTTTTCAAATACAAATTTCTTTATTGCGAATCTGGGTAAACAGTGGAGATGTTACAAAAACAAAAAGGTACAGCCAAATTCTGCCTATTAGCATGCAATATGTTATGATATACCTAACAACGTGTACATAGTTTTGAAAAATTAGCCAATTTTAATAGTTAGTCACAAAAGAATAAAAAAACCGGCCAAGTGCGAGTCAGGCTCGCGCAATGAAGGTTCCATACTACAGTTGTATTTTTTCGACATTTTGCACGATAATTAAAAAACTATGATGCATAAAAATAAATAAAAATCTGTTTTAGAATGTACAGGTCTCTCTCCGTCCGCTCTCGATTTGGATACGTCCGCACGTCTTCCTTACAATTTCAGTAAATATTAATTGTTTTTTCAGATTACAGATTATCTCTCACATAAATCTGTCTCGTTTTAACTCAATCTTAAGTCTGAGCAAAGTCAAAGTGCGCTCTATAGATCTCAGTCTAAGTCTGATTCAGCTCTGTCTCGTTTTAACTCTGTCTTAAGTCTCAGCTAAGTCAGAGTGCGATCTATAGATCTCTGCACCCTTAGAGTCGTTAGAAGTCATTTCCTAGCTAAACTCCATAACAGTACAACAATTATAGAATGAATAAATCCCCGTTCCAAATGAGACCACATTTATTATTCACTATCAGACACAATTTTATAAAGAACAAGTCAGCCATGAATTACCAGTGTTATAAAAGTAAACAAACACAAAGCAATTAAGCTTTCATATTCAATGTAAAGATGAATAATTTACGAACAAACAATATAATAAAAATGTTTGTTTCCCGTGAAAATTAATATATTTTTGTTCCCTTATAATAAAACAGAAATGAAATGAATAAAACACGTGTTTCTTATTTAAACTTACGGAGCGATTTTTCTCTCTCGGAAGTTTTTAATTCGAAACACAATTCTGGGGAAATAGTATTAAAATAAAAATGTATTTCAATCATACTCTAGGGTATAAGGCGATGATTTAAAACCGTTTGTAAAATTGAGTTTACTAGGTAAATGGAATTATTTATTTTTTTGCTCTCACTTCGTTCAGACTATTTTTTATTAACTGATCGACAACGGTTACGCACTCATCCGATCCTTAAAAATATAACTATAAAAAAACCGGTTAAAAAAACTCCTAAAAATCCCATCTCTGTCCAAAAACAAGCTATTTGGTGGACATCTTTGACATATCTACAGCATATTATGTCCGATTTGAATCCAAGATATTCCAAAACCAACAAATTCCTGAAAGGCAAGCAACACATTGGTGGTCCCTCTGGTACTGCAAATGTTCATAGGCGGCAGTAATCACTTAATATCAGGTGACCCGCATGCACGTTTGCTCGCCATTTTTATTATTTACAAAAACATATTCTCACGGATGACGGAGAGAACTCGGATAACGGAAGTTGATGATATAGTGCGTAAGCTAATACAAACAGTTCTATGAGTACTTCGGAACGTATTTTCACGGACTCGGATCGAATGAGAGCGTGATTTTGATTTATATATAAAGATCCTAATTAAGAAAGGTGAAAAAATTAAAACAGAGTTAGGAAATACAAACTGGTGTATAAGATAAAAAGCAAATGATGTTTAATTGCTTAAAATGCACATAGCTTCGAAAATTATGAAGGGGCCCGGGATCGAACGTCCGACCTCCCGTATAGGAGACATCTTAACTACTAGGCTATCACGGCTTTTGAGAGTAAAAAATAAATAAATAAATAAGCCTACCTCTAAATTTTTTTAATTTTTTTTTAATTTTTAATTTTTTAAATTTTTTTTTGTATATATACAGGTACATTTTTTTTTTAATTATCTTTTTTTTTTTGTTAATATTTCTTATAAGGTATATCTAGCTCTAATAATTCAGAGGTCATCCCAAACGCGGGCAAAGGCTATCACGGCTTTTGAGAGTAGGATCTTTAAAAAGCTAAACTACATGCGTATGGAGTTATGGTTTTTGATTATTTATCGATGAGTAGCAATAAGTGGAGCAATCTGGAGCAATTTTTTCGCATAACATTGCTAAAATTTTCAGGTATTGCTGGATATTACAGTAAATTGCTTTACGTGGTCGTGTCGTTATAATTGACTAAATTATCTGGAATAGCGGAAATTCTATTGCCAGTGTAGGCGTATCTTTACATAATTAAAATATTTGAAGTAAGGAAGGTCTCGCGTCATTTCAATACATGAATGACGCGAAGTCTTGTATATTATTACATATTATAGTTATTTATATTAATGTTTTCAATGCTTTCAAGAGTGAATGCCTTAATGAGAGGGTACGGCTCTCAACTGAATACCTACAGTCTACACGTGCCACAGAATTTCTTAGGGTTTTCACAATGTATTTTTATTTTTCTTTTCATCGCGAAATTTTTAATTAGGCACTTGATTTCTTCAACGTGTTGACGGAGTTTGTATAATGTAAGAATTTTGACCCAATTTTCGGTTTATAAATCTGCCCGAGGTCAGTGTTGGGGTTAAAGCTAGTGATATTTACCTACTAATGATTTTAAGCTTATTTCTTGGTTTAACTACATATTTTAATGTATATGTACATATAACGGGTACATACTAAAACGATTAGTTTTTGTCTTTATTTGTCGATATTTCAACCTAATTGCACGGGTCGTGGTCACGACAGGACTGCGGTGCTGCGAGAGATGAACTACCCACTTTCTTGTTCTTTTTGGGTTTTGGCCATAGTCTACCACGCTGGCCAAGTGCGGATTGGCAGACTTCACACACCTTTGAGAGCATTATGGAGAACTCTCAGTCATGCAGGTTTCCTCATAATATTTTCCTTTCACCAATAAAGCAAGTGCTATCTAATTACTTAAAACGCACATAACTCCGAAAAGATAGATGTGCGTGCCCCGGATCGAACCCCCAACCTCCGATTAGGAGGCGAACGTCTTAACCACTCGGTTATAACCAACTATAGTAGGTAAGGTAGGTATAAAATTTTTACAAAAAAAATAAAAACCGACTTCGATACACAAACACTAAAAATTGAAAAATAATTTAATTTATTACCGAATATATTATGTATACAAGAGTTAATATAGTTCCATAATAATATTTTTAGTGCCGGTGCCAATTAGCTTTAGCTGCGCGAATCGTCTAGACTTCATATTTTTATGAGACTCCACAATGGCACCTCATTGGCACCGACCCCAAAAATATTATTATGGAACTATATTAACTCTTGTATACATAATATATTCGGTAATAAATTAAATTATTTTTCAATTTTTAGTGTTTGTGTATCGAAGTCGGTTTTTATTTTTTTTGTAAAAATTTTTTATTTCACAATTTTTAGTGGCCCCATGGAATTATGCTATGACTGGTTAAAAATCTACTGTTTACTAAGCTATTACACTGATCGCGACCAATTTACTCTTATCCGTTGAGGAGTTCCAGTATCTATCTTCGAAGATGTTCATCAGATCTTCACCAAATTTAAATGGGACCAACTTTGAACTATACCCTTTCAAACAAAAAAAGAATTTTCAAAATCGGTCCAGGCGTCTTCGAGTAATCGGGGAACATACATAAAAAAAAAAAAAGATTCCGACGAATTGAGAACCTCCTCCTTTTTTTGAAGTCGGTTAAAAAGAGGCACCGGCGTAGGTACGTTCTTTAGAGTTCCCGGAGCCTCTCAATAACGCGCTGAGGAGGGCTACCGGGGGGGGTTTTAGTGGGTAGAAGTCCCACGTTACCCAAATGGGTACCTTAAGAAGATATCCCCCTCGAAAAAAAAAATAAAAAATAAAGGTAGGTATAAAAAGAAGATAACAAAAAAATATCCTTTTCATTTTAAAGACTGCACTTGCTGTGTCAAGTTTTATTTTTCGCAGTACACTTTTAGCGTCTTACCTTTTTACGAGCTCTTGATCTTTTTAAAAGGCTTTCCTGAATCTAAAGGAAAAGTTTACCTCTCTTCAGGATAAACCTGTTTTAGTTTCAAACTATTCGATATCTTATCTACTGTTAGTTAGTAATATTAACTTTAAATTAAGATTCCGACGAATTGAGAACCTCCTCCTTTTTTGAAGTCGGTTAAAAAGTCGCTACACCTAATTAGTTTATCAGTGTTCCATCTTATACCACTAGGGACATTATCAAGAAAATCCATATTAAATATTATAAATGCGAAAGTGTGTCTGTCTGCTAGCTTTTCACGGTCCAAAAGTTTAACCTATTTGGATGAAATTTGGTACAGAGTTAGCTTACATTCCGGGAAATCAAAGAGTTCCCACGGGATTCTTAAAAGCCCATCTGCTTAACCGATTTATATTAAAGTGGCTTACGTCCCGGAAATTATTGACATAGGCAACTTTTTAGGCAACGCCTAAAACACAGGTGTAGCTACCTAGCTTAGGGACAGTTACCCTACAGTTACCTACTTAGTAAATTGTAAGAATAAAAATATTATAAGAACGTACCTACCCACCTATTGTACATTTAAATAGGCAGATGTACTTGTATCTATGTTTTTTGATCAATAAACAATTTATTTATCATTATTATTATTTTATCCCGGAAAAGCAAAGAGTTCCCATGGCAATTTTATAAAACCTTAATCCACGTGGACGAAGTCTGGACATCATCTAATACCTACCTACTAAATAGTAATATAGCGTACCTACCTACTAAATAGTAATATAGCGTACCTACCTACACGGATATACAAATTACAAACTTTCGATAACAAAGCAAGCTTAATCTATTGAGATTTGGCTTATCGGTGGTATTGGTATGATAACGAACTTAAATATTCCAACTATGTATATCCATATTCAGAGTACAACAAGGTAAGGGCTAAGCTACCTCAGTTGTAATCAAATCACAGGCAAGGATTTAGCATGATTAGAACTGCACTAGATAAGGCAAGATATCGAAATGATACGTGAAAGATAACGTGAAAGCTTTGCACTAGATAAGGCAAGATTTTGAAATGATGCGTAAAAGTTTTGCACTAGATAGGGCAAGATATCGAAATGATTCCTGAAAGATAACGTGAAAGCTTTGCAACAGATGAGGCAAGATTTTGAAATGATGCGTGAAAGTTTTGCACTAGATAAGGCAAGATTTTGAAATGATTACGTGAAAGATAACGTGAAAGCTTTGCACTAGATAAGGCAAGACATTGGAATGATACTTGACAGACAACGATCAGTTTGATGGGAAAGATCAAGAAGAAAGTTGATGATGTATTGTGTAGGAGGAGGTGTTGGTCGCAGAAAAATCCTGACTACATATGCAACATCTGAGAGTATACGGGAATTGCGATTGACTTGTGAAGAATAGAACGCAGAATACAAGGCTGACTGCCAACCTTTGCTAGCCATAGAGGCACCCAAAGAAGAAATGAAGATAGAAGATATAGAGAAATAAAGAAACACAAGAAGAGAGGATGAGAATCTCGAGTACCGTCAAACTGTTTTGCCTCGCGAAAGATAGAACGAAGCTGACTGCCAACTTTTGCTACTCTAACTAGCAAAAGTTGGCAGTCAGCTTCGTTCTATCTTAGGCGCCCGAAGTAGAAGAAGACAGAAGAGTTTTTATTCAGATACAAGTTAACCCATGACTGCAATCTCACTTGGTTATAAGTGATGATGCAGGCTAAGATGGAAGCGGGCTAACCTGGAAGGGGTTTTGCAGTTTTTATTAAACCCATGCCCCTTTGATTTCTACACGGCATCGTACCGTAATCGCTTGGCGGCATGGCTTTGCCGGTAGGGTGGTAAAGCATGACGTGATTAATTCTAATACTACTCCGAAGAAAATGTAAAAAAAATTGGACTTTATATTTTGACGTAAGATTTATTACATCTTTATTACCTGTTATCTCCCAAAGCCACCATGATCCAAGCAAACGTTCCTCCCAGTGTTGGGGACAATACGCAGATAAACTTTCAGCTATTATAAAATAAGGAAGGTCTGGCACGCGCTGGCTCTCTTTCTATTAGAATATAATATTACAATCACTTTTCACGTCGATAGAAATATCTAAATTGATAGCTTGATATACGATGTGTAGATGTAGTTCTTGAGGTCTAAAAGCATTCGGGAAGGGTATTATTAATAACTCACCATAAATCATCGAGATAAATAGCAGGATCGCATTCAGCACGTATGAATGCCACTTTATCCTGTTCAGATCCCCTGCCATCTTCTATATTTGTTACAGTTATATTAATGTACACTTTAAATTTACTACTATTTTTTACACTCTTCTTCTTTTCATTATCACTTTATGTTTCATCTATACTAATTATATTATTAAGTTCTAATTAGTGAGCGTTTACATCAAATTTTACACGGATAAATTATGATCCGTCTACACTCTCCGAAACCATCGTGTCACAACTTATCCCTTTTAATAACCCTACCTGTCCCCGCTAAAACTGTCAACATTCATTTAAGTTCTTAATCAACTCGTTGACAAATAACGAAGTGACACTTTCGCCTGTTAAAATTAATGGCACGTCATATATCATGAGCTCCTACTGGGTGTCGTTTAGCTATTTTTATTTTGTTAGACATCCATTACACATAAATCGCTTCGGAAGTTTAGGGCGAACGTGTGCAAGGATTACACCCGACATAATGCACTCGGAGCGTCTAAAATTAACTGAAAAAATATATCATGTGTACGAAGATATATCCTTTTTAATCCTGGCGAGAGATTTTTTAAGAAAAATCGCTTTAACACTTCATATTCTTTAAGCACAAGTGTAACACTTTTCACCACCGTTTAGACCATCGCTCTTTATACAAGTTTGCTGAATTCACGAAAAATGTAGGCCGTATCGCGGTCGTCGCTATCACAGTTCGGCATTTTTCGGAGCGAGAAAATGACACGCGCCTGACGCGACGCCACAGGAGAACTGCTCGGTTAGCACTGACTTACATAAGGGATCTGTCCTGGTGCCAGAGTATCTGTCCGATAGAGAGGGAAGACTCCTCCGGGAGGGTTGTTAATAGTTTCGAGAGGGATGGAAGAAATTTTCGCATCCATCGGCGGTCCATTGAAACCCACCGCTGAAAATCTTGTGTGAAGTACAATAATTAAAATGTACATAAATCTGAATGAGTTGCCTACTTATATTGGGATTAATGAATATTTAATCCTCGCCCAAATAGAGGTTCAACTATTTGTAATTACCTACTGGGCGATGGTAAATCCTTTATACCTAATTAACAACTCAAAAATTCATGAATTTTGATTACGGTAAAATAGAACGCACTCATTTGGCGAACATTACGTATTGTAACGTTAACTAGCTTATGCTCGCGACTTCGACCGCGTGGACTACATAAATTTCAAACCCCCGTTTAACCCACTTAAGGGTGGAATTTTAGAAAATCGTTTCTTATTGGATTCCCGAATAAATATTGTGTTATGGAAAAGAAGACAATATTTTTAATTTCAATCGATAACAGAGCTGGATTTTATTTTCTATTGCGTTTATTTTCTATTACCTAGATTTTTATTGACTTAAATATGCTTTTTCAGCATAAATATCCTATTATTTTCTTTTAGCAAGTTGTCCTCATAGAAAATATCTTTTATTTTCCCCTATCCAAACGATCTGAAAGCGTAAGAGAAAATAAAAGCGCCATAGCAGATCGATCGTTCGTCCTTTGAAAAGATATGAGGAGAAATAATTTGAATGGCGATAAGGATGACTGATTCCCTACGAACAAAGACTTGAGGGGGTGCGGTGAATGAAGATATTGGATCTCATTAGGGTCGCGCAAAACAGATCTTATCATTCAATATTACTTAGGAATATAATTAATAAAATATTTTTACAATCGTATCGTCTATAAATAAGAACTATTGACCACCAGTCTTGATCCGTCAGTGTTGACGCATTTTTAATATCAATCCACGGCCGAAAATTTACGAACTACCTAATAAAGTGAATAATAAAATTCTAAAGAAGTACCTAAACGACATAAAATCACGACAAATAACTAATAGTGTACGAGAGAAATAAACGTTACTAAATGGATTATGTATGTCTATCATTTCATCGAAGCGCCTGGCAACGATTTTACAAACGCGTGTTGGAATTTAGTCATTTCACTAAAGGCTGTATTAAAAAAGATAGGTATAAGTCCCACAAATTGCTATTGCGCTGAAACCATGTCTCATTAACATCAAAATGACGTAACTTTCAAGTCATTCGACACTTCAGTCTAGTGCTGACGTCACTAAAATGGCGGCCACGCACATTAGCAATTTGCGGAACTTTCATCTATGTTAACTTTTGACGCAGGCGAAGCTACAGGCATCTGTTAGTATAATTTGTATGAATATTTAAATGGCCGAATCGAATCCCCCCATTTAAAGTCGAATGATTAAATGGCTGACAGTTTTTGTTTCGTTGAGCTTTGGGATGTGTATGGAATAATTTATAACCTGAATCGTATTTTCATGAGGCTTAAGTGGCCTGGATATTATAACGAAGTTTATATTCCTACTGGATTTCGAAAATTATTACGTGTGTATATAGTAGGCACGAGTAGGTATATTATTTACTTAATTAGAGTTAAAATATTAATGATTTAGGCAATGTAATTGGGCTTTTAAGTAGGAATAGTTCACTATATTATTATTAACTAAGTAGTTGATGCCCGCGACTTCGTTTTTTAAAAATCCGATACAATTTAACCCTTGACTGCAATCTCACCTGGTGGTAAGTGATGATGCAGTCTAAGATAGAAGCGATCTAACCTGGAAGGGGTATGGCAGTTGTTATTAGCCCATGTCCTTTTGATTTCTACACGGCATCGAACGAATCATATACGAACGCTAAATCGCTTGGCCTGCTCGCTGACACAGCCCTGCCGGTAGGGTGGTAACTAGCCACGGCCGAAACCTCCCACCAGACCAGACCAGAGAAAATTTAGAAATTATAAACTGATGGGGAAACTTGATTTTCCGGGATAAAAAGTAGCCTTTACCTGTCTCCGGGATGCAAGCTATCTTTGTACCAAATAAATTGTCCGCGACTTCTTCGGTGTGGATTTAGATAACTTAAATATCTTGTCGAAACTTTCATTTTCCGGGACAAAAAGTGGACTATGTCCTTCCACGGGATGCAAGCTGTCTCTGTAGGTACTTGTCGTCAAAAATGGCAGGCAAACAGTCAGACACACTTTCACATTTACCTATAATGTTAGTAGATTGTTTTTATAGAAACTTATTAAAAATTGTTTCATAATTAAGGACTCTTTTGTATTTATAATATCAGTAAGATTACTTTTAAGGAGCTTATGATATTTAAGCTTCTTAATAAATATGTTTTAGCTAATAAAACCTTTGAATGCATACCTACCATGGTCATGGTCGCTAACTATGGGCCTCATAAGAAAGCTCAGAGTCACTCAGCGGGCGATGGAGAGAGCTATGCTTGGAGTTTCTCTACGTGATCAAATCAGAAATGAGGAGATCCGTAGGAAAACTAGAGTAACCGACATAGCTCAACGGGTTGCGAAGCGGAAGTGGCAATGGGCAGGGCACATAGTTCGTACAACCGATCGACGTTGGGGTCCCAAGGTGCTGCAATGGCGACCTCGCACCGGAAGACGCAGCGTTGGAAGACCCCCCACTAGGTGGACGGACGACATCAGACGAGTCGCAGGGATCCGCTGGATCCAGGCGGCGCAAGACCGTGGCGTGTGGAAGTCCCTACAAGAGACCTATGTCTAGCAGTGGACGTCTATTGGTTGATGATGATGATGATGATGATGATACATACCTAGATATTATAGGTTGGCAGTGAAATATAAAAAATATAAATAAAGATTTAGGAGCCTTTCCAAACTCATTAATTTGATTAGGAAACCCTATTAGTGCTAATAACTCCGTCCCCGTGAATATTAAGAGAATTTTGGGGTTTGCATAAAATTAATTAAGTATCACCTTTGTACGAAGATCCTCTTAAAATTAAACCAAAATATTTATATGGGAAGGCGCGGGTAGGGTCATTGGTAATAATATTGGTATAGGCATATCTCATGTGCAGAGTATCAGTAATTGCCTTTTTGCACGACTGCCCTAAAAAAGGAGTGTGTTGTTTTCAGGTTCATGTATGTGAGTTTCTTTATCTAAATATATATAGAAGGAAAAGGTGACTGACTGAGTTACTGACTGACTGATCTATCAACGCACAGCTCAAACTACTAGACGGATCGGGGTGAAATTTTGCATGCAAATAGCTATTATGACGTTGGCATCCGCTAAGAAAGGATTTTTGAAAATTCAACCCCTGAAGGGGTGAAATAGGGGTTTGAAATTTGTGTAGTCCACGCCTATGTCATTTTCTCTAGGTCTTTATATCCATACAAAAAATCACGTAGATCCGTTTCTTAGTTGCGACGTAATTGAAGGACAAACCAATAAACCAACAAACAAATACACTTTCACATTTATAATATGGGTAGTACTGATAATTTAATATCCAGTGTCATACTTTAAAAAAAAACCGGTCAAGTGCGAGTCAGGCTCGCGCAATGAGGGTTCCGTACTACAGTCGTATTATTTCGACATTTTGCAGCATAATTCAAAAACTATGATACATAAAAATAAATAAAAATCTGTTTTAGAATGCACAGGTGAGGATCTTTCATTATGATACCCTACTGATATAGTTATCTTACTTATAGAAAATTGAAAATACTAATTATTAGTTCATGACCACAATTTAATTTTTTTGTGTGATGTAACCATAAATTCACGGTTATCATATTTTTCCCCAAATGTCAGCTATAAGATCTACCTACCTGCCAAATTTCATGATTCTAGGTCAACGGAAGTACCCTGTAGGTTTCTTGACAGACAGACAGACAGACAACAAAGTGATCCTATAAGGGTTCCGTTTTTCCTTTTGAGGTACGGAACCCTAAAAATAAGTAGCACAGCCAGGACTTCTGTGAATTCCGATTTAGTTGAATAGTCAATTAAGTTTAGTAGAAATTTCAATAGTCATATCTACGCTTTCTTTTCCATCGCTATTATGACAAGAATAAAGTCGAATGTTCACGGATAATTTCAAAGGGCAGATTCTACCAGGCACCGGACAAAGCAAAGAATTTTATTGGCGGAAGTAATACTCTCAAAGAGAACCTTTAAGCACTGATTTCGATTTGATTTAGGATCGCTGCAGATAAAAGAACTGAATGTAGTTCTTGACGGTAAATGATTTTAAACTTTAACATTCGAGCCGGAAAGTAGAAAATGGGTTGCGGGAGCGAAGTAAGAGAATACCAAAAATAACTCAGACAATATGAGGGAGACGAATTTATAATTAACTGCAATCAACACTCGCGTATAGAATTTCGAGCATTCCGGACATTCGTCGAGGAAATATTTTAATTTTAAAAATGGCCCGGATTCAAAGGATTCCGTTTGTTTTTTCCCCTTTGCGAGAGAGGCAAGAGAAAATAAAGCACGGACATAAATGACATTTCCTGAAATTTTGACACGAAAAATATTTGTGCTGGTGCGCTTTGTTTTAATTTTTTTGTGTGAGAATGAAATATTAGACGGTATGAAAATAATTTCACTATTTGGGTGTACTTTTCATTAAATAAATAGTCAACGTTCCATAATATTCGGGCTGAAATCGACTAGTACAGTAGCCGGCAAGAAATATTGTACTTACATCGATCTTAAGAATGAGATTTCGGCTTTGTAGAGCGTTGTCTCTGTCACTCATACCTATGTGACGTTTTGTGGGTCTCAACGACAGAGACAACGGTCTACGAAACCGATATCTCTTTCTAAAGGTCAATATTTCCTGCGGGGTACTGTACCTATTCGATTTAGTAAGATAGATACATAGACAAAAATTGCATTATCTATCCATTTCTTTCATCGATTGGCGAAATTGCGTATGGCAGTAGCCTTCACACACCTTTGAGAACTGTCTGTGATGCAGGTTGCCTCACGATGTTTTCCTTCCACCGTTAACGCAAATTATATTCGACCTAGCTTTTTAAAAATCCCGTGGGAACTCGTTAATTTTCCGAGATAAAAAGTAGCCTATGTCCCTTTCCAGGTCTTAATACATAGTTAGACAATAAGAGTTTATTTTGATGTAATCTTTTTTCTTCAGGAAAAACGCGTCATTGGTCATCAAATAATATAATATTTCTCTCTCTCTATATATATATATATATATAAATGAATCGCTAAATGTGTTGCTGATCAAAAATCTCGAGAACAGCTGAACCGATTTCGCTAATTCTTTTTTTATAATATTCCTTGAAGTACGAGAATGGTTCTTACGCAGAGAAAAACTTAAAAAATTGCCTGAAAAAGAATCGACTCTAAGGCGGTACGAAGTTCGCCTGGTCAGCTAGTGTATGATAAAATAAACATTCATACAAACAAACATCATAAAATCAATAATCTATCCGGCTTCCTAAAACAACTTTCCTTGCTGACTGTACCGGCCCGTGCCACGACAGATGTTAACATATGTTGTTTGTGCACTGAGTTTGTTTTTTTAAGAGAAATACTCAAGACACTCCCCTAGCCTTTATTTATGTCACAAGAAATTGACTGTCGGCTACGGATGCTTTCGAACGATAGAATTCCCTAATAGCCAAGGCGTTATTAGGTTGGATTTAGTTAGCTACTATATTATTTTGTCCATTATAGGATATTTCAGCTTGTTTACTTTGTCCGAATCACGTCATACTTTCATAAAAAGCATTTTATTACAGTTTTAAATGTTCGTCTGTTGTCAGTCCGTCGAAATTGCTAGGTTTTTTTTTTATTCAGATACAAGTTAGCCCTTGACTGCAATCTCACCTGATGGTAAGTGATGATGCAGTCTAAGATGATAGCGGGCTAACCTGGAAGGGATATGGCAGTTTTTATTAAACCCGTACCCCTTTGGTTTCTACAGGCTGGTTCTTCTCGGCAGGAAAGGCATTCCGAACCAGTGGTAGATGCATCCGACTATTCGTAAGCACTTGTAAAAGTTTATACGAATAAAAAAGATTTTCATTTTCATTTTTCATTTTCATTTTACACGGCATCGTACCGGAACGCTAAATCGCTTGGCGGCACGACTTTGCCGGTAGGGTGGTAACTAGCCACGGCCGAAGCCTCCCACTAGACCAGATCAGAAATTTAGAAATTATAAAATTCCAAACCCCTGCCAGGAATCGAACCCGGGACCTCCCACTAATAAGACCACAGCGCTCACGACTGCGCCAGGGAGGTCGTCAGTAGGTAAGTATGTTTTCCGTTAATGTTTCATGCATAGATTAATTATTGATTTCGTTATGGTTTTATCTTATACGTGATCGTGGTCAAGCGTGCGCCTATAACGAATAAAAACAAAAAAAAAGTACCTAATTTGTTGAAGAGTAATTGGTTTGAAATTCCATCAAATATAGAAATCTGTGAGCGATTTTTGCAGTAGGTACAAACGAAAATTCAACAAAACAAGACCAACACGCTTAGTATAAGATTTTAATTTGACGTCTCACCAACGTTGCTAGAATTCGAGAGTTGAAACACAGTAACGTCAAAGTAAAATGGACCCAAAGAGCCGTGAATTGAAGTCAAAAATGCAATGCCACTGATTTTAATTCAGTAACGTTTCCGCTTTGAACGCTGGCTGTAGATGTGTAGACAAACTTGAGCTTTAAAACAAAGCAGTTGAGATCCAGTTTACTGTAACGCGGAAGTGTTTCGACACTCGAATACTATCAACGTTTATTTTTATTTTATTTTATTTATTATAGGAAAATCAACAGCGAAATAATACAATAAGTTTCTCAAATGCTAATTACAGAAGTATGGCCAATTACAGATTTTCTCGAAAAATTAACAATATATAAGAGTGAGTTAAAATTATTTCATACAGAGGAACAAAATTAAAAAAAAGAACAATTATTGGCTAAGTACATGACATAATATCAAAACTAAGTGGATGAAGGAAATAAAAACATAGTATCCTTGGAAGCCTAGAGTAAAAAGGAAAAAAAAACAAGTAAATTATGAAACAAATATAAAGTGTGTGTTTGTGTGTGTGTGTGTGTGTTCAGTGTATGGGTAACGTTAATTACGCGTCCATGTATGTGAAGTTAAGTATGTTACGTTTAAATAAAATAAAGTAAAATAGTTATTAGTGCAATTGTGAAATGTGTCGCTTAAATGTCTTTTTAGTGTGACATAAAGTCTCGTACTAAGCGTACAGACGCTCACGTTATGTTTTTGGTGCAAACGCATAGTAATGTGTCTACGATACATTATGTTGGGAAAGAAAACTGAGAAATAATCTCCAGTTCACCCGAGCAAAGTTAGGGCGGGGTAGCTTGTCTTCAATTAATTAATTATTATAATTGCTTGTCGATAATATTATCTTTACCTAAAATACGCAATATCTTTATAGTCTAAGCGCCCTATTAGACAAGCTTAATTTGAATTGCCATTAATTGAAAGTAAATTGCCTTTATTGGATATTTTTTAACAATACTAAGTAGGTATACATAAATCTCGTTATTTATATTACTTTCCAATTTAAAGCTAATTAAAATTTCAAATTTAAATTTAAATAAATAACTAAAGCTATATCAAATCAACAACATAAGGAAACACACACAACATACACTCACACAAACACACACACACACAAACACATACACGCTCGACACATTGCATGCTAATTGTTTAGACTTAAGTATTTATAGTTTTTGTTAACACAACTATTATGTTTGAGACTGAGGAGGAGGAGCGGGGACCCTGAGACACAGGTTTATCAAACTTACTTCAGGGTTCCCGACACTAACAGCTGTAAACCGACATTTGTTGTCATAAATAAATTTTCATTTCAATTTTTATATCATTTCATTTCAAAGCTTTAGGCAAAGACTAGCACGACCCAAAAAAGTGCAAAAAATTATTGTTCATAAAGTTTTAAATAATTAAATATATTATGTACTTTGCTTTAACGGTGGGAAAATAAATCTGCATGCCTGAAAGTTCTCCATAATTTTCTCAAATATGTATAAGAAGTCTGCTAATCTGCACTTGTCCAGCATGGTAGACTATGTCCTAAATCCTTTTTATACTGAGCACGCATGCGCTTCCTGTTCGGGATCCAGCCCAGTACCTACTTCCCGAATTGGAGGTTGAAGTGTCAACTACGAGGTTATTACAGTTTGTTTTTACATGCTTAGTAATATTCTTGAAAAAACTTACTGATCAGGTGCTTTGGCGTGTAATCCGGCCTAAAATCAAATCATAAATGGGCAATTTTGTATGTAGACCTTTCGTTTCAGAGATAATTAATATAATTTTGATAGAATAAGGGCGTGGACACATCACCACGGCGCGGCGCCGTCACCGTGAAACGACACGACGTCGTGCCGCGGCACGGTGCCGAGTACGGATTCACCCAATATTTTCTTTGGTTCTGTTTTTTCTTCATACGTCGTCTTAGCAATAACAGGAGAAGAATACGTCTTTCGCGGTCCATATCTAGACAAAAACTGCGAGTTTGAGTACACGTTTGGACTGGTTGCTGCAGTGAGCCGGCGCGGCGCCCCGCACACGGCACCGTGCCGCGGCACGACGTCGTGTCGTTTCACGGTGACGGCGCCGCACCGTTATACGGTGGCGGCGCCGCGCCGTGGTGATGTGTCTACGGCCTAAATGATTATACATTGTGATTATGATTTTAGAGAAGAACTAGCTTATTCTCGCAGCTTCGTCCGCGTGGACTACACAAATTTCAAAACCCTATTTCACCCGCTTAGGCGTTGAATTTTCAAAAAATCTTTCTTACTGGATGCCTACCTACGTCATAATTGCTAAGTATCTGCATGCCACATTTCAGCCCGATCCGTCCAGTAGTTTTCTATGCACATGCAAAGTGCAAACTGTGGAATCAACTCCGTTCGGCGGTGTTCCCTTTAAATTACAACTTGGGGTTATTCAAGGGCCGGACCAACATATTTCTAAAAGGCCGGCGGTTCTTCTGGTGCTGCAAATGTTCATAGGCGGCGGTAATCACTTAACATCTGGTGACCGGCCGTTTGCTCGCTATCTCTATTAAAAAAAAAGTCCATACAAGAGACCTATATATCTGTATCCAGCTGTGAAAGTCTATCAGTTGAAGACGACGATGATAGGCCTTTTCTAAGAAGTTCATACGGTTAATTATAACATTTTTCCCGTCCTAATTAATTTCTACATACAACTAATTAAACTGTAGCTACGAGAAAGATAGTTTCCTTTTAGTTTTCCTTTAGTTGGCCGTTTGAAGTTCGCAATCTATTTAAGGGATATAAACGAGCCATAAATCTTGATTAATGCGAAACATCCACTCCCCACGAGTTCAAGGGACGTGTAGGGACGTTTAAAAATGTCTTATTTTGACTCGACGTTCTTAGGACGGCTGCAGACGTAAGACTTTCTGTATTAATCTACACATACAGGGTGTACGTACGGAAACTGTACGTACAGTCTTTCGTAATCTTAATACAGGGTGTAACCAGAACGCTAGCAAAAACTTAGCGTTATTGTTATACTACCTAAACACAATACTCTTAGGTCACGCCACCTCTCTTAATGAGCTTAGCTATAAAAGCTGAGCGCGCGCGAGCACTGGGCTCATTTCGCTACTGATTTTTGTGCTGTATTCATCGTGGTCTGGTTTGAATTATGTTTTTCTTTATTACTGACTTTTACTTTTTGTGTCTTTCGTGTTAAATTTTGTTCCAATCATTAAAAGTTTGATAATTGTAAAAGTGGTTTTGTGTTAATAAATTGTGTGTTTTTAATTGAATTTTACTTCCGTACCTAAATTCAGAACTGGGATTCCTATTCAATAGCCCACTATAGTTAAAATCTAGTCACTGACAATCAGTTTGCTTAAATTGGAACAAAATTCTAACCTTTAAATTTTTGTTGTTTTTCTTGTACAATGTCGGATCGCGGGTATCGTATCGATCGTAGCCGTGATGTGCCGTGATCAAACTCGAAGTTTTCGAAGCAGACCACGTTGATGTGAAACAGCAGGGCCTAGATATAGGTCGCGAGATCACGCACTTAGTCGTGTTTTTATCCAAACGTTACACTCAATACTCCGCGATAGTAAAACGTGTCGAGACTTGTCGAAAATAGTTTAACCTCGGTAGTAACTACACGCGAGTGTAATATTAATCGTCTCTGTAACACTGTGACCGTTCAAACAGAATGCAACACTCCCGTTTCCGCACCTTGTTCCGCACAAGATGAAGTCACTGAAATTAAATCTTTAAAATCAAGTACCTATACCTTTGGCTTTATGGCTAAGCACGTATTGGCCACGTGAACGTATCTAGTTCAAGTGTGTTTATCCAAATTGAATTTTTGTCTAAAAGTTTTCACGTCTACCCTACGTGTTTTTGTGTATTAATAATGCCGTCGTCTAAATCTGCTAATCGATTTAAGTATAAAAGTAATTCACGTAAATTGAATAATGAACAAAGGCGTGCTAGTCGGTGTCGTACTATTAGTGGAACGTAGATGTCTTTATTTTTGGTCTCGATTTTTAATGATGTTGATGCACGGTGTAAAAAAGTTGATCATGTTCGTAACCTCAACCGATGGCATTGCCGGGAGGTAGTTTCGTAAAGTGGAACTTGTACAAAAGGTTTTTGTTATGATCAGTCTTAGATCAATTTTAAAACGGAATTTATTCCGCTGTGCCCACGAGAGGTCGATATTGAGATTAAGAACATCTACGGCGGTCCATTAGTCACTTCATGAAGTATCTCACCAAGATACCCGCAATTTAAATTCGCAGTTTAAGACTAGAAAGCGTAGTCTTAATCATAGTACTTTCCAATCACGCTGTTTTCTGAGTGAAAATTAGGATCACAGAGTGTACCTACTGTACGAAAAGTTAAAACTTATCGAAAACCAAAAACATCGGTTTTGATGCAGTTTGTTATTTTTGTAAAAAGAGTAACCGTAATGTAGGTAGATGAGTTTTTGCTGAACAATTATTTTTGCCACGAGATAACAAATTGAGTTTCCACAAGATTAGAAATCAGTCTTCATGTGGTGTTAGATCGTTGTATGAATAGGTGGATCTGTCGTAATAAGGACTGTACTAAACCAACTGGGAAACACTTATATTCGAACACGATTCGAACATAGTCGAACATAGTCGAACATAGTGCTCACATTTATCTTTCTTTTCTCGAATGTTCCGACGCAATGCTGCACGCTTGGCTGCGGGCTTTGGAATTCTGCATGAGAGCGAGGCTGGCTATGCTCTGGCCTGACGCTGCGCTGGCGTTGCTGCTCCGTGCCGCGCCGCTGCCGTGACTTTCTGCGCTCTGCACGAGCGTGACGCTGCGCTGGCGTTGCTGCACCGTGCCGCGCCGCCGCCGCGCCTTTCTGTGCTCTGCACGAGCGTGACGGTGCGCTGGCGTTGCTGCGCCGTGCCGCGCCGCTGCCGCGCCTTTCTGCGCTCTGCACGAGCGTGACGGTGCGCTGGCGTTGCTGCGCCGTGCCGCGCCGCTGCCGTGCCTTTCTGCGCTCTGCACGAGCGTGACGCTGCGCTGGCGTTGCTGCGCCGTGCCGCGCCGCCGTCGCGCCTTTCTGTGCTCTGCACGAGCGTGACGGTGCGCTGGCGTTGCTGCGCCGTGCCGCGCCGCTGCCGCGCCTTTCTGCGCTCTGCACGAGCGTGACGGTGCGCTGGCGTTGCTGCGCCGTGCCGCGCCGCTGCCATGCCTTCCTGCGCTCTGCACGAGCGTGACGCTGCGCTGGCGTTGCTGCGCCGCTGCCGCGCCTTTCTGCGCCGTGCCGCGCCGCTGCCGCGCCTTTCTGCGCTCTTGGCGAGCCAGACGGCGCGCTGGTGGTACTGCGCTGCGTGCGCCGCTGCGGGCTACGGTGCCTCTCGTGAGCATGGTGGCTCACTGGTGTTCGGTGCCAAGCCGTGCATGCTGCTCCAAGCGTCGGCGCCCTTCGTGAACGTTTCAGCTCACTGGTATTGTGGCACGATGCCATGCGCATCGTGGGGCAATACAAGCGCTGCCAAGCCCTTGTACGAGCTGATTGGTGAGAATGTTCTTTTTTAAAGTTAGTGTCCATGATTTCGATAGGTATGTGTTGTAGTAAATCACGTTACCTACGCATACCGTCTTGGACTTGTGTTTCGTATAATATGCGAGTCAGTGACGCACTGTAGTGCGTTCGTAAATAATGTAACGTGGGTAGATTCAACTCTTTTAGAAAATCTGATAATTCCCGTTACCGATTGTTTCCGATTTTGCCATTTTGATCAGATTCATTTGTTAGGGTCAGGCGAGGCCGAGTCTTTAAGATAAGGCCATAACGTAGGTAAAGTCCTTACCCCTTGAGTACATCAAACAAATCTGGCAATCTAAGATCTAGCTGGGTACTTTAGGCGCTACGTTGAGGAGTATGCTATCCAGACAGCCTGCCTTGCACGTCTGTCGGAAAAAGAGGTTCCTTTTCATTGAGGCCAGAGCAGGAAAAGGTATCTCAGGACATCACTCGGCGACTCACCACTGAGTCCAAGGTAGTCTTGACAGATTTGCCAACAGAGGTGCACACTGACTTCAGCAGCATCGGCTATGGCCCGGCGCTGAGGTGGATCCACAACGACGGCAAGAAGCGTGTGGTCGCCTGTTTTAGCAAGGTTTACCCAGGGTGCAGTGAGTAGGTAGTACTCCTACGTGCTAGAAGCGTTGGCAGTCAACACTTCCGCCACCATTTGGTTTGTCTTCAGTTTAAGGGTGTGACCGTCTACAACGCTTTCACAGCCACCGAGCGCTGCTGCTACTGCGCGTTACCCGTAAGTGGATTTATGACTTCATCTTCGCCTTTGAGTACTAAAAGCGCACGATGATGTGTTGTGGCGACTATCTGCAACCCTTTAAGTCAACGGCATCGCCAAGCCGAGCAACTGGGTTTAGATGGTGCAGGTCGCAGATCAGGACACGCTCGTCGAGTATCTGTAAGTGGGACAGCTAGACTCTCATCGGTATGTGTACTAAAGTGTTACGCTCTATTACCGCTACTCAGCAGTAGGAGCGGAAGCGTGGTTTTCGTGATACCGTCTTAGTCTGCTGCAAGTCTTTGTCGAAAAGACTCTGGACCTGATCCTGAAGTACTTCTGGTTTCTTGGGCTACGTGAGTTCGTAGTCAAGCATGTGGTTCACTGCCTGGTTTGTATATCAAACAAGCAGGTCTCCAGAGTTCCTCACCAGCACACAACAATGTGGTTGCAGAAACTGCATGGCTTGATCGACCGGCATGGCGTGAAATGTGACGCTCCAGGGCAAGTAAGCTGCTGAGGTAAAATCAGTCCCGGCAGGATGCCTATGCTAACCAGAATCGTCGTCCGCCTCGCGTGTTGAAGGCTGGAGGCATGGTGTTGGTGATCAAGTATTCCCAGTCAACGGGGAAGTTTGACTCTGGCATGTGAGGCCCACACAAGGTCCTGAATCGGCTGCTACGAGCTGGAGCTGCTGAGTGGGTCGTATGGCAAGACCGCTCAGGTGGCGGCGGAGGGCATGGTGCCCTGGCAAGGAGAGTGGTGCCCGGATGCGTGTGGTACTTTCTTCGAATGTGAGTTCAGCTTGTTGACTACTTTGTGGTGGTGAAGATGAAAGTCGTGATTTTGTTAATCATAGCCCCAAAACTCTCACCCTCCTTACTAAAAAGGCCTTGCTTGCTCCCTTACGTACTTATCTACTGACGGACTGATCCACGACATCTATTTTTGTGCTATGACTAAACAAATCACGGTAATGCTTTACTCCTCAAGGGAAGTTCAACGGTGGCTGGTTGAGATGCACTTTCATAGACTGTTGCCCGAGCCCGGTGGTCTGATGATGGTCATCTCAAGTTCCTGCTCCATAGACCGTTGCCCGAGTCTGGTGGTCTGAGACCGTTGCCCGAGTCTGGTGGTCTGATGAAGTTCATCTCAAGTTCCTGCTCCATAGACCGTTGCCCGAGTCTGGTGGTCTGAGACCGTTGCCCGAGTCTGGTGGTCTGATGAAGGTCATCTCAAGTTCCTGCTCCATAGACCGTTGCCCGAGTCTGGCGGTCTGAGACCGTTCCCCGAGTCTGGCGGTCTGAGACCGTTCCCCGAGTCTGGCGGTCTGAGACCGTTCCCCGAGTCTGGCGGTCTGAAGATGACGAGAAGAAGCGCGCGCTAGGTTTGAGACGTCTCATAGGTTGTTAGGTGTCACCTCCTCTGGGTGATAGGGACACCCCATAAAACTAAATGATTCACCTACATGTCTAGCTAATACTAAGTCGCATTTCGAATTGTGTTACCATTTATAGCTATGGAGTTGTGCTATATCGAAGCTAATTTCAGGTGATGACTATGAAGTAGTTGGCCCAGGTGCTGGTCCCCCTTCCGCACCTGAGTCTGCCCCGGCACCTTACGCGGTAGAGGCAGAGGCATCGCTCCATTCGGCGAGCTCCTCACCGGTCTCCCCTCGCGCACCGCACGCCGACAGCGTTGCGGCACCAGCTGCAAGTCTCCGCAGAGAAGATCTCACGACCTTTTCTGGCTATTTTGGCGGGCGAGGACGCCGCATAGTCAGGAGAGGCCGTCTTAGGTCACGCCACCTCTCTTAATGAGCTTAGCTATAAAAGCTGAGCGCGCGCGAGCACTGGGCTCATTTCGCTACTGATTTTTGTGCTGTATTCATCGTGGTCTGGTTTGAATTATGTTTTTCTTTATTACTGACTTTTACTTTTTGTGTCTTTCGTGTTAAATTTTGTTCCAATCATTAAAAGTTTGATAATTGTAAAAGTGGTTTTGTGTTAATAAATTGTGTGTTTTTAATTGAATTTTACTTCCGTACCTAAATATACAATACCAATAACCACTTGCCTCGTTTTGTAATTTTAGTGAAATGCATTTTTATTGCACTTATCGATCGAATAAAACTTTTGTAAATATTTGGTAGTTTATTATCACTTTATGATCAAATTAAGACACTTTATTTGGTAATAAATATCTATTGGGTAATAAAATACCCTATTAATCTTACGTATGTAAAGAAATTATTTTAGTGTTATCGTGAGTGAGTACGTATAAGTAAGTGAGAATACGTGAGTATAGCCGTAACAATCTATTTTTATAATTATAATAATAAATATATATTCTATAATTATAATTAAAAAAAAATTATCATAAAGTCAAAGTATGCTGTACAGATTCACAGAATATAGGCTATAAGTCCCGCAAATTGCTAATGCGTGTGGCCGCCATTTTAGTTACGTCAGCACTATAAGTTTCGAGCTGATGGTATATTTTTATTTCGGCTGACGTCAAAATGACGTCATTTCGATGTTAATGAGACTTGGTTCCAGCGCAATACCATTTTGCGGGACTTATAAGACAAATATTATGTCGACATACTGTCTGCAGCCTTTGTTTTGCTTTATTTTAGTTACAATTTGAACAGGGCTCAACTATGAATTTGTCTCAAATTCGTCTAACTATAGATATCTTGTAAAATACCTCAATTTGTCTGCTGGCACGGATTTACATTTTTCATTCCAAATATAACAGATAACAAATTAGGGCAGGCGTCTAAATTAATAATGCTGAAAAGCTAAATAAATTTGAAAGCTCGCTCGTGAATTATCTATACTCCATACTAATATTATAAATGCGAAAGTGTATCTGTCTAAGTCTGTCTGTCTGCTAGCTTTTCACGGCCCAACAGTTCAACCGATTTTGATGAAATTTGGTACAGAGTTAGCTTACATCCCCGGGAAGGACATAGGCCACTTTTGATCCCGGAAGATTAAAGAGTTTCCACGGGGTTTTTAAAAAACCTAAATCCACGCGGACGAAGTCGCGGGCATCATCTAGTACTTACTATTTCTAAAAGATGCAAGTAAAAGGGACTTGATAGCCGTGATAGTTTAGTGGTTAAGAATCCTACTCGGGAGGTCAGGGATCGATGCCAGGCACGCACCTTATCGGAGTTTATAATATCATTCGCTTTAATGGTGAAGAAAAACGTCGTGAGGAAACCTGCATGCCGAGATCTCCATAATGTTTTCAAATGTGTGTGAAGTCTGCCAATCCGCATTTGCATGGTGGACTATGGAAGGTACGGCCTGAACACTTCTCATTCTAAAAGGAGCCTGATGCTCAGTAGTGGGGCCGGTGATGAGATGACGTGCAGTTCATAGAGGATTAAATCAGTGCTCGCCCTACTCATAATGGATTGATGCTTATTTTATTTTAGGACCTGCTTGTAAATGGGTTTCTATTTAACAACTGCTTACCCTGGCTATAAGCCATATGTACGCCACTGGATAAAGTGTCAATGTATTTTGCAAGTACATAAAATAGGTATCCTACTGAAATTGTTTTGTGCCCAAAAATATTGAAGCTTTATCCCTCCTTAATTAAGACGTTAATTAACTAAAAAAAAGTAAAAAAAAAACAGAAATGAAAACGGTAAAACAACACAGCAGAAAAACGTAGGAGTAAAAAGTACAGATTTACTGAAACAATTCAAAAAGCCTCAAAGAAAATAGGCCAAGAAACAGACATGGTACATTTTTACAGCTTCATCAATTAATTAGGGTTGTCAAAGTTACTTTTCGTACAACAAATTGATTTAAGTAGTTTTTAGGGTTCCGTACCTCAAAAGGAAAAACGGAACCCTTATAGGATCACTTTGTTGTCTGTCTGTCTGTCTGTCTGTCCGTCTGTCTGTCAAGAAACCTACAGGGTACTTCCCGTTGACCTAGAATCATGAAATTTGGCAGGTAGATAGATCTTATAGCTGACATTTGGGGAAAAACTGAAAACCGTGAATTTAGGGTTAGATCACACAAAAAAAAATTGTGGTCATGAACTAATAATTAGTATTTTCAACTTTCGAAGTGAGTGACTATATCAAGTGGGATATCATATCAAAGGTCTTCACCTGTACATTCTAACAGATTTTTATTTATTTTTATACATCATAGTTTTTGAATTATCGTGCAAAATGTCGAAAAAATACGACTGTAGCACGGAACCCTCACTGCGCGAGCTTGACTCGCACTTGGCCGGTTTTTTAGTTACATACTACTGACTTATTTTTGGCAGTTTCGTTTCCTTGCTTAGCGAAAGATAACTACTGTAAAACTCTAACGTATTAATGATGCAATAGCTGATCACGGAAATGAATTCGTAAAAAACTTTTGTGGACTCGAAGAACCGTTATTACGTTTCTAGCACAGCAAAGAATCTATAGCACTGATTTTGGTACTAAGTATACAGGGTGTAACCAGACGCTAGCAAAAATACATAGCTAGCAAGACAGTACTGATATGATACCACAAAAAAACGCGAAAAAATAATAAAAATCTATATTTTGTAAAAGTTTATGATATTTTTTTTTTATTCAGATACAAGTTAGCCCTTGACTGCAATCTCACCTGGTGGTAAGTGATGATGCAGTCTAAGATGATAGCGGGCTAACCTGGAAGGGGTATGGCAGTTTTTATTAAACCCATACCCCTTTGGTTTCTACACGGCATCGTACCGGAACGCTAAATCGCTTGGCAGCACGGCTTTGCCGGTAGGGTGGTAACTAGCCACGGCCGAAGCCTCCCACCAGACCGGACCAGAAATTTAGAAATTATAAAATTCCAAACCCCTGCCAGGAATCGAACCCGGGACCTCCCACTATTTAGACCACAGCGCTCACCACTGCGCCAGGGAGGTCGTCAAAATAGATATATTGCAAATAAAGTATCTGACTGATGTTAGAGGTCAACGAACGTTGCGTAGTAGGCCACTCGGAGTCAATAGTGAATAGGTGGGGCATTGATCCGAGTTTTGCACCTTATACATTGCGAATTCGAAAAATACTAAATCACTAGAATTACAATATAAGGCAAATAGTTATTGGTATTGGATTGTGTTAAGGTACTTCAGTAGGTACCCTTATTATAAATGCGAAAATGTGTTTGTTTGTTGGTTTATTGGTTTGTTGGTTTGTCCTTCAATCACGTCGCAACGGTGCAACGGATTGACGTGATTTTTTTCATGGATAAATAAAGACCTGGAGAGTGACATAGGCTACTTTTTTCCCGGAAAATAAAAGAGTTCCCACGGGATTTTTAAAAACCTAATTCCACGCAGACTAAGTCGCGGGCATCAGCTAGTAGGTATAACAATAACTATTTGGTCTTATTTTAAGTCTGAAATGTAAAATTATATTATCTGTTAACGCTGTTGATTACAAATAAATGAATAAAATAAAATGAAATAAAATAACGCTAAGTTTTTGCTAGCGTTCTGGTAACACCCTGTATATCTCATTTGTCATGTTAAATATGCTTTATCAAACATTTGTAAGTAAGTTTTTTTTTTTTTAATATTACAATAAAACTTAAAGCTAGCCTTATCTTATTACTATATAAATCATGACCGCGTGGAATGGTGCCAAGAATACTGGCTGCATTTCCGCGCTGGACAGCCAGGCTGATCCGTTGCGCAAAAAATGAGCCAGCCCTTCTGTCACCAGATGAGGCTATTAATCGCGGTGAAATGTCTCGTAAAAAATTTTTAGCACTAAGACTCCATGGCCCCAGGGTCTCCACGGCAAACGGCACAAAAATGTAACTCTCTATAAGAGAGGCATACTTGCGCCGCTTGCCGTTTTCAGCTGTTTCTGCTGCGGCTCCCGGTCTTGATGCTGTCTTCCTGATATGACACGGGGCCAATGTGTCAACGCAAGTTGCGTCCCACATTAGCGCCCGTCCCCGTTCCCAGGGAACCAGCGTCAATCCATCAGGTCTCTTGCCATCATCCCGACTAATCCCTGCCGGCTCAATGAGCGCAGGAATATTTATGGTGGCAAGAGCTCTTTTAATTGTATCGTTAAGAGAGCCATGCCTAAACAGCCTACAAGATAAGTAAGTAGATTTTAAATAAATTTTGACAGCCCTATTTAAAGTCATTGTTCCTAAAATAAGAAACTAAAGGATTACATAACGTAGGAGCCCTACAATCATTACTTCTTTACGGCCGTGTAAGTATTTATTGAAGGAAACAAATCTCAAATAGAACGTATAAAATGCTTTATAGCCCTTTGATTTGTGTTAAGTCTAAACATAAACGTAACATGCACTGTAAATTGAATCTTAGTATTTGACGATTAAGGTAGATAGTAAAGTGTAGCGTAACGAACAACAAACGGATGCGGGCGTCAAGAATTAGCAAGGCAAATACAGTGACGAGCAAAAAGTCTAACATTTTAGTTTCAGTACAAGCACTGCAAAGGGACATTTTGAACGGCATATTTTCAAAACCTGTGCTACGTAACTGCAGATAAAGTATCACAGATATTATATAGATAGCTGACCCGCCCCGGCTTCGCTCGGGTGGAATTTAGAAAATCGAGGTGGGGGTTGAATTTCCAAAAATACTGAAACACGCATTTCTTCATTTGTGACTGAAAACCCAAATACCAATTTTCATGCAAATAACTTGAAAAATGACGGACTTTCATACAAACTTTCATCCCCTATTTAACCTCCTTGGTAGAAGAATTTTCAAAAATCGTGAAATACTTATTTTCGTATTTTTACGTTTAAATACCAATTTTTATCGATGTAACTTCAAAAATGTCAGACTTATGTAAAATTCCATCCCCCATTTAACCTAGTTAGGGGAGGAAATTCGCAAAATTCTTTCTTAGTGGATACCTACTCTTTACAAAAAACACACCCTCAAAATTTCATGTCTCTAGGACCAGTGGTTTAGGCTGTGCCAAGTACTATTATATTATATTCTGTGGCTGTGCGTTGATATAAGTCAGTCAGTTTGTCAGGATTTTGAATTTTATGTTTACAGATTAATAGTATTAGAACTGGTCAAGTGCGAGTTGGACTCGCACACGAAGGGTTCCGTACCATCGCACAATTTTATGTACTTTTTAAATTTTATTTTAATTAATATGGCAGCCATTTTAATTTTTTTATTATTTGTTGCTAGAGAAATACAAACTGCGAAATTTCAACTCGATACCTAGTACAGTTCATGAGATACAACCCACTGATGGACAGACATAATGACAGACGAACGGACATAGGAGGCTTTGTAATAGGATCTTATTAGCACCCTATTGGGACCCCTGAAAAAGGTTCACCCCTACAAAATTTCATCATCATCATGATCAACCCATCACTGGCGCACTACAGAGCACGGGTCTCCTCTCAGAGTGAGAAGGGTTTTGGCCATAGTCTACCACGCTGGCCATGTGCGGATTGGTAGACTTCACACACCTTTGAGAACATTATGGAGAACTCTCAGGCATGCAGGTTTCCTCACGATGTTTTCCTTCAACGTTAAAGCAAGTGACATTTGATTAATTAAAACGCACATAACTCCGAAAAGTTAGAGGTGCGTGCCCCGGAATGAACCCCCGACCTCCGATTAGAAGGCGAACGTCCTAACCACTAGGCTATCAGAGCTTAGCAAAAGAGCAACCGCCGAGTTTCTTGCTGGTTCTTCTCGGTAGGAACGGCATTCCGAACCAGTGGTAAATTAAAACTACCTGACTATTCATAAGCACTTGTAAAAAGTTTACTTGAATAAAACATATTCTATTCTATTCTTATAAAATTTGGTACAAATATTTTTAGACCATTTATTTGAACTGACCTTTCGAAATAATTCATCTGCAAACAGAACAATTTGTCCCTATTGCCCAGTTTTAGGTACTTACGTCTTACGTAATTGTTACAATACAGCCTCTGGGCATACCTTGCAACCCCTTGGACCCCTTTGTTTATGAAAACAATACGAACGTAAAGGAAAACGTCTTAAACGAACGGATATCTCCGGGATATTTATTTTTCTCTCGGATGCATGTCTGTACGACTGTAGATGTGTTCCACTTTGGTTCAACTGATTTGACCTTGTCTTTGTTGAGAGCAAATTAAATATTTATTGAGTTAAAAAAATTATCAATCATTTTATGAGTGATTTTGTTTGAAAGGTAGTAAATTATTAATTTATCTTTACATAATATTACAAGCTTATTTTCGCGACTTCGTCCGCGTAAACTACACTAATTTCAAACCCCTGTTTTACCGCGTTAGGGGTTAAGTTTTCAAAAATCCTTTCTTAACAAATATCTACGTCATAATAGCTATATTCTGCAAGACAAATTTCAACCCGATCCATCCAGTAGTTTGAGCTGTGCGTTGATATATCAGTCAGTCAGTTAAATGTGTGAAGTCTGCTAATCCGCACTTGGTCAGGGTTTACGCCATTGTCAATATTATACCGTAAACCCTTCTCATTGTGAGAGGAGACCTGTGATCCGTAGTGGGCCGACGACGATGGGTTGATGATACCTAACGTACATTCGATTTTTATGTGCAACTGGCTTATGCCCGTGAATACCTACCCAATTTTGAATTTACAAAAATCCTTTCTTAGCGGATGTCTAAGTTATAATAGCTATATTCTGCAAGACAAATTTCAACCCGATCCGTCCAGTATTTTGAGCTGTGCGTTGATATATCAGTCAGTCAGTCAGTTAGCTTTGCCGTTCAGTTAAATAAATAAATAATAAATTTATTCATAAGAATGCAGGTGACATAACATGGTTATAAAATTAGTTGGCGAGCCTTATGCATTCTACCTTAGAATATTGGTGTATGAATATTTAAATATTTCATTACAGTTAAATTTTTAGAAACATGTAAGTACATATAAATTACAAAATCTTTAAAATTATATAATATTCAGAAAGTAAACTAATTAAGTCATACAAAAACAAGAGAAAAAAAATAGAGTTAGAATCTAACTGAACGGCAAAGCTTAATGAATGACTGTTAGACAAAGAATTCAAATGAACAGATTATTGCCATTAAAAGTCAAGCAATTTTAGTTAGGTGCCCAAAAAATTTAGTATTTCTAACAAAAACGTAACAATCAAAGCTCCCTAACAATAGAAGTCAAAGCGGAAGATACCGTTGTAATTTTCAGTGCCAGCCCGTGCCTACCGACAGATGTTAACATACGCCCATGTTTTCTTTATTTAAGAGATCTGTTTGTTACTTTTTGTACGGATCCGCGGCGCCTCCGGTCGCTCACTTATTATTTATGGCGGCAAATGTGATCTTCAAGGAACGCCCTGCAACTGGAAGCGACAACCCCGATCTTCTTCTTTTAGAATGCGGCTATGCCACAGTTCACTACAGTTAGAGAACTTGTAACAAAACGTCGAGGCTTCGACGTCACTGGCAGGCATCAAATGTTAGTACATTTTGACGACGCTAGGTAGCCCTAAGCACACGAGTAGGTATAAGGTAGCCCTATTTTTGAGCTAGCGCCATAGAATTGCTAGCGCGCACCACAGTGAGTTGCGGTGCGTTTTAAAATCAGGAAAGGCATTCCGAACCAGTCGTATATTTTGATGTTTAAAAGTAAAATGAGTCAGATATTGAGTCTGGACTTTTATCTAAATCTATAAAAGGAAAAGCTGGCTGACTGACTGACTGACTGATCTATTAACGCACAAATTTGGCATGCGGATGTAAACATCCTCTAAGAAAGAATTTTTGAAAATTTAACCCATAAGGGGGTAAAATAAGGGGTTGAAAATTGTATTTGTCGTGGGCATAAGCTAGTTCTTATATACGAGTAGGTACATAGATTTTGAAATTGATTTGATTTGTTTTTACAACTATACTAATTAGTTCAGATTGTTGAAAATTTAGTAGTTAGTTGTAGAGCGTCCAATATCGAGAAATTCATTGAAGTTTAGTACTTGTACAGAGTTAATATTAATTAACATTAGTGCTTTAATGTCGATTCCAAATAAATTTCTTAGTATTTTCAACGTTTGTTCCAGATAAAATATATTAAAACTAGCTCGCGACCTCGTCTGCGTGGACTACACAAATTTCAAACCCCTATTTCATCCCCTTAGCGGTTGAATTTTCAAAAATCCTTTCTTAGCGGATGCCTACGTCATAATAGCTATCTGCATGCCAAATTTCAGCCCAATCCATCCAGTAGTTTGAGCTGTGCGTGTATAGATTAGTCAGTCAGTCAGTCAGTCAGTCAGTCAGTCAGTCAGTCAGTCACCTTTTTCTTTTATATTTATTTAGATTGTAAAATAAGAGTGGATTATACAATGCGTGAAGCTTTTGTGTAAGTTTTTTAACTTTAATCTAAAAGTTTTGCTCCTCTTTTGTTTGTTTTTGTTTTCGTTAACTAAAACTTACTTAGTTTCAGACCTTTTACTTTAATTAGCTTTTAAAATTAAATTTCAGTTCACGGTATAATTGAAACCCATCCCGTTTTAATCACTATGGTTTTTCGTATAGTTTCTAATCGCTTTATCTGAGGAATCACTTGATTTAGTAACTGTGTTATTCGCAATACGTTTACATTAAGTATTAAATGACTAGCTGACGCCCGCGACTTCGTCCGCTATTTAGGTTTTTAAAAATCGCTGGGGGCACTCTGGTTTTCCGGGATAAAAGTAACCTATATCACTCTACAGATCTTTAACTACACCCGTGCAAATATCACGTCGATCCTTTGCTCCATTGCGACGTGATTGAAGAACAAACCAACAAAAAATACACTTTCTCATTTATAATATTATGGGTAGTGGTTTACATGTTTGTTGTCAATTAAGCTTTTGTTTAATAGAAAGCCAACGGTATACAAAGAAAAATTTATTTTATATCTAAATTAATCATCATGATCAACCCATCGCCGGCTCACTACAGAGCACGGGTCTCCTCTCAGAGTGAGAAGGGTTTTTGGCCATAGTCTACCACGCTGGCCAAGTGCGGCAGACTTCACACACCTTTGATAACATTATGGAGAACTCTCAGGCATGCAGGTTTCCTCACGATGTTTTCCTTCACCGTTAAAGCAAGTGATATTTTAATTATTACTTAAAAACGCACATAGCTCCGAAAAGTTAGAGGTGCGTGCCCGGGATCGAACCCCCGACCTCCGATTGGAAGGCGGACGTCCTAACCACTAGGCTACCACAGCTAAATTAATATTAAAAAAAACGTGAAAACGCGACTAAAACTTACCGGTTTAATCGCGGCCTCACGCTATTCCGTTTTAATCACAAAGTATCGTATCGTATCGTATCGTATCGTATCGTTTCTAATCACTTTATCTCTACGTCTACCGGAATGCTCGTACGATATCGGGGCAAGTTTTCACATAACTCAAGCCACTCGATTTGGTAGCCGAGTTTATTATTATTTTGTGTTTTTTTTTTTTTTTTTTTTAATTTTTTTTTTTTTTTTCAATAAAACTTAAAGCTAGCCTTATCTAATTACTATATAAATCATGACCGCGTGGAATGGTGCCAAGAATACTGGCTGCATTTCCGCGCTGGACAGCCAGGCTGATCCGTTGCGCAAAAAATGAGCCAGCCCTTCTGTCACCAGATGAGGCTATTAATGTTATTTTGTGTTTTGCAGTAGGTGAGATACATAATATTATCATTTCAACATCCTGGCGGATGTTTTACTTCAACACCATGCTGTGACTGGGCAATCGTTAGTGCATATTTTGTGCCCAGGCCTGGTACGGTCATAATAAAGTGCTTTATTAATTACCCGGCCTCGGAACGTTCTATGAGTTCACCACATAATTGAAACGAAGACTATGAAACTTCCCATTCCGTACTATGGTTTTTAATCACAATATTATCTTCGTATCGTTTCTAATCACTTTATCTCTACGTCTACCGGAATGCTCGTACGATATCGAGGCAAGTTTTCACATAACTCAAGCCACTCGATTTGGTAGCCGAGTTTATTATTTGTGTTTCGCGATACGTGTATATATTTTCTGCTTTATAGCGCCACAGTAAATCTTTGTTTCACTCCAAAGTCAATACGACTTTGGAGTGAAAGTTTGGAGGAACTCTTTGATTTTCCAGGATTAAAAGCATCCTTCTCCGGGATGCAAAATATACCTGTACCAAATTTCGTCAAAATCGGTTAAACAGATGGGTCGTTATAAGTAAGCAGACAGACAGACAGACAGACACACTTTCGCATTTATTATATTATTAGTATATTAGTATATTAGTAAATTAGTAAATTATTATTAAATTAGTAATAAGTAATTAATAATATAAGTAATTAGTATTAGTAGGTATGGATAGTATGGATTAGACGCTGAGTTAGTCACCCCTCTGGACGAGAGCAAATTTTAATCTTGCCGGAGTACGGAACCTTTAAATAAGGAATAAGACTTCGCTAGAGACGTCTTCAAAACCAAACCAGTAAAAACAGTTTGGTTAGTTTCAAGTTTGTGTTCTTGCGAAGTGTGTCATCCGTTGGGATCTATAGAAACTGAGCTATCGCTTTGTATTGGTCAAGTAAGTTTATTTCCTGAGGAAAAGCAGAAGTTTAGCGTTAGGACACCGTGACGACTTTTTGTTCTAAAACTTTTTATCGCATATGGGATATTTGCGACAACACTATTACAGGGATTGATTAAATGAAAAGGGATATTCTACACAATATTCTTACTAAACAATATTCCTTTAGTGGAAACCGTGTATTAACCGCAAGCGTCATGTGGGACGCCCTCCAGCATGATGAACCGACGATATAAAGAGGCGGGCGGGAAGTGATTGGATGAGAAAGGCTGAGGACTGGTTGTGGTGGCGCTCTTTAGGGAAGGCCTATGTCCATCAGTGGACTTCATAGGCTGATGATTATGATGAATATTCTTACCGCTGTCGTCAATATTTTATTTATATTTTACTTAGACGTAGGACCGATGCCCTTCGAAGCACAGGTTTGTAACATCGTCAACTTCCAAACTCAGGGCTGCTACCGAGAATTTATTTATAGAAAACCCCTACTTGCCTATTGACTACACACAGCAACACAGCAGCAGTAGCCTAACAGGTTAGTTAATGTCAAAACGTCGCAAAGACATCGATTTTCGGATATCAGTCCACTTTTTATAATGGTACCTAGTCCGCGTAAATAAAAATTTTTAAAATCCCATAGGAACTGTGTCACTCTCCACACGCAAAAATTATATAGATCAGTTGTTTAATTGCTGCATATCTGAAGGACAAACTAAAATAAAACACTTTCGAATTTATATTGATGCCTTTGCTTTTTGGCCTTATTTTTTATTTATTTTATTGTATCAGTATTCAAGACGTAGACGTCATCAAGTTTATATGAAGTTGCACAAGCTTCGGTACGTCATAATGCATTTATGATTATATTTTTTATTTATTAATATATTTCGACTTTATGATGAACGACTTGTCGCAAGTGTGAGTGCCTCCTAAGTTTATTTCCTAACGAAAAGCAGAAGTTTCGTGGGGCAAAAAACAAAACTCGGTCCGTTGAAAGCCAAGCATTCGCTTGCATCCGAGAATTTGCGCCAAGTTCCCGGGACCCGGGACTTGTCGGCGATTTCTTTATAAATGCAATTTGATGGGACTTCCATTTTATAAGTAACTTGACTTTATCTGTGGAAAACTAATATTACAAATGTTATTATAGAGTATTTTATTTATCATCTATTAGAGTATTTTATTTATTACTAGCGTATGCTCGCGACTTCGTTCGCGTGGACTACACAAATTTCAAACGCCTATTTCATCCCCTTAGCGGTTTAATTTTCAAAAATCCTTTCTTAGCGGATGTCTACGTCATAATAGCTATCTGCATGCCAAATTTCAGCCCGATCCGTCCAGTGGTTTGAGCTGTGCGTTGATAGATCAGTCAGTCAGTCAGTCAGTCACCTTTACTTTTTATATTTTACTTCTCTTAATAGAGTATGGACTATGGATACTGAATTGTGCAACGCACTTTACTGTTTATTATGATCAAAGTTTAACAGTAGGTAACCATAATCTAAATATCATCATCATCACGATCAAACCATAGCTGGCTCACTACAGAGCACATAGGTTTTGGCCATAGTATACCACGCTGGCCAAGTGCGGATTGGCAGACTTCACACACCTTTGAGAACATTATGGAGAACTCTCAGGCTTATAGGTCTCCTCACGATGTTTTCCTTCACCGTTAAAGCAAATAATATTAATAATTACTTAAAACACGCAAATTTAAAGTCCGAAAAGTTAGAGGTGCGTGCCCAGGATCGAACCCCGACCTTCTTTGGCTAACTTAGATAGTCATCTGGCTCTAAGTTAGCCAAAGTAATAGTTATTGTTAAGCAAACAAGATAATCCCAAGATATGTAAATCCGCCAAGAGTTATCTAACAATATTTCAAATCCTATCATCGGCTTCCTCACAAATACCTACCGCCGTGAACTCTCCGTCGTAAATCTGGCGAATGGACATTTAAATGGAGTCTCGCTGCGGTATGAGCTAGTAAAGGAGACCTGCCTGTGATTTTATAGAATTTAATGCCATTACTTACGACCGTTCTCGTGGCGTAGCGGTGTGCGTTGCAAAACCTTGCAAGTCTCAGGTTTAGACAATGTCAGAGTCATTAATTCCACTGTACACTTTTTGGTTGACAATTATTGTAGAATATAACTTATAGTCGGTACAAAATGAGTTTTCACGCGCCATTGTAACGTTATGGGTCAACTGTCATGTTAAAAGTACAATTATTATTCACCTTTAAAATTAGTCCAGTAAATAGAGCATTTAACCTGGCACTAAATTTCCGATCCAATTTTATTTATTTTTTAGGTTAAGGGTCACTTACTGATCATAAATTCACAAAATGCTGACAGATCCAGATGGAGCTTCGATCGCAATCTTGAGGAAAAGTTTTTGGCTGATATCTCAAAAACTATCCGCTTTAGGACAAAAATTATATAATTATTATTGTAGAAAATAAAATTTCGCATCTTTTGTTTGCTGTAAACTTTTTTGTAAAACTTATCGTTTACGATTTATAGCCGATTGAATGAACTGGTTTTTCTATTTCAGCCGATAACTTTTAAAATATTGGAAAAACTGGCGTCATTGCTTGAAAGTTAAAATGAATAAATAGATAGATATATTCCGTATTGTCCCACAAAACATGAAATACAAAAATAATTAAAATAAATACAAAGACAGTAGATAGAGGTAGATAAAGCCGCGCGCAAACGTTCGTAAGAGCCAAGTCTGAAAATGTTGCTTAATAGATAAAATTAATAAAACGAAAGACATAGAACTTTCTACTGAAATAAAAGGCATTGCACTACATCAAAAGGGACCGCGATTTCTTTTGCCCGCGTCAAAATGGACACTTCCTTTGTCGACTCCCAAGTTACATGGGCCCTGAATGGGGCTTGATTGACGTTTCCAAGAAATACCAACTCGGTAACTTTATTTGGGCGAATGTCAATGGAAAATTGGGACTAAACTTTCAGCAGAATAAATCCTCGAGGGATGTTTATCCGAAACTATAAAAATATATGGGTTTTGGTAGCTTGTTAAAATAGATACCTAATATGATTAAAATAGAATAAGATTTGTGCAAAATACACAAAATATTATAATAAGTACCGAGGTGGTACAATATCTTCAGGTCTGGCATATTGCCCATAATATTATGATAATATGTAACATAGCAAAAATATACGAACATACATACATGAACTGGTGTATAACTTTGATTCGAGAGTTACTGAAGTACGCTGAGAGCATTGCATGAATAGGTCTTTCAATGTTCTCAGCGTACATTCAAAATCCTTGACTGTTTTATCGTTTTGTATTTTGTGTCTTTTTGTGTTTGTATTTAAATTTATCATTAATCATCTAGTTAGTGTAAGCGGCACTGTCGTTCCAATTATATGTAAAATAAATAATAATATTAAAATAAATCTTTAGTATATAAAAGGAAAAGGTGTCTGACTGACTGACTGATCTATCAACGCACAGCTCAAACTACTGGACGGATCGGGCTGAAATTTGGCATGCAGATAGCTATTATGACGTAGGCATCCGCTAAGAAGCCGCGGACGAAGTCGCGAGCATAAGCTAGTAAATAATAATAATAATGAACCCAACATTACAATAATTTTTTTTTGAGCAGTCGGCTCTTTACGGCTACTTCCGATTGAGAAAGAACTCTTTGATTTGGATCAGATTCGGATTGGATGTAAATAGTGCAATAACTCTCTAGTCGGGTAAAAAGAGCCAAACGCGCCTTTTGGAGATATCACGTTATTTAATTTCCTGTCAGTAAAAAAGACCTACAGATGCCAAAAAAAAGGAATTTACCTCGTTCGATTCACAGCAACTCATATTATGAATTCGTTATATTTCTTGTACATTATTATACACCCGTTTATACAGAAAAGAGCAGATAAGAGGCAATAAAGTATTGTTCGCGCCGTAATAAAAGTGTAACATTTAGGAAATAAACGGCACTGAGTATATTCAGATTTTATTTTCTTGGTCTGGAAAAAGACTGGATAGTGGAATTGTATGCTAAATTGCATACTGCGTGCTTGAACACTGAATATTTTAAATATCGTTTAGTGGGATAGTTAACGCGTGGTGTTTTGTAACAGGCGCGCGCCGCTCGTCGTGGCAAGTGTTTAAAATTGTTTGAAAACATTTTGCATGTGAATTATTTATAAGTAGGCAATTTTTGGTGATTTCCCTGGAGATTTTAATACTGTGGTCTACTAAATATAAGCTGTTTTTAAGGGTTCCGTACCTCAAAAGGAGAAAATGAAACCCTCATAGGATCACTTTGTTGTCTGTCTGTCTGTCAAGAAACCTACAGGGTACTTCCCGTTGACCTAGAATCATGAAATTTGGCAGGTAGGTAGGTCTTATAGCAGACATTAGGGAAAAAATCTTAAAACGTCTGTCCTCTTAAAAAATCTGTGGTCTTCTTAATATAAGCTGAATACATCTTCAAGTACTGCATACCTTCATACAAACTTTTATTACACACGAATTTACAAAAAATGGTGGAATATGAGTTTCCTCATATTCATCCGAATGCGCAAATACCAATTATTTTGATTTGAGTAAAATTTAATTCCTTTAGAAGCAGAGAAATCCTTTATTAGTGAGTGACTATATCAGTAAATGTATTCTGTGGTAACTACTGACTACGTCATGAAGGAAAGCTGTATTTTCCATAATCTTAGAGGAAACTATTGTCGAAATTCCAAATTCCTATGCGTTGATAGACCAATAATTAGTCAGTCAGTCAATGTTATAGGTACCTGTCTTAGAACTCTTAGATAGTAGATAAAATTGTTTGAACAATGATAAATTGCTTATTAGATACACTTTGGGAGTTTTCAACAACATTTTTAAATACCCTAAAGTTTAAAATTCATTTATAATTAGCCGTGGACTGTTTTGGTCTCATTTATCCTAAAGCACTTTCTTTTTTAAGCCATTAAGGTAATGGTTTTATAATGGAACGCCACATCGTTTATTATTAATTGTTTTGGCAACTATTTTAAATGGTTTTTTAATTGACTACATCAAAAATAATTGATTTCTCAGTGATTATTAAATAGAGGGTCTTAGAAAATACATAATATCTACGGCCTTTATTAGTTTTATGTGTGATAACCATTTTAAATTATCGATTAAATTAAAAAAAGGACGTCAAATGATTGTGACGTCATATACCGCTATTTCATAGAATCTCGAATACTAAGCGCGCGTTTTGACGTTTGATTAAAAGTTACTGATTTGACTAGTTGTCAAATACCGTATTGGTGATAGATAGGTAGGTATAGTACGGGACAGGTCGTGATAGCAATCGGAGTATGAGGTGGAGGGATGCACGTCACCCGTGCTATCCCGCACCAGGTTAGCGCGCGTTTGTCCTTCAATTACGCCGCAACGGAGCAACGGATCAACGTGATTTTTTGCATGGATATAGTTGAAAACCTGGAGAGTGACAATGGCTACTTTTCATCCCGGTAAATCAAAGAGTTCCGACGGGATTTTACAAACTAAATCCACACGGATGAAGTCGCGGGCATAAGCTAGTTAACAAAGAAATTGTATCTAGATGCCCTCGTCTGCACAGGCCCTTATTACCGACATATAATATTTTGTCCAAATAAAATTACGACTTGGAACTTGTAACAAAACGTCAATCAAGTCACATTCAGAGTTCATATAACTCTTATAACTTATTCAACGAGGAAACTAACTTTGACGCGGGAAAACATATCCAGGGTCCCAAGGAAATGTAGTTAACTTATAAAATGTAACTTATTTACGGCATTTATTTCAAGGAATATTACTTTAGAACTTTTGATAATTATTAGAATTGCTAGAGCCATGTGGTTACATGGGCTCGATTTAGCGACAAAATATCTTGTAACCCGTGTTACTTTGAAATAGGATATTTTTATATTATGCCCGCGTGGACTGGTGCCAAAAATACTGGCTGTCTACGTCTTTTCCTGGATGAATCAGTTAGCAAAATAATTATCAATTTTTAATCAAATTACCTATAGATTACCGGCAAAGCCGTGCCGCCAAGCGATTTAGCGTTCCGGTACGATGCCGTGTAGAAACCAAAGGGGTATGGGTTTAATAAAAACTGCCATACCCCTTCCAGGTTAGCCCGCTATCATCTTAGACTGCATCATCACTTACCACCAGGTGAGATTGCAGTCAAGGGCTAACTTGTATCTGAATAAAAAATAAAAAAAAAAGATACGCGTGATTGCGAAGTGGAAGCGTTTTGGTATAGCTGTAAAATAAATGCCACGTTGCAGATTGGTTTCCAACTCCTGGTTTTATAAGATAAAAGAATCTGAAGTTACGAAAACACAGCTGAAATTGTGACGTTGTAAATTTTGAACTACTAACTAGCGTTTCGCTTTTAATAAAAATCAATTTTGTTCAAAGTATGTTGGTGCCACCTAGCATCAAAGTGCAGAACTACGCGTGGGTCGATGTTCAGAGTTCATTCGAGCCACAATAGATGGCGTTTGCTTCGTTGTCAATTGTCGTAAAAATAAAACAAAATAATTAAATAAAACCATAATATCATTTGTTTATTGTTAAGTCATTAACAAAACGGTTCTTATAATATATCCTTAGGTTCCGCAAATATTCAAAAATGAATTGGCTTCATGATCAAACTAAATGAGAGCGGCCACACTCGGGTTGCGTCTGGCAACACCGATTGGTGAGATTTAGAATTTTTCTGGAGTCAACATGTGAAGACGAATTTTTTTCGTTCCAGGAAAATCTCATTCTTTTTCGCCCATGGCTTCGCCTGGGAAAATACAATAGTTATAAATTTAATCATCCTAACGTATTTCAATGTTTCATCAATTATGTTCCAGTTATTTTACCTTCCCAAATAAATGAGGATAATGGGTTGTGGGTGGACTCCTGAAAACCATTGGTGGCCAGGAGTTCAATAGGGTTTCCGTTTCCGTTTTCCGTTTGCGTTTCCGTTTTTAGTTTTCGGTTTTCCGTTTTTTTTTTTTGCTTTCGTTTTCCGTATTTATTTCTTTTGCACATTCACGTTGGCAACTTAATTCTATGGATAAGACTTGGTGAAAATCTTTGTAATGAAACATTTCGGTTGTGAAGAATCAAGTTAAATCGAGTTTTGGGAGCTTGGCCGATGCCGTCCAGCTACCTTGCAGTCTTCGCACCTACAAGTAAGCAAATGTTTGTATCCTGGAACAGTTTAGTGAACCTTCTTAGTGTATGTGTACAGTAAGAACCCTGTCTTTACTACTGAGCTTTTATTTTGAAACAATTTTATGAATTTTACTGTGTCATTGTCTATTCCATGCCAATGGCATCTTAAATTTAAAACATAGATTTATGTACTATCTACCTAAGGCATTCTAATGTATCTAAATTAAGTCTTGGCATTAAGCTAGAATAACTAAGCATTATTAGCCATCCTTATGTATTAAGCGACCCCGGTAAAAGTTACATTAAAAACAATTTTGCCTAACATCTAGCAAATTTCATTTATAACACCTCATATACATTACAAGGGAGTCGACGGCTAGCTTCTATTCTTTACTAGGTAGATAGATCAAGTAAGTAAATTATTTTTTTCCTCTAATCTTTGTAAGGTGGTAGATTATTCCGTATCCGGGTATATTTCCATTCCGCCCGATTTACCACCCTTACAAATGGCGCCCGAACAGGGACCTTGCCGCACTTGTAACATAGTTGTTTATTTGTTTTCGTAAAATCAGTGGCAAATGGAGACAAACTTGATTGCATGGGTTATATGTTTATTCCGATTACTTATAATTCCGTAACTCACATAATAAAATTTTTTGTAGTACCCTCTATAATAGCGGATGTTATTTTTGGCTGTGACTTTTGGAAAACATTTCAGTTAGCCCCTGGCATTTTTGATAATTTAGAATTAATTAAGGCACCTTCTCAATTTTACAATATTTGTGCGATTGATAATAAACAAATTCATACCATCACTTCTTTTGAAAACTTATCATCTCAACAGAAAGAATTAGCCCAGTCTGTAGTAAATAAATTTTTAGATATTTCTTCAGAGAAAATTGGATTGGGTAGAACAAAATTAATTGAACATGTTATTGACACCGGTGATGCCTTGCCAATAAAAATAAAACAATATCCACTTTCTCCCGAAAAGAAGGAAGCTTTAAGTAAAGAGTTAGATAGGATGCTGGAAATGGACGTAGTTACTCCGAGTGAAAGCCCTTGGAATAACCCAGCAATTTTAGTGAAAAAGGCAAATGGAGACTGGAGATTTTGCCTAGATTGCAGGAAATTAAATTCAGTGACAAAGGGGGATTCATACTCAATACCGTACATTCCACAAATTCTAGATAGCTTGAAAGAGGCAAGGTTTTTATCATCGATTGATTTAAGTTCAAGTTTCTGGCAAATTCCGTTAGCTAACGACTCTCAGGAAAAAACCAGTTTTACAGTTCCTGGTAGAGGGTTATTCAAATTTAAAGTCATGCCGTTTGGCCTATGCGGTGCACCAGCACGACAGCAGAGGTTAATGGACCAGTTATTTAATCAAAATTTTTGTAGTGATATTGAAAATGGAATAGTATTTTGTTATATAGATGATATTGTTATTTGTTCTGCTGATTTTGAAACCCATTTAATTTTATTAAACAGAGTTCTGGATAAACTAAAAATGGCTCAACTATCCATAAATTTTGATAAATGTAATTTTTTTCGAAACTCTTTGAAATATTTAGGGTATATAGTGGATGAATTTGGTTTACGCACAGATCCTGGAAAAGTTGCCGCAGTTTTGAACTTTCCGACCCCAAAAACTGCACAGGAGGTAAAGATTTTCCTAGGCACTTGTTCTTGGTACAGGCGCTTTATTAGGAATTTTTCAACCATCGCTGCACCACTCAATAGACTAACGAGTAAAGGAAAGAACGCACCTAAATTTGAGTGGAGCGAACAGGCAGAGGTAGCATTTAATACATTGAAGAATGCGTTGGTAACCGCACCTGTTCTTGCGGTACCGAATTTTGAAAAACCATTCAAAATACATTGTGATGCTTCTGCATATGGTGTTGGCGGTATGCTAACGCAAGAAACCGATGGTTGCGATCATCCCATTGCGTATGTCAGTAGGAGCCTAAATAAAAACGAAAGGAATTACAGCGCGACGGAACGCGAGGCTCTAGCTGTGATTTTTGCAGTGGAGAAATTTCAGGCTTATTTTGGTTCCAAGCCAGTCACAATTATCACAGACCATGCGTCCCTAAAGTGGTTCTTAAATTTAGAAAATCCCTCAGGACGACTCGCCAGATGGGGTTGTAGATTATCACAGTATAATTTTGTTATCGAACATAGGAAGGGTTGTGATAATGTAGTTCCGGATACCTTGTCGAGACTCATACACGTAGATGTAGTTGGTGATCGTGATGATAACTCTAGTCAACAAGTTTTGGTAGATGACTGGTATGACAAAACATTTAATGGCTGTAAAATCAATCCAGCAAATTTTCCGAATTTTTGTATTTTGAACGATAAACTATATCGTTACAGTAAATGTAAATACCAGCTTCTCAGTGAGTTCGACTGGAAAGAGGTAGTCCACAAGAACGACATCCTTAGAATTATGCAACAAAACCATGCAGACGCAACTGCAGGTCATTTTGGTGTGTTCAAAACTCATCGCAGATTATCCCTCAGATATTTTTGGCGTGGTATGTATAAGGACGTGGTTGAGTACGTTAAGAATTGTGATACTTGCTCTGCGTATAAACACACGACATCAGCCACTCCAGGTCTGCTTGGGAAGCCTAAAGTCTGCGAGAGACCTTTTCAGGTCATTTCGGCTGATTTAGTCGGACCTTTGCCTAGGTCTAAATCAGGATTTACATTTCTTTTTGTGGTGACGTGTTGTTTTTCGAAATATACAATGTTGTTTCCGTTACGGCGTGCCACAGGTGCCGCTGTTGTTAAAGCGCTAGAGAATTTTGTATTTTTGAACCATAGTGTTCCAGAGACTGTGATTGTGGACAATGGGTCCCAATTTACAGGATCTGAATTCCGTAATCTCATTAAGCGTTATAATATTCCGAAATTACACTACACACCACTGTACACTCCGCAAGTTAACCTTGTTGAGAGGTACAATAAGGTTGTTATGACTGCTGTAGCCGCTTTTGTGAAAGATAACCACAGGTCCTGGGACGAAAACCTGTACAAGGTCCAGTTCGCCATAAACAGTGCGGTTAATGAATCCACTGGATTCTCCCCGTTCTTCCTTGTCCACGCTAGAGAACCGGTTTTAAATGGTTCCTTCTATAAGGACACGGATAAGGAGTACGAGGCCGGAATTCCAAGGGAGGAATACGCAGGAAAGTTTGGATCTTTGGAGGACATATTTGGTCAGGTTAGGAGAAATTTGTTTCAGGCTCATGCAGAGTATGCAACGCATTACAACTTAAGGCGTAGGTCTGCAAGCTATTCTGTTGGGGATATAGTGTGGAAAAAGACCTATCCACAAAGCGACGCTACAAATTTTTTCGCAGCTAAGCTGGCACCTAAGTATGAAAAGTGCAGGGTTGTCAAGGTTTTGTCACCTTTGGTTTACGAACTAGTTAGAGTAGCTGACAACCACCCAATAGGCACTTGGCATATTAAGGATATTAAGAAGTAGATATTTGCCATTACTTAGTTTGGTCTAAACTGTTTGAATATTTAAGTTATCAATATTCAATTAGGAATTTGTATGAGTGTAGTGATGTTCTGAGTTAACAGTTACATTACCATGGTTCAGTTGAGGAGGAATGTAGTGGATGTATGTAGGGATGAATATGTGATGATTGGAATGCTTGTGGTAGACCAACCGGTTGAGAAAGTAAAAATGCAAATATCGTACTTTGGGGATAACGAAAGGGGGGGGTTTTGTGTTTTGTTTTCGTTTTCCTTCTAGATAATGGATCATTTCTGTTATTTTTCCGATTCTGTTCCGAGATCTATTTTCTAGGAGAGTTATTTCGTTTTTTTTTCTCATATTCCGATTTTGATTCGGTTTTATTTTTCCGAATGGGATAGAGAACGGTTGCCATATCAGATGGACCCGTTCACAACCAGTTTTCCGTATTTGTTGAGTAACAAATATTAAGATGGTAGTTTAAAAGAGTGAACCACCGTAGGCCTAGACGCATTCTATCAGTCAGCTGAAGAATGATGCCAAGATGTTTCCACTCAAGTGTCTTAGACACCATGAAGTTTTTTTGTATATATTCTTTTTAGAAGTTAGGGTTGTGTAGTTAAGTATAATGTATAAAACCTTACACTGTTTTCAGTATATTTATTTTGTTAGACAATTTTCCTTGTTAGTAGTAGATGTGCGTTCACGCGTAACTTCTGTGTTTTTTTTTGTTTGTTTGTTTCAGGCAAATTGTTAGTAGTTGTTGGATGACGCTGAGGGCAGCGTGGTTCAACCTGTTGAACCTTTTCGTAGGAGGGGAAGTATTGTGACGTTGTAAATTTTGAACTACTAACTAGCGTTTCGCTTTTAATAAAAATCAATTTTGTTCAAAGTATGTTGGTGCCACCTAGCATCAAAGTGCAGAACTACGCGTGGGTCGATGTTCAGAGTTCATTCGAGCCACAATAGATGGCGTTTGCTTCGTTGTCAATTGTCGTAAAAATAAAACAAAATAATTAAATAAAACCATAATATCATTTGTTTATTGTTAAGTCATTAACAAAACGGTTCTTATAATATATCCTTAGGTTCCGCAAATATTCAAAAATGAATTGGCTTCATGATCAAACTAAATGAGAGCGGCCACACTCGGGTTGCGTCTGGCAACACCGATTGGTGAGATTTAGAATTTTTCTGGAGTCAACATGTGAAGACGAATTTTTTTCGTTCCAGGAAAATCTCATTCTTTTTCGCCCATGGCTTCGCCTGGGAAAATACAATAGTTATAAATTTAATCATCCTAACGTATTTCAATGTTTCATCAATTATGTTCCAGTTATTTTACCTTCCCAAATAAATGAGGATAATGGGTTGTGGGTGGACTCCTGAAAACCATTGGTGGCCAGGAGTTCAATAGGGTTTCCGTTTCCGTTTTCCGTTTGCGTTTCCGTTTTTAGTTTTCGGTTTTCCGTTTTTTTTTTTTGCTTTCGTTTTCCGTATTTATTTCTTTTGCACATTCACGTTGGCAACTTAATTCTATGGATAAGACTTGGTGAAAATCTTTGTAATGAAACATTTCGGTTGTGAAGAATCAAGTTAAATCGAGTTTTGGGAGCTTGGCCGATGCCGTCCAGCTACCTTGCAGTCTTCGCACCTACAAGTAAGCAAATGTTTGTATCCTGGAACAGTTTAGTGAACCTTCTTAGTGTATGTGTACAGTAAGAACCCTGTCTTTACTACTGAGCTTTTATTTTGAAACAATTTTATGAATTTTACTGTGTCATTGTCTATTCCATGCCAATGGCATCTTAAATTTAAAACATAGATTTATGTACTATCTACCTAAGGCATTCTAATGTATCTAAATTAAGTCTTGGCATTAAGCTAGAATAACTAAGCATTATTAGCCATCCTTATGTATTAAGCGACCCCGGTAAAAGTTACATTAAAAACAATTTTGCCTAACATCTAGCAAATTTCATTTATAACACCTCATATACATTACAAGGGAGTCGACGGCTAGCTTCTATTCTTTACTAGGTAGATAGATCAAGTAAGTAAATTATTTTTTTCCTCTAATCTTTGTAAGGTGGTAGATTATTCCGTATCCGGGTATATTTCCATTCCGCCCGATTTACCACCCTTACAAAATGCAGATGTGGCATGAAATAATACATATATCCTCTATATGTATTATTTCATGCCACATCTGCATTTCAGCTGTGTTTTCGTAACTTCAGATTTGACAGTTTGCTTTGCTTTTAAAGCTAACAATAATTAGACATTTCACCGCGATTAATAGCCTCATCTCACTTCTGGTGACAGAAGGGCTGGCTCATTTTTTCTGTCTGAATGATTCTTTCACCATTAGAAAGCTAGGTACCTACTTATCCAGAAGTAACGTTAATATTATTAAGAGGTATGTCAAATTTCACCCAAGCGGAGCCTAGTTGATCTGCTAGAGTTACAATAATTTTCATCATCATCATTATCATCATCAACCGATGGACGCCCACTGCTGGATATACGTCTCTTGTAGTGACTTCCACAATCCACACGCCATGGTCTTGTGGCGCACAATAATTTTATTTATTTATTTTAGTCATTTTTTTTTTAAATGAATTTACCATATCTATAAAGTTATACATCCTGCCTTATATAGTCTCAATGTTTGACCACTATTAACATTTTAATTAGTAATTTTCATGTGCCAAGCAAAGTTAATTCGAAATTAGCCGTATAAGAGCTGTGAATTCAATTATGCTAATTATTTAATGCTTGACCCTTTTTGATTGTGTTTGTAGCCACTCATTGTGTTTGGCTTTCAGCTGATAATTTTGTGGACCCTTGGAATTAATAGGAAAGTTAACATTTTATTATAGGCTTATCTTATATAGTAACTAGCTTATGCTAGCGACTTCGTCCGCGTGGATTACATAAATTTCAACCCCCTATTTTACTCCCTAAGTGGTTGAATTTTCAAAAATCCCTTCTAAGTAGAAGCCAATGTAATAATAGCTATCTGCATGCCAAATTTCAGCTCAATCTATCCAGTAGTTTCAGCTGTACGTTGATAGATCAGTCAGTCAGTTAGTCACCTTTTTCTTTTATATATTTAGATTTTGCTCAAGCTACTTGTAATCTTTGAAAACATGTTTGTGATTGGTTGGTGCCTCAAAATGGTTAACGCCCGCTGATATTTTTGTCTCTATCATTTTGTATGGGATTACAGAGAGAGCGCCATACTAACTTCTTTCCCCGGATAGAGTATGGTTACTACTAAAAAGTCGCCTTCAACGTAAACTAAGTGACACTCAGGGTTCCTTTGACGAGCGAAGTAGCTACACTACCTCGCACAAAGGACGATAATGTAAAGCAAAAACGCAGTTCCTAATTGGGACCCTTGAGAGCAAAAGCCTGAAGGTTAATTACGTAATTGAAATACACTGCTCAGGCTAACTCGAAAAAAACCGGCCAAGTGCGAGTCAGACTCGCCCACTGAGGGTTCCGTACAACAATCGTATTTTATCGACATTTTGTACGATAAATCCAAAACTATTATGTATAAAAATAAATAAAAATCTGTTTTAGACTGTACAGGTAAAGCCCTTTCATATGATACCCCATTTGATATAGCAATCTTACTTTGAATGTCGAAAATAGCAATATTTGTTCGAAACACATTTTAATTTTTTTTCTTGTCATGTGACCACAAGTTCACGGTTTTCAGATTTTTCCCCTAATGTCTGATATAAGACCTACCTACCTGCCAAATTTCATGATTCTAGGTCAACGGGAAGTACCCTGTAGGTTTCTTGACAGACAGACAGACAGACAGACAACAAAGTGATCCTATAAGGGTTCCGTTTTTCCTTTTGAGGTACGGAATCCTGAAAAGGACGCATGTTAACAACAGAATAATGTGAATAGGGATCATGGGGTTTTTAATTGGCAACATTATATTTTTTATGTCGCGGCAGGATAATTAAAAATATAGTCCTTTCGTACAGACCAACGTAATGTCCTTATCTGCAAAATTTTGGAGACGCCTCTCGAAAAATTCATGTTATGACTGCTAAAAAAAGGAATGTGATATATTATGTCTAATATTTTCAGAGTGTAGGTATGTATATGCGTTTCTTTATTCCACCTATAAACTTCTAAAATGTCTGAACTTTGAATGTATGTATTATAGGATATCGTTAGAATCCCTACATTAGGACTGGGCGATTCAAAACGTATATACTTAGTTATTGAATCGTTATACTGTGTCTATATCTAATATTGGTCTAACTAAACTAAAACTATAATAATATAGCTACATATAACAATAATGCTAAGTTTTTCCTAGCGTTTTGGTTACACCCTATATTATTGGTTTCTGGTTACACCCTGTATTATTGGTTTCCGAAACAGCAAACCTGCGTAAAAACAATCGTGATACATTACCTACCGTGTTATGGAGTGCGCGGGGGAGGAGGGGGGAGCGGGGGGGGGGGAGCATGGGGCCATTTATAAAAAGTAATTGCCGCCATATATCACTGTCTTTCGCCTGATCTGTGCGGATTGACGCCGATTTGTTTTGATCTCCTCTTTTTTGTTTGTCTGTATGTGAATTTCAATTGTTATGGATGGGTACAGTGTTTTATTGAGAGACTAGCTTATGCTCGCGACTTCGTCCGCGTGGACTACACAAATTTCAAACCCCTATTTCACCCCCTTAGGAGTTGAATTTTCAAAAATCCTTTCTTAGCGGACGCCTACGTCATAATAGCTATGCATGCCAAATTTCAGCCCGATCCGTCCAGTAAATTGAGCTGTGCGTTGATAGATCAGTCAGTCAGTCAGTCAGTCAGTCAGTCAGTCAGTTACCTTTTCCTTTTATATATTAAGATTTTATAGTGTAGTTAGCGATCGTAGGCGACCTTGCTTTATCCCCTATCCTGTGGGAATTTCAAAAATCTGGCCTTGTTCTTTGTCTACATTATAAACCTTCGGGCAAAATTTCAGCTAACTCTAAGGCAGCTGGATAAGTCAGTCAGTAAGTTGGGACCTTTCTCTTTCTTTTTAAAAGAAATTTGTTCATTATACCTCATACTTAGGTGCATACCTACTCGGCTCGAATTTAAACGGCACAGCTGTGTGAGGAATTTACTGTCAACTTATAATGAAGACATGTATAATGTTGACATGACATGCAAAGCCGTGCCGCCAAGCGATTTAGCGTTCCCGTACGATGTGTAGAAACCAAAGGGGTATGGGTTTAATAAAAAACTGCCATACCCCTTCCAGGTTAGCCCGCTATCATCTTAGACTGCATCATCACTTACCACCAGGTGAGATTGCAGTCAAGGGCTAATTTGTATCTGAATAAAAAAATAAAAAAAGTTGAGGCTGAGATCTATTTAAAATACTTTGACTATGCTCAGACTTAAGAGTTAAGGAAGGTACCCGGTAGCCCAGCCACCAGGCGATGCGTGGAACATCGTGGGGTTTTAGTCAGTAAGAGTCCGACATAACCTCCGTGCCTCCCCGGGTACGGTGGTATCCATGAGGAATTCCACACGGAAAAAAAAGTACCTACCTACAGTCAAATCTCGTAAATCTATAAAAATTAATTACTAAAAAAAAATCTATAAAAACTAATTAATAATATAAAAAAACTCTCTCTTTTTAACTGTAAATAAAGTCTGAGAAAAGTCAAACTAGGTCCACACGCTCTACAGATCTCAATCTAAAAGCCGAACTGAGAACTTATTATTTCAGGCAGTATAGGCAATAAAAATTATTGCCAAATCGAGTGCGCTGGTCAGAATGTGTGTATGGCAATCCTAACATTAATTTCGGGTATTAATTAACATAAAACCGTCTCTTTTTAGTTATACAAAAGGAAAAGCTGACTGACTGACTGATCTATCAACGCACAGCCAAACTACTGGACAGAACAGACTGAAATTTGACATGCAGACAGCTATTATGACGTAGACATCTGCAAAGAAAGGGTTTTTTGAAAAATTTACCCTTAAGGGCGTAAAATAGGGATTTCAAATTTGTGTAGTCCACGCGGACGTGAGCATAAGCTAGTCATACAATGGGGCCGATTCTCTTGTACACAATCTCTAGACTTAACTAAATTAACAGGGATAAATGTAGTGCTATCCTTTTCCGCAAGCAGTATTATGAAGGGATAGCAATAGATTTAGACGTGCCATTTTAGTTTAGTTTAGAGATTGCGTACAACGGAATTAGCCACTATGGCACCGATTCCTTTGTCGTTCTCTAAACTAAATTTAGAGTATCTACATCCTTTTCTTTTTAACAGTGCTAAAAAAGGAACGGAACATGACTTTCACATTTAAAGACTCTAAATTTTAGTGCAGAATACAATTTTATACAGTAGGTTCGCGACTGCGCGCTAAAATCACGGGTTTTACCATCTAAAAATTAAATTTAGAACTGTCTAACTGTGTCTGTCCTTTTCATATTACATAAGTAAGAAGAGCATGCGAATACTCTAAAATTAGGTTGTGCTCAGAATCAGTGCCAATAATATTTTTCAAGGTAAAACAAGATTGTACGGTATTCGCGAGGCTTACCCAGCATGAATTCTCATTGGGAATGGTACTTACTATAACCTGAATAGAACCTTTAGAAGCGAAAGAATACGGAGCAAGTCTTTTGCTGAAATTGAATGGAACCCAGCCGTATTAAAGACGTTGGTTTTATAAAAGGATCAAAAAAATAATCCATTTTAAAATTCTATAGAAAACTTAAGTATTCAAAGTAGAAATTGATAGAAAAGCATCTCTAATACTCCTGATGGTTATCAGAATTAGATAACCACAATAACCTATTGTTGGAATTAAACTTATTTGTTAATATTATAAAGGAGTTTTTTAACCGACTTCCAAAAAGGAGGTGGTCCTCAATTCAGCCCGTTTTTTTCATGTAAGTAGAAAGTGTTTTTTCAAAGTTTCTGGACCGATTTGCAATTTTTTTTTTATTAACAGAGGAATTTTTTTCTAGGGTGCGATCCCGAGCACCTCTAACCTCTACTTTTGCCGAGTTATGAGCGTTTTAAGCAATTAAATATACTTTAACAGTGAAAGAAAACATCGTGAGGAAACCTACACTGAGCTGTTCTCCATAATGTTTTTAAAAGTGTTGAGAGAAGTCTGCCAATTCGCGTTTTGCCAGCGTGCTAGACTACTCGCCTCATTCTGAGAGAAGACTCGTGCTTGGTAGTGTGCCGACAATGGATTAAGGTGATGATGGTATCGCCGATGTACCTAACGTAGATAAAAGTGAGAAGGCACGAGAAAGATTACTATCAAAATGATACCTAGCAAAAATTTAGCGCTGCCTAAACACAATCCAATATCAATAACCATTTGCCTCATACGTCTGGTAGTTTTAGTGATTTAGTATTTTTTAAACCCGCAATGTATAGCGTGCAAACTCGGGGTTAATGCCCCGCTTATGATGACGCGGCATAACCCTGTGGCTCCTATCCACGTAACGTTCATTGACCTCTAGCGTCAGTCAGGTGGTTTATTTGTAATACATTGCGAACTTTTAAAAAATACATATTTTCTCTTTTTTTTGTGATAAGTGTGACGTTGTAAATTTTGAACTACTAACTAGCGTTTCGTTTTTAATAAAAATCAATTTTGTTCAAAGTATGTTGGTGCCACCTAGCATCAAGGTGCAGAACTACGTGTGGGTCGATGTTCAGAGTTCATTCGAGCCACAATAGATGGCGTTTGCTTCGTTGTCAATTGTCGTAAAAATAAAACAAAATAATTAAATAAAACCATAATATCATTTGTTTATTGTTAAGTCATTAACAAAACGGTTCTTATAATATATCCTTAGGTTCCGCAAATATTCAAAAATGAATTGGCTTCATGATCAAACTAATGAGAGCGGCCACACTCGGGTTGCGTCTGGCAACACCGATTGGTGAGATTTAGAATTTTTCTGGAGTCAACATGTGAAGACGAATTTTTTCGTTCCAGGAAAATCTCACTCCTTTTCGCCCATGGCTTCGCCTGGGAAAATACAATAGTTATAAATTTAGTCATCCTAACGTATTTCAATGTTTCATCAATTATGGTGAGTGAAAAATCAAGTAATGTGGATTCGACAAAATGGCGGTTTGGTTAGAGAAAATCCTAATTTAATGATTTCCCTTTCAGTTCCAGTTATTTTACCTTCCCAAATAAATGAGGATAATGGGTTGTGGGTGGACTCCTGAAAACCATTGGTGGCCAGGAGTTCAATAGGTGAGTTGTGTTTGATCGGGAAAATTCCACGTGTCGAAATTTTCACACAGCACAAATTATAATCTTGTTTTTCTTTGTTGCAGGGTTTCCGTTTGCGTTTCCGTTTGCGTTTCCGTTTTTTAGTTTTCGGTTTTCGTATTTATTTCTTTTGCACATTCACGTTGGCAACTTAATTTCTATGGATAAGACTTGGTGAAAATCTTTGTAATGAAACATTTCGGTTGTGAAGAATCAAATAAATTGAGTTTTGGATCTTGGCCGATGCCGTCCAGCTACCTTGCAGTCTTCGCACCTACAAGTAAGCAAATGTTTGTATCCTGGAACAGTTTAGTGAACCTTCTTAGTGTATGTGTACAGTAAGAACCCTGTCTTTACTACTGAGCTTTTATTTTGAAACAATTTTATGAATTTTACTGTGTCATTGTCTATTCCATGCCAATGGCATCTTAAATTTAAAACATAGATTTTATGTACTATCTACCTAAGGCATTCTAATGTATCTAAATTAAGTCTTGGCATTAAGCTAGAATAACTAAGCATTATTAGCCATCATTATGTATTAAGCGACCCCGGTAAAAGTTACATTAAAAACAATTTTGCCTAACATCTAGCAAATTTCATTTATAACACCTCATATACATTACAAGGGAGTCGACGGCTAGCTTCTATTCTTTACTAGGTAGATAGATCAAGTAAAGTAAATTATTTTTTTCCTCTAATCTTTGTAAGGTGGTAGATTATTCCGTATCCGGGTATATTTCCATTCCGCCCAATTTACCTCCCTTACAAATGGCGCCCGAACGTTTTTTTATATAGTTATTTCTGTATATTTTGAGAAATTTTGTAAATTTTATGAAATGTACTCCGCTGATTGTACAATTTTCTAAGTAGTGACACATTGCAAAGAGCACTAAGCTGTTTTTATGGTTAACTAACTAAATAATAACTAATAGTTAGAAATTTTGTTTGATAGTTTAAGAAATTTTCTGAGTATAGTCCAACATTGGTTTTTTTTCTTATTTAATTAACACATTATAAATGGTGCTTATGCCGTTCAATTATGTTATTTGACTTACCTTTGAGGTGTATAAGTGAATGTTTGCCTTCAGTTTAGTAATAAACATTGCTTAACTGAGTTGTTGTTGGGTATTGCTTTCAATAGTAAGTACATCTTATGTTTGAAAATTCCGGTAACTTAGTATAATTAAAGTTTTGAAACGCTATGTGCTGTTAACTAGTTACACACATACATTTATAAATACTAAGAGTTACAACTTGTGAAACTAAATATATAAACTATATTCAGAGATTACATTAAGTTCAAGTATGAAGTTATGAACAATTTTTTTCAGTGACTTGATACTTCATTATTTTGTTGAAATTTTGTTTAGAGCTGTGTTAAGGTTATGATAAAAGCTACTTCACACACAAAACATGTTAAGTTTAATTGAATGCTGGTAGTTTAAAGTGACATTTAGAAACAGATTTTGTTGTATTTTAGGTTATGTGTTAAAAGTGTAAAGTAACAGCCATCAAACCATTGCACAATCTCTTTGTTTTTTTTTTTTTTGAAAGATAATATGCTAGTCAGAGTTCATTGCAACTTTGTTGCCTGTTTACTTTTGTAATTGTAAAGGTTGTAACACACTGTGTACTCATAAAGGTGATACTGCACCTTACAATCATTTATTCAATTTTGGGAAGTTTTATTTTGTTATATTTTGTTTACTATAGTAATAATATGTGCTTGTATTATTAACAATATTTTGGAATAGGAACATAATTGATAAAATAGGTTAGGATAGACTTAAGAATATTGTTTTTGTTGTGTATTTTGCTTGTGTATATTTAATAGTTTAAATAACTTCTTTTGTGTTTGTGTTTAACCAATTTGTATAAGGCTAAACATAGACAGTTACACAAGCTCGATATTTTGTTAAATGTGTTTTGACTTAACACAATGGAACAGACTTTTGCCCAGTTTCATTCACTTTTGAAGGACGAATTGTGTTATGAGGTATCCATTCGTTCCGAAACTCCAGCACCTACAGTGCTAGGTTTAAAGAAACAGTTAAAACAATTAATTCAGGAAATTCCTTCTGAATCAATTTTAGAGACAGATTTCTCTTCTGAAAGTGAGTTAGGGGTTATTACTAAAAAACTTCAAGACTTAGAAGATTTATTAAAAAAGTGTTCTGACACTAAAGATAGACATGCCCTCTGTAGGTCTAAAGCTTTAGCTTCACATTTGTACTTTAGAATTTTGAGAATACAGTGTTCCGAACTCAGCTTAATAAGTAGGAAGAGTGAATTACATACAAAGTTGCAGAGTTTGATTTCCAGATTAGATGCTGACAATGAGTCGTCTCACGACGAATCACTGGATTCCGAGAGTACCGCCGTTGACTGCACTGGTGATAAAAATGTTGCCAAGTGGAAGTTAAATTTCAACGGACAGGGTGATCCGCGCAGTTTCATCGAACGCGTTGAGGAATATAAAAGATCTTATGGCGTTTCAGATGGAAAATTATTTGTTTCTGCATTTCATCTTTTTACAGGCCGAGCATTGTTATGGTACAGAGGCAACAAATGTCAAGTTTCGTCTTGGTCAGAATTGAAAACTTTATTTTTAGAGGAATTTGATGCAGTAGATTATGACTACAGGTTGCTAGGTGAAATTCGAGCAAGAACACAAGGCTCTGAAGAACCTGTGTCTATCTATTTCGCTATAATGTTTTGCATGTTTTCAAGGTTGTCAACACCACTTTCCGAAGAACAAAAGTTACAAATTTTATTACATAATATTCGCCCTTTTTACTCAGAACAATTAGCTCTTGTTGACATTAAGTCTGTCGCAATGTTGAAGGAAAAGTGTCGCAAACTAGAGGCTGCGAGGCAGCGTTCCGCCTTATTTTCTGAGCCTACTAACAGTAAGGCAACTTTAAGTTCAGAGTTTGCTTACAAACAAGTGACAAAACAGATAAACACACTTTCAGTCACACCTGCACCTAAGGTTGATACAAGTAAAGGCACTGATTTTTCGAAAACAAATAAACAACTATGTTACAAGTGCGGCAAGGGTAACCATTCCTTTAAATTTTGCAGGACAGTTCCGAAATTTATTAGATGTTTTTCGTGTGGACGTCAGAACTTTACAGTAAAGACATGTCCAAGTTGTAGTAAAAAGGCGATTAGTAAACCCGCTCCGGACAAAAATTCAAAAAACTAATTAGTAAGAACTGTGCAGAGACACAAGTAAAGAACTTGGTCATTAACAACAAAACATCCCTTTTACCTGACACAGTTCTGTATTCAGTGGATAAACGAGACTTTAGGCCATATTTAAAGGTTTTTGTTGACGGTTTTGAGATTACAGGTTTACTAGATTCCGGTGCTTGCGCGTCAATTTTGGGTAACCAGGCGCACAAGGTTTTTTTGAGATTCGGTTATAAATTGCATAGCAGTATTGATACCACATTTTCAGTGGCAAATGGAGACAAACTTGATTGCATGGGTTATATGTTTATTCCGATTACTTATAATTCCGTAACTCACATAATAAAATTTTTTGTAGTACCCTCTATAATAGCGGATGTTATTTTTGGCTGTGACTTTTGGAAAACATTTCAGTTAGCCCCTGGCATTTTTGATGATTTAGAATTAATTAAGGCACCTTCTCAATTTTACAATATTTGTGCGATTGATAATAAACAAATTCATACCATCACTTCTTTTGAAAACTTATCATCTCAACAGAAAGAATTAGCCCAGTCTGTAGTAAATAAATTTTTAGATATTTCTTCAGAGAAAATTGGATTGGGTAGAACAAAATTAATTGAACATGTTATTGACACCGGTGATGCCTTGCCAATAAAAATAAAACAATATCCACTTTCTCCCGAAAAAAAGGAAGCTTTAAGTAAAGAGTTAGATAGGATGCTGGAAATGGACGTAGTTACTCCGAGTGAAAGCCCTTGGAATAACCCAGCAATTTTAGTGAAAAAGGCAAATGGAGACTGGAGATTTTGCCTAGATTGCAGGAAATTAAATTCAGTGACAAAGGGGGATTCATACTCAATACCGTACATTCCACAAATTCTAGATAGCTTGAAAGAGGCAAGGTTTTTATCATCGATTGATTTAAGTTCAAGTTTCTGGCAAATTCCGTTAGCTAACGACTCTCAGGAAAAAACCAGTTTTACAGTTCCTGGTAGAGGGTTATTCAAATTTAAAGTCATGCCGTTTGGCCTATGCGGTGCACCAGCACGACAGCAGAGGTTAATGGACCAGTTATTTAATCAAAATTTTTGTAGTGATATTGAAAATGGAATAGTATTTTGTTATATAGATGATATTGTTATTTGTTCTGCTGATTTTGAAACCCATTTAATTTTATTAAACAGAGTTCTGGATAAACTAAAAATGGCTCAACTATCCATAAATTTTGATAAATGTAATTTTTTTAGAAACTCTTTGAAATATTTAGGGTATATAGTGGACGAATTTGGTTTACGCACAGATCCTGGAAAAGTTGCCGCAGTTTTGAACTTTCCGACCCCAAAAACTGCACAGGAGGTAAGATTTTCCTAGGCACTTGTTCTTGGTACAGGCGCTTTATTAGGAATTTTTCAACCATCGCTGCACCACTCAATAGACTAACGAGTAAAGGAAAGAACGCACCTAAATTTGAGTGGAGCGAACAGGCAGAGGTAGCATTTAATACATTGAAGAATGCGTTGGTAACCGCACCTGTTCTTGCGGTACCGAATTTTGAAAAACCATTCAAAATACATTGTGATGCTTCTGCATATGGTGTTGGCGGTATGCTAACGCAAGAAACCGATGGTTGCGATCATCCCATTGCGTATGTCAGTAGGAGCCTAAATAAAAACGAAAGGAATTACAGCGCGACGGAACGCGAGGCTCTAGCTGTGATTTTTGCAGTGGAGAAATTTCAGGCTTATTTTGGTTCCAAGCCAGTCACAATTATCACAGACCATGCATCCCTAAAGTGGTTCTTAAATTTAGAAAATCCCTCAGGACGACTCGCCAGATGGGGTTGTAGATTATCACAGTATAATTTTGTTATCGAACATAGGAAGGGTTGTGATAATGTAGTTCCGGATACCTTGTCGAGACTCATACACGTAGATGTAGTTGGTGATCGTAATGATAACTCTAGTCAACAAGTTTTGGTAGATGACTGGTATGACAAAACATTTAATGGCTGTAAAATCAATCCAGCAAATTTTCCGAATTTTAGTATTTTGAACGATAAACTATATCGTTACAGTAAATGTAAATACCAGCTTCTCAGTGAGTTCGACTGGAAAGAGGTAGTCCACAAGAACGACATCCTTAGAATTATGCAACAAAACCATGCAGATGCAACTGCAGGTCATTTTGGTGTGTTCAAAACTCATCGCAGATTATCCCTCAGATATTTTTGGCGTGGTATGTATAAGGACGTGGTTGAGTACGTTAAGAATTGTGATACTTGCTCTGCGTATAAACACACGACATCAGCCACTCCAGGTCTGCTAGGGAAGCCTAAAGTCTGCGAGAGACCTTTTCAGGTCATTTCGGCTGATTTAGTCGGACCTTTGCCTAGGTCTAAATCAGGATTTACATTTCTTTTTGTGGTGACGTGTTGTTTTTCGAAATATACAATGTTGTTTCCGTTACGGCGTGCCACAGGTGCCGCTGTTGTTAAAGCGCTAGAGAATTTTGTATTTTTGAACCATAGTGTTCCAGAGACTGTGATTGTGGACAATGGGTCCCAATTTACAGGATCTGAATTCCGTAATCTCATTAAGCGTTATAATATTCCGAAATTACACTACACACCACTGTACACTCCGCAAGTTAACCTTGTTGAGAGGTACAATAAGGTTGTTATGACTGCTGTAGCCGCTTTTGTGAAAGATAACCACAGGTCCTGGGACGAAAACCTGTACAAGGTCCAGTTCGCCATAAACAGTGCGGTTAATGAATCCACTGGATTCTCCCCGTTCTTCCTTGTCCACGCTAGAGAACCGGTTTTAAATGGTTCCTCCTATAAGGACACGGATAAGGAGTACGAGGCCGGAATTCCAAGGGAGGAATACGCAGGAAAGTTTGGAAATTTGGAGGACATATTTGGTCAGGTTAGGAGAAATTTGTTTCAGGCTCATGCAGAGTATGCAACGCATTACAACTTAAGGCGTAGGTCTGCAAGCTATTCTGTTGGGGATATAGTGTGGAAAAAGACCTATCCACAAAGCGACGCTACAATTTTTTCGCAGCTAAGCTGGCACCTAAGTATGAAAAGTGCAGGGTTGTCAAGGTTTTGTCACCTTTGGTTTACGAACTAGTTAGAGTAGCTGACAACCACCCAATAGGCACTTGGCATATTAAGGATATTAAGAAGTAGATATTTGCCATTACTTAGTTTGGTCTAAACTGTTTGAATATTTAAGTTATCAATATTCAATTAGGAATTTGTATGAGTGTAGTGATGTTCTGAGTTAACAGTTACATTACCATGGTTCAGTTGAGGAGGAATGTAGTGGATGTATGTAGGGATGAATATGTGATGATCGGAATGCTTGTGGTAGACCAACCGGTTGAGAAAGTAAAAATGCAAATATCGTACTTTGGGGATAACGAAAAGGGGGGGGTTTTGTGTTTTGTTTTCGTTTTCCTTCTAGATAATGGATCATTTCTGTTATTTTTCCGATTCTGTTCCGAGATCTATTTTCTAGGAGAGTTATTTCGTTTTTTTTTCTCATATTCCGATTTTGATTCGGTTTTATTTTTCCGAATGGGATAGAGAACGGTTGCCATATCAGATGGACCCGTTCACAACCAGTTTTTCCGTATTTGTTGAGTAACAAATATTAAGATGGTAGTTTAAAAGAGTGAACCACCGTAGGCCTAGACGCATTCTATCAGTCAGCTGAAGAATGATGCCAAGATGTTTCCACTCAAGTGTCTTAGACACCATGAAGTTTTTTGTATATATTCTTTTTAGAAGTTAGGGTTGTGTAGTTAAGTATAATGTATAAAACCTTACACTGTTTTCAGTATATTTATTTTGTTAGACAATTTTCCTTGTTAGTAGTAGATGTGCGTTCACGCGTAACTTCTGTGTTTTTTTTGTTTGTTTGTTTCAGGCAAATTGTTAGTAGTTGTTGGATGACGCTGAGGGCAGCGTGGTTCAACCTGTTGAACCTTTTCGTAGGAGGGGAAGTATTGTGACGTTGTAAATTTTGAACTACTAACTAGCGTTTCGTTTTTAATAAAAATCAATTTTGTTCAAAGTATGTTGGTGCCACCTAGCATCAAGGTGCAGAACTACGTGTGGGTCGATGTTCAGAGTTCATTCGAGCCACAATAGATGGCGTTTGCTTCGTTGTCAATTGTCGTAAAAATAAAACAAAATAATTAAATAAAACCATAATATCATTTGTTTATTGTTAAGTCATTAACAAAACGGTTCTTATAATATATCCTTAGGTTCCGCAAATATTCAAAAATGAATTGGCTTCATGATCAAACTAAATGAGAGCGGCCACACTCGGGTTGCGTCTGGCAACACCGATTGGTGAGATTTAGAATTTTTCTGGAGTCAACATGTGAAGACGAATTTTTTCGTTCCAGGAAAATCTCACTCCTTTTCGCCCATGGCTTCGCCTGGGAAAATACAATAGTTATAAATTTAGTCATCCTAACGTATTTCAATGTTTCATCAATTATGGTGAGTGAAAAATCAAGTAATGTGGATTCGACAAAATGGCGGTTTGGTTAGAGAAAATCCTAATTTAATGATTTCCCTTTCAGTTCCAGTTATTTTACCTTCCCAAATAAATGAGGATAATGGGTTGTGGGTGGACTCCTGAAAACCATTGGTGGCCAGGAGTTCAATAGGTGAGTTGTGTTTGATCGGGAAAATTCCACGTGTCGAAATTTTCACACAGCACAAATTATAATCTTGTTTTTCTTTGTTGCAGGGTTTCCGTTTGCGTTTCCGTTTGCGTTTCCGTTTTTTAGTTTTCGGTTTTCGTATTTATTTCTTTTGCACATTCACGTTGGCAACTTAATTTCTATGGATAAGACTTGGTGAAAATCTTTGTAATGAAACATTTCGGTTGTGAAGAATCAAATAAATTGAGTTTTGGATCTTGGCCGATGCCGTCCAGCTACCTTGCAGTCTTCGCACCTACAAGTAAGCAAATGTTTGTATCCTGGAACAGTTTAGTGAACCTTCTTAGTGTATGTGTACAGTAAGAACCCTGTCTTTACTACTGAGCTTTTATTTTGAAACAATTTTATGAATTTTACTGTGTCATTGTCTATTCCATGCCAATGGCATCTTAAATTTAAAACATAGATTTTATGTACTATCTACCTAAGGCATTCTAATGTATCTAAATTAAGTCTTGGCATTAAGCTAGAATAACTAAGCATTATTAGCCATCATTATGTATTAAGCGACCCCGGTAAAAGTTACATTAAAAACAATTTTGCCTAACATCTAGCAAATTTCATTTATAACACCTCATATACATTACAAGGGAGTCGACGGCTAGCTTCTATTCTTTACTAGGTAGATAGATCAAGTAAAGTAAATTATTTTTTTCCTCTAATCTTTGTAAGGTGGTAGATTATTCCGTATCCGGGTATATTTCCATTCCGCCCAATTTACCTCCCTTACATAAGTAATCTATCATCTGTCTTCGTTTTTGATAGCGTTCTAATTACACACTGTATCAACTTGTGATGAAAGAAAAACATCGCAAGAAAAGTGGCAAAAACAAGACCATATAATCAGAATGCGTTGTACCAACAAAGTATTTCAGTAAATGGGTTCCGTCGCGAAAGTATTTATCACGACGTGAATAGGCTGTGCGACTTTGACGGATCGCTGGCAACTCGCTTTGTTTAGTGTCGTGATTTTGTCACTGGCTCTTGGCCTATTATTTTACTGTATAATATTATGGTTTTAAGTTTGGAAAATAAACGTCTTTTTTTTCTTTGTATGTAAAGTGGTGAATAAGAAGAATACCCGGCTGAACTTGTTGTGGGCTCTTCTCAGACCTGGGCGCGTTTGGAACCCTCGTAGCTCTAGTTTTAAGTATTAATTATCACCACTATATCATCTTACAAATAAAAAAATTGACAATCAGAAGCGTAAAATTTTACCTATCTCTATATCATATGTATATAAAAATGAATCGCTGAATGTGTTGCTGATCGCAAATCTCGAGAACAGCTGAACCGATTTCGCTAATTCTTTTTTAATAATATTCCTTGAAGTACGAGGATGGTTTTTACGGAGAGAAAAATTTAGAAAATTTGAATCGACTGCTAGGCGGAACGAAGTTTGCCGGGGCAGCTAGTTCTAAATAAATAATTTGAGTTTGAGTTTGTAGTAATAATACGAAACCATTCCACTTCCGTGAAGCAATAGGAAAGTGTCGAAACACGATACGATAAAACGTTAATCCATTTTCCTTATTAAGAGCATTAATTGGATGGCAAAGTGGATTAGCAGCGGGACATAGCGTCGCACCTTTCTAACGAGTGGGAATTAAACCGACATTATGGTCGTATCCAGATTAGCTTACAATGGTATCATAATCATCAATCATTGAAACTCATCGCCAGAACAAAAGATCTCCTCTGAAGGTCATAGTATTGGCTAAGCGATTCCCTACGAGAGATATTAATTAAGGAAATAGGTATTCTTACAGTAGCTTCCCAATATATTTACAATAATATAATTTTTGTACGACAAAACATTCACAGTTACAAAAAAATCAGTGATCTCCATGATAGGCAAACTAGAAACAAAAATAAGCTAGCTACGCCTGCGCTCCGCCTCTGGAAGGTGGGAAAGTCGTTTGTGGGAATGAATGTAATATTTTATAATAAAATTCCACAAGCAATTTTAGACTTGCCTCTACACAAGTTTAAAAAATGTGTTAAAAGTATGCTCCTAAAAAAAGCATATTATACAGTCGCAGACTATGTAAACGATAAAAAAGCTTGGATTTGACTCGCTCCAGCAATGCACGGGGCTGCAATGGCTTGTATAGTACGGTATAATAACATTGTAAATTGAAAAATTAAGAATTAAAAAGAGCAACTGCCGAGTTTCTTGCTGGTTCTTCTCGGTAGGAACGGCATTCCGAACCAGTGGTAAATTAAAACTACCTGACTATTCATAAGCACTTTTAAAAAGTTTACATGAATAAAAAAACATTCTATTCTATTCTATTCTATTCCTGGATTGGCTGACTTCATAAACCTTTAAAAACTGGTTCTTAAAGGTTTCATAATATTATTATAGGTTCATGTTATTGTAGGTACATAGAATGAAAAATTGGTATGGAACTTGACGATCTGCCTGGCGCAGTGGTGAGCATTGTGGTGTTATAAGAGGGAGGTCCCGGGTTCAATTCCTGGCAGGAGCAATTTGGAAATTGGCCCAGCCTAGATTGGCTAACTTCGTACACCTTTGAGAATCAGGTTTTCTCTCGATGTTTTCTCTCCCTGACTTGTGCAACACATTTTGGTTTACCAAAAGGAGATCGGCGAAACTGGAACCAGGTACCATAATACAGATTCAGGAATCATTCAATTACTATTAACATTTTTCAAAGTATTTTTCTGTGTATACACCATATTTTTAGAAGTTGGAAATAAAAATACAATTAATAATTTATTAATGATGAAAAATGTTGAAAATGTATGAATCAATAAAATAATTAATGATTATGTAGTGAAATACACCCAAAGCTGAGTGAGCGCTGCGCAACGATCGGCTTGGGCTGCCCCTCGCAGTTTGCCGCCCCGGGACTATGGCCCTTATTGCCCCTAGGGTAAATTCACCCGTGGATGGTAGAGCCACAGGTGTAGCTAAGAAACACTACTTGTCCTTCATGAAATAAATTGATTTTGAATTATGGAAATAAAATTAATTATTTAAGCCTATGACAATTAAATATTAAAATTACAAATCAAAAGTAGCATCTTAACCCCCGTAACAAAGCAAACTAGGTATCGAGAACGCTGGGCACCCTGATTTTTTTAATTGATTTATTCATAATATTTTGCTGTGATAACCTCGTGGTTAGGACGTCCGCCTACTAATCGGAGGTCGGGAGTTCGATCCCGGGCACGCATATCTCACTTTTCGGAGTTATGTGCGTTTTAATTAATTAAATATCACTTGCATTACCGGTGAAGGAAAACATCGTGAGGAAACCTGCATGCCTGAGAGTTCTCCATAATGTTCTCAAAGGTGTATGAAGTCTACCACTCCACACATGGCCAGCGTGGTAGACTATGGCCAAAACCCTTCTCAGTCTGAGAGGAGACCCGTGCTCTGTAGTGAGCCGGCGATGGGTTGATCATGATTCATATTTTGAATCTGGGATCCCACCACAATATTTTGTGGTTAAGGATTTGGTACCTTCAGCAATGATTAAGACAGAAAGAGAGGGGGAAAGCGTATCATTATTTTTATCCTCCTATCTACTTTCTCTGTTAGGGATTTTGTATCAAGACGCTTGTATGTCTCTCAAGGGACCAAAGCGTATGAATAAGATATGAATAGTACCTACAATTCAATTATAGGAACACCTATCCAATTTCAGGATTGTTTGTATTTTCATTTACATGCAGAAACCCAGAAAACATATTATTTTATTTTGTTTTCCATGAGTATCAAACTATTAACCATAATCTTCGAAGTCGAGAGTAAAAGAGGATTTTGAACTCAATATACTTAACTATAGATGATGCCCGCGACTTCAACCGCATGAATTTAGGTTTTTAAAATCCCGTGGGAACTCTTTAGCCTATGTCCTTCCCCGGGATATAATCTATAACTCTGTACCAAATTTCATCAAAATCGATTGAACAGTTGATCCGTGAAAAGCTAGCAGACAGACAGACAGACACACTTTCGCATTTATAATATTAGGATGGATATGGATGGTTACGAGGTTTCGAAGATAAATTTTTAGAAACAAAACTACCTACCTTTTAATAAATAGTGACCGCCAAAGCTAAAAACAATTAGCATGGCTATGAATCCCTACCTAGAGTACGCGACAGGTCGAGATGGCACCCGCGCTCGCCCGCACCGAGTAAGCGTAGGGGCTGTGCGGGTGAGCAGGCCGTTCCCTCCCCGAATGCCATCTCGACCTGTCGCGGACAATATGCGTGTTTTGATACTTGTCATTTTTTTATTAAAAATAATTTTGACGTAAAAAAATTACTTGTAAATTAACAAGAAACTTACAAAAGAAAGCAAGCGAACTTAACAAGAAATTCATTTTAAGTATAATATCCTTTTCCAAGAAACGGAAGGCATACAGCCTCTTATAATATCCGGCGTTCCGGTGAGGATGGAGGATGCACTACTATCCCGGCCTGATCTACTTTTTTTTAATTTAAGATACACATGTATTTACATTTTGTGACTCTCGCCAAACATGGGCCAGTTTGTTGGCGAGATTACTTAGTAAAGTACCTAATAACTTATTCTAAGCTTACACTATTTCCTACATTACTAAACTTATATTCTAACTTACATATCTACTTATATACCTACTCAAAAACCATCAAAAACAATAAACAATTGTCAGCAACACTGATTAAATTATTATTGTTTATATTCAAGTTTTGTTTAAGAAGTCTATGATAAGTATTAATAAGAATAATGTAATAAATTATTGTTAAATTAGTATTTGATTTGATTTCGCACTAAGAGTTTTCGTGGTGCAATAAAGTTTAAAATAAAAGTCAGAAGAACTGAAAATCCATTTTAAAGAGTACAATAAAATTGTTAAATGTGTGCCCGATATTGCAAGCGTTAGGCAATTTCCGCTTTTTCATAATCCCATACTCTTTCAGGATATTGAAATACCTGTACCTATCAATTCAACGTTATGCATGAAATAGCTAACTATATATGAGAAAAACTAATTTATTTTACTCTCCATATTTATAAGTAACCTACCTATATCTATATTATACTAAACTACAAGTTGGGTCGTGGTCTAAATGTTCTGTATTACTTATATTCGCGGATGAAATCTAAGGCTCAACGGGAACCTTACTTTGCGCTCTGCGTCGCGTCTCTCAGCGCAGCGTTAGTGTGTTTGGACCTTTATGAATGAAAGCGCTATATTATATCCTCTCCAAGTCGCGTTGTTCTATAGATTCCATCCGTTTTTTGTGTATAGGGTTGCCAGGCGTCCAGATAAAGCCGGACATAGGTAGGCTTTTTGATTGCGTGTCCGGCCAAAATAAACAGTGTCCGGCTTTTGTTAGGCTTTTTACATTTCGCAAACGAGCGTGGCCGAGCGCAGACGAGTCGACTGTTGGTCGCTCCCGCAGGCGGCAGAGCCGCCTGACAACAACAATTATGACAATAATAAAAAACTTAGATTTTACATACAATTTTTTGTCATACCTATTAATACTCAGACACAAAATCCTCAATAATGTAAGGTGTCCGGCCTTTCTACCCAAATGTCCGGCCAAACTGGCTGGTCTGTCCGGCTATAAGGTTTGGCGACCTGGCAACCCTATTTGTGTACCATACCTTACCGAACATACCACGTTGTTTCAAATTCCCTCTGTTGTTGGCTCGTCGTTGGTATAATGTTGAAAGTCATTTTCTCTTCTTCTGTATAATATATGAAAGGAAAAGGTGACTGACTGACTGATCTATCACCGCACAGCTCAAACTACTGGACGGATCGGGCTGAAATTTGGCATGCAGATAACTATTATGACGTCGGCATCCGCTAAGAAAGGATTTTTGAAAATTCAACCCCTAAAGGGGGAAATAGTGGTTTGAAATTTGTGTAGTCCACGCGGACGAAATCGCGAGCATAGGCTAGTAAAATATACAATTGATTTTTGTTTTCCAACATTTTCAACACAGGGTTTGCGTATACTATTATATTATGCATAACGCATTTAACTGAGAGCTTTATTTTAAGTTATTTTAAATTTTTAATGTTTGTTTATTTGATTTTTTTTTATTCTGCTTTCCAAGGTGTCCATTAAACTGCGTTGTAGATTTGTATTACGAAAACTGTATTGCATTTAAGCCCCAGCACTGAATAGCGACACTTGTGAACGATGAATCGTGATGAATGGGGGTGCTTTCTGGAAATTAAACAGCTGTTCCGAACCAACCCGTTCTTTAGAATTAAAGATCTTCATCATTTCTCTATACATTTTTGATGAATTCGAGTGACCCGGTTCGGTTGGTTCGACCGAGTTATTTGAACCCAACGACTAATAAGTATATAAACATACCAGAAGTGAAGTTAAATATTAACCACGACACACAGCGGCTTATCGAGAGTTTTGCCTTTCATAATAACCTTACTGCAATATTAACTTGATTAGGGCACAATTGCTATTGAAACCACTCAATCAGAAATGCGACCTAAACACAAAAGCATTTAATAGTCGAATGAGTCTGTGGGCGAACACAGACTGCCTTAAGAATTTTTTTGTGTGTTGTTTCGGATTGACTATGCTGCGTAGGCCCTACTGGCCGCTACAGCGTCACCGGGGGGGTTGGCGAGCGCGAAGCTCCGCCTGGGTATGCCTTAAGAATCATCAAATACTCGCTTTTATACCAATCGATTCAAGATGGTGATGCAACACAATCACGTGATTTCTGTCAGAGATAATTAATTATTATAAGTGCGCTAACAATTATTAGGGAGCTACAAACCTCAAGAAGAACTACCGAATCTATTCTTTAAAGAATAAATTAGGTAGTTATAAAGTTTAATTAAACTATCGTGAAGATCATTATAAATATTTATGTAGATACATACCTAATATCTACATCTCTTCATGCAGATCTAAATCGTTGGCACCGTCACCGTTGTCCAGGCATGAGGAATTTGTATTTATAAATTAGGTAGTTCTTAATAACCTTTCATGCCCAGTGGCGTGCAGGTCATAGAGGCATAAATGCACTGCTTACCCCAGTTGAAATAGCTCAATGCATATTTTTCATTATGACCTGCCAGTAAACAGGTTTCTACCTAACTAATGCCTACCCTGGCTTCAAGCACGCCACTGTTCATGCCTTGAAATACATGCACAGATTGAAATATAAAAACGTCCTGTTCACTGCATTTCATACCTTAATCCAATATGTTAGAGTTCAATTTAGAACTCATTAGTAGCAATAGCTTGACTTAGGAAAGTCGCGTCTTGCAGCTCGATTTGTCAATGTCGCAGCTCATATTTTATCGTCCGGGACAATGGTAACTACATTTTGATATCCCCCTGTAGTTTTGAGACGTCTGATCGATTGCAGGCTATATGAAAGCGGTCGTTCGTCTCTGCGGTCTATCGCTGCCTTTATGGAACGAGAGGTTATTGATGGAGCGCCTTTTTGCTTTGTACTTTGTGAAATTGATTTGTTGTATGAAAAAACCGGCCAAGTGCGAGACAGACTCGCGCACTGAGGGTTCCGTACTGCAGTCGTACTTTTTGCACGATAAATCAAAAACTATTATCCATAAAAATAAAAATAAATGTGTTTTAGAATGCACAAGTGAAGCCTTTTCATATTATGATACCCCACTTGATATAGTTATCTTACTTCGAAAGTTAAGTTAAAATAGCAATATTTGTTCTTGACCACAATTTAATTTTTTTTTATGTGATGAAACCACAAATTCACGGTTTTCAGATTTCCCCCCGAATGTCTGCTATGAGACCTACCTACCTGCTAAATTTCATGATTCTAGGTCAACGGAAGTACTTACCCTGTAGGTTTCTTAACAGACCGACAGACAGACAGACAACAAAGTGATCCTATTAGGGTTCCGTTTTTCCTTTTGAGGTACGGAACCCTAAAATTCCTATAATATTATTACGTTTATACGCCAAGACGCCGCGGCGGTGATATTCAGGAGATCAGAAATTGGACCCCGGACCTCTAAACTTTATGGATATAATATATATAACAGATACAACAACTAAATATCACTTGTTTTAGTTATGGAGAAATACATTGTAAGAAACTTGCATTACCTACTGAGAGTTCTTAAATGGCTAGATACCTATTATAAATGCGAAAGTGTGCCTGTCTGTCTGTCTGCTGGCCTTTCACAGTCCATCCGTTCAACCGATTTTGACGAACTTTGGTAAAGATAAGAAATAGCTTGCATCCCGGGGAAGGACATAGGCTACTTTTTATCCCGGAAAATCAAAAAGTTTCCACGGGATTTTTAAAAACTTTAATCCGTGGTTGATATGCCCGAGTGTAATAATAAAACTCAAAAGTTTTCCGAAACATTCAACACCTTCTTACAAATCACTTGCCGTTTAAGAAATGGACGAGGCGATAAAATCAAGTGTAGGTACCTACAAATAACAAAATAAACGTATTTACAAGACTCATAAACTCCCAAGAAACCCTGGAGAAAATTGTGTTTCCCACCTGAAGTCCACCTGATTGAAATAAGGCTGAACGAAACAATATAATAGAAGTGAGTTAATGGAAGGGCAGCACCATCCATTCCATCTGGTCATCTTGGACTCCGACTTTACATTGAATTTACACCTTAAGATAAAGGGGTTAAAGCTGGAATTGGATTGCGTGTTGGATATTTACAAAGTGTTATTCTGTGTATTATAGAGACCAAGTCAGCCGACATTGTTGATAAGGGTCGCAGTTCCTAAGGCAACAGAGCCTATCGCGCTTTACTTATGTCAAAATGTGTGGTACAAGACATGGCATGAAATCTCGAAATCCATACTAATATTATAAATGCGAAAGTGTGTCTGTCTGTCTGTTAGCTTTTCACGACCCAACAGTTTAACCGAACATAGGATGCTTTTTATACAAGGAAAATACAAGAGTTCCCACGGGATTCGTGAAGGCCCATCCGTTTAACCAACTTATACGTAATTTGGTACAGAGGTAGCTTGCGGCCCGGAAATTGATATAGGCTACTTTTCATCCCGGAAAATCAACGAAATCCCACGGGTTTTTTAAAATACCTAAATCCATGCGTACGAAGCTGCTATCATCATCTAGCTAGTCTAAAAAGAAAAAGCCGAGTGACTGACTGACTGACTGCACCACCTACCACCTACACTGATCAACGCACAGCCTAAACTCCTGGACGGATCGAGCTTCGGATTTTTGAAAATTCAGTCCCGTTCAGTTCAGGAGGTAAAATAGGGGTTTGAAGTTTGTTTAGTCCACCACGCAGACGATATCGCGGGAATAAGCTAGTTAATGATAGCCAGTCCGCACTTGGCCAGCGTGATAGACTATGGCCAAACCCATTCTCAGAGGAGACCTATAAGTAGTGAGCCGACAATGTGTTATCGCTTGAGTCGATTTGTTTAAATGCGGGTGGTTGATGTTTTTCAGGAGGAGTCGAGGAGCCTCCCCCCCCCCCCCCCCCAATAGCAATGATTCAAATTAATATTACTGTAGGTTATTATAAAAGGTAAAACTCTCGATAAGCCGCTGCGCGTCGTGGTTAAATTTCACTTCTGGTATGTTTATAAATGGGATGATATTCCGAAAAATCGTATAAATTGCACCAAACACCAGTCCCCGGTAACAAATTGAGTTTACAACATCAGATCAGGAATCAAATTAGATCATATTTCGTAAGTCAGTTAACGGTACCTACTATCAGTTGCTCTTATCATTGTTGTTTCAATACAAGGTCATTAATATTCAACACTAGATTTTGCCCGCGACTTCGTAGTAGATAACCAAAACCCGTAGAAACCTATTTTCCCAACTCCCCCCCCACAACCCCAACGTCTATCGGTTCTTCGAACTTTGTGAGCGAATATCGCTGAGCGAGTTTATTTTTGAAAGCTCGTTGCTCAGTGACAAAACTAGTAAAGCGAGTCGTCGCCGGCAGTGTGAACAGTCAGAGAGGAACTTTTGAATTTTGATATATGCATCTCTTTCGTTTACACGAAATGTAACACATTCATTGTGCGTTTCTTGAGAGATAAAATCGCCGATAGTAATTCTTTTTTAATTTTTTTTTTTTTTTTAATTCAGATACAAGTTAGCCCTTGACTGCAATCTCACCTGATGGTAAGTGATGATGCAGTCTAAGATGATAGCGGGCTAACCTGGAAGGGGTATGGCAGTTTTTATTAAACCCATACCCCTTTGGTTTCTACACGGCATCGTACCGGAACGCTAAATTGCTTGGTGGCACGGCTTTGCCGGTAGGGTGGTAACTAGCCACGGCCGAAGCCTCCCACCAGTAAGTCGTTTTCTCGCCGGGCGGTCGGACCACTGCTATAGGTTTGTGAATCGTTGAGCTGTCTGGAGACAACTCTAGTTCTCCTACAAATCTCGTCATTACTGGTTCGATCGCGTATTGAGATACTCCGCGCATGGCTAGGTACCAACTAGTTAAACTAACAGCCATAAACCTGATACGACCCATTGTAGCCCTCGGTTTAATTAAACTCATAATTCAGTTAGTCCTGTATGCAAAGCACTATTTACCTACGGGGTATAAGGGACATTCTCAAGCTTTGCATTAACAAATCTAATTTCTAGTTGTTCTAGACCCAAAACTAGGAAAATATCGATTTAGCTCTTTATTATCTGTGTAAGATAAATAATAATATTATTACCTATACTTATTTTATAAATTACCAGCTGCCCTGGCGAACTTCGTTCCGCCTAACAGTCGATTCAAATTTTTTAAATTTTTCTCTCCGTAAGAACCATCCTCGTACTTCAAGGAATATTATAAAAACAGAATTAGCGAAATCGGTTCAGCTGTTCTCGAGATTTGCGATGACCAACACATTTAGTGATTAATCTTTATATTATGATAGAAGAAGATAGAAGATGACCCTAGAAAAATCTCCATTTTAGCACTAGCGCATTTTTCATGCCATCAGAAAATTGAAAAATTAATAACTTCTTTGCACACTTTGCTTCATATTTTTAAACGTCTTTGGTTTATTACAATTGCCAAAAATAAACTTAATATATAAAAGGAAAATGTGACTGACTGACTGACTAACTGATCTATCAACGCACACCTCAAACTACTGGACGGATCGGGCTGAAAAGCATCCAGATTGCACAGAGCTATTATGACGTAGGCATCCGCTACGAGAGGATTTTTGAAAATTCAACCCCTAAGGTGGGGACGTGGGGTTTGAAATTTGCCGTTGGAACAGCATGTACACACGCTCGACGAGCGACCATGGAGAGCGGTCTTAACGTATTTTTCTTTGTGTTGTTTCAGATTGACTACGCTGCGTAGACCTTACTGGCCGCTACAGCGTCAGCACGAAGCTACGACTGGGGGCTATGACTCGAAGAAATAATTTGAAGAAAGTTAGAAAGGCATTCCGAACCAGTGGTAGATGCTGTTGACGATTCAAAAATACTTGTAAAAGTTTAATTGAATAAAAAAAAAATATTTTATTTTATTTTTTGCGCTACTAAGCAAAATCTCAAGTAGGAGCGAAACTGCCTCCAATAAAAAGCCCATTATACTAGGCTATTTCAAAAATAAATCCAGACTAGGTGTGAAAACCTGCCAAATTTATAGCGACTCTATGTAAGGACTGTAGTACACGTAAATCACGTTAACGGTGCTACCGTAGTTCGACCAATCGATGGGCGTACATTAGGAGCAGCTGTAGTCGGACCTGTACCTCTAAACCCGTGATATGTTAGGTACCCGACTTGAGCCTGTCTATAAAATCGGTTCAGTTTTGTCACGGCTCCAAAATATAATAAACTTCTGAGGGAAAGGGAAATATTTCTGCAGCCTTTAGAATAATATAATCTCTATATATAAAAATGAATCGCTGAATGTGTTGCTGATCGCAAATCTCGAGAACAGCTGAACCGATTTCGGTAATTCTTTTTTCATAATATTCCTTGAAGTACGAGGATGGTTCTTACGGAGAGAAAAATTTAATTCAACGTCCCCCTCAATTTTCTAAACTCCACCCGAGCGAAGCCAAGGCCCGGTCAGCTAGTAGAATATAAAGATTTGTTTTTTTCAAATAAACTTTTACAAGTGTTTTTATATTTATACTATAACTGCCCCCCAATTGTGTAAGAATAACCATTTCATGGCTATCGCAATCGTCAAGAATTCTGCCCTTTGATTGGCTGTGAAAAAATGTAAACAGCGAATCAACCAATCAAAGGGCAGAATTTCTTGACGATTGCGATAGCCATGAAATGGTTATTCTTACACAATTGGGGGACTGGTTCGGAAAGCCGTTCCCAAAAATAGTTCCTATTTATTTTGACAAAACTTCGAATTCCGGGACAATAAGTAGCCTATGGCTGTCTCCGGTTATACGGATAGACCATGAAAAACAAGCTGACAGGCAGACACACTTTTGCATTTATAATAATATCACAAAAATGTTATATCTTTTGAATGTTCTGATACGCATTAAAGACCAGTGTTTAGGGATCCGAACCCGAAGGATGCCAACGGGACCCTATCACTAAAACTCCGCTGTCCGTCCGTCCGTCGGTCAGCGGGCTATATCTCGTGAACTATAATAGGTAGGCAGAGAGTTGAAATTTTTACACAATGTGTAGTTGCCGCTATAACAACAAATAATACAAACAAAATGTTCGCTATAATTTTTTTTATTAAGAAAATGTTATTCTTATTCTTGTACGATGGCACTGGATGGATACTGGTTTAAGAATTTTTGTACTATGGTGCGAAACCCTTCGTGTGCGAGTCAGACTCGCACTTGACCGATTTTTTTGTTTTATCTGAGCCTAGATTGTACTCTAACAAAACATAAAGGCATGATTCCGAACTACGCTGCACGCAGCAGCGCTGCCGCAACAGTGCTGTCACCAGCTGTCACAGTCCTGTCGCGGCACTACTGGTCCCCATACAATCTTTATAAGCTTATATGACATTACATTCCGAGCTAGGCAGCAATGTTCCGCTACATTGCTGCCGCGACATTGCTGCCTAACTCGGAATGTAATGTCATATAAGATTATAGAGATTGTATGGGGACCAGTAGTGCCGCGACAGGACTGTGACAGCTGGTGACAGCACTGTTGCGGCAGCGCTGCTGCGGGCAGTGTGGTTCGGAATCATACCTTAATTGTCTGAATACTTACCCTAAACAAAGACATTAGCGGGTCAAGCCGCAAAGCTTCAAATCTATCGTAATAATGAACTTAGTTTCGAGTTGGGGGTAAACTTCAGACTCATCAACTACTTGGACCTTACAACTTACAAGTTACAACCATTTAGGTACTAAGATCAATAATCCTACCATTGTGTCAGTTGGTTTATTGGATTCTAAACTTTTTTATTCAATAGGTACAGTACGCGGCAGAAAGTAATGTACATCGACATTTAGAAGAAGAAAGCAGATTTGTAGAGCTCTGTCTCTGTCGTTGAGACCGATAAAACGTCAAATTGGTATGAGTGACAGAGACAACGCTCTACAAAGGCGAAATGTCATTCTAAAAGCCGATGTACATTACTTTCGGTCGATTTCGGATTCAGCGATTAATTTTTATATATAGAGATGTAGTCAAATACCCAATTTCAAACACGAATCAAAAGAAAAGGTGGAAACATTGAAAAATCAAACAATAGGTAAGGCAGGTAGGTACACCAAAACAAAAAGGAAACAAACAAAAACGACCTTTCATTGCGAAAAACTTCATTCACAAAACACAAGAACATGAATTCAAACAAAACGTTAACGCGGAGAGTTTCACGCCTTCCGGATAAGCTTGAAATGCGAACAGCCTGTTAGTGACTCCACAAAACAAAGGATTATAGCTCTTATTTGCCAAGCTCAAAAAGTCTATTATTGCGTGTATGTTTTGAAGAACATTATTTTGTTACAAAGTTGACAATCGTAACTGCGATAACCTAAATTGAATAGATTTTTATGTACATAGATGGTGCAAAAGTAGAATTACCTACCTATGATACACTAAGTGGTGATAACCTAGTGGTTAAGACGTCGTTGAGACCGACAACATGTCACATAGGTATGAGTGACAGAGACAACGCTCTACAAATCCGAAATCTCATTCTAAAGATCGATGTACAATATTTCGTGCCAGTTACTGTGTGTAGTGACATATCTTGATTTAGACTTTGAATTCAGCCCCCAATTGTGTAAGAATACAAAAAATCAAGCAAGAAATAAAAAAAATCTGATGAAATACATTGTTTCTTTTTTTTACTAATTTTTAAAGTGGCAAACACCCCTTTACCTAAAAAAAAAAAAAAAATGAATAACTCGAAAACGATACACTTTTGGATAAGCACTTTAGGGGTCGTTTGATAGCTAATGTCCTGTACTATAACCCCTTAACGGGATCGTGTCCTATTTTCCTGTAAACCTGTATATCTCCTGCAACAAATTAAACTTTACTTACCGCCTAGCAGTCTGTTTGATTAAACCTTTAAAATGTTCTTGTTCTAACCTTTGTATAATTAAAGTTCCTCTACTAATTCACAGAAAACTGAAAACGGTTTTCTCGGATCAATTATAATTTGTCCCGGGAAATATTAAACAGTATTAAAAGCTTACGTAAGATTTTCCCGATTTTCCTCCTTGGCTCGTTAGGGGCGAAGGTAAGAAATGGCGGGGACAAAAACTCGCTCAAGTGCGATATTGATATTTGCTTGGAGGGTTCCGTACAGTATACATTTTTAGCATCGAAACGAACACGCTGAGTTCGCTACACGCACTGTTCGCCGAAAAGGCAATCGATTTTAGTAAGCACTTATTGCCGACGAATTCTACTGACATTATTACGAATTATTATCACGAATTTTACTGGCATATTTGATAGCATCGATCGAACTTATCGAACAATTTAAAATGACGTAACCAGATTTTTTCTATTGTTTTCCTGGTTAGAGATTTAAACTCAACTGATATACAATAAAACAGCTGCAATAAAAAGCTGATATAATATAAAATAAAACACTTTTAACTAGTTTTTCATATATTTTCATATACTTTTCACGTTATTTTACGAAACGTCAAAGTTTTTTGTACGCTATAATAATAATATATTATTGATAGCTGACCCTGCGAACTTCGTTTCGCCTAACAGTCGATTCAAATTTTTTAATTTTTTTTAAAATATCAATTCACTATCAGAAATTCTAAAATCCCCACGATTTAGGACTTCAGTACTTTGCAGCATCAGGATTGAGGAGTTAGGATCCGAAGTTCAGTGATGTAGCCTATGCTTGGTACCTAAAATAATTTTGCATCATCCGCAGTTCCTGAAACATTATAGTTTAGGAGTGCTGTACCCTACATCATCAGGGTTGAGGAGTTGAGACTTGAAGTCTGAGAATAAAGTCGTTGCTTGGTACCTACAATATGAATTCACTATGAACACTTCCTGAATCTTGATAACCCAGGTGGGCAGTAACCCTGCAGCATCAGGATTAAGGAGTTGAATCCAGAATTTTTTATGTGACCACGACGTAAACTTTTTTTGTTGATTTAAAAAAAAATTTGCCGTAATCGGGCCAGAAACCTCGAAAATATCGATGTAGAAAAAAGAACCACCTCCTTTTTGACAGTCGGTTAAAAACCGATGACCTTGAAATATTTACGGAACAATCTTTAAAATATCCCCTTTCTAACAAAAAAAGAATGAATGAAATCGGACTACGCGTTAATGAATTACAACTCAGTATACATTTTAACTTTCGTCCCCTCTCCTACGGGAACCATGCTGAATTTCGGGATAAAAAGTATCCTATATTCTTCCTCATAGTATGACCTCAAATCGTACCAAGTTTCATTGGAATCCATTCAGTAGTTTCAGCGTGATGCGCGGCCGTGATACAGACAGACAGACAGACAGACAGACAGACAGACAGACAGACAGACAGACAGACAGACAAAAATGAAAAAAATTACAGTTTTGGGTTCAGTATCGATTATAGAGTGCCCTCGAAAAAAAATTTTCAAAATATCTTCAATGTACAGAATTTGACCTGTTACAGTTTTATTATAAGTATATTGATGACTAGCTGATCCCCGCGGCTTCGCCCGCGTAGATTTAGGTTTTTAAAGATCCCGTATAGCCTATGTCACTCAGGAATAATGTAGCTTTCTACTGGTGAAAGAATTTTTAAAATCGGTTCAGTAGTTCTAAAGATTACCCCCTACAAACAAACTTAACGACATTACCTCTTTATATAATATTAAAATCGGTCCAGTAGTTTTTGAGCCTATTCAGTACAAACAAACAAACAAACAAACAAACAAACAAACAAACAAACAAACAAACAAAGTTTTCCTCTTTATAATATTAGTGTAGACAACGGGCCGTGCAGCAGAAATCGTAATATTTTAATTTCGCCATAACTTCAAAACCAAACGTCCAATTTTAATCATTAAAAGACCAAATATTATCTCCATAAACTGTTCTTAGTGATGAAATCATTTATTTTGATAAGGATTAATAGCATGAGTAAAATAAACGCGTTTAAATGTAGTCCAAAAAAAATTCAAGATTTTTAAATAAAAAAATGGTTGCTGTGCCTCACTCGACATAGATGGGTATAGTGTGTCGCGGACTTTTTTGTAGATATTTATAAGATCTACAATTAATTACAACATTTTATGGTTCTATCTTTTATAGTTTAGGCAGCGTACGCAAAATAAGTAACTTTTCTAGTTGATTTTTTACACCTTGTGTCCGAAAAACCCAAATATCTTACGGAACCCTATTTTTTTCCAAAATAAAATATAGCCTATGTTACTCGTGGATAATGTAGCTTTCGAATGGTGAAAGAATTTTTAAAATCGGTCCAGTAGTTTTTGAGCCTATTCAGTACAAACAAACAAACAAACAAACAAACAAACAAACAAACAAACAAAGTTTTCCTCTTTATAATATTAGTGTAGATTGATGATTGATATTGATGATATTGATAGTAAATAAGTGTATTTATTATTATGGAATTAGATAATACCTAAGTGGTTCTATCTATTTACATAAGTATAAAATCTTAATGAATGCTGAAAGAAATGTATATCTACAATAATTCAAAATACTGGAATTTTAAATATTTTTTACAACGTACCACATAAGTAACGATTTTGAGATAGGTTATTAAAGTGTAATAATAATTATTCCGTTTAACTTTTTGCATTACGGTACCCTAATACCAAAGAAATACATTTTCCTTATCACCGCGACGATTACCATAATTAAACCTGTTACTTACCTTAATGATTTTGGCTCAGAGAAGTTGTGACTTAGGGAAAAATACTATTGATTTTAGACGACCAAGCAAAAGAAGCGCCGGAATAAACTGTCATGTGTGGCACAACCGGAAAAAGGGTCCCAGCTCAGCATTATGATGTATGCCTTGTTGCACACGAACATACAGCGCTGATTTTCAGCTAGTACCTACCATTAACTTCGATTAGCTAAGCTCATAACGTGTCATCATTTCGTACATACCTATTGTGATTTGTTACAAGGGTGACATGTTCTGATTGAACAAACCCTTTAATAAAAAGAAAAAAAAAATCATTTCGTAGTTTGGTTTAGGTACACTGAATTTGATTTCAGCAATCTCAGCGAGATGCCAAGTGAACTCTTTCGCCCTTCTGCGTCCCTTTCTTTTTTTTCTTTTTAAAAAGAATATTAGCCATGTTAAATGACTAATATTCCCCTTTCCTGTCCAACTAAGCGCCAGGCTTGTGCTAGGAGTAGGTACGAGAATAGTGCAACGGGCGGGGTTTGAACCGTCGACCTTTTGGTTTTTCAGTCCACTCCTTTACCGGTTGAGCTATTGAGGCTATAGAAGCTTTAGCTTTTAGTCACCTTTTAGTTTTCGGCGTGAACCTAGATATTTTAGCTCGCATAGCTTAACTTAGCTCGCTAAGCTACGCACGCTAAGCTAAATTAGTTAAGCTCACGGTGTGGCTTTCACTTAACAGTGTTTATACTGCGATAACAATGGTTTACAAAACAAAAAACCAGCCAAGTGCGAGTCAGGCTCGCGCAACGAGGGTTCCGTACTACAATCGTATTTTATCGACATTTTACACGATAATTCAAACACTATGATGCATAAAAATGATTAAAAATCTGTTTTAGAATGCACAGGTGAAGCCCTTTCACTTGATATAGCTATCTTACTTCGAAAATTGAAAATACTAATTATTAGTTCATGACCACAATTAATTTTTTTTTGTGTGATGTAATCTCAAATACACGGTTTTCAGATTTTCCCCCTAATGTCTGCTATAAGAACTACCTACCTGCCAAATTTCATGATTCTAGGTCAACAGGAAGTACCCTGTAGGTTTCTTGACACACCGACAGACAGACAAACAGACAGACAACAAAGTGATCCTATAAGGGTTCCGTTTTTTCTTTTGAAGTACGGAACCCTAAAAAGTCGTAAACGTGGTTCAGAAGCAAGAAACAGGATGTTTGTCCGAGTCGCATTGACGCTTCTAGCCATCGCGTTTGTTGCAGCACAGTACGAATACTCTATGTCCGCAAGTATGATACATATACTCCGTAAATGACTTCTCATGCGCCATTTTAAGTCCATGGGTCAGCAACTGTCATGTCAAAAGTAAGGTTCACCTCTAAAATAAGGACTAGAAATCGTACTTTTGACATGAAAATTGACAAATTAAGTTAAAATGGCGCGTGAGAAGTCATTTTCAATTCAATTTAGTGCTGAGTGAAACAAATGTTGTACCTTCATTCTTTCATTCATTCTCCCTTGCAATAAGTATATTGGCTTATGAATTTAGACTTGTAAGGGATCTGTATCCGAAAAACTTTACCTATATATTTTTTATTACACGATCGGACAAACACAAAATACATATTTTATAGTTATCACGTTTTAGTTTATACCTATGTAACTTTTTTCAGACCTGCCTAGCTACATAAAGAAATCATTGCGTGAAAAGAATCGATATAAACCAATACCAAGGGAGAGGAAAAAGACAATATCTAACCTCACGCTGGAAGAGGTGTTCGATAAAATAAAGGACATCACTCGAGCTCTCAACCAACACGCGAAGAAAAATGGATATTATGTCGATTATAAGCTTCGTATGTTAGATAGACATTAAAGGATTCTTATGCACTTTTAGTTTCATTAATAAACTTAAAGTATGGCCTGCGACAGGTTGATATGGCAATACGGTATTTGACAACTAGTCAAATCAGTAACTTTTTATCAAACGTCAAAACGCGCGCTTAGTATGCATTATTCTATGAAATACCGGTGTGTGACGTTACAATCATTTGACGTGCTTTTTTTAGTTTAATCGATCATTTATGGTTGTTAGTTTGTTACACTTAAAACCAACAAAGGACGTGAATTTTACGAATTTTGGAAGACCCTCTATTTAATAATCACTGAGAAATAATTTATTTTTGATGTAGTCAAATACCCAATCGGCATATGAAGCGGGGGACGGCCCGTGCACCCGCACGTCACCCGCGCTCGCCCGCACTACAGTGCGTGTTGCCAGTGATGACATATGGATCCGAGAAATAGTCGCTAACTATGGGCCTCAAAAGAAAGCTCAGAGTCACTCAACGGGCGATGGAGAGAGCTATGCTTGGAGTTTCTCTACGTGATCAAATCAGAAATGGAGATCCGTAGGAGAACTAGAGTGACCGACATAGCTCAACGCGTTGCGAAGCTGAAGTGGTAATGGGCAGGGCACATAGTTCCTAAAACCGATGGACGGCGCAGCGTTGGAAGACCCCCCACTATTTGACCGGACGACATCAGACGAGTCGCAGGGAGCCGCTGGATTCAGGCAGCGCAAGACCGTGGCGTGTGGAACCTACAAGACACCTATGTCCAGCAGTGGACGTCTATCGGTAGATGATGATGGAGATATTTATCTACTGTAAGAACCAACAGTAAACTCAGCGCTTCAGTTTTTTTTTAATGCAGAAAGTCGGGAATATCTGATATCCCTTGTTTCTTTCACTTCATAATAGATACACAGTAGCACTCCGCCGTTTTATTTGTGGCAAGTTGATTCCACGAAACCCGATATCCAGCAAACTCGCAACACAACTCTCTCCGTATACTCTCAATTGATCCTTTCAGAGCGTCCCAAATTCTACTCCCTATACGTGCGGAATAACATAGTTGAATAAAGTTTTAGTTTGTTCGGAATAGAGCGCGGTGTACCTACTCTTTAGATCAGCATTTTACTCGGCGCAACGCCCTCAGTGCGCTATGTAACAGACTAAGTTACTAGATCTATCAACGCACAGCTCAAACTACTGGACGGATCGGGCTGAAATTTGGCATACAGATAGCTATTATGACGTAGGCATCCGCTAAGAAAGGATTTTTAAAATTTAACCCCTAAGGGAGTGAAATAGGGGTTTGAAATTTGTGTAGTCCAAGCAGACGGAGTCGCGAGCATAAGCTAGTTATATCGGGCTGAAATTTGGCATGCAGATAGCTATTATGACGTAGGCATCCGCTAAGAAAGGATTTTTGAAAATTCAATCCCAGAGGGCGTGAAATAGGGGTTTGAAATTTGTGTAGTCCAAGCAGACGGAGTCGCGAGCATAAGCTAGTTAGATCACGCTAAAATTTGGCTTGCAGATAGTTATTATGACGTAGGCATCCGCTAAGAAAGGGTTTTTGAAAATTCATCACCGAAGGGATTGAACTAGGGGTTCGAAATTTGTGTAGTCCACGCGGACGAAGTCGCGAGCATAAGCTGGTTATAATTAAACTAGCTTATGCTCGCGACTTCGTCCGCGTGGACTACACAAATTTCAAACCCCTATTTCACCCCTTTAGGAGTTGAATTTTCAAAAATCCTTTCTTAGCGGATGCCTACGTCATAATAGCTATCTGCATGCCAAATTTCAGCCCGATCCGTCCAGTAGTTTGAGCTGTGCGTTGATAGATCAGTCAGCCAGTCAGTCAGTCAGTCAGTCAGTCAGTCAGTCAGTCAGTCAGTCAGTCAGTCACCTTTTCATTTTATATATTTAGATTAGGGTGTTTATTTTCCCAGCATGCGCCGCCGCTTAGATTGAAACATTTAGATTGACGGGCGTTAAGTGCTCCCTTGGTGTGTTTGGAACCTCTAGCGCCTCAGCGGGTAAATCGGTACTTATCCCCGACAAGAAATTTCACTTATAGCAGTATAACAACTTAACCTTGGGATAGAAACTTTCCACTATCCACACTTCCATACTATCCATACTAATCCGTAGTACATCATCATGATTAACCCATTTTATCGGCCCACTACTGAGCCGGTCTCCTCTCAGAGTAACAAGGGCTTATAATTGCTACTACCAAATGTCTTTGTTTGTAACAATTTTTCAAACAAAGAGTCAAAGACATCTGTAGGGCGATTGTCTAAAACCTGTAGGGCGATTGTCTAAAACATGCATCAATCATTATTACAATCTCAATTGTTCTGATTGGCTGAATTTGTGCGATTCTTGTTGCAACATTGCATTGTGGCCAATAGTGAGCGAGCATTAACCAATCAGAGATGATTGCGATCGTGACATTGTAGCTGTCAAACAACCGCGGTAGGGCCACTGCATCAATCATTATTACAATCTCAATTGTTCTCATTGGCTGAATTTGTGCTATTCTTAATGCAACAATGCATTGTAGGCAATAGTGAGCGAGCGTCAACCAATCGGAGGTGATTGCGATCGTCACACTGTAGCTGTCAAACTACCGCGGTAGGGCTCTGCTACTCGATTGCGGTATAATGACAGCTACAAAGTCACGATCGCAATCACCTCTGATTGGTTGACGCTCGCTCACTATTGGCTACAATGCATTCAGCATGGTTGCAACAATAATATCACAAATTCAGCCAATCACAACAACTGAGATTGTAATGATGATTGATGCAAGTTTTACGAAATCGACCCACAGGTCAAATGTAACGTTCACTTAGTTCATAGTTTCCATAATATTATGTCACCCACACAATTTGTAAGTGTTTTTTGAAGACGTCATTATTATTTTTTGCCTTATGGCGTCAAAAAGTGCTTTAGAAAACAACGCCTTCTAGTTTTTAATATGTCTTCCACACAACATGAATCTATATAAACTATATTTTGTAAATAGAAAACATCTTAAATATACTGGTAGGTACCTACCTAATTAAAGATCATCTTTACCACATTCTTTTAAAATAATTTCCTTCACAATAACAGACTAAAATACGTCAACAACAAGCAAAATATTTGACGACACAATGTTTTCTATTGTCACGCCGGCCGGGTATTTATCACGTCGTGAACGGGCCGAGGGACTATGACCGATCGTTGCGATCGGCTTTGTTAAGTAAGTTAGGCTGTCTGTTGACGGGACGTTTTTGTCGTTAGCTCCAGGCCTATTATCCTGATGTCCCAATTTTGCTGCTTTTTATTGTTTAAATAAAAATACTCTTTTTTGTAGACCCGCACTAAGATTGGATTAAGGGTCGAGGGGATTAGCTAGTATAATACCCGACAGGAAATATTGTATATCGACCTCTGGAAAGAGATAGTGCTTTCGTAGAGTGTTGTCTCTGTTGTTGAGACGTCACATAGGATAGGTATGAGTGACAGAATGGTCGATGTACAGTACTTTCTGCCGGATACTGTAGTCGAAGATGACAAGGAGCTTGGTAGTAAGTTTTTTTTTTTAAAGTAGCAGTTTTGTAATAGAATCTAGAATCTAAATTGACATTGCATCTACCATAGCTGTTAATTAAAGGGGTCATTAAAGTAATTATCACAGCTATTTTCCCATGTCACAATAATAAAGGGACTAAATGTCACCAACAAGCAAAATATTTGACGACACAATCTTTTCTGTTGTCACGCCTTATCACGTCGCGAGCGGGTCGAGGGACTATGACCGATCGTTGCGATCCGCTTTGTTAAGTAAGTCAGGCTGTCTGTTGACGGGACGTTTTTGTCGTTAGCTCCCGGCCTATTATCCTGATGTCCCACTTAGGTAGTCTTTTTATCGCTGTTTCAATAAAAATAATCTGTTATGTATATAAATAATATTTAAAATATTGAAATTGTTTTATTGCGGTTTTTGATTTGCAGGTGTCAAAAAACATTTTTTTTAAATTCATTAGATACCTATAGGCAATATACTTATTAATCACTAGGTTTTTAATTTCCTAATCGTTTAATAAGTCAGTTTGTTTGTACTCACAGAGGTCGCGGGTTCGATCCCGGGCACGCACCTCTAACTTTTCGTAGTTATGTGCGTTTATAAGTAATTAAATTATCACTTGCTTTAACGGTGAAGGAAAACATCGTGAGGAAACCTGCATGCCTGAGAGTTCTCTATAATGTTCTCAAAGGTGTGCGAAGTCTGCCAATCCGCACTTGGCCAGCGTGGTAGACTAGGTATGGCCAAAACCCTTCTCACTCTGAGAGGAGACCCGTGCTCTGTAGTGAGCCGGCGATGGGTTTATTATGATGATGATGATGATGATATTGCAAATAAAACATCTGACGGACGCCAGAGGTCAACGAATGTTGCGTAAATAGGCCACTCTCAGTGAGTGCCGCATCGTAGGCGGGGCATTGGCCGGAGTTTTGCGCGCTATACATTGCGGGTTTGAAAAATACTAAATCACTAAAAATACAAAATGAGGAAAATGGTTATTGGTATTGGATTGTGTTTAGGCAGTATAACAATAACGCTAAGTTTTTGCTAGCATTCTGGTTACACCCTGTATTTATACCGGCGGCTTACACTGCCAGTGTTAAGGTATGATTCCGAACCACGCTGCACGCAGTACCGCTGCCGCAACAGTGCTGTCGCCAGCTGTCACAGTCCTGTCGCGGCACTACTGGTCCCCATTCAATCTCTATAAGTTTATATGACATTACATTCCGAGCTAGGCAGCAATGTAGCGGAACTGCGGAGCTGCCTAGCTCGGAATGTAATGTCATATAAGATTATAGAGATTGTATGGGGACCAGTAGTGCCGCGACAGGATTGTGACAGCTGGTGACAGCACTGTTGCGGCAGCGCTGCTGCGTGCAGCGTGGTTCGGAATCATACCTTTAGAAACCCGGTTTTAGTGTAGTAGACAAAGTCTGCGCTGCTCCATTAAACTAACTAACTTACTAGCAATTTGTAGTGTTAAAACCATGAAACATTATCCATAGTGAGAAATTGTTAACTTGAAGACTCTTGGAAGTTCGACAATACTCAATTCCTAACTAACCGAAGTCTTGCATCAATAACTTAATTAGTGTAGATGCATACTAGCGATATGTCGTGAGACAAAAAGTTGCAATATACTACGTTGGGTGGAAAAACATGTCTCACATACACAAAAGACGGAGTTAATGCTTATAATTATTAACAGTTATCATTCATCTAAATATATAAAAGGAAAAGGCTGGCTGATTGACTGATGACTGACTGACTGACTGACTGATCTATCAACGCACAGCTCAAACTACTGGACGGATCGCGTTGAAATTCAGCATGCCGAATAGCTATTATAACATAGGCGTCCGCTAAGAAAGGATTCTTCAAAATTCATTCCCTGAAGGGGTAAAATAGGGGTTAGAAGTTTGTATGAAAGTCTGTCAGTTTTGAAGTGTCTATAAAGTAGTTTTGTAGTTATTATTTTTGCAATTAGCAGTATGACATATTTTACTAAGCTCATAATAATTATGTTAAAATCTCATAGTTAAAGAGGTTATAAAATAGGGGTTTAAAATTTTTGTAGTCCATGCGGACGAAGTCGCGGGCATAAGCTAGTCTAAATATATAAAAAGAAAAGGCTGACTGATTGACTGACTGACTGATCTATCAATTCACAGCTTAAACTACTGGACGGATCGGGCTGAAATTTGGCATGCAGATAGCTATTATGACGTAGGCATCCGCTAAGAAAGGATTTTCGAAAATTCTACCCCTATAAGGGGGTGAAATAGGGGTTTGAAATTTGTGTAGTCGAGATGGCAATTAGGGAGAGAACGCCCTGCACACCCGCACAATCCCCGCGGTAACCCGGTGCGGGCGAGCGCAGATGACGTGTGGGTGTGTGGGGCGTCCTGCCACCTCATAACCCCGATTGTTATCTCAACCTGTCGCGTACTATATGCCGGAACACGACAAGACAAACTGTTGCGCAACAAAAAGTCGCTAGTGTCACAAAGCTAAGTTAAACCACAAACTAGCAAGTTCAGGGGCAATGAATCAATACGTCGCCGGAAGACAAAACGCAAGTTTGATTTATGTGACGTTTGCTCTGGTTTACTAGGAAAGTGAATTAAGCGACCCTAACTCATAAATCTATATAAGTATTACTAGCTGCTTCGGCGAACTTCGTAACGCCTAACATTCGATTTTTTAAATTTTTCTCTCCGTAAGAACCATCCCCGTACTTCAAGGAATATTATGAAAAAAGAATTAGCGAAATCGGTTCAGCTGTTCTCGAGATTTGCGAAAAGCAACTCATTTAGCGATTCATTTTTATATAGGTATAGAGATATAAAAGGAAATGGTGACTGACTGACTGACTAACAGCTTAAACTACTGGACGGACCGGGCTGAAATTTGGCATGCATCAGATAGCTATTATGACGTAGGCATTCCCTAATAAAAATTCAACCCCTATGGGGGTGAAATAGGGGTTTGAAATTTGTGTTGTCCACGCGGACGAAGTCGCGAGCATAAGCTAGTCGATTGATACTATGCGTTGTCACAACCTTGCTATGCTTGGAGTTTCTCTACGTGATCAAATCAGAAATGAGGAGATCCGTAGGAGAACTAGAGTAACCGACATAGCTCAACGGGTTGCGAAGCTGAAGTGGCAATGGGCAGGGCACATAGTTCGTAAAACCGATGGACTTTGGGGTCCCAAGGTACTGGAATGTCGACCTCGCACCGGAAGACGCAGCGTTGGAAGACCCCCCACCAGGTGGACGGACAACAACGGTTGGATTCAGGCGGTGCAAGACCGTGGCGTGTGGAAATCCCTACAAGAGACCTATGTCCAGCAGTGGACGTCTATCGGTTGATGATGATATTGATGATGATGTTGTCACAACCAGGCCACGCGTCCCTCAGGAAAAAGCTACTGTTATCGCATTTTTGTATTTGGCGCCTTTTGGAATGGAAATCGCGTGATCTGTTATGACTTGTGGGGCAACCATCTTGAATCGATTAGTATAAATGCGGGTGTTTGATAATTCTTAAGGAGTCTCGTTCAGACGTAGACTCGACCAGCTATTAAACGCTTTTGTGGCTAGGTCGTCATTTCGATTAAGTGGTTACATTTTTTTTATAGTATAAGACTTTCTTTATTTATTTCAATACAAAAGAAAACTATATTATATAGTATATAACTACATACAGAAAAAAACTTATCACTGAAAATTTTATATTTACAAAAAATATACGCCGTCCAAATGGTCATTTATGGGCATTGTGCCCAAAAAACTGGCGCTATTACCTCGCTGAACGGCAAGGCTCAACCGTTGAGCGAAATAAGCACCAGCTCTTGGGTCACCAGACGCGTGGTTACAATAGCAATTGTGCCCTAATCAAGTTAATATTGCAGTAAGGTTATTGTAAATTATGCTCATCGTGATTAATATTTAAATTCACTTCTGGTGTGTTTATACTACTTGTAGAATATTTGTGGAACACATAAAAGCGATGTCAGTGTACGCCCTTTCCCGTTCACCCTTCGCAGAGGAAATTGACGCCATATATCGAGTCTTATCTAAAGATCATCTACAAGAACGGCAAGGCGCTAGAAGACATTCATTCCAATTGGGGAAGAGATCAGATATGTTTATCGGTAGGTTTATTGGTAGAGCCTCGATAGCTCAACGATTAAAGGAGCGGACTGCAAACCGAAAGATCGCCGGTTCAAATCCCACTCGTTGCACTATTGTCGTACGTACTTCTAGCACAGGTAATGGGAATATTAGTCAGCAATTAACTTGGCTCATATTCTTTTTAAAAATAAAAAACCGGCCAAGTGCGAGTCAGAATCGCGCACTGAGGGTTCCGTACTATAATCGTATTTTATCGACATTTTGCACGATAAATCAAAAACTATTGTACCTAAAAATAAATAAAAATCTGTTTTAGAATGTGCAAATAAAGCTCTTTCATTTATGTACCCCACTTGGTATAGTAATCTAACTTTGAAAGTTGAAAATAGCAATATTTGTTCATGACCACAATTTAATTTTTTTTTGTGTCTTGTAACCACAAATTCACGGTTTTCAGATTTTTCCCCGAATGTCTACTATAAGACCTACCTACCAGCCAAATTTCATTATTCTAGTTCAACGGAAAGTACCCTGTAGGTTTCTTGACAGACCGACAGACAGACCGACAGACAGACAGACAGACAGACAGACAACAAAGTGATCCTATAAGGGTTCCGTTTTTCATTTTGATGTACGGAACCCTAAAAATAAAAATAAAAAAAGCTATGGGTATCTTGTCATACAGCTTAGGTAGATATACCGTATAGTGCGACAAGGCTATCTTGGAAAATCGGAACTAATATTGCTGTCAAGTGTCCCCTTTGTTCTTGTTTGAATATTCTAAGCCTTTTTGTTCTCCAACAGCGCCCCCCTGTCAATGTCATTGAAGTGCCAAGAGAGCCTTGTCGCACTGCACTGTATGACATACGTTTTTTATTTAGTATTTACTCAGATACAAGTAAGCCCTTGACTGCAATTTCACCTGGTGGTACGGGACAATACAGTCTAAGATGGAAGCGGGCGAACCTGGAAGGCAGTTTTTAATAAACCCATGCCCTTTTGGTTTCTACACTGCATCGTACCGGAACGCTAGATCGCTTGGCGGCACGGCTTTGCTGGTAGGGTGGTAACTAGCCACGGCCGAAGCCTCTCACCAGACTGCAACAGAAATTTAGAAATAATAAAATTCCAAATCCCTGCCAGGAATCGAACCTGGGACCTCCCACTAATAAGACCACAGCGCTTACCACTGCGCCAGGGAGGTCGTCAAAATCTGACAAGGACTGCCTGATCTATCAACGCACGGCTCAAACTACTGGACGGATCAGGCTGAAAATAGGCATGCAGATAGCTATTATGACGTAGGCATCTGCCAAGAGTTTTTGAAAATTCAATCCCTAAAGGAGTAAAACAGGGGTTTCGAAATTGTGTAGTCCACGCGGACAAATCCGCGAGCATAATATTATGCTTCATTTTCACATACACAAAGAGCGGAACACATCTTCAAAATTAACCACTCAATACATTAGTTCAGTCCAACAATTACTTTAACATCATAAGGAATAAAAAATCCATTAGTGAATGCTTAAAAATCGATTCGATTTACATTTTTATAACAGTTAAATTTTAATATAAATTAACGCCAGCGCAAGAAGATCTATCAGTGCCTATTGAGTTGCAGCACAATGAAAATAACTGTAAGTTTCCTTTTGACTTCTCTTTCTATTCTATTTTTAGAGTTCTGTACCTCAAAAGGTCTCCTATAAGGATAGGATCACTTTGTTGGCTGACTGTCTGTCTGTCTGTCTGTCTGTCTGTCGGTCTCTCAAGTAACCTACAGGGTACTTCCCGTTGACCTAGAATCTTGAAATTTGGCAGGTAGGTAGGTCTTATAAGCAGACATTAGGGGAAAAATCTGAAAACCCGGAATTTGTGGTTTTCAGACATTTTTTTTTTTCACACAAAAAAAATTGTGGTCATGAACTAAAAATTAGTATTTACCATTTCTAAGTAAGATAACTATATCAAGTGGGGTATCATATGAAAGGTCTTCATTTGTGCATTCTAAAACAGATTTTTATTTATTTTTATGCATCATAGTTTTTGAATTGTCGTGCAAAATGTCGAAAAATACGACTGCAGTACGGAACCCTCGTTGCGCGAGCCTGACTCGCACTTGGCCGGTTTTTTATTAAAAACTATGAAATTTTAGTTGTGTCATTCTTTCTTTTTCCGTTTTGTTGCTTTATTTGTATACTATTTTGATTAATTTAGGGCTAATTTTTTGGTTGAGAGATAAATTTAACTGGTGTTACTACAAAACCATGCATTATATTAGAAAATATATTTTACTAGATGATGCCCGCGACTTCGTCCGGGTGGATTTGGGTTTTTAAAAAATCCCGTGGGAACCCTTTTATTTTCCAGGATAAAAAGTAGCCTTTTTAGGACCTTGCGATGGAAGCTAACTCAGTACCAAATGTCATCAAATCGGTTACACTATTGGGCCTTGAAAATATAGCAGACGAACAGAGAGACAAACACATTTTCACATTTATAATATTAGTATGGAAGAATGGATTGTAGTGTGAAGAGAGCATAATTATTATATTGGTGAAATATTGTACTTGTCCGTCTGTCTGTCAGAGCTTTATAACTTCTGAATAATTACTGAACTTTATTACTTCAAATTTAAACATATTATTAGGTATGTAAAATGATGGCCTTTAGCCGAATATTGCATAAAAATATAAAAAGCTTCAGGGGGGCTCTCATACGAAATGGGGGGCTTTAAAATAGAGATTGAATTCGACGCTCTTAGTCAAAACGGCTACATATTAGAAACTGAAACTTGTGTATAATTTCAGTTATATCCTGTACTTGAACAAAAAATACTAAAATTTGATATAAATAATATAAATAAACGAAATTATTTCATTTTAATGGGCATCGGTATCAGTACCTTACCTACCTTACAATAATCTTAATAGATGCCGCTGCAATAATAATATTTAGCTATTTTTGTGTCTAACTAATTAACTAGTTAAAACTATCTTATGGGATTTATGGGATACCGCGAGGTGAACCACTAATATTTTATTGGTATGAATTAATTTTTTTTTAAATAACATTAGCCATGTTATATGACTAATATTCCCCTTTCCTCTTCAACTAAGCATCGAGCTTGTGCTAGGAGTAGGTACGACAATAGTGCAACGGGCGGGGTTTGAACCAGCGACCTTTCGGTTTTCAGTCCACTCCTTTACCGGTTTAGCTATCGAGGCTCTAGTAATTGATTTAATTATTGATGTTATTTGCAGGTATTCTACATCGTTCTTATCGCCTGCATAATATGTGCGGCACACGCGGTGAAACGCACCTACGATGATGATGGGAGAGAATTTGGTTTTACTATGATCGGTGGACCGTTTGGCAAACGTTCCGTGCCACGGTTTATGGCTACACCTAACTACCGTGCCAGAAATGCACAAAGTGATGGTGGTATGGTTGGATTTGCTTACGGGTTTGGGAAACGTTCCGTACCACATGATTGGACAGAAAATGGTCATGGTATCTACCGTGCCAGCAATCCACAATATTTTAGTGGATACCCATACAGTGGATTTGGGTACGGGAATGGGAAACGTTCCGTACCACAGTTCTACGGTATGCGTGGATAAACCTTTGAAGCTTCACCAGCGAATGGACTAAACACACCTCCTCCTACTGGCAGCATAATTATTCATATTTCATTCCGTATTTTGAATGTAATTATATTTTTAATAAATATTTTTTAACCTTCTTTGAACAAGGAGGAGGTTCTCAATTCAATGCGTTTTTTTAGGGTTCCGTACCTCAAACGGAAAAACGGAACCTTTATAGGATCACTTTGTTGTCTGTCTGTCTGTCTGCCCGTCTGTCTGTCAAGAAACCTACAGGGTACTTCCTGTTGACCTAGAATCTTGAAATTTGGCAGGTAGGTAGATCTTATAGCTGACATTTGGGGAAAAATCTGAAAACCGTGAATTTAGGGTTAGATCACACAAAAATAAATTAATTGTGGTCATGAACTAATAATTAGTATTTTCAACTTTCGAAGTGAGTGACTATATCAAGTGGGGTATCATATGAAAGGTCTTCACCTGTGCATTCTAAAACAGATTTTTATTTATTTTTATGCCTCATAGTTTTTGAATTATCAATTTATAATTAGTTTTTTGGCGGTGCTACTGTTTATACCATAATATTATGTACCTACTACCTACCTTTATGTTACTATCATCATCATGATCAACCCATCGCCAGTTCACTAAAGAACAGGGGTCTCCTCTCAGAGTGAAGGGGGTTTTGGACATAGTCTACCACGCTGGCCATGTGCGGATTGATAGACTTCACACACCTTTGAGACATTATGGAGAACTCTCAGGCATGCAAGTTTCCTCGCGATGTTTTCCTTCACCGTTAAAGCAAGTGATATTTAATTATTTAAAACGCACATAACTCCGAAAAGTTAGAGGTGCATGCCCGGGATCGAACTCCCGACCTCTGATTAGAAGGCGGACGTCCTAACACAGTTCCGTCAAATCTGAACCAATTTTTTTTTAATTTGAAATGTCATTATTATAAAGTTAGTTTTATTTTTTGGTCAAGATCTAATGAATGTCTTCGGAAATGGAGAATGGAACTTCTCAACGCATAAGATGAGTATATCTCTCGCGATCAATGTTATCATCCTAATATTATGATTACTATGCGAAACTGTGTTTGTTTGTCCTTCAATCACGCCGCAACAGAGCTACGGATTGACGTAATTTTTAGCATGGGTTTAGTGAAAGACCTGGAGGGTGACAAAGGCTGATTTTTATCCCGGAAAATCAAAGAGTTCCCATGAGTTTTAAAAACCTAAATCCACGCGGACGCAGTCGTGGACATCAGCTAATCACTTCCCCTATTATAAATGCGAAAGTGTGTTTGTTTGTTGGTTTATTGGTTTGTTAGTTTGTTGGTTTGTCCTTCAACAACGTAGCAACGGATCAACCATGATTTTTAGCACGGGTATAGTCAAAGACCCAGAGAGTGACATAGGCTACTTTTTATCCCGGAAAATCAATGAGATCCAACGGGATTTTTAAAAACCTAAATCCACGCGAACGAAGTCGCGAGTATCAGCTAGTTAATCATAAAGGATCTACTTGATACATCACGGTATTATTGATAGCTTAGCAGATATAAAAATATCGTAAAGAAAACTGAAATCCAACGCTACTTTGAAAACCTGCTTAATACGTTGACACAGTTGATGGCAAGCGTTCAATCTATCACAATCTATCATCCGCAGTAAATTGCTGCTTAGCGGGTTAAGTGCTGCAGAGTGCCGCTAAAGATGACTAAATATTATACCATCACTTTTGCTTTATTAAATACAGTTCTTGCAATTCACGAAGGCAAGTGAACTTTGCTTGTGGTTACGTCGGGCATTGTGTAAGTGTGCGTGCATGTCGGACCAATCAGTCGCGAGCAAGCGCTCGCAAACGCACGCATTTACTGTACCTTACTTATACCGATACAACTTAACACAAGCCTAAGCCACTCGCCCTCGTGAAATGCAAGAACTATACTAGGTTATCCCCGCGACTTCGTCCGCGTGGACTACACAAATTTCAAATCCCTATTTGACCATAGTTGAATTTTCAAAAATCCTTCTTTAGCGGAAGACGGCTACGTCATGATAGCTATCTGCATGCCAAATGTCAGCCCGATCCGTCCAGTAGTTTGAGCTGTGCGTTGATAGATCAGTCAGTCAGTCACGTTTTCCTTTTATTATTAAATACTAGCGGATACCCGCGGCGTGTGCTAGGTAGCACACCACGCTAAAAAATAATGTGTCTAATGAAATTTTTTTGGTCTTTTGGTTACCTTCTTCACATTATGCCTTTGGCATTTATGCCTTTATAACCGTGTTGGGGCACATCGGTTGGATGGTTTCAAAGTCTATACCTACTCTATAATATACATAGGTTCGTAGATATTTCCACTAGGTAGTATATCAAGGGGGGTATCATATGAAAGGGATTTACCTGAGTCCGCCTTTGGATCTGATCAAATGGAAGAAGTTGGCACTCCGGGGGTGCTCCGGCTCATCCTTCTATCATCTATAGATCAGTTGGTTCTAAAAACATGACATATGACATAGGTTTTTTGTAGCTATATCGTGGACTCCTACTAAGAAAGAAAGGACTTTAAAAAAATCAACTTATTAAGTAAAGCCAGGGTCGGTCAACTGACTGACTGACTTGACTGACTGACTGATCTATCAACGCACATCTCAAACTGCTGGACGGATCGGGCTAAAATTTGGCATGCAGATAGCTATTATGACTTAGGCATCCGCTAAGAAAGGATTTTTGAAAATTCAACCCCTGAGGGGGTCAAATAGGGGTTTGAAATTTGGGTAGTCCACGCGGACGAAGTCGCGAGCATGAGCTACTAAATTATAATCCAACGTACCTATAATTGAAAATGTCTATATTTCCTACTACGTACCTACCGTTTTCAGCTACAATAGTATGGTGTGCGAAAAACGACCCTCGTAAACTTGTCACAAACAGGGTGCTTGTAAATATATCGCAGCACGACTCTGTCGCACCCTGTTACTTGGGAAACAGGGGTAATCTATACTTGAGTAGAAGAAAACTCGCAAAAATACCTAGAAGTGTAGGTAATCTAAGATGACTATTATTTTAAAAGTTTGGTCTATTTATATTATGTAGCTTATGCTGAAAAGCAGAAATTTGGCTTGCAGATAGCTATTATGACGTAGGCATCCGCTAAGAAAAGATTTTTGAAAATTTAACCCCTAAGGGGGTAAAATAGGGGTTTAAAATTTATGTAGTCCACGCGGACAAGTCGTGAGCATAAGCTAGTGAAGTATATCTATCTCATCGAATTTAATTCGATGGTACATATATCTATTAGGTATATCTAAAAGTCGTATTGAACTGCCGTTAAGGATGACCAAAACCACTTAATTTCTGCCCGTACTTCCTTTGTCACCGTTGATTAATCGTAAGACCAATCGTAAATGTTTATTGGATGTCATTTTGGTGGTAATAAATTTCGAAATAGCTCCCTATTATGTTACCGATATATCTTCTAAATGTTTATCAGAATATCTTGGAGATATTTTGATATTTACAAGATTATTATTGCTAGCCATTTAACAACTTATTTTCTCCCTTTTAACTTACTTGGGCACTCTAGCGAAAGTGATATACTGAGATGTTTAATGTATAGATATAAGACCGGGCAATATAACGTCTTTCGGCGTTAGTAGGTACCTACAGAGTCGCATACTAAACTTCCTCGGACATGTCTCCCGACTGCTTGGGAATGAGTTGCTTGACAGCTTTATGATAGTTCTATTTTGTAAAGTGGTGATAATAATAATAAAAACTCGGCTGAGTTTGTTGTGGGCTTTTCTCAGACCTAGGCGCGTTTGGAACCCTTGCAGTTTTAGTTTTAAGTTCGGGTAAAAATTAACTATATCTTACAAATCCAACAACTCTATCTCAACCTGTCGTGAAATATACCTACCTACCTTTAATTTATTTGTTTAAACTATTAATAAAAAAAAAAAACTTAAAATTAATTTAAAACTAAAATAAATTAAATTAAATCTAAAACCTCGTCGAGACCACCGCAGCGAGGTATTGTACCCAAGATGCTGGCAGCATTACCCCTTTGGATGGCCAAACTAATTCTTTGACCAAGGTAGCTGCCAGCTCTCGAGTCCCCGGTTGACTCGATAACTCTTTTCGCAATTTCTTCAAAAAGAGCTCGAGCCCCCGGGCCCCATGGCCCCAAGGTCATGACACCAAAAGGCACGAATACGAAGCTCCCATCGAGGTTTTCATATTTGCGCCTCTTGGCCTGTTCGGCGCTGATGGCCGCTGCACCCGCCATAGAGGAGGTCGCCTGAATGTGGGATGCAGCTAAAGTGTCTACACAAGTTGCATCCCAAACAAGCTACCTGCCCATCTACCTACCTAAGAAAAAGAAACACTTAAAATATAAAATTTAATCTAAGCAAGAACGATGGACCAAAACGAATAGTATTCTCGTCTTGAATTATACCTAGAAGTTCTTATCTAAACCGGCTCTAATGAATCACGAGCTCTCGTCGACTTTGTAAACTTTAATATTGAGCTTCACAAAGAGCTTCACAGTAAAACTTAACATTTATTAGCAAATTTTTTCTACTTTGACTTTGAGTGTTGTTACAAAGACTTATGAAAACAAATTAGAAAATCTGAAGCTTTATCAAGGTGTTAAAAACATTTCGTGAGTTTCTCAATGATATAGAAACACAATATTATGGGTTTGTTAGATGATCCCCGCAACTTCATTCACGTGGATTTAGCTTTTTAAGAAATCCCGTGAGAACTCTGATTTTCCGAGATAAAAAGTCAAAGTCAAAGTCAAATTATTTATTCAGAACTAGCTGATACCAAAGATAATATATTAAACAAGTACAGATCGCTCACTCTCTATTTAAAATTGTAACTAGTTCAAGACTATTACTAGATGGCGTCACTTGGTTCGTATGAAATATATTTTTTATGGATTTGACGAAATATCATATTTTACTTGTCTGGTTCATCAAATTTATTTATATTTAGTAACAAAATACAAAATTTTCACAACATCACCATCGGAAAAAGCTAATTCTTAATTTTAATTATTGACTCATTGAACTTTACGATATCCATAGCATTTTGCTTTGGATAGCTGAAGTAGTATTACAAAATTCCAGTAGATGGCGTAACAAAATGACTTGTTACTTGAAAATAAAATTATTATTTTGCCTTTGCCTTTGGATTGGTGACGGTTGAATTTGACGGTGTGTTACAATTTTCTGAGTGCTGTTATTTCTTTTTCCTATTTCGTTTGTGAATTGTTTCTGCTATATGGACTCCGAGATTCTGCTAACCCGATTACTTGTGCTTGCTCCTGGATTTTTTATTGATGCCAAACTGCTGACCTACGCTTGATACCGGACCCTTTGATGATTGCCTGTGATTTTGGATTTCGTTTATTATTTGAGTAAAATTTGAGTTGGCTCTAAATAAAATTCAGTTTCATCAGCTGTTCGATAGATGGCACTAAATAAATTCGATAACTCACATTTAGCTTGCACAATAATGCCATCACACTATAAGGAGTTGAGCTACAAGGTACCGGCGACTTAAAGGAGTTTTACGCAAGCTTTAAATGAATGTATGACGTTAGCGATCTTACTTGTATATATTATCTTTGCTGATACAAACAACTGACTAACAAAAGCAAGCGCCATAATCCTCTATTGTTACAATAACAACCTTTGTAACAAGGGATCAAATAGGTTAATACGAGGCTTAAATTGCTCCTATAGATCTAATGGAGGTAAAGCCTCGCCTTCAGCCATTTGGGTTGGACCTCAATCAGACGTTGACTTAGGATTGTTTAGTCATACCACGACCGTAGGAGTAAATATTAAAGGTTAAAGGTACCCCAGTACATTTGAATCGAAAGGCAAATATTTCAAATGGGTGTTCTTAATTTTTAAAACTTGTTAGGAGCGCCAATTATTTCAACAAAATCAGTATCTTACTATCCTTCTTACGGGCATAACGTACAGCTGAGACCTGAGTAGGTTAGTTCCGTAGGTACCAGGTTTGTTGCGGACGCGGAGGCGGATGCGGATGTCTGAATTTATGCGAATGTTCAGCATTTACGGATGCGGAACTTCTTCTTCTCTTCTTCTAAAACACTCGCGAGCCACGCCACTTAGGCCCCACCCACTTTCTTTGCAGGTCGTCACTTGTTGCAAATATAAATCCGCATCCGTAAAAGTGATGCGAATGCGGATGCGGATATATTGATTCATTTGCACTGTGCACTTTTTGATTGGCCAGTCAGCGAACGAAGATATCAACTAGCAAGTAGCAAGCACTCGCGAGGCATTTAGGCCCCGCCCACTTTCTTTGCAGGTCGTTATTTGTTGCAAATATGAATCTGCATCTATTACGGATTTATTGATGCGGATGCGAATGCGGATGTCTGAATCGATGCGAATGTTCCGCATTCGCGGATGCAGATGCGTATATCCGTAGCACTCTAATTCTGTACAACACCTTCGTTGTAAAAGAATTACTTTCCTTGTTGGATAAGGTTGTCACGTTACATTTGAATTAAGATATCACAAACAAGTGTCTACATTTGTTATCGCGACAGCCATATTTCGGTAGTGAATAAAAAAGAATCTGAGTGAGGTCGAGACTGAAATGTGCCCGCCATCGCTCAACGTCGGGCCTCGAATTTATCACGAGACTCTACGATCTATGGGAAACCTTATATACAAATATTAAAATTAAGAAATAACAGAGTTTTCGAAATGAAATGAAATGAAATTATTTATTTGTATGAATATGTGAAGACAAGGTGTTTACAATAGAGAGTTAAGCCAACATATCCAGTCCGGAAACCATGACATACAAATGTTTTGACAAAGTAGGTAGTAATTTTTTTATAAAGCTAATAGATTAGATAGATAGTCTTCGTCTCGTGAGGATGCTCCGGTGTCGGGGCGAAACGTGCGTCGAGTGTGTTTTGAGATTTGTGTGGTGCTGCGTGGTGGTGGTGCTTATTACTGGCCAGGTGGCTGCTTTTTCCTGCATGTTTAGCAGTGGAAAGGCGGGCGGAGCATATCGCATGCTGCATGTTGCACCATACAGATTCGACTTGTTTCAGCGGAGTATAGCAAAATAAGCTTTTGGTTCATTGTAGAGTATTTATTTACTTTTATTTCTGACGTGTGCGTAGAACCCAGGGCTTCGAGGATTTTTGTTCTTCGCGAATTCCTTCGTCTGCGCAGGCCCCAAAGGTACCCTATTTTACTCTAAACAGCAAGGTCACGATTACCAGCTACTATCAAAATACACTTGTAAGCCCCTGCGTGTTCAGTCTTATGACAATATCATTAAAAGCCCGGGCGTTTGAAATTTGCATTCGTCGGGATTCGTTAGTGTTGGTAATCGTGGTGTTCCTTTATTCCGAGCCGCCGCACGCCGCCGGTCGTTGCTTGTTTGCTAATGAATATTCGGGCGCAATACTCTGCCCGGTATTGGTCGACACAAACATATCTATGGCACCGAATTTGCATATACTATCTGCCAGGCTTAAAACATGCATGCTAACTGTGGTATGTAGATTAGGCTCGATGATTGTACAATACCCGATATTTGGTTTAATACTGGTACTGATTCTAAACACAACTAAATTTTAGAGTATTTGCATCCTCTTCTTACTAACGTGATGTGAAAAGGACAGATACAGTTTGACAGTTTCAAATTTAATTTAGAGCTTTGACAGCTCTAAATTAAATTTGAAACTTGAAACCCGTGACTTTAGCTGAAAGTCGCGAGCCTATTATTTAAATTTGTACCGTGGACTAAAGTTTAGAGTCTTTAAGCAATATTAAAAAGAAAAAAATGCAGATACTCTAAATTTAGTTTAGAGAACGACAACAGTATCGGCGCCACTGTTTGCAAAATTCATAAATTCATAATTCATAGGTGTGTGTCTGGCTATCTGATACCTTTTCACGGCCGATTTAAATTTTTAAGGTTCCGTATATTCAGAGAAAAAATACCCGTATAGGATTACTTCGTTGACTGTCTGTCCGTCTGTTTGTCTGTTCGTACGTCCGTCTGTCTGTCAGTTGTTACGTATGGTAATTTTTTTCCAGTAATGTGCATTAGATATTTCCGTTTTAATATAAACCACGTAAGAAACAAAGTATGTAGATTGCAAGCAGTAAGCACTTTTCAGAAATTGGTGGTCACACATTCTTGGTAAAAACCTCTGTCGCTCTACTTAAACCCTGTCAATTTTCCTTAGTCTAAGCTTAATGGATACCAGAATTGCTTAGTAAATACAGAAGTTTTAAAAAAGTAGGTATTCCATAACGACTTTGCTGTAAGCCCCGTCAATTTACTCTAGTCAAAGGTTTGTACGCCAGAATTGCTTTACAATCCTGCCGAAGCAATATTTCCTGGCATTATTCGTTGGACGGCGAGTGACGTCAAAACATTTGCCGAGAAGCTTTCAAGATTAATGAGCCGTAAAAACGTGAAGTAGTCGGTAATAGTTCCCGAAGGTCCCTCCAAATCCTCTTACATGATAAAGCGGGTCCATATTGAAAATTAAGGCAACAAAATAGAAAACAGGATGGACAAACCTCAACAATACCTAGTTCAATTTTGTTCATTTATCTACCTACTACATTAGTTTGTATCTTAATGTATTTGGTAACTAATTGCAATTTTCGATGGAGAGAAACACCACATGAAAGATTATTGTATACCCTCATCGATGTATGCCATATATTATACGACAAGAATGAACGAATAATTTTATTTTATTTTATTTTATTTGACTAAACCAACAACATTTACACATACACAAGTATTTACATACAAAAGGATTTATAACTAAAGGACGCATAGCATAAACGTCAACAACTGGCTAGTACAAAATATTTAGGTAGGTACAATGATGTTAATTATATAACTTTATAAGGCAGTAAAGTAAAGCAAAATGCAATAAATCGTTACGTTTTTATTTATTATTAGCACGTTAAATCGATTAAGTCTCATTACAAACTGATTAATTAGCTCCCTTCAATTAAGACGAAAGCAGGTTGTCGTAGAATTAAAAATATTTAACTGTCGAACTTTCTGATGAAGCGTATTAAATTGACGACAAATGCGATTGAGGAAAGAGCACGGGAAAGAGTGCTTAGTTGCAAATACGTTGTAAGTGCGAGTTGTTCGTTTTGGGATTTTACAATTTAGACCTATTTTTGACGAAAGTGTGGTATCCGTTTGATTGTTGATGATTTTACGCAGTAGGATTGTATCAAGTAGCATACGACGCAAGCATAGAGAAAGAATAAATAATTATTAGAATAGTTTTGACGACCTTGTGTGGTATCATATCTCTGATCATTAGTACTATCACCTGTCTTCGTTTTTGCCAGCGTTCTGGTTACACCCAGTATTTCGGAAATAGTTTACTTCGGTATGAGACGTTTCTTGGGGGAAAATTTGGGCGATATCGTTAAGTGAGCAGAATATATCCTACAAAGAGTGACATTAGCACGCGCTAATGGCTCGCACATTATGGTGCGAACGTACCGGATAAATTGCGTCTAATATGTTTTTGTGTTCATGGTAGTTAGGGAACTCTTTAATTTTCCGGAATAAAAAGTAGTATATGCCACTCTCCACGTTTTTAACTATACCCACGCAAAAATCACCCCGCCCCCGTTGCAGCGGGATTGAAGGACAAACCAACAAACAATTTTAGTTAAAACTAGCTAATGCCTATAAATTCGTCCGCATGGACTTAGGGTTAAAATATAGCGTGGGAACTCTTTGATTTTCAGAGACAAAAGTAGCCTATGTCACTCTCATACCTACCAATGCAAAAATGACGTCGATCCTTTGCTCCATTGCGACGTGATTGAAGGACAAACCAATAAACCAACAAACAAACACGCTTTGCGCGTTTATGATAAACTAGCTTATGCTCGCGACTTCGTCCGCGTGGACTACAAAATTTCAAAACCCTATTTCACCCCCTTAGGAGTTGAATTTTCAAAAATCCTTTCTTAGCGGATGCCTACGTCATAATAGCTATCTGCATGCCAAATTTCAGCCCGATCCGTCCAGTAGTTTGAGCTGTGCGTTGATAGATCAGTCAGTCAGTCATTCAGTCAGTCAGTCAGTCACCTTTTCCTTTTATATATATAGAAGATGATAATGTTAGTGGTGATATCAAAGTAAACTTTGGATAGTCTCTGCTTAGACTAAACCAATAGTGGGTACCCTTATTATAAATGCGAAAGTATGTTTGTTTGTTGGTTTGTTGGTTTGTCCTTTAATCACGTCGCTTAGTTAGGTATAGACCAGGAGAGTGACATAGGCTACTTTTTATCCCGGAAAATCAAAGAGTTCCTACGGGATTTTAAAAAACCTAATTCCACGCGGACGAAGTCGCGGGTAGTAGTGGAATAAAGTTTTGAATACGTAAAATTTATGTACATTGAATGTTTCTAGGGACAACGTTAAATTTTATTGCTGAAATCTAATCAGTTCGGTAGCAGATAAGGCCCAAATATAGCCGATAGGTGTAATTTAGTTAGCCTAGCTCGATTCCAACCGAAATTAATCCTTTATTTTACCACATAATTCAGACCGTATCGTTACTTGGACCTGTTATGAGTATACATAGTCTGTGTCAATCTTGATACAAGAGGTCGGTGTCATTAGTCATTAGTCTTAGTTAGAAAAGTCATTATGTGATTATTGTGATTATTATTAAATTATAATATATTTTCTATACACTTGATGCAGGCTATTTTATTGTTACATTATTTATAATAAAGCATTATAAATTATACATGGTGTCAGAAGTGTCGTGGAAAAAACCATGCCGGACACAAAAGTTGAGAGACAGCACGAAGGACAAACAAATGTCACCGAAGTCACATCAAAAAGGCTCAATATAGTCGGAAACGTTAAGCCTATGAGCCTGGAGGGCAATTGTGCAGTTAATTGGAAGAAGTGGCAACAAGCATTTGGCATATTTTTAAAGGCAAGTGGCCTTTCCGAGGAATCTGATGCAAGAAAAGTCGCAGTATTTTTACATTTTATAGGCAGTGAATGCCTGGAAATATTCAACACTTTCAGTCTAGACATAGAAGAAATTACGTACAGTCAACTAATAAAGAAATTTGAAGAATATTTTGTGCCGAAAAGAAACATAACCTATGAATGCTACAAGTTTTTTACAACAAAACAAAATGTAGGTGAAAGTCTGGAAGACTTCTTAACACGTTTAATAAACAAAAGTAAGTCCTGCGAATTCGAGAGTTTACAAGAAAGAATGATAAAGGATATTTATATCACTAACATGCATGAAAATTATCAACATGTTCGGGAAAAACTTTTACTCGAAGAGGATTTGACCCTAGAACGGGCAAGGAATCTGTCAAAAACTATAGTGTCAGCAAAGTCTCATGCAGCCGAATTCAAGGAATCTACTAATGTGTTCTTCCAACGTCAGTCACTCAGTCAGTCTATGTCACAGTCAAGGGCAAGGTCGCAGTCAAGAACAATGGCTCAGTCAAGAAATAGATCACAGTCTCAAAATAGGAATAAATGTACTCGGTGTGGACAAGTTCATCGATTTAAATGTCCAGCGCGCAATGCAAGGTGCAAAAAGTGTTCATTTTTAGGTCATTATGCAGCATTTTGTAAGTCTAAACAAGTGAAATATGTACAACAAGAGGGTAATGATACATATGAAGGTAATGATTCAAACTGTTTATTTGTCGGACATTTAAATTCAAGTCTATCTACAAATGCAGATTGGAGTGTTAATTTTTTAATTAATAACATAAATGTACAGTGTATTTTAGATACAGGAAGTGATGCTAATGTCATGTCATATAATTTGTTTCAGTCGTTAAATGTCATTGAGAATTTGTCGCCTTGTCGTGCCAAAGTAACGTCTTATTGTGGAAATAAGAAAAAGTCAGAAATTTTGAAAATAATACACAGTGGTCATCAAGGCATCGAAAAATCAAAGAATTTTGCCAGAGGAGTTGTATATTGGCCCTTAATGTCACATGATATACAACAGTGTGTGGAAAATTGTGAAATATGTCTACCACACAGGAATGCTAATCCGCCTGAACCTCTTATGTCACATAAAATTTGTTCTTTTCCTTGGGAAAAAGTGGGCATGGATTATTTAAAATTCAAAAATCAAACTATACTTGTCGTTGAAGATTATTATTCAAATTATATTGAAATTGCTAATGTCAGTTCAACGGGAGCCAAAGCTCTGATAAATGCGCTGAAACCTATATTCAGTCGCCACGGAATTCCTGTATTTGCGAACACGGATAACGGTCCGCCTTATAATTCCCAGGAATTCAAACAGTTCTTAGAGTCATGGAATATAACTCATACCACATCTAGTCCATACCTGCCTCGTTCTAATGGATTAGTGGAGTCTGGAGTAAAAATTGTAAAACGCATACTTACTAAATGTGCAGAGTCAGGTGATGATCCATATCTTGCATTATTGCAATACAGAACTACACCTAGAAACAACCTACCGTCTCCATCTGAGTTACTGATGTCCCGTCGTCTCAGAACACTTATACCTACTGTTGTAAAACACCTTGAACCTAAAGTAATGAGTCATAGGATATACAAGAAAATAAAACAACAGAATAATTATAAACAAAAGTTTTATTATGATAAAAAGTCAAAAAATTTGCCTAATGTCAACAAAGGAGATAAAATTATGTTTAAAAAGTCACCAGAGTCAAAATGGCAACCGGGAAAAATTGTCAAGGAATGTGAGCAACCTAGATCATTTATAGTTGAAGCTCCAGATGGGTCTACATACAGAAGAAATCGCCAGCACTTGCTATCTTCGCATTCTTCAAGTCCAACTAAGGATACAATTCATGAAAACAAAGTAGAAAGTCCAGTCAGTAGTAAACATGTCAGTCCAAAGAAGGAAATGAGAATGGAAGATTGTAAAGAAAGTAAAGATAAGGGAATAAAGACAACAATAAGTGGTAGACAGGTCAAACCCCCAGTTAGATTTCAAGATTGCTATGATTAAGGATAATTTGTGAAAGTAGATTTTAAGTTTTCAAACTATAGTCGTACCACTGTCAGTCTATAAGTTAAAATGTTATGTCAAATGTCAGTATGTAAATTTTTATAAAATTGTCACACATTGTGTTGGTCCTAATGTCTTCATAAGTTAAGTTAATGTTTTAAAAAACAAAACAAAATGAAAAAGGGAGATGTTATGAGTATACATAGTCTGTGTCAATCTTGATACAAGAGGTCGGTGTCATTAGTCATTAGTCTTAGTTAGAAAAGTCATTATGTGATTATTGTGATTATTATTAAATTATAATATATTTTCTATACACTTGATGCAGGCTATTTTATTGTTACATTATTTATAATAAAGCATTATAAATTATACAGGACCCTTCTGCACAATTAGAATTTAAACTATTTTAAGGTATTTTGATAGGCTACTTTCGGAGGGCGGGGTTCGATCCCGGGCACGCACCTCTAACTTTATGAAGTTTTTTGCGTTTGAAGCAATTAATTTTTTATCACTTCCTTTAACGGTGAAGGAAAACATCGTTAATAAACCTGCATGCCTGAGAGTTCTCCATAATGTTCGCAAAGGTTTGTGAAGTCTGCCAATCCGCACTTATTGTCGTATCTACTCCTAGCACAAGCCTGACGCTTAGTTGGGGAGGAAAGGGGAATATTAATCATTTAACATGGCTAATATTCTTTTAAAAAAATAAATGTGAAAGTGTGCCTGTGTCTATCTGCTAGCCTTTCACGGCCCATCTGTTCAACCGATTTTGACGAAAGCTTACATCCCGGGGAAGGACATAGGCTACTTTTTATCCCGGAAAATCAAAGAGTTCCCACGGGATTTTTAAAAACCTAAATCAACACGGACGAAGTCGCGGGCATCATCTAGTATTGAATATTCTAGAAACAAAAATTTCATGTCATTATTTTCTGCATAATGTTTTTCTTCATCGTCCGTAAGAAAAATAAACGAAAGAAAGTGATCATCATAATTTTTCACGAAAACTGGCCTTTTCCTCACATGACATGTTTTCCGAGCAAGTAATATGTTATTTATTATAATATTTATTACACATCAGAAGCTTTCCCAAATGGATTTTTTATTTGTTCGCCAAAACACGATATAGCTACTCAAGGGGTGGACCGCGGACCAACAAATTCCTGAAAGGCCGGCAACGCATTGGCGGTTCCTCTGGTACTGCAAATGTACGTGGGCGGCGGTAATCACTTAACGTCAGATGACCCCCTGCTCGTTTGCTCGCTATTTTTATTAAAAAAAGTAGCTAATGTCCGCGTAGGCCAGTAGGGCCTACGCAGCATAGTCAATCCGAAACAACACACACACAAAACATTACAACGGTCGTCGTTTATAATTACTTACCTACTACATTGTCTCTGGTCTTATTTGATGGGAATTGGTACGGCCGGAGCTAGCTACCATCCTACGGACAAAGTCGTGATGTGTTTCAGCGTTCCGGTACGATGACGTGTAGAAACCGATCAGGGCTATGGGTCATATACCTACACCTTCCAAATTAACCAGCTTTCATCTAAACTGCGTCCTCACTTATACCACCAGGTGAAATCGCAGTCAAAGGCTAACTTGTATCGGAAGAAAATAAAAAGGTCAAGTGATACTCAGACTCAAACTCCTTTTTTTTTGCATTCAGCTCACCAGATTCAGCCCGCTGATAGACAGACGGACGGACAGACCGGCAGCGGAGTTTTAGGTTTTAGGTAGCTAGAGTCCCGTTGGCGCCCTCCGGGTACGGGACCCTGAATGAGATACTCTTAATAGGGTCTTGGTCACGCTGTACGGAAAGCGATAATGACGACACATGGCGTAAACGATAAATATTTTTAATTTTTTTTTAAACTACTCTATTATTATGTTAAAAAATTGAAAAATTGTCTTATACGGATTGTGACGTCATCATTCACCTTCTGTACAGCGTAACGTTCATGTTAAAAATAAAATAAGTAAAAATCATGATTTTAAAAATTATTCTCTTCAATACTGAATTCTAGCCCCATAAACTACCGCCAGCGAGAAAAACATCTTTATCCGCGCTAATATCAATTTGATATTTTTATCTATGTACATGTGTAGAGTGGTCTCAATTAAAAACCAATTCACAATGATATAGTTGTGGTCAAAGAATGATATTAATGGTATAAATAACCACCTGTCCAAAAGAAATCATCAGTTACTTTTGGTGAAGCACAATGAAAACTGTAAGTTCTTTTTGATTTTCTTTAAATTAATTTTATTAAAATAAAAATCATAATTATTAAGAAATGGTTTTTTACATTATTTTTTGATATTGTTACTACTTAATTAGGTATAATAAAATAGTTATAACACCAATTCTTCAGTAACTCTTTCTTGGCATTTCTAATAGAAACATAGAATACATCTTACTTACGAACAATGTGCGTGTCACCTGTTCATTTTTAGCGTTCCGTACCCAAAGTCTACTGTAAAGGTGGCGTACGGGATCCTATTACGAAGCCGTCGCTGGCCGTCTGTCTGTCCGTCTGTCTGTCAGCGGGCTGTATCTCGTGAACCGTAATAGAATAGAATATGTTTTTATCCAAGTACCTAAACTTTTGCAAGTGATTTTGAATAGGTAGAGAGTTGAACTGTTCACAGAATGTGTAGGTATTTCTATTGCCGCTATAACAACAAATAATAAAATGGCAATAATAAAATTATGTTAACTTGTGTTGTGTGCAATAAAGTATAAAATAAAATATTTTCTTGTACTATGGTACAGAACCCTTCATGTGCGAGTCTGACTTGTACTTGACCGATTTTTATAACTCGGAAAATCAAAGAGTTAGAGTATTTTTATAATATTGTCATGTTAATACAGCTATAAATAAATTATCTATCTAATGATGTATGTGAATTATTAAAGTCGTGTTAATTTTGTGATTTGCAGTTGTTCTACATCGCACTAGTCGCTTGCGCGTACGCGGCGTTCGCGTCGGGCGCTGTGCCCCAGATTGTCGTGTTTCGTAGAAGCAGCGATGCCAGCGAGGCTCGTTCCGTGCCTCAGTTGGGCGCACATGTCGGAGGAAGCGGAGGTATCATCGGTGCCAGAGCGGCTCGTTCTGTGCCCCAAAGGAACTTATTATGTCCATTTTGTAGGACCAACGATGGTAGCGAGGCGCGTTCTGTGCCTCAGGTCTACCCGTGGAACGTTTGAGACCAATAGAAACGATCCAGCCTTATCTGATGGACTGTTGTCGTATAGATACCCGATTGTAGCCTTCACTTAATCTTATAACTAAAAAAACCTTGTTACAAATTTTCTAACATTATATTTTTACTGAATTAATTTCTTTTGTGATATTTATCTATGTAAAATAAAGTCATTAGCATGTATTTATATTTGTTTTCTTTTGAATGACGACACGTAGGTACCCGTGCTATTTTGATCTAGTAAACACAATGGTGAGGTATAATAACGAAATCAAATAATAAAAAATTCCATACAAAACTGAAAAAACATTTTTATATTCAAAGCTTATGCTTATAACCTTACCAGTATTATGTGCCCTCGCCTCACTGGCACGGCGATGTGGTAAAATATTCTAGTAGCAACAAAACAGAGAAAAGAATCAATATTTAAAACACCTAAATTTTAATTTAGCCTAAGTATCTCTTTAGATCCGTTCTTTAAAATGTCTATTTCATTACAAAATTTCCAATAACAATTTAAATAAATATCTATTCAATAGGTATTATACCATCGCTCGCTTGCTTTGTAGTCTCATATCTATATTTATTTTAATACTAGCTGATGCCCATGACTTCGTACGCGTGGATTTAGGTTTCAAAAATCCTGTAGGAACTCCTTGATTTTCCTGGATAAAAAGTAACCTATGCCACTCTCCAGGTCTTAAACTATACGCATGCAAATCACGTCGATCCGTTGCTCCGTTGCGAGGTCATTAAAGGACAAATCAACAAACCAACAAACAAACACTTTCACATTTATAATAGGGGTAGTGATTCTGGTCACTAACGATCTACGTGATGTACTTACGAAAGATTTTTCACTCAGCCGGTACCTAATAATAATGATGTGGTCATTGAAATTGTGGACATTGCGTTTCTAGATTGGCTAGAACCTGCTACAACGTAACATAGGTTATGGCTTTAATAATGAGTTCATAATTTATTCATTTTGAGGCATAGGTACACGGTGAAATTTTTGTGGTTTAGAGTCGTGAGTAACCGAGCGCAGCTTTTAGTAGTAGGTACTATCGATTACACGGTAAGTACCTACACCAATTGTTTGTTTTGAAAACTAGGCAATTTTTTTGGATAAAAAATCTTGACGCTAACTAACTTCAATCAATGAGTAAAACATCAGTAGAGGCTGAGCGCCACCTATGCCATGTCATGCCACGCTATGCCACGCCTGTTGTTGTTGACAGCGCCATCTATTAACATTATTGTGAAGTTATGTTAGAAATATTTTAATGTATAAAACGGGTACATACCACGATTAATTTTTGTTTTTATTTGTCGATATTTCCATAAAATTTTCATAGATGGCGCTGTTTACTGTACTCACTAAAAATGAAAAATAATACCTATATCTAGACGATAATGATAAATAATAAATAAATAATAATGATCTATGCTTTAGGTCGTGTCAATCATTACGTTTCATTACGTTCACAGATTTTGTGGGGATGAAACGTAAGGAAAACTACAGTGCACGCTAGCTGTTATTCTTCATCTATGTCATTAATTGACACCACCTAAACATTAATGCATAGATCATATATATATATATATATATATATATATAACGAAAAATAATACCTATATATATATATATCTATATATAGGTATTATTTTTCGTTTTTAGTGGGTGCAGTAAACAGCGCCATCTATGAAAATTTTATGGAATATTCGCCCTGAAACTTCCTCATTGCACGGGTCGTGGTCACGACGGGACTGCGGTGCTGCGAGAGATGAAGTTCGAGCTGTCAAGGGCAGTAGCGAACTACCCTCTTTCTTGTTCTTTTCGCTGTTGTCCACGAGTTGTCCGGCAAAATACACTCACAACGTCGCGTCACTATTAACTTTCGATGTCGTACGATGCTGTCCTGGTTTGCATAATTCTACCACTGGATTCCACATACTTGCTAGTTTAAAACCATCCTCACGATTGAAATTCTGGTGTTTGCGAATTTCAATCGTTTCGCGCACTAGTCTAGACATATAGTAGCGGTCTGTGGAGAGAACTCGAGGATTGTGGAGTTCAATCCAATGTTTTGTGCCTGGCTGTAGGATATGCTCCGCAGACTTCTGAGGATCGTTGTTTCGCACCGCTTTAATGTGTTCTGAATTCTGATACCCGAGTTGCGATACCCACGCGATATTCTGAACAAGGGAAGCTAAGTATTCCTAAACACAGGACAGCAGGATGAACTGGAAGCTTTAGATTTGCTGCAGCGAAAATCTGGAATGATTTACTACCACCTTTACGACCAACTTAGTCTACTTCTTCGTTAAAACACAAATTAAAAAGTTTCTATCTAAGCCTTCAAATAGAAGCAGCCAAACTAAAGTAAAATATAATATCCACATCTGCTAGAAGTAGTGTGATTTTTCAGCCAATTTTTTAACTTAATTTACTTACGTAACTTAATTCAAATAAGTATAAAACCAGCGCTGTGTGCCCGCACACAGCAACTAGCTGAGCTTGCCTCCTATTGCAAAGTTGCTGTCTATATAAATTATTTATAGATTATTATTATTTTCTTTTATTCATGTTGAAACCTAAGTTCATCTACATGTTAATGTCACTGACTGGTAAGCATCTCCTGGCTGGGCAGAGCTAGTAAGTTAATTAACTTTATTTAACAATAAATGAGGCAAGCCTAGTCAGGTAATGACTATCAAGTCAGGCCTAGTCTTAGTCCTAGACCTAGGTCTACTTAATTGTTATTATTTGTTCTTTATCTGTGTTATTAATATTTTTGAGTGTTCCTTATATAATTTATGTCAGCACTCAGCAACTTAAAGGCAATAAAATTTATGATTTGATTTGTCGTTTATAGTTACTTACCTACTAAATTGTCTCTGGTCTTGATTGATGGGAGGGTTCGGCTGGGGTTAATTACCATCCTACGGACAAAGCCGTGCTGCTAAGTGATTCAGCATTCCGGTACGGTGACACGTAAGAACCTATCAGGGCTATGGGTCATACCTACCCCTTCCAAAGTTAGCCCGCTTTCATCTAGACTGCGTCATAACTTACTACCAGGTGAGATCGGATCGATTCAAGGGCTAACTTGTATCGGAAAAAAAAATCGGTCAAGTGATACTCGGACTCTCACTTTTTATTTATTTTTTTAATTTCCAAGGTGGCCATTTTGTAATTCTTAGTATTTGTTGTTATAGCGGTAATGGAAATGCAGTCTGTGAAAATTTCAACTCTCTTCCTATTACAGTTCACGAGATTCAGTCCGCTGATAGACAGACGGACGGACAAAGCGGCAGCGGAGTCTTAGGCCTTAGGTAGCTAGGATCCCGTTGGCGCCCTTCGGGTACGGGACCCTGAATAAGATACTCTTAATAGGGTCTTGGTCACGCTGTACGGAAAGCGATTAATAACGTCACATGGCGTAAACGACAAATATTTTTCAATTATTCCCGCACATTTTTTTTATAAAATTTTGAAAAAGCATATTACACAATTGAAGATTATCTAAATGATAAAAGAGCGTGGATTTGACCTGCAGATAGAAGATGAAAATGAATGAGATGAGATGAAGAAGATGAAATTACTCTATTTTTCAGTTAAAAAATTGAAAAAAAGTCTTATACGGATAATGACGTCATCATTCACCTTCTGAACAGCGTAACGTTCATGTTAAAAATAAAATAAGTAAATAATTATCATGATTTTAAAAATTATTCTCTTCAATATTGAATTCTAGCCCCATAAACTATCGCTAGCGAGAAAAACATCTTTATCCGCGCTAATATCAATTTGATATTTTTATCTATGTACATGTGTAGAGTGGTCTCAATTAAAAACCAATTTACAATGATATAGTTGTGGTATAAATAACCACCTGTCCAAAAGAAATCATCAGTTACTTTCGGTGAAGCACAATGAAAACTGTAAGTTCTTTTTGATTTTCTTTAAATTAATTTTATTAAAATAACTTATAAAATAATAATTATTAAGAAATGGCTTTTTTCACATTATTTTTTGGTATTGTTACTACTTAATTAGGTATAATAATTAGTATAACACACCAATTCTTCAGTAACTCTTTCTTGGCATTTCTAATCTATATATAATTCAAAGTCCTGACTGACTGACTGACTGACTGACATATATATCAACGCACAGCCTAAGTCGCTGGTCCTAAAGACATGAAATTTAGAGGGTCTATTCTTTGTAGAGAGTAGAATTCCACTAAGAAAGGATTCACCCCTAAGTGGGTTAAATGGGGGATGGAAGTTTGTATGAAAGTTAGTCATTTTTCAAGTTATTTGCATGAAAATTGGTATTTGGGTTAGTCTTGAGATTACGTGTCAGCTAAGAAACGACTATGAGAAAATCGCCCCCCAAAAGGGATAAAATGGGGGTTGGAAGGTTATATGTGTTATTCGGTGCAGGGTGCGAATAGTATAATAGAATAGAATATGTTTTTATCCAAGTACCTAAACTTTTGCAAGTGATTTTGAATAGGTAGATAGTTGAACTTTTCACAGAGTGTGTAGGTATTTCTAATGCGCTATAACAACAAATAATGAAAAATAAAAATGGCTGCCATGAAAATAAAAATAAAAATAAGAAATATAATAAGTACAAAGTAATATAATATACTTACCTAGGGCCATTTTCGGCTGCCGCACCAACCCGTGCTTTCGTGATTCCTTTCGTCAAAGGTCGCCTGGAAGAGATCGCTTTAGCGATAAGGCCGCCTTTGCACGCTACTGCAGTTATTAGATTAAGATCATTGTATGTTTTTATTATGTTTACTTTTGTTGTGTGCAATAAAGTATAAAATAAAATGTTTTCTTGTACAATGGTACAGAACCCTTCATGTGTGAGTCTGACTTGCACTTGACCGATTTTTATAACACGGAAAATCAAAGAGGTCCCTTGGAATTTTTGAATATCTATACACGAGCGGACGAAGTCACGGGCATCATCTAGTATTATTATAATATTGACATGTTAATACAGCTATAAATAAATTATCTGTCTAATGATGTATGTGAATTATTAAAGTCGTGTTAATTTTGTGATTTGCAGTTGTTCTACATCGCACTAGTCGCTTGCGCGTACGCGGCGTTCGCGTCGGGCGCTGTGCCCCAGATTGTCCTGTTTCGTAGAAGCAGCGATGCCAGCGAGGCTCGTTCCGTGCCTCAATTGGGCGCACATGTCGGAGGAAGCGGAGGTATCATCGGTGCCAACGAGGCGCGTTCTGCGTCTGGGGTCTACCCGAGGGGTTAAGTTTGAGACCAATAGAAACGATCCAGCCTTATCTGATGGACTGTTATCGTATAGATACCCAATTCTAGCCTTCACTTATTCTTATAACTAAAAAAACCTTGTTACTTTTCTAACATTCTTTTCACTGTATTAATTTCTTTTGTGATATTTATCCATATAAAATAAAGTCATAAGCATGTATGTATATTTGTTTTCTTTTGAATGACGACACGTAGGTATCCGTGCTATTTTGATCTAGTAAACACAATGGTGAGGTATAATAACGAAATTAAATAATGAAAAATTCCATACAAAAGTGAAAAAACATTTTTATATTCAAAGCTTATGCTTATAACCTTACCAGTATTATGTGCCCTCGCCTCACTGGCACGGCGATGCGATTAAATATTCTAGTAGCAACAAAACAGAGAAAAGAATCAATATTTAAAACACCTAAATTTTAATTTAGGTAAGTATCTCTTTAGATCCATTCTTTAAAATGTCTATTTCATAACATTTCCAATAACAATTTAAATAAATATCTATTCAATATTATACCATCGCTCGCTTGCTTTGTAGTCTCATGGCTATATTTATTTTAATACTAGCTGATGCCCATGACTTCGTACGCGTGGATTTAAGTTTTAAAATCCCGTGGGAACTCTTTGATTTTCCGGGATAAAAAGTAGCTTATGTTACTCTCTGGTCTTTGACTATACCCATGCAAAAAATCACGTCAATCTGTTGCACCGTTGCGACGTGATTGAAGGACAATCCAACAAACAAACACACTTTCGCATTTATAATAAGAGTACTGATATGTATAATATAGTATAATATTATGATTTCATTGATCGCAAGCGATTTGCTCTTATGCGTTGAGGAGTTCCATTCTAAATCTCCGAAGACGTTCATCAGATCTTCACCAAAGATTAAACTAACTTGATAATACGTCATTTCAAATTAAAAAATATTAAATTGATTCCGATTTATATGAGGGATTTATAGAGCTATGGTAACACATAGGTATATATCTAGGTACATAATACTACCTACTAGCTGACGCCCGCGACTTTGTACGCGTGGATTTAGGTTTTAAAAATCGCATGGGAACCCTTTGATTTTTCGGGATAAAAAGTAACAAATGCCACTCTCCAGGTCTTAAACTATACCCATGCAATTGTAGTAGTATTGTCCCACAACTCCAAACCATATGTCCATACAGGTTTTAGGAAGCTCTTGTATATGAGTACTTTGTTATTGAGTGGGTACCTAATCTAATATACCTAATGTAGTCATTGAAATTGTGGACATTGCGTTTCTAGATTGGCTAGAACCTGCTAAAACGTAACATAGGTTAGGGCTTTAACAATGAGTTCATAATTTATTTATTTTGAGGCATAGGTACACGGTGAAATTTTTGTGGTTTTAGAGTCGTGAGTAACCGAGCGCAGCTTTCAGTAGTAGGTACTATCGATTACAATTTACACCAATTGTTTGTTTTGGAAACTAGGCAATTTTTTTGTATAAAAATCTTGACGCTAACCAGTGAGTAAAACATTGAGCGCCACGCCCTGCCACGCTATGCCACGCCTGTTCCTGAGACATACGCGGCGCGACGCGGCGGTACTACCAGAGTGAACAAGAGTGAGGGAACTCTCGGTTTGATCCTGAATCGACGATAATAATTATCGTCGATTCAGGATAACATATTTTGTCATAATAATTATTATTATGACAAAATATGTTAGGCTATTTTGACGTAAAATTTTAGAAAAGTTTGCTACATTTGTGGTTCGCCTTGAACTAAGACCTCGGGATATCTATTACCATAAGATATTTTTAACTAAGTACCTATGTTATATTTAGTTAACTTTTATCTAGTTAACTTTTTAACCGACTTCCAAAAAGGAGGTGGTTCTCAATTCAGCCCGTTTATACCGCCTTTTTTTATGTATATACATACATCCAGATACATCGGTCCAGAAACCTGGACAAAATCGATGTACCTACATCGATTTTTCCAGGTTTCTGGACCGATTTGCAATTTTTTTTAATCAGCAGAGGAAGTTAAGGTGGTGGTCCCATTTAAATTTCTGGATCTAACTCCTTACTCCTGATGCTGCAGGGTTACTGCCCGGCTAAGTTATCAAGATTCAGGAAATATTCATAGTGAATTTATGTTGTAGGTACCTACCAAGCAACGACTTTATGCTTGAATTCCAAGTCCCAACTCCTCAACCCTGATGAGGTAGGGTACAGCACTCCTAAACTATAGTGATTCAGGAACTGCGGATGATGCAATATTATTTTACCACTACAAAGTAAAACCACTACAAAGTAAGTAAAAAATAACTTTTGTTTCTAGTTTCTACACGTGTAGGTATGTATGTATGAAGTCGGACGAGCATAAAAGAAACTAGAAATCAAAGCGTCCAGCTCGCCCGACTTCAACGTATATACCTACACGTGTAGAAACTAGAAACAAAAGTTTATTTCTACTTTGTAGTGGTTTTGGAAGTCGGTTTTTTCAATAATTCTTTTAGACGCAAAAAGTTGATTCATTTCATCATACTGTTGATAGCGCCATCTATTAACATTTTTGTGAAGTGAAAAATCAGAGTACCTATAGTTATATTATAAAAGCGAAAGTTTGTTTGTGTGTGTGTGTATATTGTTACTCTTTCAATCAAAAACCACTAAACAGGTTTGCTCGCTATTTTTAATTAAAAAATATATTCTTTATTCTTTATTGATAAAAACATACCTGGGGAGACATTACAACGGTCGACATTTATAATTACTTACCTATTAAATTATCTCTGGTCTTGTTTGATGGGAGGGTACAGCCGGGGTTAATTACCATCCTACGGACAAGTCGTGCTGCTAAATGACTCAGCGTTCCCGTACGGTGGGTGACACGTAGGAACCGATCAGGACTATGGGTCATACCTACCCCTTCCAAAGTTAGCCCGCTTTCATCTAGATTGCGTCATCACTTACTACCAGGTGAGATTGCAGTTAAGGGCTAACTTGTATCGGAAGAAAAAATCGGTCAAGTGATACTCGGACTCTCACTTTTTATTTATTTTTTAATTTTCAAGGCGGCCATTTTGTAATTCTTAGTATTTGTTGTTATAACGGCAATAGAAATACACATTCTGTGAAAATTTCAACTCTCTTCCTATTACAGTTCACGAGATACAGCCCGCTGACAGACAGACGGACGGACAGAGCGGCAGCGGAGTCTTAGGCCTTAGTTAGCTGCTAGGGTCCCGTTGGCAACCTTCGGGTATGAGACCCTGAATAAGATACTCTTAATAGGGTCTTGGTCACGCTGTACGGAAAGCAATTAATGACGTCGCATGGCGTAAACGACAAAATTTTTCAATTTTTTAACTAAAAAAAATATTTTCCCGCAGAAATTACTCTATTTTTATGTAAAAAAAATTGAAAAAATGTCTTATACGGATTGTAACGTCATTATACACCTTCCGTACAGCGTGACGTTCATGTTAAAAATAAAATAAATAAATATCATCATTTTAAAAATTATTCTATCAATAATGAATTCTAGCCCGTAAACTACCGCTAGCGAGAAAAACATCTTTATCCACGCTAATATTAATTTGATATTTTTATCTATGTACATGTGTAGAGTGGTCTCAATTAAAAACCAATTTACAATGATATAGTTGTGGTATAAATAACCACCTGGCCAAAAGAAATCATCAGTAACTATTGGTGAAGCACAATGAAAACTGTAAGTTCTTTTTGATTTTCTTTAAATTGATTTTATTAAAATAACTTATAAAATAATAATTATTAAGAAATGGCTTTTTTCACATTATTTTTTTAAAATTGTTACTACTTAATTAGGTTATAATAAATAGTTATAAACTTATAACACCAATTCTTCAGTAACTCTTTCTTGGCATTTCTAATAGAAACATAGAATACATCTTACTTACGAACAATGTGCGTGTCACCTGTTCATTTTTAGGGTTCCGTACCCAAAGGTTCCGTAACCGTAGGTGGCGTACGGGATCCTATTACGAAGCCGTCACTGGCCGTCTGTCCGTCCGCCTGTCTGTCAGCGGGCTGTATCTCGTGAACCGTAATAGAATAGAAAAGAATAGAATAGAATTTGTTTTTATTCAAGTACCTAAACTTTTGCAATTGATTTTGAATAGGTAGAGAGTTGCGACCTGATCACAGAATATGTAGGTATTTCTATTTCCGCTATAACAACAAATAATTAAAAAAAATGGCTGCCTAGAAAATTGAAAAAATAATCTAAATATATAAAAGGAAAAGGTGACTGACTGACTGACTGATATATCAACGCACAGCTCAGACTACTGGACGGATCTGGCTGAAATTATGCATGCGGATAGCTATTATGACGTAGGCATCCGCTAAGAAAGAATTTTTGAAAATTCAACCCCTAAGGGGGTGAAATAGGGGTTTGAAATTTGTGTAGTCCACGCGGACGAAGTCGCCTTTGCATGCTACTGCAGTTATTAGGTTAAGATCATTGTATGTTTTTATTATGTTTACTTTTGTTGTGTGCAATAAAGTATAAAATTTTCTTGTACGATGGTACAAAACCCTTCATGTGTGAGTCTGACTTGCACTTGACCGATATTTATAACACGGAAAATCAAAGAGTTCCCGTGGAATTTTTGAATATCTATACACACGCGGACGAAGTCACGGGCATCATCTAGTATTATTATAATATTGACATGTTAATACAGCTATAAATAAATTATCTATCTAATGATGTATGTGAATTATTAAAGTCGTGTTAATTTTGTGATTTGCAGTTGTTCTACATCGCACTAGTCGCTTGCGCGTACGCGGCGTTCGCGTCGGGCGCTGTGCCCCAGATTGTCGTGTTTCGTAGAAGCAGCGATGCCAGCGAGGCTCGTTCCGTGCCTCAGTTGGGCGCACATGTCGGACGAAGCGGAGGTATCATCGGTGCCAGAGCGGCTCGTTCTATGCCCCAAAGGAACTTATTATGTCCATTTTGTAGGACCAACGATGCTAGCGAGGCGCGTTCTGTGCCTCAGGTCTACCCGTGGAACGTTTGAGACCAATAGAAACGATCCAGCCTTATCTGATGGACTGTTGTCGTATAGATACCCGATTGTAGCCTTCACTTAATCTTATAACTAAAAATACCTTGTTACAAATTTTGTAACATTATATTTTTACTGTATTAATTTCTTTTGTGATATTTATCTATATAAAATAAAGTCATAAGCATGTATTTATATTTGTTTTCTTTTGAATGACGACACGTAGGTACCCGTGCTATTTTGATCTAGTAAATACAATGGTATAGGTATAATAACGAAATTAAATAATAAAAAAATCCATACAAAAGTGAAAAAAAATATTATATTCAAAGCTTATGCTTATAACCTTACCAGTATTATGTGCCCTCGCCTCACTGGCACGGCGATGCGATAAAATATTCTAGTAGCAACAAAACAGAGAAAATAATCAATATTTAAAACACATAAATTTTAATTTAGGTAAGTATCTCTTTAGATCCATTCTTATAATGTCTATTTCATAACAAAATTTCCAATAACAATTTAAATAAATATCTATTCAATACTAGCTGACACGCCCCGGCTTCGCTCGGGTGGAGTTTAGAAAATTGAGAGGGAGGTTGAATTAAATTTTTCTCTCCGTAAGAACCATCCTCGTACTTCAAGGAATATTATAAAAAATAATTAGCGAAATCGGTTCAGCGGTTCTCGAGATTTGCGATGAGCAACACATTTAGTGATTCATTATTATATTATAGAAAGAATATTATACCATCGCTCGTTTGCTTTGTAGTCTCATGGCTATATTTATTTTAATACTAGCTGATACCCGTGACTTCGTACGCGTGGATTTAGGTTTTAAAATCCCGTGGGAACTCTTTGGTTTTCCGGGATAAAAAGTAGCATATTATGTTACTCTCCAGGTGTTTGACTATACCCATGCAAAAAATCACGTCAATCTGTTGCTCCGTTGCGACGTGATTGAAGGACAAACCAACACACAAACACACTTTCGCATTTATAATAAGGTACTGTTTATGGTAACAGTAACACCGCCAAATAAAATACGCGTTGAATTGAGAACTCCTCCTTTGTTCGAAGAAGGGTAAAAATATTTATTAAAATATAAAAACATTGAAAGCATACTATGAAATATGAATTTTATGCCGACAGTAGGAGGAAGCAAGCTTTGTCCAGTCGCTGGTGAAGCTTCAAAGGTTTATCCACGCAAAGCGTAGAACCGCTGTGGTACGGAACGTTTACCGTACCCATATCCCAAGGAGTTGTTATCCATCCATATAACCCCAACCTCCTGGATTGCTGGCACGGTAGATACCATGATCATTTTCTGTCCAATCATCTTCGGAGGTGCGTCTCAACGCGTGTGCCGCACATATTATGCAGGCGATAAGAACGAAGAATACCTGCAAAAAACGTCAATAACTAAATCAAAAAATTCATACTAATAAAATATTAGTAGTTCACCTGGAACTAAGACCTTGCGGTATCCCATAAGATAGTTTTAAGTATAATATAATTATACTTATTAAGTAATATAAATTAATGTCACAACTAACATTCCATAGTTTTTAATAATGATTATAGAATACAAACAGAAGTCAAAAAGAAACTTACAGTAATTTTCATTGCGCTGCAACTCAATAGGCACTGATAGATCTTCTTGGGCTGGCGTTAATGTATATTAAGATTTAACTGTTATAAAATTACCTATATAATTGTTGTAAATTAAGATAAAAACAAATTGATTTTTAAACATTTACTAATGGGTTTTTTATATACCTATTTCACAGAACTAATATTGAAAGTTAGGTAGTTAAATTTAAACTTGATTTTTGTCTGATAAGTGATTTATGATCGACACCAATAATAATCTATAGCTACTAATAAATAAAATTGAAGTGTATGTCTGTAATTTCGAAATAACTACCTTATATTAAGCTCATAATATGGTTATTTGAACTGTACCATAACTGAATCACACGTTTAAAAATTTTGTCTGTCTGTCTGTTTGAACGGCTGAACCTGATTTGACGGGACAGACAAGTAGAGGATTAACCAAGGAGAAACATAGGCTACTTTTTAATCGACTTTCAAAAAAGGAGGGGTCGTGTTTTCCTACCCATATACACCGAAATCTTCGAGTTTTCGAAATCGATTTGCGTAAAGGAGATCGCCCGTGAACAGACCCTCCTTTGTGGCGTCGAAAATCAAAACTTTGACGAAGTATTAATTAAATATAACCTCAATATCAGCAAAATAAAAAATAAGATTTCTTTATAACCAGGGTAAATAAATGAAAATCGTTTGCAGAATATAAAAGGTACTAATTTGTCCTGATAGATAGATCTCCAGAATCCATCCTGATGCTGTATGGGATCTGACACCAAAACTGATGGGATTTTGAAACTGTCGGTTTTAACACTTACTTAGGGACTCTCTAACTGACTATCATGCTTCTTAATTATTTATTTGTGTTTTTGTGTTTTCTTTGGTTATTTATTAGTAAGTTGTTAGTCTCTATACTCAATTGTGTTAGTTTATCTTTTAGTGAAGTAGGTAGGTTTAAATTAGTATGTAGTATAGTTTTTATTATAAGAATAGATATAGGTGTATGAATAGCGTTAAGGAAATATAGTAGTAAGTTATGTACTTAGTATTAAGAGCGCCACCTCGCCAACAAACTGGCCCACCAGTTTGGCGAGATAGATATGTAGGAAACTTTGTAAAATTATGAATAAATAAATTAAAAAAAAAAAAAAAATTGATATTGTAGGTAGGTACCTACCAAGTATAGACTTTTTGAACTCTAAGACCCAACTCCTCAACCCTGATGGTGTAAGGAATTAATTGCATTCCTAAATCGTGGTGATGAATTTTTAAAGAATGATGCGTTTAAATATTTTTACGAAATTTGGTACTGAGTTACCTTGCATTCCGGGGTCTTTGGTCCTGGAAAACTAAAAGTTCCCACGGAATTTTTCACGGGACCTAACTCTACGTGGGCGAAGCCGCGGGCATCAGCTAGTCTATACCTACTAATACTAGCTTATGCCCGCATCTTCGTCCGGGTGGACTACACACTACGGTTCGATTTTTTAAAAATCTTTTCTTAGCGGATGTCTACGTCATAAAAGTTATCTGCATGCCCAGCCCGATCCATCCAGTAGTTTCAGTCAGTCAGCCAGTCAGTCAGTCAGTCAGCCAGTCAGTCAGTCAGTCAGCTTTTCCTTTTATATAATATCTTCTCTATATATAAAAATGAATCGCTAAATGTGTTGCTGATCGCAAATCTCGAGAACAGCTAAACCGCAATTTCGCAATTTTTTTTTTAATAATATTCCTTGAAGTACGAGGATGGTTCTTACGGAGAGAAAAATTTAAAAAATTGCCAAGTTCCCACGGGATTTTTAAAAACCTAATTCCACGCGGACGAAGTCGCGGGCATCAGCTAGTTTTATTATAATAAAGTTTTATCAATATAGGAACGAATGTACTCAATTAAAAACCAATTTATGATTGTTATATTTTGTATACCTATATATAAACGTCTGTCTAAAAGAAATCTTCAGTATCTACCTTTTGTTGAAGTACGATGAAAACTGTAAGTTTAACAAATTGATTTGAATTTTTATTCTTTTCTAGAAGTTGCAATCGGATTATATCGTCCACGACAGGGTGAGATGGCAATGGGGGTATGAGGCGGGGAGACGCACACCCGCACGTCAAATTGATCATAGAAAATCAAAACGTTTCCAGGGGATTTTTGTAAATCTAAAACCATGCGGACGAAATTCGTCGTAATCATTCAAACGTGTTCAAACTCATAAAAGTATTAAAAAAAACCGACCAAGTGCGAGTCAGGCACGCGCACCGAGGGTTCCGTACTGCAGTTGTATTTTTTCGATATTTTGCACGATAAATCAAAAACTGTGATGCAGAAAAATCTGTTTTAGAATGCACAAATGAAGCCCTTTCATATTATAATGCCCCACTTGATATAGTTATCTTAAAATTAAAAACATTAATTATTATTATTTCATCACCACATTTTTTTTGTGTGATGTCAATTTCACGGTTTTCAGATTTTCCCCTTTATGTCTGCTATAAGACCTAACTACCTGCCAAATTTCATGACTCTAGGTCAACGCGAAGTACCCTGTAAGTTTCTTGATAGACAAACAGACAGACAGATAGAAAACAAAGTGATCCTATTAGAGTTCCGTTTTTCCTTTTGAGGTACTAAACCCTAAAAAATAAAAATAAAATTATAAATAAAGTTTTTAAAATACTATATAATATAAAAAAAGTTTGGATAATTATTATATAGTTAAATTGATGATCCTTAAACCCTTGACCAACATTGTAAACTTCAAAATTGCACACAATAATATTATGTTCATTGGTATCAAAATAAAACACAAAAATGCTCCTCATAAAAAGTAGTAGTTATTCGTAGGGTACGATGATTAATTTTACGGGCTTCACCATAGTATTATTATAATATTCTCATATTAATTTAGCTATATTTTAGTTACATTAGTTACATTTACATTTACATTTACATTTACATTACTTTAGTTACATTTTTGTGCCGTTTGCCGTGGAGACCCTGGGGCCATGGAGTCTTAGTGCTAAAAATTTTTTACGAGACATTTCACCGTGATTAATAGCCTCAACTGGTGACAGAAGGGCTGGCTCATTTTTTGCGCAGCGGATCAGCCTGGCTGTCCAGCGCGGAAATGCAGCCAGTATTCTTGGCACCATTCCACGCGGTCATGATTTATATAGTAATTAGATAAGGCTAGCTTTAAGTTTTATTGTATTAAAAAAAAAAAAAAAAAAAAAAAATTAGCTATATTGTATAATTACCTATCTATTGTTATAGATGAATTATTAAAGTTATGCTAATTTTGTGATTTGCAGTTATTCTTCATCGCACTAGTCGCTTGCGCGTGCGCGGCGTTCGCGTCCTGTACACGACGGGGTAGGAGCAGCGATGTCAGCGAGGCTCGTTCCGTGCCTCAGTTTACCTTATGGGGGTTCCCGCCTAGGAGCAGCGATGTCAGCAAGGCTCGTTCCGTGCCTCAGTTGGGCGGATATGTCGAAGGAAGCGGAGGTGTCAGCGGTGCCAGAGCGGCTCGTTCTCTGCCCCAGTTCGGCATGCCACTTTTTGGATGGCAAATATGAAACGGGACCGCTGAAGACTTCAACAGAAGCGAGCCAGCCTCACCCATTGGACCATTACCCGATAGTCGTATCATACCTACTTGATCTTAAAATAAAATAAAAACTTGTTGCAATTTCCCTAACATTCGTTTTGCTGTATTAATTTCCTTTATGATATTTATCCACATCAAATAAAGTATTTAAATGTTTGTTTATTTTGTTTTTTTCAATATAAATTGACTAGCAGACTCACCCCGGCGAACGGTAGGTAAGTTGGAATTTCTAAAAATCCTTTATTTTCTACGTTGTGACTATGAAGAAATAAAAATATATGTATTTTCCCACAAGGTTGGTACAATTTAAAAAAAAAAAGAATTTTCAAAATTAGTTCAGATGTGCCGTGAAGTAGTTATGGATTGACATCGACAATTTTTGGGGTTCCGTACCTCAAAAGGAAAAACGGAACCCTTACAGAATCACTTTGTTGTCTGTCTGTCTGTATGTCACGAAACCTACATGGTAAGTACTTCCCGTTGACCTAGAGTCATGAAATTCGGCAGGTAGCTACGTAAGTCTTATAGCAGACATAAGGTGAAAAATCTGAAAACCGTGAATTTGTAGTTACATCACACAAAAAAAATTGTGGTCATGAACTAATAACTTAATTTATTATTACTTTGTAACTACAATTTTCGGTACATGAATAATAAAAATAAATAAATAAATTAGTATTTTCAATTTTCTAACTAACTAACTATACCATATATGGGTTAATGTGTAAGGGCTTCACGTGTGCATTCTAAAACATAATTAATTTATTTTTATGCATCATAGTTTTTGATTTATCGAGTTAAATGACAAAAAATACGACTGTAGTACGGAACCGCCGGTGCGCGAGCCTGACTCGCACTTGGTCGATTTTTTAGTTTCTATCTCGCGAAATAACTCAGAAATAAACGGAAAGAATTCTCACGCGCATTTATGTCGCTGAATGCAGTTTAGGTAATGTTTAGTTTATTTTTATTTTTTATATTAGTCAAGTTAATTGCTGAATAATGTTCCCCTTTCCCCTCAAATTAAGCGTAAAGCTTGTGCTAGGAGTAGGTACGACAATTGTGCAACGGGTGGGATTTGAACTGGCGATTTTCGGTTTTCAGCCCGCTCTTTTAATCGTTGATCTATCGAGGCTCTTTGCCCCTATGATATTGTTAAAACTTAAAACATATTTATTTATTTATTCAGATACAAGTTAGCCCTTGACTGCAATCTCATCTGATGGTAAGTGACGATGCAGTCTAAGGTGGGAGCGGGCTAACCTGGAAGGAGTATGGCAGTTTTTATTAAACCCATACACCTTTGGTTTCTACTCGGCATCGTACCGGAACGCTAAATTGCTTGGCGGCACGGCTTTGCCGGTAGAGTGGTAACTAGCCACGGCCGAGGCCTCCCACCAGACCAGACCAGACATATTTTAGAAATAATGAAACTCCAAATCCCTGCCAGGAATCGAACCCCGGACCTCCCGCTAATAAGACCACAGCACTTACCACTGCGCCAGGGAGGTCGCCAAAAAATATTCAAACAAAGCAAAAAAACACAGGAGATCTAATCTAAAATCTAAAATATATACATATAAAAGGAAAAGGTGACTGACTGACTGACTGACTGACTGACTGAATGACTGAATGACTGACTGATCTATCAACGCACAGCTCAAACTACTGGACGGATCCGGCTGAAATTTGGCATGCAGATAGCTATTATGACGTAGGCATCCGCTAAGAAAGGATTTTTGATAATTCAACCCCTAAGGGGGTGAAATAGGGGTTTGAAATTTGTGTAGTCCACGCGGACGAAGTCGCGAGCATAAGCTAGTGGGAGATATAAGTAAAAATAATTAGCAATATTATTGATATTATTGCACCATATCTCTCCTTAATATTTGATGAGTCTGTGGATTCAAAATCCTTCCCTGAACTTACCTCTAACCTCTACCTCTAAAAAAATACCTCTTTTCAAAATGATACCTCTTTGCAAATCCGGTAGTAAAAGTGTCCCAAATAATTACAGGCTAATTTAAATGCCAAAACTCTGGAAAATATTTGAGAAAAACCATCTGTTCACAGTCACTGGAGGGAGTCATCTACGATAGACGGCAAGCCTTGCACGATGATTTATCTCGAGACCACTTCCCTGCATCCTTCCTAAGAACATGCTCCGAAGGTTGTGTTCTGTAGGTAGAAGCCATTAGAACGCTGAGAAATTTTCCTATTTGCTCAGCCATTTCCTTAATTCCCATTAAGGTGTCTTATTTTGTTCCTATTGGAGTAAAATAACTGATGAAAGAGTGGACTCGATCTAAAAGTTACCCCTGAATGTAAAACTGCCTTCCAAACTACACTTCCTTTGTTGTTAATAGTATATTCGCTATCAGTATTAAGAGATCTGTAGGTGATGTTCTCGTAGAAGAATTAACTACACTTTCATCCTAATAATAATATTATCATTATAAATACTATCTGTCCCGGCTTACTCACGTGTGTAGTCGACGTTAGCCCGACTAGTTTCGGACCCATCCGGGGTCCTTTTTCAAGGGAGTCCGTCCGCGCACGCGCCGCGGTTTTGACCGCCGTTTTCAGTCGCGGGCATCAGCTAGTAAACCCATAAACATTAAATGCCATTTATCAAATTTGTTACCACTCAAAACCACTGTAATTATTTTCACGATTTTGTAACATACAAAATTAGCATTTCTCCGTCAAATCAATGTTTTGCAAGACATAACAACGGTAATTAATTAGGCGGCGATTTTTAAATTTTACAAATCATTGGCTTAGGTCCGTGACTTCGTCCGAGCGGACTACACAAATTTCAAACCCCTATTTTATCCCCTTTCTGAGCAGATGTCTAGACTGTCTACGTCATAATAGCTACCTGCATGCCAATTTCAGCCCGATTCGTCCAACAGTTATTAGATTAAGCTAGCTTTATAGCTATTAGATTAAGATCCTGTATTGTGTTTTTTCAATGTTTACTTTGTGTTGTGTGCAATAAAGTGTGAATAAAATAAAAAAATAGTTTGAGCTGTGCGTTGATTGATCAGTCAGTTAGTCAGTCGGTCACCATTTCCTTTTATATATATTTAGATTAGATAATATTATAAAATCATAACCTTTAAAATTCTATAATTTCTAGAACATGTAGGAACATGTACTTGATGTGTAATGGAAATCACTCACGATAGTTTAAACTCTAAAATTGTAGAACAGCTTAAAATTTAAGAACATGAGGAAACACTAGCCTGTCCATTTTTATACATTTAGTTTTTAGTATTTTGAATTTTTGACATTAATGTGCGTCGAAAACAGTGATATGAACTATAACTATGGTCGAAAGGGTGTAAATGCAGCTCCCTCAACTGGAGTTAACCAAAACACCGTTCAGTAACCGAAGACTCACCCGTTAAGAAAGCACTTAACGGCAGTCGCGTTAAATTACTGGGAGAGAAAAAAACCGGCGAAGTGCGAGTCAGGCTCACGCAGCGAGAGTTCCGTACTACAGTCGTATTTTTTCGACATTTTTCACGATAATTCAAAAACTATGATGCATTAAAAATAAATAAAAATCTGTTTTAGAATGCACAGGCAATAGCCCTTTCATATGATACCCCACTTGATATAGTTATTTTTCTTCGAAAATTGAAAATACTAATTTGTAGTTCAATTTAATTTTTTTTGTGTGATGTAACCACAAATCACGGTTCTCAGATTTTTCCCCTAATGTCCTGCTATAAGACCTACCTACCAGCCAAATTTCATGATTCTAGGTCAACGGGAAGTACCCTGTAGGTTTCTTGACAGACCGACAGACAGACAGACAGACAGACAGACAACAAAGTGATCCTATAAGGCTATTTTTCCTTTTGAGGTACGGAACCCTAAAAATAAGTTGTCGATTGCAATGGGTTCGTCCCATTCACCATATTGATGTCGATGAAAGAGTATTTTTAACCGACTTCAAAAAAAGGAGGAGGTTCTCAATTCGTCGGAATCTTTTTAGATGTAATTTTTCAATCACCAATTAAACATTAAATAATTAATTGACGAATAACGCTTTGATTTACCTACACAAAAACTATCAAAATGTCAAAAAAGTTGTTTGGTGATTAAAAGATGGCCCTTAATCAATTGAAATAGTAATTAGCGCTTGACTACAAACAAACCTGAAAAACATACATAGATCTCTCATTCTTCATTTATTAGAATGAGAGGTCTATTTTTGCATGCCTGAGAGTTCTACATACATATAATATATTTATACACATATACATATATCTATATACATATAAAAAGTATAGGTACGACGTGTTATTTTGAGGAAGGACATAAGGACAAGTTGTATTTCACAATATTTTATTTTTCAGAAAAAGTTACGCCTGCAAAAAATATGAAGCAATCTTACATGACCATTTTATTGCTGTAAAGTATAAGAAAAATAGGTACTAATTATTTTTATTAGAAATCCACACTGAAATCCCATGAAACAGTTTGACCTGAGATGTATTAATGCGTAAAAAATGACTCCTCACGCGCTACATATTTTAACTCTATGAGTCAACTTTCATGTCAAAAGTATGGTTCAGCTTTAAAATAAGGACTATAAAAAAACAATACTTTTCATTTGAGTTCTGCTGACATGAAATTTGACACGAAAAATACGTTATAAGTATTTGCGTAGCGATTTGAAATGGCGCGTGAGGAATCATTTTTTACGGACTATAACCGGGCGGGTAGGTAGGTAGTTGTGGGAAGCTACTTTCTAAGAAATTTTGCAAATCGGTCCAGAAACCTCGAAAGAATCGATGTACCTACCTACATACATTAAAAAACCGGCCAACTGCGAATCAAACTCGCGCACTGAGGGTTCCGTAGTACAATCGTATTTTATCGTCATTTTGCACGATAAATCAAAAACTACTTACTAGATCTCGTTCAAACCAATTTTCGGTGAAAGTTTGCATGGTAATGTACATCATATATTTTTTTTTGTTATATCATTCTCTTATTTTAGAAGTTACAGGGGGGGGGGGGGGGGGGACATTTTACCACTTTGGAAGTGTCTCTCTTGAAGAAAGCTCAATATAATTTTTGAAGACCTATCCATAGATACACGTATTGTTTGGGTTTGATGAAAAAAAAAATTTTGAGTTACAGTTCTAAGTATGGGGAACCCCAAAATATATTGTTTTTTTTTTCTATTTAAAAATCTTAATGCGGTTCACAGAATACATCTACTTACCAAGTTTCAACAGTATAGCTCTTATAGTTTCGGAAAAAAGTGGCTGTGACATACATCCAGACAGACAGACAGACATGACGAATCTATAAGGGTTCCGTTTTTTGCCATTCGGCTACGGAACCCTAAAAAAAGTAAAAGTTTTTTGGAAGTCGGTTAAAAAGCAAACCAAGTGAGCTATCCACCGCGACAGCGGGAGGGCGGCATCGGGGCAGCAATTTCCAACATTTCCTCAAGTTAGATAAAAGCGCACCGACTCTCAAACGCTCGCAGAGTTTATTTGTAGCTCAAACAATTCCGAGCTAAACTAAACATCGATGCACCGTTTCGCTGCTGGCAGCTTACGTAAACATTTTCGCTACAACATTTTCTAAAGTTTTGTATTTTGAAAAGAGAAACGGTTAAAATTATGCTTTCTTCACAGTTTTCTATTTTTTTAGGGTTCCGTACCTTAAAAGGTCCTGTGCCTGTTTGTCTATTCGTCTGTCTGTTTGTCGGGTCTGTCAAGAAAACCAAGAGGGTAGGTACTGCCCATTGCACAAGAGTCATGATATTTGGTAGCTAGGTCTTATAGCACAAGTAGGTAAGTTTATATATTTAGACTAGCTGATGGTGGAGATTTCGAACGCGTAGATTTAGGTTTTTCAAAAATCCCGTGAGAACTCTTTGATTTTTCGTGACAAAAAGTAGCTGTGTCAGTCTCCGGGATGTACCAAATTTCATAAAAAAATCGGTTATACCTTAAATCGGACCTTAAAGAATCCAGCGAGATCTCTTCGGTATGCTGGGCTAAAAGTATTTTATGTCTGTCCCCGTTAAGTAAGCTAACTCTGTACAGTACGAGGCAAAATATAATGTACATCGACCTTTAGAATGAGATTTCGGCTTTGTATGCAGAGCGTTGGCTCTCTCACTCACAGATGCTTCATAAATTTTACTTATGTGATGTTTTGTCGGTCTCAACGACAGGGACCTGGGGCAATGCTCTACAAAAGCACTATCTGTCTCTAATGGTTGATGTACATTATTTTCTGCCGCGTACGGTACCAAGAATGATCTGTACGATCATACTTTACTTAAAGAAGGAAGAAAGAAAGAAAAGACGTTTCTTTAGCAAACCGAGTCACACATTACATCTTAAAACTAAGTGCTGGTTATTCCGGCGCCTCTTCAAGCTGAGCATGAGCCCAACGCGCTTCAAGCAAAAGAAACGCCGGAACAAACTGTCATGTGTGGCACAACCCGAAAAATGGTCCCAGCTCAGCATTATGCTGCATGCCTTGTTGCACAAGAACGTACAGCGCTGATTTTCAGCTGGTACTCTGAACCGGGTGACGCCACAAAATACTATGAAGAGTATAGCTGCATCTTTGACATTTTCACATTAAAAAAGGGACGAAAAACAAGTTTAAAATGAACTAAGTAGGTACTTATAATATTATTTCCGTCCAACAGTTTGGTATTTTATATCAAAAGGAATAAAAAATCCATTAGAAAATGTTTAAAAATCAATTTGGTTTTATCTTAATTTACAATAATTACATTTATAATAGTTAAATTTTAATATAAATTAACGTCAGCGCAAGAAAATCTATCAGTGCCTATTGAGTTGCAGCACAATGAAAATTACTGTAAGTTTTCTTTTTGACTTCTCTTTCTATTGTATAATCATTATTAAAAACTATGGAATTTTAGTTGTGACATTGTTTCTTTTTCTTTTTCCGTTTTGTTGCTTTATTTGTATTTATTTTGATTAAATTTAGGGCTGATTTTATGATTGAGGAATAGTAATTATTTACCTAGTCATTTACATCATTTAGTAAATAAATAAATAAATTACTAGATGATACCCGCGACTTCGTCCGCATTGATTTAGGTTTTAGAAAATCCCGTGGGAGCTCTTTGATTTTTAGGCTTCCGTACCTCAAAAGGAAAAATGGAACCCTTATAGGATCACTTTGTTGTCTGTCTGTCTGTTTGTCTGTCTGTCTGTCTGTCTGTCGGTCTGTCAAGAAAACTACAGAGTACCTACTTCCCGTTGACCTAGAATCATGAAATTTGGCACGTAGGTAGATCTTATAGCTGACATTTGGGGAAAAATCTGAAAACCGTGAATTTGTGGTTACATAACACAGAAAAATTTAATTGTGGTCATAAACTAAAAATTGGTATTTTCAATTTTCGAAGTAAGATAATCAAGATATCAAGTGGGTTATCGTATGAAAGGGCTTCATCTGTGCATTCTAAAACAGATTTTTATTTATTTTTATGCATCATAGTTTTTTAATTATCTTGCAAAATGTCGAAAAAATACGACTGTAGTTCGGAACCCTCGTCGCGCGAGCCTGACTCGCACTTGGCCGGTTTTTATAGAGAAGATGATACCTGCAATTTCGTCCACGTGGATTTAGGTTTATAAAAATCCCGTGGTAACTCTTTGATTTTCTTGGATCAAAGTAACTTATGTCCCTCCCCGGGATGCAAGCTATCTCTGTACCAAATTTCGTCAAAGTCGGTTGAATGGATGGGAAAGTTTAAACAATTTGAATCGACTGTTAGGCGGAACGAAGTTCACCAGGGCAGCTAGTCTACTTATAAATAAACGAAAATATTTTTATTTTAGTGGGCATCAAAAATATCAGTTTAACTTATGTTACAATAATGTTAATAGATGGCGCTGTTAGCAAAATTCAACCATCTCCAAGTCTTTAGCTCTTTTTACGTCTCTTACCTACTTAAAACAGCTATCTTATGGCCGCTAGGTCTAAGAGAGCACGGGTCTCCTCTCAGAGTGAGAAGGGTTTTGGCCATAGTCTACCACACTCGCCATGTGCGGATTGGTAGACTTCACACACCTTTGAGAACATTATGGAGAACTCTCAGGCATGCAGGTTACCTCACGATGTTTTCCTTCACCTTTAAAGCAAGTGATATTTAGGTAATTATAATTAATTATAGGTAATTATAATTAATTATAATTAATTACCTAAATATCACTAATTGTATGAGCTCATCATATATTTACAGTAGGAATAGATATTGATACTCGAGCTTATTTCACTTCAGCTACAATAATTATTGCTGTCCCAACAGGAATTAAAATTTTTAGATGATTAGCAACTCTTCATGGAACTCAAATTAACTATAGTCCTTCCATACTTTGAGGTTTAGGTTTTATTTTTTAAACGCACATAACTCCGAAAAGTTAGAGGTGCGTGCCCAGGATTGAACCCCCAACCTCCGATTAGAAGACGGACGTCCTAACCACTATCTTATCACAGCTTATTTTATTAGTATGAGTTAATTAATTGAGTTATCAATGTCGTTATTTGCAGGTATTCTACATCGTTCTTATCGCCTGCATAATATGTGCGGCACACGCGTTGAGACGCACCTCCGAAGATGATTGGACAGACAATGATCATGGTAGATACCGTGCCAGCAATCCACAATATTATGGTGGATACGGTGGATATGGGTACGGGTACGGGAAACGTTCCGTGCCACAGTTCTTCGCAACACGTGGCTAAACCTTTAAAGCTTCACCAGCGAATGGACTAAGCCCACCTCCTCCTACTGTCAGCATAATATTCTTATTTCATACTATATTCTCAATGTATTTATATTTTTAATAAATATTTTAGCCTTCTTTGAATAAAGGAGGAGGTTCTCAATTCAACGTGTATTTTTTTGTCGGTGCTACCTACTGTTACCATAATATTACTTGGTAGGAAGGCCTATTCCTCTAATTTTGGATTCTCCATTGTTTTTTTTTCGCGCGCGTCACTCTGCTCGCTCGACACAAGATGGCTGCCCTGTCACTTGTCAGTGTTGCCAATACGCAGATCCGTCAAATCTGAATCAATTACAATATTTTTTGATTTGTCACTTCAGTAAGTACTGAGTGAACATACATATTATCCCAAATTTCGTCACTATAGCAGCAAGCGAGCCGTAGCTTAGTGATCAGAGCGTCGGGCGCGATCCCAGGAGATGCGATTTCGATTCTTGCCGGTCCGCAATTTTTGACGTGTTTAAAATTCTTTAACTCTAGCCTATGTTAATCCTTGGGATGCAAGCTGTCTCTGTACGGAATAATTATTACATACAACTACCTGAGTTTGTTGTGGGCGCTTCTCAGACCTGGGCGCGTTTGGAACCCTCGTAGCTTTAGTTTTAAGTTTGCGTAATAATTATCACCACTATATCTTACAAATCTAACACCATACCAGACCATCAATACGAGTAATTTATTACCTATTTTGAATAAATCATTTGACTTTGACTTACCCACTTGGCGGTGGAATTTCGAAAAATCCTTTCGTAGTGGATACCTATACTCTTTACAAACCACACACCTTCCAAATTTCATATCTCTAGGACCAGCGGTTTAGGCTGTACGTTGATATATAAGTCAGTCAGTTAGAACTTTGAATTTTATATATACGGATAATATATGACTGATATAATATATATAAGGACAAATAACCTATTAATTTTTAAACCTTAAGTGATATCGCGAGCAGAGGCCCTTTGAAAAAGGACCTCGGATGGAATCGACACTACACGGGCTTACTTCGACTAATCAAGTGAGGCCAGCCGAGTGGTAAATAAACTAGGTACTTAAAATATAACTTCTCTCCTAGGAAACTCTAGTTTTAAACATTATATTTGGCAAATATAACCCCTTAACATGGATATATTTCAAATAGCCTTCATATTTCATACTCCGCCCATTTTAAAGTAGGTAACTAAATCCTTACACCAACGCATTAAGTAAAGGTAAACATTATGACGTGGCTCAAACCGCGGGCCGCTCATGAAATATGCACCTGAAATACGAGCGCTGGGAACACTCGGGAAATATTCCCTGAAATTATATGATTTCAAGTTTAGCCAGTTTGGTGTGTTGATTTATCATTTCGTTCAACTGTTATTTGAGTAGTCTTCGTTTTGCTTAAAAGGCGAAAGTGCTCATTCTTAGGCTGAGATTTATAGAGCGCGCTTTGATTTTGCTCAGACTAAAGGTCTGTACGCACCTGAGCTGCGCTGCGCGTCACTGCAGGGCGCGGCACAGAGCGTCAAAATATTATTTCTATCATTTTGTATGGCGCATATCGCACTAGAGCGGTGCTGCACGGCGCTTCGCCGCGCGTCGCGGTTGGGAGAATATTGTGAAGCGCAGCGCAGTAACGCTCTGTGCAGCGACGCTAGTGCGATATACCCAGCGGCGCGTCACGTTGCTTCAGAATGCGTATGGCGCTCGGATGAGATACACGCGCATCGAGTTAAGTATATAATGTACAGGCGTGATAGACGCGCAAGTGACGCGAGCTGCCGCGTACTGCAGTTGTAGTGCGGTAGGTACCTACCGTGAGCGGCCTGATGTGACGCTTTCTGCAGTCGGACTGCAGCGACACGCAGCGCAGTTTAGGTGCGTATGAGTTAAAACGAGACAGATTTATGTGAGAGATATAGCTCTGTCCCGTTTTAACTCAGTATTAAGTCTAAGGCTGCAATCTATAGAGCGCGCTTTGAATTTGCTTAGACTTGAGTCACTGTTAAAACGAGACAGATTTATGCCAGCTATATAACGCTGTGTCGTTTTAACCGTGTCTTAAGTCTGAGCAAAGACAGAGTGCGCTCTATGATCTCGCCCTGAGTGCGCTCTATAGATCTCACCCTTACTATTCTAGGTACGTATTAGATACAGGTTGCTATAAGAACGCAAAAATAAAGACGAGAGTTGAAATTGTGTGTATTTCAATTGCCGCTATAACAGCAAATAATTAAAAAACCAAGATTGCGAATTTCAAAATAGCCGCTATGCAGATGAAAAACTGGTCAAGTGCGAGTCGGACTCACTCACGAAGGGTTCTGTACCATCGCACAAGATATCGCCATTTATATGTGGTTTAGTAAATTTTTATTTCTAAACACGTTTTAATTTTTTTGTGAGGTCACCACAAATTCACTGTTTTCGGTTTTTTTCTTTACTTGTGCTGTACCTGCCCTTGATTCTAAGTTTTCTTTATTATAGGTTTCCTTGATAGACACGACAGACTACGGACAGACGGACGGACAGACGGACAGACGGACGGACAGACGGACAGACGGACACACAGACAGACATACAGACAGGCAGGCAACAAAGTGATCCTATAAGGGTTCCTTTTTCCTTTGAAGGTACGGAACCCTAAAAATTTTTGAGTACATTATCTTTTAGGATGGACCGGAACCCTTCGTGTGCGAATTCGACTCGCACTTGACCGCTTTTTAACTTATTAGTAGGTATCTTATCCGTTATTCGACTAAACAGAGCAGTAGATAAAAAATAAATGACACACAAACAAAAACCATTTAGCTCTGTTACTCATGAAGACAATAACGTTGAAAAATACTTGAAAAATGATATAAAATGAGAAACATTCTCTTGATTCCCAGACGAGTATAAGGAAATAGTTTGAGAGCTTGAAACTAATTTTAAAGAGGTGTTTAATAATACTTTTTCAAATCATTAAATATCCCGCCCTAGCTTCGTCTGAATGAAATTTTTCAAAATCAGTGTGGGGTAGAATCCCCAAATATCCTGAAATACATCTATTTTCATGTTTGACCGAATGTCCAAATACAAATTTTCATGGGTATCTTATAGACTTTCATACAAACTTTTATCCCGGATTACGGGTATCTTTAATCGGACGTGAAAGTAGAACATGCAGCCTCCTTTTAACGAAGTTTTCTCTAAATTGCACTATATACTTGGGTACTTATAAGTTCCAAAATACAACGGTTGGACCAGCTGGGCCCCGAGTATGACATCCGCTTGGAGGAAGATCATCTATTGGCACGTGCCTACGTATCTTCCTATTGGTACGGTCGAGCCTATTAGACACACGGCTCCCGTACAAAGTATTCTGTGGTCAGACTGGTCTGTCTAGTGTGCCATCAAAAGACGAGAAGCTGTATCATAGAACCACCGGCAATCGGATTTGCCCATGGTCTGATTGATAGAAAAACAGGCAAAAAATGTCCTTGGATCGACCAGTACAGTAGAACTTTGCGATCGGACCACGGGCAGTAAAGACAAACTTTTAGCATTTATCAAGCACCTTTTTACGATTGTCTATCAGCTCTTGGGCTAAAATTGGCTTTTCACGGAGCCATATAGACGACCGCAAACAAAGCCAGGCTCTCGAATACAGCGCAAAATAAGTCTTGGAGCGGGCCAGGCATTTTATAATGACTCATGAAAGACATTCGTCTGGTGACGTAGCTCTTTATTCACTTAAAAAGTTAGTATGGATATGCCTAAAACAAATTGAATTTATTTAATTACTAGCGGATACCTGGCGTGTGCTATGACGCTAAAAGAATAATGTGCCTAATACATTTTTTAGTGGTCTTAAACCATCTTCGAATTATTGCCTTCCTGCCTGCCTTATTGTAAAAAAGGGGTTTGAAATTTGTTTAGTCCAGGCGGACAAACCGTGGGCATTTTTTATTCTTTTATTTAATTGTTTTGTATTGTGTCCAATTAGAAACAATCTGTCGTGTCCCATTCATCGGCCAGTATCATTGATTTGACCCAATTCATAAACAATGTGCCTTGATTGTGCCCATTGATATTTTCTATAATAGACAATAGTTTCAACGTTATGACGTCACAAAACACGCAACTAGCTGACCCACTTTGACTCCATTCGGAGAAATTTTCTTTTTTGAGTACCGTACCAGAGAAAAGGGCACCCTAACGGCGGTTACGCACTCATTCAATGCGAGTCCGTGAAAATGTGTTCCTTTTGTTTTCTATGGGAGCTTATGACATATTATATGTCATAAGCTCCCATAGAAAGTAGAAGAGCTCCTCACGTCGTAGATAATCGCTGGTATTTCACGGATGACGGATAGAATTCAGATGACAGAAGTGCAGTGCGTAATCGCCGTTATTACGGCGATTACGCACTGCACAGCTGTTAGTCACGTTCGAATTTCAACTCGTACTTTGCGCCCTAGCGAGCAAAATTACCACTTTCCTATCATATTTCAAAGGGCAAACGGATAATTTCCGAGCGAGTGAGATGAAAAATAAATTTAATTCTTGTACGATGGTACGGAACTTTCGAGTCCAACTCGCTCTTAACCGGTATTTTTTTGGTGGAAGCTTACGTTAGAAAAGATAGCTTACAAAATTTCATGGTTTCTAGACTGTGATTTGAGCTAATGTGAGTCAACTGTTAAATGTGAGTTGATAAAGCCATTGCCAGTCAACGAATTACATTATAGCTATATTATATTTTAGACTAGTATTTTGCTCGCTGCTCGAGCTGCTAAAGCAGCTCTCGAGGTCTATAATGGCCATTTTGAATAATAAAAATTTTTGTATGAAAAAAAAAATTCCGCCATTTTGAATTTTTTTTCCATCCATCGAGTAGACCTTTGGACCCTGATCATCTTTTGCCAAAAAACCACTCTTCCATCTTTCATACCCTCCGAGATGGACGCGGACGAAATTTGTATGGCGGCCATCTTTTTTTCGGAATTTTGAAATTTTTTTCAAATTTTTGGCAATTGGATGAGGTTTCGAATGACATTTGGTCGAGCACCTCCCACCTATCTTCAATACCTCGAGCGTGCCCTTCACCCGTCTCCGAAATCCTCAATCATCAGCTCCCTCCATATGTTGCCCTAAAGGAATCTTTGTCTTCTATACGAAAATATTAGTGAAAAAAAAAGTTTCATACAAAATTTTACAGTAGGAAATTTTTTGAATATCTCGGCCGCCATCTTGTTTTTCCAATTTTTTTCACTTTTCCTAAAAATCGTTTACTAATATCTGCAAGAGCTGCAAGTTTAAACAAAATCGGTTGGAAAACAAAAAAGATACAAAAGTCACGTCGGCCGCCATCTTGTTTTTCTTAAATGTCATAATTTTTCCCTAGTCGAATTCCACATTAAAACATATTTCCCATACATTATTATATCATTTTCTGTCTCTTTCTAGAAGAACAATTATGTCGATGGGTGAGTCAGAGAAAAAAATAAATTCCGCCATTTTGAATTTTTTTTCCATCCATCGAGTAAACTTTCGGATCCTGATCATCTCTTGCCAAGAAACCACTCTTCCATCTTTCATACCCTCCGAGATGGACGCCGACGAAATTTGTATGGCGGCCATCTTTTTTCCACAATTTTGAAATTTTTTTAAAATTTTTGGCAATTGGATGAGGTTTCGAATGACATTTGGTCGAGCACCTCCCACCTATCTTCAATACCTCGAGCGTGCCCTTCACCCGCCTCCGAAATCCTCAATCATCAGCTCCCTCCATGTGTTCCCCTAAAGAAATCTTTGTCTTCTATATGAAACCGTAAGTGAAAAAAAAAAGTTTCATACAAAATTTTACAGGAGGGAATTTTTTGAAAATCTCGGCCGCCATCTTGTTTTTCAAATTTTTTTCACTTTTTCTAAAAACCGTTTACTAATATCTGCAAGACCTGCAAGTTGTAACAAAATCGGTTGGAAAACAAAAAAGTTACAAAAGTCAGGTCGGCCGCCATCTTGTTTTTCTGAAATGTCATAATTTTTCCCTACTCGAATCCCACTCCTGAACATATCTCCCATACATTATTATATCATTTTCTGTCTCTTTCTAGGAGAACAATTATGTCAATGAGTCAGTCAGTGAGTCAGTGAGTGGTAATTGAGCTATATATAGTATAACTAGTATTTTGCTCGCTGCTCGAGCTGCTAAAGCAGCTCTCGAGGTCTATAATCGCCATTTTGAATAATAAAAAATTTTGTATGAAAAAATAAATTCCGCCATTTTGAATTTTTTTTCAAGTCATCGAATAGACCTTTGGATCCTGATCATCTTTTGCCAAGAAACCACTCTTCCATCTTTCATACCCTCCGAGATGGACGCTGATGAAATTTGTATGGCGGCCATCTTTTTTTGGAATTTTGAATTTTTTTTCAAATTTTTGGCAATTGGATGGGGTTTCGAATGACATTTGGTCGAGCACCTCCCACCTATCTTCGATACCTCAAGCGTGCCCTTCACCCGTCTCCGAAATCCTCAATCATCAGCTCCCTCCATATGTTGCCCTAAAGGAATCTTTGTCTTCTATATGAAACCACAAGTGAAAAAAAAAAATTTCATACAAAATTTTACAGGAGGGAATTTTTTGAAAATCTCGGCCGCCATCTTGTTTTTCAAATTTTTTTCACTTTTTCTAAAAACCGTTTACTAATATCTTCAATTGTTGCAAGTTGTAACAAAATCGGTTGGAAAACAAAAAAGTTACAAAAGTCAGGTCGGCCGCCATCTTGTTTTTCTGAAATGTCATAATTTTTCCCTAGTCGAATCCCACTTCTGAACATATCTCCCATACATTATTATATCATTTTCTATCTCTTTCTAGGAGAACAATTATGTCAATCAGTGAGTGAGTGGTAATTGAGCTATATATAGTATAACTAGTATTTTGCTCGCTGCTCGAGCTGCTAAAGCAGCTCTCGAGGTCTATAATGGCCATTTTGAATAATAAAAATTTTTGTATGAAAAAAAAATTCCGCCATTTTGAATTTTTTTTCCATCCATCGAGTAGACCTTTGGACCCTGATCATCTTTTGCCAAAAAAACCACTCTTCCATCTTTCATACCCTCCGAGATGGACGCGGACGAAATTTGTATGGCGGCCATCTTTTTTTCGGAATTTTGAAATTTTTTTCAAATTTTTGGCAATTGGATGAGGTTTCGAATGACATTTGGTCGAGCACCTCCCACCTATCTTCAATACCTCGAGCGTGCCCTTCACCCGTCTCCGAAATCCTCAATCATCAGCTCCCTCCATATGTTGCCCTAAAGGAATCTTTGTCTTCTATACGAAAATATTAGTGAAAAAAAAAGTTTCATACAAAATTTTACAGTAGGAAATTTTTTGAATATCTCGGCCGCCATCTTGTTTTTCCAATTTTTTTCACTTTTCCTAAAAATCGTTTACTAATATCTGCAAGAGCTGCAAGTTTAAACAAAATCGGTTGGAAAACAAAAAAGATACAAAAGTCACGTCGGCCGCCATCTTGTTTTTCTTAAATGTCATAATTTTTCCCTAGTCGAATTCCACATTAAAACATATTTCCCATACATTATTATATCATTTTCTGTCTCTTTCTAGAAGAACAATTATGTCGATGGGTGAGTCAGAGGAAAAAATAAATTCCGCCATTTTGAATTTTTTTTCCATCCATCGAGTAAACTTTCGGATCCTGATCATCTCTTGCCAAGAAACCACTCTTCCATCTTTCATACCCTCCGAGATGGACGCCGACGAAATTTGTATGGCGGCCATCTTTTTTCCACAATTTTGAAATTTTTTTAAAATTTTTGGCAATTGGATGAGGTTTCGAATGACATTTGGTCGAGCACCTCCCACCTATCTTCAATACCTCGAGCGTGCCCTTCACCCGCCTCCGAAATCCTCAATCATCAGCTCCCTCCATGTGTTCCCCTAAAGAAATCTTTGTCTTCTATATGAAACCGTAAGTGAAAAAAAAAAGTTTCATACAAAATTTTACAGGAGGGAATTTTTTGAAAATCTCGGCCGCCATCTTGTTTTTCAAATTTTTTTCACTTTTTCTAAAAACCGTTTACTAATATCTGCAAGACCTGCAAGTTGTAACAAAATCGGTTGGAAAACAAAAAAGTTACAAAAGTCAGGTCGGCCGCCATCTTGTTTTTCTGAAATGTCATAATTTTTCCCTACTCGAATCCCACTCCTGAACATATCTCCCATACATAATTATATCATTTTCTGTCTCTTTCTAGGAGAACAATTATGTCAATGAGTCAGTCAGTGGTAATTGAGCTATATATAGTATAATACGGTATTTATTAGACATTAGTATTTATTAGACAACCATTTTAAATTATCGATTAAACTAAAAAAAGTCAAATGATTGTGACGTCACATACCGGTATTTCATAGAATTTCGCATACTAAGCGCGCGTTTTGACGTTTGATAAAAAGTTACTGATTTGACTAGTTGTCAAATACTGGATTATATTTTACAAGATTACAGCTTTACAAGATTTATTACAGTTGCAGCGTAATTTTAATTCATTGCAAGCACAGATAACCTGGATCTAAGGACATAAAGTCCGCAACAGGTCGAGATAGCAATCCCGGTATAAGGCGGGGGACGCCCCACACACCCGCACGTCACCCGCGCTCGCCCGCACCGGCTGCGCAATTGCCGGAGAATGACAGCTACAATGTCACGATCGTAATCATCTCTGATTGGTTGACGCTCGGTCACTATTGGCTACAATGCATTGTTGCAACAAGAATCGCACAAATTCAGCCAATCAGTACAATTGAGATTGTAATAATGATTGATGCAGGTTTTAGACAATCGCCCTGCTGGTTAACGCAGGAGCTGTGCGGTTGTGCGGGGCGTTCCCTCTCCGATTGCCATCTGGACCTATCGCGTACTATCAGTGCCTACCCTTATCAGTACCCTTATTATAAATGCGAAAGTCTGTTTGTTTGTTGGTTTGTCCTTCAATCACGTGGCAATGGTGCAACTGATTGACGTGATTTTTTGCATGGGTATAGATAAAGACCTGGAGAGTGACATAGGCTACTTTTTATCCCGGAAAATCAAAGATCGCGTACTATAAGTAAGTTAATTTATGCAGAACCATGACACTAATATCTTATCAATATAATCCTTTCCAAGTAACAGCACAATAATAAAAAATGTACACTTTTACGACAGGCTGAGGGTATTTATTTACTTACAGCATTATATTGAATCATAATAACAATTTTTACATTTTTCTTCAGAAAGCTTCCTTATTACTCATGAACATCACCAAAAAATCTATTCATCATCATCATCATCATCAGCAACGCATTGCCGGTCCACTACGGAGAACGCGTCTCCTGAGAACGTCAGAAGGAGAAGGGTTTGGCCATAGTCTATGGTAGACTTCTTCGTCGTGACACTCTTGGCAGAGAGATCGTGGTCATCACGAAGTGACATTTTTCGGGGCAGATGTTATATGCCTCACGAGCATTAGTGATGTAACGAATATCCGCATTCGCATTCGCATTCGCGGATATTCACATATTTTTGCATATTCGCATTCGCATTTGCGAAATTACTTTTGCGAATATAAAAAAAATGTGTACTAGATAGATAGATAGATAGAAATAGTTTATTGCACACAAAAAATATTAGATAACATGACAAAGAAAGCTAAAACTAAAAAAATAATTGTATGCAAAGGCGGCCTTATTGCTCACAGCAATAAGGCGTAATAATATAGTAATAGTTGGTTAATAAAACAAAATCCATTAATTTCTTGTGTTTTTTAATGTAATAAAAAGTAACTTAACCTCGTAATTACATTATCAGTCTTCTCTTTATCATTTTGGTAACGGGACTGCCGCCAAGGTCACCAAGCCATAGACAAATGGCGCTTTTAAACAAAAACTGAATATTCGCATTCGCGAATGTTGGCAGCAGATATTCGCATTCGCATGTCCAAAATACGACATTAATACCACCGCCAATAATATATATTTTTTTTTTAATCTATACTATTATTACATAAAGAGGTAATTGTCGTTAAGTTTGTTTGTAGGGGGTAATCTTTGGAACTAGTGAACCGATTTTGAAAATTCTTTCACCAGTAGAAAGCTACATTATTCCTGAGTGACATAGGCTATATTATATACACGCGGGCGAAGCCGCGGGGATCAGCTAGTATTATATAAAGAGGTAATGTCGTTAAGTTTGTTTGTAGGGGGTAATCTTTGGAACTACTGAACCGATTTTAAAAATTATTTCACCAGTAGAAAGCTACATTATTCCTGAGTGACATAGGCTATACGGGATCTTTAAAAACCTAAATATACGCGGGCGAAGCCGCGGGGATCAGCTAGTATATTATATTATAATAGCAGAAGGTTGTACCTGGTCACAGCTGAAAATCAGCGTCCTGCATCTTATGTGTGTTAACGCATATGATGCAAGACATTATGCTGAGCTGTACACCCATTTGGGGTGGTTTCACAGACGAAAATGTTGCGTTTGTACTTTGTTTTTATCTGTGACGCCAACAACAAATAAAGGCATTTTCTTTCTTCTTTCTTACCTACGCTGGTATTTATCGCTTCGGGCGCGAACCGTGTATCTGAAGCCTGCAATAGAAGCACCTGATAATATTTTTATAATTTTTATAGTGGATACCGAATCCTACCTACTCTTCAAGGAAATTTATAAATAACTAGCTTATGCTCGCGACTTCGTCCGCGTGGACTACAAAATTTCAAAACCCTATTTCACCCCCTTAGGAGTTGAATTTTCAAAAATCCTTTCTTAGCGGATGCCTACGTCATAATAGCTATCTGCATGCCAAATTTCAGCCCGATCCGTCCAGTAGTTTGAGCTGTGCGTTGATAGATCAGTCAGTCAGTCAGTCATTCAGTCAGTCAGTCAGTCAGTCAGTCACCTTTTCCTTTTATATATATAGATTAAATACAAATCAAAAATTGCGGACCGGCAGGAATCGAAACTGCGTCTCCTGGGATCGCGCCCGACGCCCGTTTAGTGTCTAGCTAAGTAATGATAATAATAATTATCAGTTATTTACGTATTGACGAACTACGTATGACGTAGGTGCCATACCACAGCACATACCCTAGTTTGTGTACCCATTAGATAAAGGTTGACTCATTATGCATAATATCTAATTATTATGTATCTACTTACTTATTTACTATTAAAATAGGACATCAGTAAAGGCAGGTCATATTAACAAGCGACTTGCTATACCTAATGTATTTTTAGGGTTCCGTACCTCAAAAGGAAAAACGAAACCCTTACAGGATCACTTTGTTGTCTGTCTGTCTGTCTGTCTGTCTGTCTGTCTGTCTGTCTGTCAAGAAACCTACAGGGTACTTCCCGTTGACCTAGAATCATGAAATTTGGCAGTTAGGCAGGTCTTATAGCAGACGTTAAGGGAAAAATCCGAAAACCGCGAATTTGTGGTTACATCACAAAAATAAAATTAAAATGTGTTCATGAATTAGTATTTTTAACTTTTAAAGTAAGATTACTATACCAAGTCGGGTATCATACGAAAGGGCTTTACCTGTATATTCTAAAACAGATTTATTTTATTTTTATGCATCATAGTTTTTGATTGATCGTGCAAAATGTCGTAAAAATACGATTGTAATTACTCTCCAGGTCGTTAATTAGGTAACCATGCAAAACTCTGTTGCAACGTGGTTAAAGGACAAACCAATAAACCAACAAACAAACACTGTCGCATTTATAATATTATGCATAGTCATATATAGCTGATGTAGTTTTCATGACGCAGTACCTATCTTTTACTAGCTGCCCCGGCGAACTTCGTACCGCCTAACAGTCGATTCCTTTTCAGGATTTTTTTTAAATTTTTCTTTCCGTAAGAACCATCCTCGTACTTCAAGGAATATTATAAAAAAAGAATTAGCGAAATCGGTTCAGCTGCCCTCCAGATTTGCAATCAGCAACACATTTAGCGATTCATCAGTACCCTTATTATAAATGCGAAAGTTTGTTTGTTTGTTGGTTTGTTGGTTTGTTGGTTTATTGGTTTGTTGGTTTGTTGGTTTGTTGGTTTGTCCTTTGATCACGTCACAACTGTGCAACGGATTGACGTGATATTTTGCATGGGTATAGATAAAGACCTGGAGAGTAACATAGGCTTTTTATCCCGGAAAATCAAAGAGTTCCTATGGGATTTTTCCTAAAACCTAATTCCACGCGGACGAAGTCGCGGGTATCAGCTAGTTTTATATATAGAGAAGAGATAGCTTTTTTGTGCTTAACCCAGCTTAACCCAAAGACAAGTACCTAGTAAAGACAAGTACATAGTAGGTATCAATATTGTACAAGTCATTTAAATTTTTTAATAACTGACTTCAGCTTGTCATAAAACCTTCAGGTCAGAGGTACTTTAAATTTTATATCACCAATCAATCTGCATACATTTTATATAGATACTTAATTAATTTTATGCTCAATAGCTCAAAATTACTCAGCTAGCGATGGAAAGAGCTATACTCGGAGTTTCTCTAAGTGATCAAAATATCATAATGAGGAGCTCAGTGCGAGAAGGTACCGACATAGTTCAAAGGATTGCGAAGCTGAAAGGGCAATGGGCGCATAGTTCGAAAAACCGGCCAAGTGCGAGTCAGGAACGCGCAATAAGGGTTCCGTACTACAGTCATATTTTTTCAACATTTTGCAGGATAATTCAAAAACTATGATACATAAAAATAAATAAAAATCTGTTTTGGAATGCACAGGTGAAGACCTTTCATATGATATCCCACTTGATATAGTTAACTTACTTAGAAAATTGAAAATAGGTCAATTATTAGTTCATGACCACAATTTAATTTTATTTTTGTGTGATTTAACCCTAAATTCACGGTTTTCAGATTTTTCCCCAAATGTCAACTATATGATCTACCTACCTGCCAAATTTCATGATTCTAGGTCAACGGGAAGTACCCTGTAGGTTTCTTGACAGACAGACGGACAGACAGACAGACAGCCAGATAACAAAGTGATCCTATAAGGGTTCCGTTTTTCCTTTTGAGGTACGGAACCCTAAAAACCGGTAAAGTGCGAGTCGGACTCGCAGACGAAGGCTTCCATACGACTTTAATTTCCATACAAGATTTTTTTTTAAATTTTCATGGCGGTCATTTTAAATGTTTGTTTTTTGATGTTTTAACGACAATAGAAATAAACACATTTAGTGAAAATTTCAGCTCTCTACTTATTACGGTTCACGAGATACAGCCCGCTGCTGACAGACGGATGGACGGACGGACAGCGGAATCTTAGTAATAGTGCTAGTTGGCACTCTTCGGGTACGGAATTCTAAAAACCGATCGATGTTGGTCCCAAGGTGCCATAAAATAAAATCATATCATCAATCAATAAGATCACATACATAGACTAGCTTCTGCCTGCGGTTTCGCCCGCGTGGCCTACAGGAAACAAATGGCATTTTTTTTCGAAACAAACATTATAATATCAGTGGCCCTACCGCGGTTGTTTGACAGCTACAATGTCACGATCGCAATCATCTCTGATTGGTTAATGCTCGCTCACTATTGGCCACAATGCATTGTTGCAACAAGAATCGCACATATTCAGCCAATCAGAACAATTGAGATTGTAATAATGATTGATGCAGGTTTTAGACAATCGCCCTACAGGACGCGCACCCTGCACCAGCACCGAATAACACATATAACCTTCCAACCCCCATTTCATCCCTTTTGGGGGGGATTTTCTCAGTCGTTTCTTAGATGACATCTAGCCTCAAGAACGAAAGAACCTACTTTCCAAATTTCAAGTTAATAATATCAATAACTAGATGATGCCCGCGACTTCGTCCGCGTGGATTCAGGTTTTTTGAAATCCCGTGGGAACTCTTTATTTTTCACGTCGCAACGGTGTAACGTATTGACGTGATTTTTTGCATGGGTATAGATAACCTGGAGAGTGACATAGGCTACTTTTTATCCTGGAAAATCAAAGAGTTCCCACGGAATTCCACGCGGAAGAAATCACGTGAATTTTAAAAAAAGATACCTTTACCTTATCTTTGACGACCTCCCTGGCGCAGTGGTGAGCGCTGTGGTCTTAATAGTGGGAGGTCCCGGGTTCGATTCCTGGCAGGGGTTTGGAATTTTATAATTTCTAAATTTCTGGTCTGGTCTGGTGGGAGGCTTCGGCCGTAGCGTTCCGGTACGATGCCGTGTAGAAACCAAAGGGGTATGGGTTTAATAAAAACTGCCATACCCCTTCCAGGTTAGCCCGCTATCATCTTAGACTGCATCATCACTTACCACCAGGTGAGATTGCAGTCAAGGGCTAACTTGTATCTGAATAAAAAAGAAAAAAAAATCTTCCATATAAATCACAGATATTCTAACAGTCGCCATCGATTAAGTTGCCAGGCAACTAGTCGACCGTGCGTAATGGGTTTTAGGTTCAAAATTACTATGATAACCACACACCACATATTGTAATTCATATAATCAAATAGCGAACAAATATGGCACTTTAATCTCGGTTTCGGCTGGAATAGCCAAAACCACGAGTGTGTAAATAGCATTGTTAGTATATTAGAAACAACACTATAATTACGTAAACAATTGTTTATTGTAGGTATAGGTAGGTACGTACCAGTGGCGTGCACAGGGTTCGAAGCCAGGGTAGGCATTAGTTAGGTAGGAACCTGTTTACTGGCAGGTCATAATGAAAAATATGCATTGAGCTATACAACTGGGGTAAGCAGTGCATTTATGCCTCTATGACCTGCACGCCACTGGTACGTACGGTACCTAATGCGGTAATAAATTATTATTTTAATTGTTCATAAATATTATTAATTAGCAGAGTTGCTATTAGGCATCATCATCATCATCATCATGATCAACCCATCGCCAGCTCACTACAGAGCACAGCGGGGCGATTGTCTAAAACCTGCATCAATCATTATTACAATCTCAATTGTTCTGATTGGCTGAATTTGTGCGATTCTTGTTGTAACAATGAGCAACAATGCATTGTGGCCAATAGTGAGCGAGCATTAACCAATCAGAGATGATTGCGATCGTGACAACAACCGCGGTAGGGCCATAGGTCTCCTCAACATGAGAAGGGTTTTGCTATAGTCTACCACGCTGGCCATGTACGGATTGGTAGACTTCACACACCTTTGAGAACATTATGGAGAACTCTCAGGCATGCAGGTTTCCTCGCGATGTTTTTCTTCACCGTTAAAGCAAGTGATATTTAATTACTTAAAACGCACATAACTCCGAAAATTTAGAGGTGCGTGCCCGCGTACAATCTGAGTAAGGAAAAATCCGGTCAAGTGCGAGTCGGACTCGCCCACGATGGATGAAAAGGTACAAAAATAAAACTTTTTAGGGTTCCGTACCTCAAAAGGAAGAACGGAACTACGGTCGAATGTAGATAACGGGTTATCTACATTAAAATATGTATCTGTATGTTTGTCTATCTGGTAGTTCTTCACAGCTTACCAGTTTGACCAATTTCGATGTTTGGCTTAGAGAGCTTGCAGCCTAGGGAAGGACCTAGACTATATTTGTCAAGGAAAATCTAGAGTTTCCACGGGATTAAAAAAAACCGAAATAAAACATAATTATTTATTATATCATATATATTTATTACTAGCTGACGCCCGCGACTTCGTCCGCGTGGAATTAGTTTTTTAAAAATCCCGTGGGAACTTGGCAATTTTTTAATTTTTTTTTGCGTAAGAACCATCCTCGTACTTCAAGGAATATTATTAAAAAAAGACTGAGTGAAATCGGTTCAGCTGTTCTCGAGATTTGCGATGAGCAACACATTTAGTGATTTATTTTTATATTACAGAATTAATTTATAATTTTTTATTTATAATATCATTGATTATGTACCTATTATATTTTATTACCAACTTCCTATATCCTTGTCAACAAGGGGGAAATACTCGGTCAACACTTATATACCTAGGACTATGTTATAATTTCAGCAAACTATAATGAGCTCTGTGGTATTGATAATAAAACGTAATTTTGTGATAAAAGTACGTTTCCAACACGTGAAAATAATGAAACACGCATATAAATACTGAATTCGTTGAAACGAATTCATTTATTTAAATAGTATTGTGACAGAGTGAGCATAATTATGCATAGCTTAGCATTGTGTTAATAAGGTTACTTACTTTGATTGTATTTTTGAAAGTTAAATCTGTGTTTTTGCGCATTTTCATTTAAAGGTTAGTAGGTACTTCTAAAAAAGTTAAATAATTTAGACATTAAATAAATCCACAACAATTAAAAATCTGAATATATCAAAAAAAAATAGTTTTCTCGTCAATAATAGTAAAAAAATTTTGTTGTAGGTAATGTTCATTAAGCAGTGATAGCCTAGTGGTTAGGACGTCCACCTTCTAATCGGAGGTCGGGGGTTCGTTCCCGGGCACGCACCTCTAACTTTTCGGAGTTATGTGCGTTTTAAGTAATTAAATATCACTTGCTTTAACTGTGAAGGAAAACATCGTGAGGAAACCTGCATGCCTGAGATGTTCTCAAAGGTGTGTGAAGTCTACCAAGTACCAATCCGCACATGGCCAGCGTGGTAGACTATGGCCAAAACCCTTCTCACTCTGAGAGGAGACCCGTGCTCTGTAGTGAGCCGGTGATGGGTTGATCATGATGATGATGAGTTCATTAAAACTTTAGGTCATTTTATCTTATTTTAGGTTAGTAGTTTTTCTTGTAATTATTATTTTACCACGGCAGTTATTTTTTTTCTAAAATAAATAACTGGACCTACATTTACACAAAATTTATTATATTTTTTACCCGATCCTCAAAAAGAAGGAGGTTCTAAATTTAACGCGTAGGTAGGTATAGGTACTATTTTACCATCTCTACCATACTTACTTATAATAATATTGAAAAAGAGATTGTCCATTTTCTTAAGAGCTTTGGGCCCCCCCTAATATAATTGTTATGTCACCATGGTTTTAATTTTATTTTGTAGACAAATAATTAACTCTTTATATTCTGCAAACGATTTCTATTTATTCACCCCGGTTATAAAGAAATCTTATTTTTTATATTGCTGATATTGAGGTTTTATTTAATTAATACTTCTTCAAAATAAATGCATGTTTACGATTCTAACTGTAATTGTGGATATTTTCAATAATAGAGTGAAAAAAGTCGTTAAAAAACATAATCGTAAAAAAATAACACATTTAAAAAAAATTAAGTTTTGACACGACGCCACAAAAGAGGGCCCGTTCACGGGCGATCTCCTTTGACCTTATTTTTCACAATGTACCTACCTCTTTCCCGTAGGTACCACATGGCCGAAAGTCGTTACCCCTAGCCACGGCCGTAGTCAAACTACCCCCAATACTCTTATATAGTTTCTTCTGTATATACTGAAGAAAGAAACAGTATATACAGAATATATATTCTTATAATATATATTCTTTTCTGTATAATATATCATATTATGTTTGTGTGGGCAATAAAGAATCCATACTTAATATTATAAATGCGAAAGTGTGTCTGTCTGTCTGTCTGTCTGCTAGCTTTTCACGGCCCAACAGCCTTAACCGATTTTGATGATATTTGTACCAGAGTTAGCTTACATCCCGGGGAAGGACATACTACTTTTTCTCCCGGAAAATCAAAGAGTTCCCACGGGATTAAAAAAAACTTAAATCCACGCAGACGAAGTCGCGGGCGTCATCTAGTTATAAATAAATAAATGGAATGAGTCAGTAGGAACATTATAGTAGGTACCTACTCGTAGAGTGACTAATTCTAATTTTCACCTCATTTTCGCGTACACTATCGATAGTACACTGTAAATAGGTGAAGGTACATAATATACAATGCACTTCCCGTTTATAATATTTCAAAAGATAAATACACGTGTCGATAACGAAAAGTGATTATCAGTACACCGATAACGGCTAAGGCGTCGGTCTCAATGACAACGGTCAAGAGTTCTGACTTTAGATTTTCGCTGGTGGAACTGAACCATTTATATATGTGAAAGACTGCTCAAGTGCGAGTTGGACTCGCACACGAAGGGTTCCGTACTACACTCGTATTTTTTCGACATTTTGCGCGATAATTCAAAAACTATGATGCATAAAAATAAATAAAAATCTGTTTTGATTTTATGTTTTTTTCTGTAATTTTTATGTAATGTACAGGTGAAGACCTTTCATATGATACCCCACTTGATATAGTTAACTCACTTCGAAAGTTGAAAATACTAATTATTAGTTCATGACCATAATTTAATTTTTTTTGTGTGATCTAACCCTAAATTCACGGTTTTCAGATTTTTCCCCAAATGTCAGCTATAAGATCTACCTACCTGCCAAATTTCATGATTCTAGGTCAACGGGAAGTACCCTGTAGGTTTCTTGACAGACAGACAGACAACAAAGTGATCCTATAAGGGTTCCGTTTTTCCTTTTGAGGTACGGAACCCTAAAAACCGGCCAAGTGCGAGTCAGGCTCGCACACCGAGGGTTTCGTAGTACAGTCGTATTTTTTCGACATTTTGCACGATAATTCAAAAAGTATGATGCATAAAAATAAATAAAAATGTTTAAATCGTGAATGCCGAAGAACTACGCGTTGTTGGCCCTTAATGTAGGCGGGACATAAGACGTGCAGTGCACGATGAACGCAGAACTCTAAACTCAGGACTGCGGAACTGTCATAATGATAACAAAGTCTAAATGCTAGTAGTATAGTACTTCCCACTTAGGTAATACTGGCTTAATGTTTGCTCAATAATTCAGTGATGCCTCGTTGCCGTTGCAGTGCAGTTGATATTATATTATGTGTCTTCATGGCGATTTAAATTTTGAATTCGAAAATTATATGATTCGATAGGTATGTGTAAATTTTTTTGTTGCTATTTGGGCACGTAAGTAATATAGTTAAGAAAAACTGGTTAAAATAATGCAAAAGAGAAGATACTATTGCATATAAAAATATTTTTATAATGAGGTAATTATTCTAAATTGATACTAAAATAATATACTCGCTAGTATAATATTAAAATAAGGGTTTGAGTTATTGTGATTTCTCATCAGAATTTTAGTGATAAAATTGTCACTGATGGATTCAAAATTATCTTCACTATTGCAGCAATCACTAAATTAAGGTTTAGACACTTGACCTATTTTTAAATACACGTTGGTAATGTTTTGCTCTACAAAAACATACCGAAAAATCTAAAGTTAAACCAGATAACATAATTTCTTAACACGATAAAATTATTATGCCCACCCTTCAGAGGACTCAAACAAAGACGAAAATAAACATGTTCGCGACAGAATAAATGGGGCGCGACTTTGCAGGAATAAATAATGGTCACATAATATTGCTGGTTTTCTAAATACTTCTTAACAGAAGTAACCTTTTTTTTATTCCGATACAAGTTAGCCCTTCACTGCAATCTCACCTGCTGGTAAAAAGATGATGCAGTCTAAGATAGAAGCGGGCTAACCTGGATTGCGTTTTCATTTTCGCAAAATCGTCTCACATTACAATTTTTTCATTTAGTCAGAATCGAATTACATTTTATTTTTTCATTTTGCGTTTTTGGTGCTGCAAAAGGCTTAAAAATATCGATGTTGAAGTAATTGTAAAAGATTTTTTTTTTTAGGAAAAAATTGCATCAAGTATTTTTCGATTTGAGCTACTGCTGAATTTCTTGGCGTCTATTTTCAATAGAATTCAAACCAGGCGGTAAAGACTTTAGAAACAAATAAAAATTATTTGATTTAGAAATTACATTTTGCGACGTAACTAATATTGAGACCGATATTATACAATTCAAGACAAATTTAAAAAGTCCGAAAAAAGAAATAATTTTTCAACGCTCGATACAGAATACTAAGAACCTGTACAGACGGACCACACCGCAATGGCAAAAATGGGCACTGCAGGTGCTTGGAGTTGCGGGAACATTATTGCTTAGAGAAAGGAGGGGTTTTCAGTCGGTAAGAGTCCGGCATGTCCATAAGGATTTTCCCCACCTAAGCGAAAAACAGGTGCTTGTGGTGGAGTTGTCGTGTCTGTAAAATTACGTAGGTATGACTGCAATTTAGTTCAGTAGCTTGCATGTTAGTGGTACGAGTGGTTCCAAAGCCGCGATGTTGTCAGCATTGACAACTTATTTACGACGGCAATAGGGATGATGACTACTAGTCAAATCAGCTACTTTTAATCAAACGTCAAAACGCTCTCTTAGTATGGGAGCTTGTATAAAATACACAGATTTGAAGTGTTTTTTTAGTTAAATCGATAATTCAAAATGGTTAGCAAACTTAAAACTAACAGTGGACGTGTATTATACGAATTATGGAAAACTCTCCATTTAATAGTAGGTAATCATCTTTATTAAAATGTGGTTCGCGTATGGAGCTGAAATTTTAGTGAGCAGGCTAAATCTGTCACAGAACCGATGATTGCTGGATTAAACGTGTTCGGAAGTGGAATCCACATCAAGCAGTCAAGCCTTCTGAACTGATGACCTTAAGAATACTTTATGAGCTGTGTTGTTATTGTGATTGTGGCGCGTCTAAAAGGATCCTAAGCGCACAGATGCATTGACAGGTCATTTTTCTAACTCCACTATATAAAATTTAATATTTCTTTTGTAAGTCCAAGCTGACGCGTATTAATGCGTTTCCAGAAAAGTTTACTGCTGTTTAGTTTTCTGTCGTTTTTGTTTACATTTTTCATATTTTGGAATTTTGTACGACTGTATTTTTGTAACTGATATTTACTTTTTAGAAAACTAGATGATGCCCACGACTTCATCTGCGTGGATTAAGGTAGAAATCATACAAATGACACAGCCAAAAATCTCAGTGGGCGTTTACCATTTTGATACACCAACCAATCAGAAAATAAACTTTGTTTCCGAATTGAATTTCGAGTGTTTTTTTGAAAACATTTACGAATTTAATTTGGAATATTTTTTTAAAACATGTTAGCGATTGGTCGGTGTCTCAAAATAGTTAGACCCAATTAGACTCTTTATTGATTAGACCCAATTAGGCTCTGTGATTTCTATGGGATTACGTAAGAGAGAGCGCTATACTAACTTCTTTCCGCGAATAGAGTATAGCACGCGACAGGTCTAGATGGCAATTGGGGAGGAGACGCCTCGCACACCCGCACAGTCCTCGCGCTTACCCGGTGTGCGGGACGTCTCCTCGCCTCATACCCCGATTGTCATCTCGACCGTACCTACTATATCGATACCTCTGGGCTCAAAGGTCGTAAAGGACAAAACGCTACTTTTCAGGAGAAGCAAAAAAACGAAAAAAATAAAATTCTTTTTTCTCTAGCATCTTCGTTTCTTTAGCTATTTAAATGAAACCTAGGAAGAAAGTGCTTAGAATTTATAGTGTTTTCTAAGGCAGTGTTCAAAAATTGCCCTAGTGCTGTATTTACTGAAATAGATTTCCTTTACGACCATAAATTTGAAAATAAATGTCCTTTACACCCTACAAATTATCATTCTATGATATTACCTAAGGGCGTAAATCTACTTTACTGCACAAAACTGAACAAAATAAGGAAATAACCGACATGTGTAATAATTTTCAGGTTCTTAAGGGTCACCCGCTAAGGTATTCTGTAAGGATAAAATAATAATTACAGTTAAGTATTAAACGCATTATGTAATTTTGTATGTAATTATGCATAAACTATTATATTTTCTCTAAAAATAATAATGAAATAACATATTGTTCAAATAAAACGTATTTTTTCTAATCAAACCGAGATCATTTATTTGGAATTGAACACGAAGCCTTACAATAAATCTTATAAATTAATATTTTGGTAACTAACTATTTTTTTATCCACTCTCTTCTTTAATGTTATAATTAGTTTCACTTCTTTCTTAAATCAACTTTATAAACATAAGATGATTTATTTATTCATCTTCCTTCTCACTTTCTTCATCATCCTCTTTATCTGTTTCGTTCAAGGTTTCAAGTAGCTCATAATCGCATGGAAGTTCCCTGTATTCGTTATCAAATCTTTTACGTGTCGTTCCATTTTCACACTAGCTTATCAGGTAAATATAAAGTATTTAACTAATGATTTTAAGCTTATTTCGTCATTTAACGCAAGTAGCTACAACATATTTTAATGTATTTAACGGGTACGTGTACGGGAAAGACAGATGGCCTACCTACCTTTTGTAAAAGGAGTAACTGATAAAATAGGTACATTGTTGAAAAAACTATACAACATTAAGATTGTGTTTACTCCCTTACAAAAGATTGTCCATTTGATGCTATCAACGAAGGATCGTCTGCCATACCAATGTCCGGGTGTGTATAAGATCGACTACAGCTGTGGGAGCTCCTATCTTGGTCAAACGAAGAGACCCATAGCAACTCGCGTATTAGAACATTTCAAAGCGGTGCGAAACAACGATCCTCAGAAGTCTGCGATCGCGGAGCATATTCTACAGCCAGGCACAAAACATTGGATTGAACTCCACAATCCTCGAGTTCTCTCCATAGACCTCCACTATATACCTAGACTAGTGCGCGAAGCGATTGAAATTCGCAAACACCAGAATTTCAATCGTGAGGATGGTTTAAACTAGCAAGTAGGTATGTGGAATCCAGTGGTAGAATTATGCAAATCAAGACAGCATCGAACGACATCGAAAGTTAATGGTGACGCTGTGAGTGTACATTTTGCCGGACAGCTCGTGAAGTTCCAGCGAAAAGAACAAGAAAGAGGGTAGTTCGCTACTGCCCTTGACAACTCGAACTTCATCTCTCGCAGCACAGCTCTCGCGGAACCATGACCCGTGCAATTGGGTTGAAATGTTGACAAATAAAAACAAAAATTAATTGTGGTATGTACCTATTATATACATTAAAATATACAGTATTTATATAATCTTTCTTATTACAATTTACTTACTTTAATTCTAAGATCAATAAAGTACTTGCTTGTACCTTAACCTAATTAGAAAAAAGTCATTTATATTAAATAAAAAATGCCCAAAAGTAATTATACTTCTTTTTTCTATGTTCATCTTACAGGAATTCTGAGACCAATCATGTAAATTCCTATAAATATCCTTATTTACTGCTAAAATATTTCTACTATTTACTTCTGTGAGATGTGTAAAGTTTGGTGTACTAGTACTATCATAGATATAATTTTGTCTGAAATTAAAAGTTTGAAATCACTGGAAAACTCGAATAATCCCTCCAAAATTATATGTTCTATCGAAGCAGGCGTTACTTTGCGGAAGTCCATGATATACAATGAACCAAAAGGTTAACGTAGACTTGATAAGATGTAAAATTGATGATAAAATTGATGCTGAGCCAGCACCTATATTAGATAACAGTGAAAGATGTTAATATGTTGGCCAATCTGAAGTATTTGTAATAAACGCTTTTTGTAGTCGAGCGAGTAGTGTACATTTAAAGATATATAATATGTAAAAATGACGTCATAAAACCATTGGAATCGTTTTATAATATTGACATTTATCGATATAAAATATTGTTGTTCATATAATTTTGTATGGTTATTTCAAAAATTTGACAAGAATAGTATTAAAAATCAATATTTTTACATCGCGCAGACACTGACATGCAGTTAATCATTTCAGGTTCTGCTGAAAATATGATATTTCAAATAACGCATTTATATTTTTTTGTAATTTAGTAGTGTATGAACTAATACAATATTAAAAAATAAAATTAAAAAAGGTTTCGTGTAGTGTCAGGATTTTTTCAAAGTGTGTTGTGCATTACAATGCACACTGCCAAGAATAGGGCTAATCAAGTTAGGTAGTATATTCTAGGACTTATGGGACTATTCCTCATCTACTTTTGTTTATTTACGCCCTTAAGGGCGCAAATGAAAGCGCATTATTAAAATGAAACTAGGTAGTAAAGGACGCTTTCATTTTTTTATTTTAAATTGTAAGGGTGTACAAGACAATTTGTAAACGTGATGTCCTTTACGTCCAAAATTTTGAGGTGTCATATTAACCATCTAAGGTCGTATAAGACAATTGATAATTTATTTGTATGTTACGCCCAAAGGTTTTTTTTTATACTTTGCTTTACTACCAAAAGGAGTAGACTCTGGTAACCAAGTGTTACTTACACTCATATTTTCACGGTAAACTTTGTTTAACGTGCCAAATTATGTGGGTCGTAAAGGCATTTTTTTTACGAATTTCGTGAAACGGAATATACAGATCGATAGAGAATTAAAAACTGAGTAAAGCAGTGTCAAAAAGTCATTTTCGACCAAATGTCCTTTACGACCTTTGAGCCCAGAGGTATCGATATCGTATAGATAATATTGTAGAAAGTAGTTTTTTTTTTAAATTTCAAATCAAAATACAATTTAAAAGACTAAAACACCGTAAAAACCACAGAGGTTTGTCCTCAGTGCCTAGCTGCAACGATTAGGTATTAACTAATTACTTAAGAAATAATCCGCACCGCAGAGACGTTATAGCTCTCTATGCGTGTTCTATCGCCTTTATAATGGGGAATGCTTTAAAAAGCTCTTTGACCTCATTCCACCCTCAGTTTTCTACAACCGCACCGCGCGCCACCGTAAGGAATTTTACCCTCACCACCTGGGTGTCTGGTGCACTTCGACCGTCCGCTGTGCCAGATCCTTCTTTCCACGCACATGCAAACTGTGGAACCAACTCCCATCGGCAGTGTTCCCAGTTCCCACTAGATTACAACATGGGGTTATTCAAGGGGCGGACCAACAAATTCCTAAAAGGCCGGCAACGCATCGGCGGTTCCTCTGGTGGTGTAAATGTTCATGGGCGGCATCAGGTGACCCGCTGCTCGTTTGCTCGCTATCTCTATAAAAAAACCAGTTGTGAGAAAAACACTGTAAACACTTGACGAACACTTGACGACCTCCCTGACGCAGTCGTGAGCGCTGTGGTCTTATTAGTGGGGGATCCCGGGTTCGATTCCTGGCAGGGGTTTGGAATTTTATAATTTCTAAATTTCTGGTCTGGTCTGGTGGGAGGCTTCGGCCGTGGCTAGTTACCAACCTACCGGCAAAGCCGTGCCGCCAAGCGATTTAGCGTTCCGGTACGATGCCGTGTAGAAACCAAAGGGGTACGGGTTTAATAAAAACTGCCATATCCCTTCCAGGTTAGCCCGCTGTCATCTTAGACTGCATCATCACTTACCATCAGGTGAGATTGCAGTCAAGGGCTAACTTGTATCTCAATAAAAAAAAAAAAAAAAAGTACTACTACAGTAGGATGAATGAGCATTCACGTCAATTAGGCATATCAACATCAGTAGGTATCACAATAACTGCAACGTCCTTGCAATCAGTGCCCGGTGCTTGTTATTGTTTGTATTCAATTGTGCGTGTAGGTAGTTGCTTGAGTCAGTGGCAACCAAGTCGAGCGAATTCCAGGCCGTCCATAAATCTATATACCTCTATTCATATCTTAAATATAATATAAATTAATTTATTGCATATTTTGATTGATTACCTACTAGCTTATGCTCGCGACTTCGTCCGCTTGAACTACACAAATTTCAAACCCCTATTTTACCCCTTTAGGGGTTGAATTTTGAAAAATCCTTTCTTAGCGGATTCTTATTATTATACCTAATTAGATGATTCCCGCGACGCCGCCGCGCTGTCCGCTTAGATGTATATTCTTAAAAATCCCATGGGAGCTCTTTGATTTTCTGGAATAAAAAGTAGCCTAAATACCGGTCTTAGGTCCATGCAAAAATTACGCCCATCCGTAGCTCCCTTGCGACATGATTGAACAATAAACCATTATATTCATTATTTGAGGGTTGAATTTTCAAAACTTTTTAGCGAATGTCTACGTCATAATAGCTACCTGCATGCCAAATTTTAGCCCGATTCGTCCAGTAGTAGCTGTGCGTTGATAAATCAAACAGTCAGCTTTTCCTTGTATATTTACAGACAAAAAAAATTATTTACAGACTAGATTTTAAAAACATTTTAGCATTTACTTAGCACTTCTATCGTCATAAACTGTAGGTACATTCCGGATGTTCACACCAAAGTTTTTGTGCTAAACACATTGGTCATATTAATTATCACCTGCTTCATACTAAAAGTAAGAATTATTAATATCAACTATGTAGGCACATCAAAAGCCTTGATAGCCTTACCTAATATGGGTACCTTCAAGTCAAGGCATCTTCTAAACAAGCGCGTTCCATCTTAGGCTGCATCATCACTTGCCACGAGGTCTGATTGCAGCCAAGCGCTGGTCTATAATATTTAAAAAAAAGCCGTGGTTAGGACGTCCGCATCCTATTTGGGAGGTCGGGGGTTCGATCCCCGGCACGCACCTCTAACTTTTCGGAGTTATGTGCGTTTGAAGAAATTAAAATATCACTCGCTTTAACGGTAAAGGAAACCTGCATGCCTGATAGTTTTACATAATGTTCTCGAAGGCGTGTGAAGTCTACCAATCCTCACCTTCCAACTAATTCAACAATAGGGTCTTGAACTGTAGTAGTAAAATGAAGTGATTTTTTGATGAGTAGTTTATGGGATGATTTTTATTTACTTCGTCTACTAGAACACGAACGTCATGCTGTGCGGAAGGTGAATAATGACGTCACAATCCGTAAACGACAGTTTTTTTTCAAGTTTTTAACATAAAAATAGAGTAATCTCTGCGAGAAAATATTTTATAATAATATGTTAAACAATTGTACAGTATGACTTTCCGTACAGTATGACGTCAATAATTAAGTATTTTAAAAGTTAATAAAAGCCGTGTTTTTTTTTTTAATTATTCTCTTTAATATGAATTCCAGCCCGCTCGTTGGCTCGCTATCTCTATTTTAAAAAAAAACCGGCCAAGTGCGAGTCAGGCTCGCGCAATGAGGGTTCCGTACTACAGTCTTATTTTTTCGACCTTTTTTTTAAAATCTACCTACCTGCCAAATTTCATGATTCTAGGTCAACGGGAAGTACCCTGTAGGTTTCTTGACAGACAGACGGACAGACAGACAGACAGACAGACAGACAGACAGACAGACAGACAGACAGACAGACAAACAACAAAGTGAACCTATGAGGGTTCCGTTTTTCCTTTTGAGGTACGGAACCCTAAAAACCCCATAAACTATCGCTATACAAAAAAATCATGTCATTTTATTACTACAGTCCAAGACCCTATTTAATTTAAATTAAAGATGCATGTCCATGATCGAAACCCTGACCATTCAGGAGGTTAGAATCTTATACCACTAGATTATTAATAATTATTGGTATGCATCTATCTATTACACACGTTAGGAACACGTTTTTCCCACACACTTTATTCAACTTTTTCGCTCAATAAAACCTTCAAGGAACCGCCATCTCAGTCCCTTGTAAACACAACGGAATCCGCTCTAATTAACGCTAATCCGACGTCGAAATAATCTTTCTCGTAACAATGACGTGTTTCTACGTCTTAAGCTTTAGACCGACGCGATCGTTGTACTATTATAGAACGGTACCGGTTTCACACCGAAACAGTCGATTGTCGATCAAATTATCAACTCGAGCATACAAAAATACATCAAATTACCCGCCCCGGCGTCGCTCGGGTAAAGTATATAAAAACTCCTAGGGCAGTATCACTACTTATATTTCACTACCCATATTATCATTATTGTACTTATTTACATTATTATTATTATACATATACATTGTTGTACTTATTTTTGTTATTATTTTATTTTAGATTTTAATATTTTTATTTTATTTTATTTATAATTTTTTATAACTTCTGTAATAATATGGGTACATTTTGCCTGAAATAAAGAACATTATTATTATTATACATTGTTTGCTCTCACGCCCGTGTACAAAATAGATACATATAAAAGCCAAAAGAGTTATAATATACTTACATACATAATCCTACATAAACATTACATACATACGTATTTGTACCGGGCGGAGGATTACACCCCGGCAGGGGAGACCAAACGGGGGGGGGGGGTATTATTATTATCTCGATATATCTACTCTCACGCTCGTGTACATTATTATTATTACTACCCATATTATTATCACTACCCATTATAATAAATGCTTAAAAACTTAAAAACTGCCATACTTACCTTCCAGATTAGCCCGCTTCCATCATCATCACTTACCAGGCGAGATTACTGTCAAGGTCTAACTTGTATCTGAATAAATAAATTCGTCTAGATTCTATGGTTTGAGTTGTACGTTGTTGCGTCAGTCAGTCAGACATTGTGGTTAATTCTGTTGTACATAATCTTGAAACTAGATACACAAAGCTAAACATTTCCGCATGGAAAATTATGATTCGGATAGCAATATCCTAAAACCTGACAATTTAGTTTAGAGATTTGTGTACAAAATAATTAGCTACATTATTGTGTCATTACATTTTCTGATCCTCGCTTAAAACACGTTAAGTATATAAAAGGCAAAGGTGACTGATTGACTGATCTATCAACGCACAGCTCAAACTACTAGACGGATCGGGCTGAAAGGCATGTAGATAGTTATCATGACGTAGGCATCCGCTAAGAAAGGATTTTTGAAAATTCAACCCCTAAGGGGGTGAAATAGGGGTTGGAAATTTGTGTAGTCCACGCGGGCGAAGTCGCAAGCATAAGCTAGTGTAAGACTAAAATGCGTGTATAAGTCATGTCGCAGATTTTTTATCAGTGAATGCCTAAATGTGTTCTGTTTAGTAGCGACACATTATTTTTTTCTTCTTCTCATTTTGCTCTAACACATTATTTTTCTATCAGTGTAAAACATTTTGGTCACGCCGCGCGCCGGCTGAGTAGACAATATGTTTTCTGCAGGCGGCTAGATCCGCCATATTGGCGCTTAAAGTCTTAAGCCCGTATAATTCCGTTGCCATCGCAAACAGTCTTTTATGTGTGTGTTATGTGAGAAAGATTCACGTTAAAGGTTCTTATTTCTTAACATTAATATAGGTATGTGTATGTCTTTTAGAAAAATTTAATTCTATTTTAATTACGGGAATTATTGGCAGTTAAGTGTGTGTTTACCCTTATTATAAATGCGAAAGTATGTTTATTTGTTGGTTTGTCCTTCAATTACGTCGCAACGATGCAACGGATGACGTGATTTTTTGCATGGGTATAGACTATAGATAAAGACCTTGAGAGTGACTAGGCTATTTTTTATACCGGAAGATCAAAGAGTTCCAACGGGATTTTAAAAAACTAATTCCACGCGAACGAAGTCTCGAATATCAGCTAGTTTTTTATGGTTCTGTACCTCAAAAGGAAAAATGGAACCATTATAGGATCACTTTGTTGTCTGTCTGTCGGTCTGTCAAGAAACCTACAGGGTAGGTACTTCCCGTTGACCTAGAATCATGAAATTTTGGAGGTAGGTTGGTCTTGTAGCAGAAATTAGGGAAAAAATCTGAAAACCGTGAATTTAGGCTTACATCACACAAAAAAATTAAATTGGTATCATGAACTATTATTAGTATTTTCAATTTTCGAAGTAAGATAACTATATGAAGTGTGGTATCATATGAAAGGTCTTCACCTGTACATTCTAAAGCAGATTTTTATTTATATTTATACATCATAATTTTTGAATTATCGTGCAAAATGTCGAAAAAATACGACTGTATTACGGAACCCTCGTTGCGCGAGCCCGAATCGTACTTGGCCGGTTTTTTATTTTAAAATCGATCCAATTATCACGAACTTTTTAAAAACCTTTTCCTTTCTTACCATCTCATACTTTGTTGTTCTTAAGTTTATACAATATCCTGCTACTAGGAAAACTTTCAGCGCTCTAACAGAACCTTGATGTTAGACAAGTTTAAGAAGTTTAAATCCTGTTTCTGTACTATAAGCACTATAGTTGCCCGATCACTTTAGAATTTTAACCAAACTAGCCTCACGAAATTGAAGATGCAAAAAGACTACGTTTCATGACTCTACCTTGATGAATAGTTTCTTCAAATTGTTATGTCCCTAGAACATCGCTTTTCCCAGGAAATCTAAATACATAAAACAACTTTATGATCGTTCTAAATCTAATAAGTTTGAGTGATTTTGTAAAGTGGTGATAATAAAAAAAATACATGGCTGAGTTTGTTGTGGACTCTTCTCAGATCAGGGCGCGTTTGGAACAATCGTAGCTTTAGTTTTAAGTTAGCGTAAAAATGATCACCACTATATTATAATCTTATGAATTCAACAGCTGACCATCAAAAATTGTAATTTATTACCTATTTTGAATAAAATATTTGATTTTAACTTTGACTTTAAAAGGAAAAGCTGACTGACTGACTGACTGAAGTTTGGCCTGCATATAGCTATTATGACGTTGCTCCCAGTGGCGTGCACAGGAGTTCAAGCCAGGGTATGCATTTAGGTATGAACTTATTTTACGGCTGGTTGTAACGAAAAATAAGCATTGATTTATTACAATAATGAGGGTAAGCAGTGCGTTTATGCCTCTATAAGCTGCACGCCACTGGTTGCTCCGTTGTGATAGGAGAGACCAACAAACACACTTTCGCATTTATAATATGGGTAGTTATAGAGTAGGTATGTAAAGATAGGTGCACGCAACTGTTCGCTGATACAGTAAACAAACTTTGCATACTCTAGGCTTAGTACGAGATTTTATGTCTCACCGACGTTGATAGAATTCGAGTGTCGAAAAACTTCTGCGTTATAGTAAACTGCATCTTATAGGCCTTGTTTTAAAGCTCAAGTTTGTCTACACATCTACAGCAAGCGCTCCAAGCGGAAACATTGCGAAATTAAAATCAGTGGCATTGCATTTTTGACTTCAATTCAAGGATGTTTAGGTCCATTTTACTTTGACGGTATTGTGTTTCGACGCTCGAATTCTAGCAACGTTTGGTGAGACGTAAAATCCTATACGAAGCGTACTGATATTGGGGAGGTTGCAAATTGGTAACCCTCTTGCTTCGATTAAAGCACCAACAAGGCCTTTGAGCCTTTACCTCTGCCACTGTATTAATATGCGTATTATTGGACGAACAAATGAATAAAACATTAAATTATACTTAAATGAATAAATGAAAAGTTTAAAATAAATAAAAAAGGTTGAACTACTCTGACGTCCGCTTGTGTGTGCACATTTTATTTTTAACTAGCTGATCCGCCCCGGCTTTGCTCGGGTGGAGTTTAGAAAATTGAGGGGGAGGTTGAATTAAATTTTTCTCTACGTAGGAACCATCCTCGTACTTCAAGGAATATTATAAAAAAAGAATTAGCGAAATCGGTTCAGCTGTTCTCGAGATTTGCGATGAGCAACACATTTAGTGATTCATTTTTATATTATAGAGATAACCTTTTTATGTAAGTAATAAAAAGATTTGCAAACCATGTGCAGGCTGTGATAGCCTAGTGGTAAGGATGTCCGCCTTCTAATCGGAGGTCGGGGTTTCGATCCCGGGCACGCACCTCTAACTTTCAGAGTTATGTGCGTTTTAAGTAATTAAATATCACTTGCTTTAAAACGGTGAAGGAAAACATCGTGAGGAAACCTGCATGCCTGAGAGTTCTCCATAATGTTCTCAAAGGTGTGTGAAGTCTACCAATCCGCACATGCCAGCGTGGTGGACTATGATGGATTAAAATCTCCTCTGATTTTATGTCTGTTTTTTTATTCATTATAGGTATACGCTTGACCACAATCACACCTGATGGGAAGTGATGATGTGGCCTAAGATGGGACGCGTTTACCTAGAAGATGCCTATTCACTCTTGTTTTAAAGATACCCGGGTTGTAATTGGTAGGAAACACATATCGCGGAAGAGTATTCCAAACCTTAGCCATACGTATGAGGAATGATGACGCAAAACGTTAAAAATATCCTTCATTTCTATTATTCCAGGTCACATGTATAAGTCGACGAGATGGTGGAAGTAAGCAGACATCTCTTCGACAGCACGTGCAGAGACGCCCCTTGCAACGTCCTTCTACACCCATGGAACAAGCACTGTTTACCATCTTACGTTACCACGTACAGAAACTCCATTATTGGGAGTGCAAAATTTTACTTTGTTATACACATGGTGAGTCTCTCGAAGAACCAGCAGGTCGATGCCGGAAAAGCTGCATCAATCACTATCACAATGTCAGTTGTTGTGATTGGCTGAATTTCTACTATTCTTGTTGCAACAATGCATTGTAGCCAATAGTGAGTGAGGGTCAACCAATCAGAGGTGATTGCGATCGTGACTTTGTAGCTGTCATTCTACCGCAATCACGCAGCTGTGGCCCTACCGCGGTTGTTTGACAGCTACAATGTCACGACCGCAATCATCTCTGATTGGTTAATGCTCGCTCACTATTGGCCACAATGCACTGTTGCAACAAGAATCGCACAAATTCAGCCAATCAGAACAATTGAGATTGTAATAATGATTGATGCAGGTTTTAGACAATCGCCCTACAGAAAAGCTGCATCAATCACTATCACAATCTCAATACGGTACTCGACAACTAGTCAAATCAGTAACTTTTCAAACGTCAAAACGCGCGCTTAGTATGCGAAATTCTATGAAATGCCGGTATGTGACGTCACAATCATTTGACGTACTTTTTTTAGTTTAATCGATAATTTAAAATGGTTGTCATATATAAAACTAACAAAAAATGTAGAATTTACATATTTTGGAGGACGCTCTATTTAATAATCACTGAGAAATAATTTATTATTACCACTATATCACTTAATTAAAAATTCGATAACTGACACTCAAAAGTGTAAAAATTGTATATTTTTTTAATTTGAATAAATAATTTGACTTTTGACTAATACCGTAGAAACAGTTTTGATATTTCCGCCGAATTCCTTTGAAACTCGTTCGGTTAACTAGGAAATGAGTTTACGCAGTTGATATTTTACTAACTGAAAGTTAATATCAAATGGAATTAAAACTTTAATAACTTTAAAGAACTTGACTCCTAGTAAGAACTTACTGAATTACAGGTACAAAACTTAATGAAAGGTAAGAAAATACTCAAGCGTGAAGAGTTAATGAAGGCAGCCGAATATTATGCAAGATCTACACTTCTTGGGATCCTTGTGAGCGGTACTTGTGGCACGTTCGGTTGCTCCGTAAGGTACATTTTTTAGGGTTCCGTACCTCAAAAGGAAAAAAGAAACACTTATAGGAACACTTTGTTGTCTGTCTGTCGAACATGTCTGTCAAGAAAACCTATAGGTTACTTCCCGTTGACCTAGAATCATGAAATATGGTAAGTAGGTAAGGTCTTATCATGATCAACCCATCGCCGGCTCACTAAAGAGCACGGGTCTCCTCTAAGACTGAGAAGGGTTTTGGTCATAGTCTACCACGCTGGCCATGAGCGGATTGGTAGACAGGCATGCAGGTTTCCTCTCGATAGTGATATTTAATTAATTAAAACGCACATAACTCCGAAAAGTTAGAGTTGCGTGCCCGGGATCGAACCCCCGACCTCCGAAAGAAGGCGGACGTCCTAACCACTAGGCTCTCACAGCTTAGATAGGTCTTAAGGCACATGTATTTTCTAAACACTTTACTCGTAATCTTTCATGTTTTTAGGGTTCCGTACCTCAAAAGGAAAAACGGAACCCTTATAGGATCACTTTGTTGTGTCTGTCTGTCAAGAAACCTACAGGGTACTTCCCGTTGACCTAAAATCATGAAATTTGGCAGGTAGGTAGATCTTATAGCTGACATTTGGGGAAAAATCTGAAGACCGTGAATTTAGGGTTAGATCACACTAAAAAAATTAAATTGTGGTCATGAACTAATAATTAGTATTTTCAACTTTCGAAGTGAGATAACTATATTAAGTGGGGTATCATATGAAAGGTCTTCACCTGTACATTACATAAAAATTACAGAAAAAAACATAAAATCAAAACAGATTTTTATTTATTTTTATGCATCATAGTTTTTGAATTATCGTGCAAAATGTCAAAAAAATACGACTGAATTACGGAACCCTCGTTGCGCGAGCCTGACTCGCACTTGGCTGGTTTTTTTCAGGAGGCTTTTAGGCAACAAATTGAGTTATTACACTTACATACTCATACCTAACATGATAAACGGAATTTTCATTCTTATCGAGCCACCGTCAAGAAGGGGACTGGTTATCAATTTGTTTGTCAACTTGGTGAGTTGAAATCTTAAACTTAATTTAATTTTCTTCATGGTCCTATGTTCGATTCGATTCGCTTTGATTTGAATAGATTCGATTCAAATACTTAGGTAGTATTTTTAGCGCTCCGTACCTAAAAGGAAAAAGGAACCCTTATAGGATCACTTCTTTGTCTCTCTGTCTGTCTGTCTGATCATCCGTCCGTCCGTCTGTCGTTTCTGTCGTGTCTATCGTCTAGACGACAGAAACGACAGCGTCTCTGTCGTTCCGAAAACCCTGAATTTGTGATTACATCACCAAAAAAATTAAAATGTGTTCATAACAATTTGATTCGATTCGCTCTTGGGTTAGAATTCCAGCTTAGTCATTTTAGTGATTTATAATTCGCTTCGGCCGTGGCTTGTTACTTGTACCCAGCAGACCACTTGTACCACCCTAGTGCCAAACCGTGCCGTCAAGCAATTTTCTGGTACGACGTCGCGTATAAATTGATTAGGAGTTTGATAAAACTGCCATGCGCCTACGGTTAGCTTGCTAAAATAAAATCAGCTTGGGGCGGTTTCAGACTAGCGTATTATACGCGCGTATAAGCTAGTTTTTGGAAGCACATGTAGGCGCGTATAGGCGCGCCTTTTGGCACACGCTCAACTCGTACGAGCGTTGACGCGCTTCTAAGCTCGTATAAGCGCGAGCTGCGCGCTGTTGATACTGACAACACCACCGCCGGTTCGAGCGAACACGCCGAAATATGCCCGTATACGCGAGTCCGGTTTTTTGAAGCGCGTATGTAGCGCGCGTGTAAGCGCGTATGCTGAAACGACCGTATACGCGCAAAAAAATACGCTAGTCTGAAACCGCCCTTAGACTTCAAATATTATAAAAATAAAATAATAAATTATCAAGTACTTTAAAATTAGTTAATTTCTAAGTCACTATTTCACTAGGTACCTACCTACTCATCACTACCCCTATTATAAATGCGAAAGTGTGTTTGTTTGTTGGTTTGTCACGTAGCAACGGAGCAACGGATCGACGTAATTTTTTTGCATGGGTATAGTTTAAGACCTGCCCCCCAATTGTGTAAGAATAACCATTTCATGGCTATCGCAATCGTCAAGAAATTCTGCCATTTGATTGGTTGATTCGCTGTTTACATTTTTTCACAGCCAATCAAAGGGCAGAATTCTTGACGATTGCGATAGCCATGAAATGGTTATTCTTACACAATTGGGGGGCTGGACAGTGACAAAGGCTACTTTTTCCCAGATCCCAGAAAATCAAAGTGTTTGTTGGTTTATTGATTTGTTAATTTGTCCTTCAATTACGTCTCAACGGGGCAATTAATCAACGTGATTTTTGCACAGACATGTCAAGAACCTAGAGAGTGACAGGCTAGGTACTTTTTATCGGGGAATTCCATGGGGTTATTCAAGGGGCGGATCAAAAATTCCTGAAAGGCCGGCAACGCATCGGCAGTTCCTCTGGTGCTGCACATGTTTATTGGCGGCGGTTATCACTCAACATCAGGTGAACAGCCTGCTCGTTTGCTCGCTATCTCTATTTTTTAAAAATACTATAGCAGTATGAGCGATTGGCATTTCCGAATTTCCGCATTCCGCGTGGAATTTTCTTCAGTTAGAAGTTAGAACCATAGATAAAGGAAGTTATCTATGATTAGAACAGTTGAGTTAGTTCCAAATTTAAATTCAGAATAAATGAAAGTGTTGTCCTTATTCCAGGTCATAGAATTTTGGATGAAAGTTTGGGAACGAAAAGGCTACATTTCAATGACAAGTGGAAAGCAGACGTTTTTGTTTATGATCGGTAGCGCTCTCCTTTTCTACCTTATGCGGTTAGAAGGAGAAAGAGACACACGTACGCCAATTCTTTGGTAAGTTAACTTCTTTTTGTAAACCGAACTCATGAGTGCATTCTATTCCGAATTTCGTCAAAATCGGTTGAATCGATGGGCCGTGAAAAGCTAGCAGACAGACACACACTTTTGCCTTTATAATATTAGTATGGATTAGGATTAGGGTAAGGATAGAATATTGATGATAAATTTTTTTGTTACAGGCTTTTTACTCCTGAAAAAGTAAGGCGAAAAACAGATGAATCAAAGAATGTTTGTCCCCACGAAGGACCGTGTCGTCCTTTTATATTGAAGGTACAATAATTAAACAATAATTATTTTTATTATTGTGTTATTGTTTAAACTATGTATTAATTATTATTATAATGCCACGTAAAGTAAAAAAAACCGACCAAGTGAGAGTCACACTCGCGCACTGAGGGTTTCGTACTTTGGGTATTATTTTCGACATTTTGCACGATAAATCAAAAACTAATGCATGAAAATAAACAAAAATTTGTTTTAATAGAATTTGCAGGTGAAGCCCTTTCATATGTATTTTTTGTATGATGTAACCACAAATTCATGGTTTTCGGATTTATTCCAATACTTGTACTATAAGACCTACCTACCTACCAAATTTCATGATTCTAGGTCAACGGGAAGTACCCCGTAGGTTTCTTGACAGACAGACAACGAAGTGATCCTATAAGGGTTCCTTTTTCCGCTTGAGGTACGGAACGCATACAAAGGCATACAAAGGCTTCCGTACCATAGTACATGAATTAATAACACTTTTGTGATGCAGCAACAAATTCACGGTTTTTGAATTTTTCCTATAATGGTTCCTTTTTATATAGAGGTACAGAACCCTAAAAATCGAAAATATTTTTCAGGGCTTCCTGAAATACTTTGGGTTTGGCTTCGGGTTCACCATGCTGCGCGTGTTAGGACCAAGGCTGTCCACACCCTTGAAGGCTCTATCTATATTGAGGTTGAAGCATTTGAATATGGGGCTGTTCTTCGCTAGCTATATCGGTATTTACAGAGTACGAGATTATTTTATTCATCTTAAAAACCGGCCAAGTGCGCGCTGGATTCGCACAAGAAGGGTTCCGTACTATCATCATCATCATGATCAACCCATCGCCGGCTCACTACAGAACACGGGTCTCCTCTCAGAGTGAGAAGGGTTTTTGGCCATAGTCTACCATGCTGGCCATGTGCAGATTGGTAGACTTCACACACCTTTGAGAACATTATAGAGAACTCTCAGGCAAGCAGGTTTCCTCACGATGGTTTCCTTCACCGTTAAAGCAAGTGATATTTAATTACTTAAAACGCACAATAACTCCGAAAAGTTAGAGGTGCGTCCCCGGGATCGAACCCCCGACCTCCGATTAGAAGGCGGACGTCCTAACCACTAGGCTATCACAGCTTCCGTACTATAGTACAAGAATTAACCACTGTTTACTTTTTCAGATGTAACCACAAATTCACGGTTTTTGGATTTTTACCTTCACTTGTGAGTTGTGCTATAAGACATTATTACCTGCCGAATTTCATGATTCTAGGTAAACGGAAAGTAAAGTACGCGGCAGATAGTACTGTACATCGACATTTAGAAGGATATAGCAGACTAGCTTATGCTCGCGCGACTTCTTCCCCGTGGACTACAAAATTTCAAATCCCTATTTCACCCCCTTAGGAGTTGAATTTTCAAAAATCCTTTCTTAGCGGATGCCTACGTCATAATAGCTATCTGCATGCCAAATTTCAGCCCGATCCGTCCAGTAGTTGGAGCTGTGCGTTGATAGATCAGTCAGTCATTCAGTCAACTTTTCCTTTTATATATTAAGATATGTAGAGTCATTGAGACCGACAAAACGTCATATAGATAGTGACAGAAACAACGCTCTACCAAGCTGAAATTTCATTCTAAATGCCGATGTTCATTGCTTTCTGTACCCGTAGTATAAGATTTTACGTCTCACCAAACGTGTTAGAATTCGAGAGTCGAAACACTTCCGCGTTATAGTAAACTGGATCTTAAACGCCTTGTTTTAAAGCTCAAGTTTGTCTACACATCTACAGCCAGCGCTCCAAGCGGAAACGTTGCGAAATTAAAATCAGTGGCATTGAATTTTTGACTTCAATTCAAGGCTCTTTAGGTCCATTTTACTTTGATGTTATTTTGTTTCGATTCTCGAATTCTAGGAACGTTTGGTGAGACGTAAAATCTTATACTACGGTTACTGTCGCGTACTGTTGGTAGGTTTTGATTCCCTTGACTGGTCTTGACAGACAGACAGACACACAGTGAAGTGATCCTATAAGTCTTCCTTTTTTCTGGAAATTGAAAAGGATTTCATAATCATTTAGTCAAAAGTTAACTGCTAGTAGGTACGCTTAGAAAACGTAGAAATTTTCTTTCTTACGTAATACCGTAGTTTCCACCCACTACTTCGTCTTCCTTAAGTAACTAAACTTATTTCCAAATACCTCTACTACAATCAAGCTCTAAACTAGCTTGCTACGTATTAAAATCTTTTCAATGTACATTGCAGGCTGTGATATGTTACTTATGCCGTAAGCATGGATACGACTCAGCGATGTATGCGTTACCAGCTGGTTGCCTTGCAGGATTATCGTTCTACTTCAAACCTTCCCTGGGGTTTGCGATAGCGTCATTGACAGGAGCTTTTAAGGTGAGATCTTGTTAAAGTAGCATTAGTATTTACTCTTCTATGTGTGTGTGTGTGTGTGTGTGTGTGTGTGTTGCATCCGATCTTACGTAAGCCTTACCTACTTACAGAAGCCAGCAAGAAGTATTGTACATAAACCTTTAGAATGAGATTTCGGCTTTATAGAGCGTTGTCTCTACATAACGTAGACGTGAAATGTGACGTTTTGTCGGTCTCAACGACAGAGACAACGCTCTACGAAACCGCTATCTCTTTCTAAAGGTCGATGTACAATATTTCCTGCCGGGTACTGTACCTATATCTGAGATTCAATATGTTATGTGTTTGAAGAAACACACTATCAAAACTAGAATCAAGTATAGTTCGCGACAGGTTGAGATGGCAATCGAGATATAAGACGGCCCGCACACCCGCACGTTACCCGCGTTCGCCCGCACCGGGTTGGCGCGGGGGCTGTGCGGGTGTGCGGTGCGTTTCCTCCCCCGATTACCATCTCTACCTATCGCGTACCTACTCTACTTACCTATCTGAGATTCAATCTTACTATCAAAATAGAATCAAGTAGGTCTGCAGCAGTGGCGCGCAGGTCATAGAGGCATAAATGCTCTGCTTACCCCAGTTGTAATGGCTCAATGCATATTTTTCCAGTAAATAGGTTCCTAACTTCCTACCTAACTAATGCATACCCTGGCTTCAAACACTGTGCACGCCACTGGTATGTAGGTACATGCTCAGTCAGATATAGTAACCAATGTGCTTAAACTACTAAAATCATCATCATGATCAACCCAACAGCGGCCAATTACTGAGCAGTGGTCTTCTCTCAGGATTTAGGCCATAGTTCGCCACGCTGGCGCATTAATCAAGTGTTTAATTAACGTGAAGGAAAACATCGTAAGGAAACCTGCATGCCTAGAGTTCTCCATAATGTTCTCAAAAATGTATGAAGTCTGCCAATCTATACTTGCCCAGCGTGGTGGACTGTGGCAAAAATCTTCTCATGTTGAGTGGAGACCCGTGCTCAGCAGTGACAGGTTGATGATGATGATAGTCAAATACCGTATTTTTTTTAGCTTTATTCCACAATTCTCTATGAGAAGAAAGTCATACCAGAGAATATTCCAATACCTCTACTTCTGTACTGCTTCAGCCAGGGTGTACTGTTCCACGCTCGTTTCATGCATCAGGATGACTGTCCCGCATACGTCATTAAACTGACAAATAGTGTTACTAATGGACTGTAAGTTTCCTTATTATTTTACTTCCGATCATCGCAACTTCATCCGCTAATACGGTATTCGACAACTAGTCAAATAAGTAACTTTTTATCAAACGTCAAAACGCGCGCTTAGTATGCGAGATCCTATGGAATACCGGTGTGTGACGTCACAATCAATTGACGTACTTTTTTTTAGTTAAATCGATAATTTAAAATGGTTATAACACTTAAAACCAACAAAGAACGTGGATTTTACGTATTTTGGAAGACCCTCTATTTAATAATGACCGAGAAATAATTTATTTTTGATGTAGTCAAATACCCAATTTAAGTTGTTACAACTCCCATAGTGACCTTTGACTTTCCAGGATAACGTTAGTTTTAGTTGACGCAAAAACCGAAACATGTGTCAAATATTTTTAAATAAAGAATATATATACAAAATTTCAAAAATATTGAATGAAAATTTACGAAGTTATAAGCTTGTTGTGTTGAGTCGTTGTCCTGGAAAAATATGGTCACCCCAAGCGAGCGGCTGTGAGAAAACGAGACGGCTGGCGTCGATCGTACGCGCTCCCGCTCGCGCGGCTCGAATCAGCTGGTGCAACCGGTCATTCAACTCGGTGTTCAAACTTGCAAGATTTTAAAGTATTTTTTGGTCAAAATATAACCCGTACTAAAAATGATTGCAATCGATTCTGAACAAATTACTTTCAGGTTTTACGTATACTAAAACTAACGTTGTTAAATAGTCTCTCATTTAACTTTGGTTTAACTACACAAGACGCTCGTATAGTGCCATCAGAGTGGAGTACAATGATGCCAACCACATCCTGATGAAACTACCGCGATTTTTTAGTGTGTCTACCATGTTCGCATCGGCAAGAATGTACTTCTTCGCGATTATGCGTTCCAGAAAAGCTTCCTTTTGGGAGCGACTACGTTGCTCTAATAATGAGATTCTCCGGACGATGTGTCAGCACTTGGATGTCGCCATCTAGCGGTATTGGTTGACGCAACATCGCACTGCGAAGATAATAATGATAGAAATAATATACAATAATACATTATTGTAGCTCATTTTTATTTTTATTATTATTTTCATTTTACATTTTAATTTTTTATTTATAATTTTTGTTGACTTCTCTAATAATAATTATTGTTCTTCGAAATAATATTATACTTAATATTTTATTTTTTCAGGGATAAACTCATACATGCTAAATTGATGGAGGTCGTAAAGCAAGCAGCTTGAAGAACAGTTACTTACTAAAAAAATAAGCTACGTTATCCCATTTTGAGCATTGCGTTCGATAGATCAGAGATTTACCAATATAATATATTTGTCATGCATGCATCAGTACTAACTTATTACTCGTACTAAGCCGTCATGACTATCCAAAACTGACTGCAATATTTATCGTCTTTAACTCAAGAACCAAGAATGAAATAGACATCAGAACAAAAATAGTTAAAGTGGAAACACCAAAGATATAATATTTCTACTAGCTGATGCCCGCGATTTCGTCCGCGTGGAATTAGGTTTTTAAAAATCCCGTGGGAACTCATTGGTTTTCCGAGATAAAAAGTAGCCTATGTTACTCTTCAGGTCTTTATTAAGTACAATTTACTTAAGTTTTACATAAATCATTAAAAAATGGAAACTTCTCCATTGTACCTACCCCTTAGCATTTGTATCATTATTATAGTAGGTATATAATGTGCGTATCGACCTTTAGAAAGAGATAGTGGTGTTGTAGAGCATGGTCTCTGTCGTTGAGACCGACAAAATGTCACATAGGTGTGAGTGACAGAGACAACGCTCTACAAAGCCGATATCTCATTCTAAAGGTCGATGTAAATTATTTTCTGCCGCGTACCTAGTCCTAGTACCTACTGTACGGGTCGTTTATTAACGTAAATAATATATTAATGATGTTAATATAGCGCTCTCTCTTTTTGGCTCTATCATTTGTATGGGTGCGTAACAGAGAGAGCGCGATACTAAATTATCTGCGGACTACTTGGTGATGGTTTCACTGGGAACTGGTGAAAACGGTGTGATATTATTTAAGTAGGGACAATAGTTTTTTTTTAATAATAATAATTATTAATGATTGTCATAAAATGATCTGTGATGTTTTAAGTTGTGAACAGTGACCAATTATTATTAATAGTTAAGTATTAACTATAATATAGTTTAAAATGTATCGAATAGGTGTTTTAGAATTTAAATAAGTAGATATCAGAGAGAATATTTATATGAATATTAATATTTATATTTATATTTATAATGATTATAATATTTTTATAATTATATGCAGTTTTATGAATATAGCAAATATAAATTATTTTTCTGTTTTACAATATTTTTTATTTACTTACTTTTAAATGTTAAACTTCACATCTTTGCATACAATCCATACTAATATTATAAATTTGAAATTGTGTGTCTGCCTGTCTGTCTGTCTGCTAGCTTTTCACAGCCCATCCGTTCTACCGATTTTGATGAAATTTGGTACAGAGATAGCTTGCATCCCGGGAAAGGACATAGGCTACTTTTTATCCCGAGAAATCAAAGAGTTCCCACGGGATTTTTGAAAACCTAAATCCACGCGGACACAGTCGCGGACATCATCTAGTTTAAAATAAAAGGAATAAATAGTTCAAAACTAAAAAAAAATATTGAAAATATACAGGGTGTAATCAGAACGCTAGCAAAAACTTAGCGTTATTGTTATACTGCCTAAACACAATACAATACCAATAATCATTTGCCTCATTTTGTAGTTCTTCTTGATTTAGTATTTTTCAAACCCGCAATGTATAGCGTGCAAAACTCGGGCCAATGCCCTGCCTACGACGCGGCATTGACTCCGAGTGACCTTCTTACGAAACGTTCGTTGCCCTCTAGCATCAGTCACATGTTTTATTTGCAATATATCGTAAGCTTTTACAAAATTATAGAATTTTTTATATATATTTTTTCGTGTTTTTTTGTGGTATAATATCAGTAATCATCAGTCCTATCACCTGTCTTCGTTTTTGCCGGCGTTCTGATTACAACTTGTATATTTCTACATCATAGTTGTTTTCACCCGACTACGGCGAAACTGGAAGAAGTGTTACTTGGAGGCGATTGCGAGGTAACTTGAACCCTGCCCCTCTTGGTGGTAGCATTCCATGGATTGACGATAAGAATCCTCTTGATATGAGTAGCCTTTTTATCTTTCACGTTATTAAGAACGCCTTTTCCAAATTTGCATATTGAATCACACTGAAAAAAAAATAAGATTATTTCTTTTACCACCCTAAAACATTCAGCTCAGGCATTCTCTAGGCAAGCACGCTCTATCTTAGGCTGCATCATCACTTGCCACCAGCGGTGTGATTCACTAACTCAGTGTCTAACACTGAATGAATAGCCACAGAGCTCATTTGACATTGCTTGGTTCTACATTGCTGCTTCACTAAGTAATATCAAAATGATTTTTCGTAGAAAACCTTCAATGGATTAAAAATAAATGTCAAATGAGCTTGGTGGCTATTATTTAGTGTTGGACACTGAGTTAGCGAATCAGTAAGCTGGTGTAATTGCAACCAAGCGCTAGTCTACATACAGGGTGTGCCTTCCGTCCGTCCTGCCCGTCTTTTCTCAAAATGAGAAAGATTAGGCCATAGTACACCACGCTGTCCAAGTGCGGGTGGATGCAGTTTTATGCCGAGTCCTTCAAGAATTGACTATATATTGTGGAAAGGGCGAATAAGCCATTTTTCTATATAAGGTATTTATAGAATTCGAATATATTCGCCCTTCCTGCAAACCAGTGGTCTCTCTGATAATACAGGTCACAAAAAAGTTAACAAAGAATCTATAGTACCTACGCGACAGGTCGAGATGGCAATCGGGGTATGAGACGGGAGGACATCTCGCACGTCACCCGCGCACCGGGTTAGCACGAAGGCTGTGTTGGTGTGGGGACGTTCCCTCCCCGATTCCCATCTCTACCTGTCGCGACTAGTATTAAATATAATATCGCCGGTTTGAACATGTTTCAAACTCAAATAAACTTCTAATTACCCATTGACATATATATTACTTCGTATGGACAGGGCTATTGAACAAACAAAACCCGGGCAAGTGCGAGTCAGGCTCGCGCAATGAGGGTTCCGTACTACAGTCGTATTTTTTCGACATTTTGCACGATAATTCAAAAACTATGATACATAAAAATAAATAAAAATGTGTTTTAGAATTTACAGGTGAAGCCCTTTCATATGATACCCCACTTGATATAGTTCTTACTTCAAAAATTGAAAATACATTAGTTTATGACCACAATTTAATTTTTTTGTGTGATTACAACCACAAATTCACGGTTTTCAGATTTTTCCCCTAATGTCAGCTATAAAACCTACCTACCTGCCAAATTTCATGATTCTAGGTCAACGGGAAGTACCCTGTAGGTTTCTTGACAGACAGTCAGACAACAAAGTGATCCTGTAAGGGTTCCGTTTTTCCTTTTGAGGTACGGAACCATAAAAATGGCACCGATTCAGTGGTACTCTAGCACCAATGCAACCACAGTGACGTCTGGATTTCAAACGGGTCATTCATTAGTATCTAAAAGAGGTGGCGCTGATTTATTTGTTTCCAAAACCGTGAAAAATTTTGTTCGCTTGGGCATATCTTGTCATTTATATCGATGTAATTACCTGTTCTTGATTATAAAAGTTATTCTTGTTCCCCCCACACCCGGAGTAGATCCTTTCCTTGCAAACTTTCCATAGCGGGTCGTAATACCACCTGTTTATAGCACCGAAACAAAACCCGTAGTCGAAAGTCAAGCTGCACCATTTTGGCCGTGTTTCTATTGCGGAAATTAATCAGGAAAAATAAATGAAATGTTTATGAGTTATCGATGTTATTTGAAAACTACCATGATATCCATACTCCATACTTAATATTATAAACTAGCTGATGCCCGCGACTTCATCCGCGTGGTTTTTAGTTTTTTAAAAATCCCGTGGTCATAGTCTACCACGCTGGCCATGTGCGGATTGGTAGACTTCACACACCTTTGAGAACATTATGGAGAACTCTCAGGCATGCAGGTTTCCTCGCGATGTTTTCCTTCACCGTTAAAGCAAGTGATATTTAATTACTTAAAACGCATTTAACTCCGAAAAGTCAGAGGTGCGTGCCCGGGATCGAACCCCGAACTCCGATTACGAGGCGGACATTTTAACTACTTGGCTATCACAGCTTTTTTAGGGTTTCGTACCTCAAAAGGATAAACGGAATCCTTATAGGATCACCTTGTTGTCTGCCTGTCTGCCTGTCTGTCCATCTGTCTGTCAAGAAACCTACAGGATAATTCCCGTTGACCTAGAATCATAAAATTTGGCAGGTAGGTAGGCAGGTAGGTATAGGTGACATTTGGGGGAAAATTTGAAAACCGTGAATTTAGGGTTAGATCACACAAAAAAAAATGTGGTCATGAACTAATAATAATTAGTATTTTCAATTTTCTACGTAAGATAACTTTATCAAGTGGGGTATCATACTATGAAAGGTCTTCACCTGTGCTTTCTAAAACAGAGTTTTATTTATTTTTATGTATTATAGTTTTTGAATTATCCTGCAAAATGTCGAAAAAAAAACGACTGTTGTGCGGAACCCTCCGAGCCTGACTCGCACTTGGCCGGTTTCTTTAAATTAAAAATGCTTTAAAACTTACTAGGATGGTCAGGGTAGCTCAAGCAACTCGTCATACATTCCTCGTTCGTGTCGAACCTGTTACCATTTCCTTGGCAGCCGCCCCAACTAAAGGTGGTGCAATTTTGGTATTTAGGTTCGAAGTAGTACATCGGGATTTCCGCCCTACAAGGACCCTTGTCTGGTATCAGCAGACAGGTTTTGGCGAGCACTGCAATATTATATAAATTTATTATGCTTACCTACCTAACACGTTGATCAAACACTATATTGGAGAATTGATTAACACTGGAGCTATGCTTGGAGTTTCTCTACGTGATGAAATCAGAAATGAGGAGATCCGTAGGAGAACTAGAGTAACCGACATATCTCAACGGGTTGCGAAGCTGAAGTGGCAATGGGCAGGGCACATAGTTCGTACAAGCGATTGACGTTGGGGTCCCAAGCTGCTGGAATGGCGACCTCGCATCGATGTCTAGATGTCCAGCAGCAGTGTAGTGGACGTCTGTTGGTTGATGACGATGATGATGATGCTGATTAACACTGGCTGGTAGAATATGTGAATTTTCCTTAGGGTTTTCAATTCTCAAATAAATCTTGTTCTAGTTTTTGTATAAAAATTCAGCCATTTTTCTCCTCAATTAATAAGGTCAGGTTGTTTGAAAGATAGGAAATAAAGAGAATTTAAATTTTTAGATACGGGATTTAGGTAGGTATTTTTTTAAAAGAATGTTAGCCATATTAAATGACTAATATTCCCCTTTTCTCTCCAATTAAGCGTCAGGCTTGTGCTAGGAGTAGTTACGACAATAATGCAACGGGCGGGATTTCACCCGTCGACCTTTCGGTTTTCTGTCCACTCCTATACCGGTTGAGCTATTGAGGCTCGAAATATTATATTATGTGTGTGCGTGTATGTGGTGGTTTTACATTAAGTAGGTAAATTACAATATCTACATACCGTAAGGTTGATAAGGCGTTACTCTTGTTCTATCAATCCTATACGTATTATATGTAAATTTTGCTTCTACAAATTCATTTTTCTGAACCATAACATAAAATGCACAAATGAAAACTATAGCAGCTAACATTTCTCGAGCAAATAATAATATATTTGTTACACTCCAGCACCATTTCATGTGAAAATCATTGCACAAAATATCAAAACCGAACATAAAAACATTTTTATTTTCACTGTTTATTACAATTTTTTATTGTATCGTAAATTTTGATCATAATTTTGATACCACACTTTGGTGGTTCCAGTTTGACTTCATGTTACTACGTGCTTAGGAGAGCACGTAAAGCACCATCATTTCATTTCATGATTGGACTAAAAAATATCCTACTAACTATAGCAAGTCCTAAGGCTCCATCGCAGCGAGATCGTCACTGCCTCGCCGCGATTTCCGAATAAGGACACGACCGTGCTCCAGAGTAAGGGTTTTAGATCGAACTTCGTGAAATATATTCGTCAAAGGCTCCCCGTAGCGGGTGGCGGAGCTCCCCCCCTGAGCAGGTTTTCCCAGCGTGTGCGCCGGGACCATGAGTCTTTCAAAAACTGTCTCGAGGGGTGAACGGCTCCCTGGGCGATATACCACCGGACGCGCGTAACGTAATCGGGTTCGCGACGTAGTTATAGCAGCGGGTGTCGCCCATGTTTGTAATTTTGTTTGTATCTTTGTAACGCTTGTGATAACCCAATATAAGTGACACTTTAAACAGCAACTTACCGCCGTTTCATTGAAATCACCCCCTATATAACTTCATTTTCAACCGGAAGGCAAAACACCAAATTTCATGTAGATATAAGAGATTACAAATTTCCCTCCTCTATTTTATCACTTGGGGGTAGATCTTCAGAAATCCAGAAACACGTATTTCTTCATTTTTAATCCAAAACCATTAGGTAACCGAAAACCCAAATACTAAGTTTCATGCTTATTATAACTTGAAAAATTACGGATTTCCATACTAATTTTCATCCTTTATTTAACCCCCTTGGGGTATTTTCACGTATTTCTTCATTTTTAATCGAAAGCCAAGATAGGTACACAGTTTCATACGTAGATAACTTGAAAGAAATTTTCATCCCTTATTTCACTTGCTCAGTGGTATAATGTTCAAAAACCCTTTCTCAATGAGTGCCGACGTTGTATCAAGGAACCTACTGCTAAAATTTCAAGTTTCTTATTCCAGCGGCTAAGGCTGTACTTAGTCAGTTTGTTACTCAGTCAGGACTCGTCTTTTTATATGTACAGACAACAATAACAACACGAAACACAATAGTATTTCTATTTTGTAGATCGCATGAAAAATATATCAAGGGAGTACATATTTTAAATAAAACGTTTACACAGTTACCGTTCGTACACAAATTCCAATTTACCGCGGTAGTAGCGCAGTGCGGATTTGGGAATATACTCGTCTGTAGACGAGTACCTATCTCTATAGACATCTCCACATTTTTCTCTCAATACTTGCGATCGAGTTGTTGATTTTGATTTGCTTATTTTAACTGAAATTTTTGAATAAATCAGTAGGTAAGTAACTTAATTTTTGAACACTGATGGCCGGTTGTTTATCAGATGGTTAAACTTTGATCACGAAAATAAAATAAGGTGGCAGCGCAAAGCAGTATTAATAACTCCATGGTTAAAATTCTTTCTTTCTCTCTTTACAACTTATTTCTCATTTTTAGTAGAGATTTTCTTGGGATGATATAGCTGGGACAGCTTAACGTGACTAATTTGTAACTAGGAAACATGAAAATATAGATCTTCCTTACTAGCAACCCTATAAAATACAAACTAATAAAAAAACAGATATCATTTAAAAATTTCTTTGTTACTTGTGTTTGTATAAAGTTCCGCTTTACTCCGCCTGTAATAGCGCATTTCGGATTTGTACAGTTAGCCAGGTAGAGACATATCCGTCAATGAGGGTTTCCAACCATAGTTATGAACACCCAAAGTAGCTTGCGAACCCGATCAAGGATCAATATATTATATTTGAGCATTTGTTGGCCTGAAAATAGATTTTTCATGATTGAAAATCCAAGCTAGTGACATTGACTAGTCATTGTGCAAATGCTGCTGTAGAGCCCATGCTTTGATGCAGAATCAAAACACCTAAAAGGCACCTACAATAAGATAATTCTGATCCCATTAATTTCAAAATTGTTGAGTTTGTAATATGTAATACGGTATTTGCCGACTATTCAAATCAGTAACTTTTTATCAAACGTCAAAACGCGCACTTAGTATGCGATATTATACGAAATACTGAAATGTGACATCATAATGACGTTATTTTTAGGATAATCGATAATTTAAAATGGTTATTACGCTTAAAACTAACAAAAGACGTGGATTTTACGTATTTTGGAAGATCCTCTATTTAATAATCACTGAGAATTTTTTTTTTCATGTAGTCAAATACCCAATTTCCCAATCTTTCAAAATTTCGTTACAATATGGACTATGTAACATGTACCTGTGCTTATACATAGAGTTCCACGTTACCGCGCCTGTGATAGCGCATTCCGGATTTGTACAGATATCCGGGTAAACACGCGTCTGCATAACAAAGTGGGCTTCCAACCATTTAGCTCCGAATACCCGGGATAGAGGCATTGTTTGTACAATTTTATTTTTCTGGAGCCTTCAACGTCTACTATTATTTATTTACCTACGGCAAAGCCAAAAGAAAGGGTTATGATTTTGGAAGTCCATGTATGTATGTTTGTTTGTATCTATGTGTGTTTTACTGCAGCGGCAAAACTATTGAGCCGATTTTGATGTGTGAGGTGTCAAGAGCCCTTAATAGCTCAACCGGTAAAGGAGTGGACTGAAAACCGAAAGGTCGACGGTTCAAACCCCGCCCGTTGCACTATTGTCGTACCTACTCCTAGCACAAGCCTGACGCTTAGTTAGAGAGGAAAGGGGAATATTAGTCATTTAACATGGCTAATATTCTTTAAAAAAAAAAAAAGATTAGTTGTCATAGTCCGGGTGACAGGCTACATTTTGTATGATTTTATATGAACAAAATCGATCTGACGGATGCAAGGACGAATGTTACATCCATAAAAGGTAGAAGTCTTTAAAAAAAATTCGCAATTGTATCGAGTATGTACTCGGATGTAAATGTTAAAAACAAAAACAAGCAAACTGCACATTTCTGTTAGAGTGCCAAACAAACGCCACTATAGAGAGAGGATATCGAGAGAATACGTTTGAAATAAAACATGTAAACCGTTTACACAGTCACCTGACTGCGCGCGGATGCCGCTTTGCCGGGGCTGTGAGTGCATTCCGGGATTAGCGATTTATCCACCGTCCCGGTACACTTGTGTCCTTACAGCGAAGTACGTCGAACTAAGAGTATTTAGGTCGGAATGCAGATTTCAACATTGACAGACTTTAGAATATTTCATTTTCCTGGTAGGTATATTTAGGTCGGAATGCAGAGATTTTCAACATTGACAGACTTTTAAAAAGTTTTATTTTTCTGGTTGGTATAGTGCGCACATTTTGAAAATGTGCGCACAGGCTTAAATGTGCGTAACTGTGTGTACGCAATTGGCTTATCCTTAGAACTTAGTTCACGTAAAAGCAAAAATGGCGTGTGAAGTTAGCTATAGTACCTAACTAAAAACTGGTCATTTTGACCGCCCATGTACCTACTCCCGTATGCCCATTGTACTCGTACAAAACGCGGCAGAAAGTCTCTGTCGTTGAGACCGACAAAACGTCACATAACCGCTAACATAAGAGACATACGTATTATTTTAATGTAGATAACAGGTACATACGGGCGTTAGCGTAACGCCAAATTAATCGTCGTATGTAATCGTTATCTACATTAAAATATGCCGCTAAACCGCGAAATGAGCTTAAAATCATTAGTCAATACGTATTCCTTTTTTTTTAATAAAGAATATTAGCCATCTGAAATGATTAATATTCCCCTTTCCTCTCCAACTAAGCGTCAAGTTTGTGCTAGAAGTAGGTACGACAATAGTGGAACGGGCGGGGTTTGAACCGTTAACCTTTCGGTTTTCAGTCCACTTCTTTAACCCGTTGAGCTTTTGAGGCTCGAATTCTTAGTAAGTCGTAAGTGTATATGGAAAGTTCTTGGGGTCCACGGCATTATTATTCCAAGAAAACTCCTAACGTTTTACGATATGTGCTTAGTACATTAAAAGCATACAGAGAATAGTATAATAGTTTAACTGTTCCACAGCAAATTATAATATTCAAGGTAGAAAATTGCTTTATAATTTTGTTTCCCAAGTTCCTGCAATGCAATTTATATGGTGATGTAATATACCTTATATGCACAATGTATGATGTGCATATAAAGCTGATGTCACATTAACCTGCTCATGTATTTCTTAGACAATTATGGGGATATTCGAATTTTGATAAATTTTGAAAATCCGAATGATGTCGTCGGCTGACGTTACCTACGCTCATAATATCATACGTCTGAGCTATTTATTTCAATAAGGTGAAAAAATTTACGGTGCATTTACACATTCGCAAAACAGGAGACGACGAGTGGCAAGTTGGGAAACGAGTTGATCTGTTCATGAATTCAATCTCGCCTCGTAACCGAGCTGTGCTGGGATTATGCGCGACATGTAAACTTGGATCTAGGCGACACTTGCATACACACATGGAGAGACTCACTACTGATATACCGATTTACCCAGCCACAGCACCTTGCCCGTGTGAGGAGACTCGAGACCCGTACCCAAACAGCTAAACGAAGAAGACCCGTACAACACATCACACAGTATAGTAATGTATGATGACATTTGAGGTGATCGACCACAACACATTTGACCATAAATATCAGTCGATCGCGCGATACTCAAGAGCCAAGCAAAAGCCATTGTGCATTGCGGTTTTCATACCTCTACTATAACAGCGAGAGGCGAGACGTGCCACGAGTGGTGAACATGTAAATGCAGGGTTACACTTAAAAATCCTAATCCTAATAAAATATTATAAATGTGAAAGTGTGGATGTTTGGATGCTTGGATGTTTGTTATTCAATCACGCAAAAACAGCTGAACCGATTTGGATGAAATTTGGAATGAAGATAGTATATACCTTGGATCAACACGTAGGCTACTTTTAATCCCGGAAAATCAAAGAGTTCCCGCGGGATTTTGAAATATATAAATCCACGTGGACGAAGTCGCGGGCATCAGCTAGTAATTCTCTAAATACTAGAGGAGATGTAGCGCAAACACACGCCTTGTGGATTTATTCAAATTCTTAGGAATGAAGTCCTACGTTTTCAAAGCTAAGAGTCTTAACTTTACAATACACCCATAAATTAGCCGCGGCGACAAAATACTAATGAAGTTCTCCAAACTTCCACTGAAGAGAATTCTCGACGCGATTGTTCGTAGATAGACATACATGGAAATGCTAACTATTTTAAATTACTTGAAAGTACCCCCAACACAAGCTTCTTCACCGTATGACTTTCATTATGCTTGACGTGTTGAGTTCTCTTCAATATATCTACGTCTATTAATACCTACGTGCATCCAGACATTTTTTTTAGTGTCTAAAACGAACAATAGATCAAACTCCTTCACTGCTCGCGCTTCGCGCAATCTAAATTCAATCTATAACGAATCAAGTAGGTAGGTACTAGGTATAGACTTGCTTTATGGCAATGTAAATAGTGCACGCCAAAGTTTAACAAAGTTGTTTGCTTGCATAACGTAATTGTAATATTTCTAGTTATAGTTTGCTTGTCAAGGTGTTCTTTTTACTATTTCATTTTGTATCTAACTGTGAAAACCTGTTATTAACTCCTAGTTACGTAATTTTAAGATTATTAAGATCAATTTAAGCTGTTGGTTTTCCAAAGAAAATAAAATATTACTTATCTATTGTTATGAAACTATACTTTGTCACTTCATTCTTCAGATATACGAAGGCGGACCAATCAGAAGAGATAAAGTTCAAACTCTCATGAGAACAAAATGGAATTTTGTTATTAAGTATGATTACAATGTGTTTTTCGCCAGCTTCTTAAATTATCCACCAAATCTATCTACCAAAATGTTAATAGCTTTCTGCAAAAAGGTAATAGGTACTTTGTTAAATTCATTAGTCAAAAATCCGAAATGTCTGCAGACATAAACAAAGTACCTACCTATTATATTTTTAAAAAAGCTCTGAGTCACTCAGCGAGCGATAGAGAAAGAGCCTATGCTTGGACTTACTCTACGTGATCAATTAATAAGAAATGAGGAGATCCGTATGAGAACCAGAGTAACCGACACAAGTCAACGGGTGGCGAAGCTGAAGTGGCAATGGGCAGAGCACATAGTTTGAAACACCGATAGACGTTGGGATCTTCTAAAGGTGTTGGAATGGCAATCTCGCACCTGAAAGCGCAGCGTTGGAAGACCCCCACTAGGGACATCAGGCGAGTCACAGAGAGTTGTTGGATTCAGGAGACGCAAGACCGTGGTGCGTGGAAAAAATAAATAAAAAAGTCCCAACAGGTGACCTATGTCCAGCTGTGGACGTCTATCGGTTGTTGTTGATGATGATGATAAAACACACACACAGTAATATAAACTATGAACAGACTTCAAAAGAGAACCCTATCAAAGTTGTTTTTCTAGCGCTAAAACTCAATTTCCATATGTATTCGTCGTATGAAATTCAGAATGGCGTTGGTAAAATTTGCATTGTTAATTGTGGCTTCGGATAACTCTGGCGACAAGACCGTGAGTTTATATACTGAGTTTATATACTTTCGGAGACTCGAAAATTCAACTGTTTATTTTGTGTATTGAAGTACCTAGTAGTTAGTGCCTATCTAATACAATTTGTAATAACATTGGAACTTACGGTCTGAAACTTTATTTAGTAGATAAATTTAAAATTACTTTTGGGTTCCAAAAACAAGTAGTTACTTAGCTATTATCTGGAATTAAATGATAGTATTATATTACTTATTCCCGCGACTTCGTCAGCGTGGACCACACAATTTTCAAACCCCTACTTCACTCCCTTAGGGGTAGAATTTTCAAAAATATTTTCTTAGCGGACGTCTACGTCATGATAGCTATCTGCATGCCAAATTTCAGTCTGATCCGTCCAGTAGTTTGAGCTCTGCGTTGATAGATCAGTCATCCAGTCAGTCAGTCAGTCACCAATTCCCAAGTCGAGAAATTCAATTATATATATATATATTATATATATAACTGTAATATATATATATATATTACAGTTTACTACAAAATAGACCTCAAACCATATATATCCCTTAACCTACGTTGTAGTGGTTTGTGCCTACGCTTAACCTAGAATAAAAACCCTAAGCAAAAATGCAATCCCGCTTGAGCGGAAACTGCGGAGACAAACTATGCGACGGGAAGAAGCTCTAGATAACTGACACAGGCCAACTTTGCTACAGAGATCAATATTTATAGAGGTGTTCACAACATAACATTAGTACACGTATATTTTATTAGGTACTCCGTACTAGCTGACCCGGCGAACTTCGTAGCGCCTAACAGTCGATTCTTTAATTTTTTATTTTTTTTAATACTTACAACTTTTAAATTTTTTGTAAGAAGAATAACCGTAAGAACCATCCTCGTACTTCAAGGAATATTATAAAAAAAGAATTAGCGAAATCGGTGTAGCTGTTCTCGAGATTTGCGATGAGCAACACATAGCGATTCATTTTTATATAGTATAGAGAAGATATCAAATCCTTATACTTACTCTATCTACGGAAATAGATAACGCTCTTTCTGTTACGTAACCCCATACAAATTAGAGACAAATATCTCAGTGGGCGTTAACCATTTTGAGACACCAACCAATCACAAACACGTTTTCAAAAACATTCGTAATTCAATTAGAAAGCATAGGTTTGTTTGAGATTGGTGGGTGTCTCAAAATGGTTAGCGCCCACTGAGACTTTTGTCTCTATAATTCGTATGGGATTACTTAACAGACACGGCCGTATACCTACTAACTTCTTTCCGCGGATAGAGTATAATCCATACTATGTCTACTACATTAAATAAAACACCTAAATCCATGCAGACGAAGTCTTATTATAAGACATAATTCCTAAGACATATTTTATCATCCAGCAACATATTTTTTTCCTATTTTGCATTCAATAAAATGTCTTCGTCCGTCTTTCCTGCCACGTATAACCTAAATACCTTCACAGCATATAGACATCTGCTAAAAAATAGACATCATATTTTAAGCTGACCATCGTCAAGAGTGTGGGGCGTCACTTTAAATTTAAGGCTTTAATTTTTTAATTTAAATCGGTTGCAAAAATAATTAATTACTTCTATTATTATAGTTCATAGATTTTGTGGGGAAGAAACGTAAGGAAAATTGCAGTGCACGCTAGCTCTTACTCTTCATCTATGTCATTGATTGACCTAAACATTAAAGCATAGATCATAATAGATGTAGGTATTATTTTTCATCTTTAGTGGTGGTAGTATTCAGCGCCATCTATGAAAATGTAGCCTAGATACTTCCTCATTTAGTCTCTATTTAGAGTTAGTCTGTGTGCCCTACGGGGAACCAACTCATGGTCTATGTTTGTTCATTAGAGGTTTAATTTGATTTTTCTAGCGCGCCCCTAATTGCGCTGCTTTTATAATCGCCTCTCATTTATGCAGCGGCGCGCCCACAATTACTTCTTGCTATTTTGTTTCCAGTTGCTTAGTGCCATTTCTTATTTGCATTTGCTAACTCTTTGCTGAACTTTTGTTTATTCTGCATTTACCTATTGGTACCTTATGGAAATCACTCACGGTAGTTTAAACGCAATTACCTATTGGTTTTTAGGGTTCCGTACCTCAAAAGGAAAAACGGAACCCGTATAGGATTACTTTGTTGTCTGTATGTCTGTCGGTCTGTCAAGAAACCTACAGGGTTACTTCCCGTTGACCTAGAATCATGAAATTTGGCAGGAAGGTGGGTCCTATAGCTGGCATTCGGGGAAAAATCTGAAAACTTTTTATTTGTTTTTATTTATTTTTATGCATCATAGTTTTTGAATTATCTTGCAAAATGTCGAAAAAATACGACCGTAGTACGGAACACTCGTTGCGGGAGCCTGACTCGCACTTGACCGGTTTTTATATAATATATATAGAGATAAAGCTTGGTTTGTGTTTTTATCAAGAAACACAATTTGCACCTTGTGCCTTTAAATTAAAGGCGCGTCGTACGTAGGTAGGTACCTAATTTAAATGCTGCGTCATTGAATTTATATGTTATTTTATTCGATTACAAGTTAGCCTTTGACTGCAATCTCACCTGACGGTAAGTGATACCTAAAGTGAATGAGTGCTTGTTGAATAAAACAAAGGAATATTGTATCGAATTTTGGTGTATTAACATTAAATATTTACATCTTTGCTTACAATAACGTCTTTCTTAATAATAGCTTAAACTCTTTGGAATATAGTTAAAACAAGTGAATAAAAACTTCATAATATTTATAATTATAATATTAATAAAATATAAAAATACAAAATGAATATTCTAGCAAATTAAACATATTAAACAATTTGATGTTTATTACAGAAGTATTAGCCATAGTTTATTAAAAACCATATTATAACCAAATACACGTATTCTAAAGAAAATTATAATAAAAAGCATTTTTCGATTCCCTTTGGAATTACGTCATAATGATAACAAATTAATTTTATTAATTCGTTGACCAATGTAAATATACAAAATACAGAGCTATAAATTAGACAGACTTACCTACTATTTTATTACTATCAAATGTATTCCTCTAATAACAAACATTAGGTAGGTACAGTCCGCAGCAGAAAATAATGTACATCGACTTTTAGAAGGAGATAGCCGATTCATTTTGTAGAGTCTCTGTCGTTGAGACCAACAAAACGTAATATAGGTATCAGTGACAGAGACAACGCTCTACAAATCCGAAATGCGAATTACTTTCTGCACCGTACTGTAGGTACTACATAAAAATGAGAGTAGGTGTAATAAAAAAATTAACGATAATTTTTTAAATAATTGACTTAAATCTTACAGTATAGGTAAAAAATTTATAATAATGAAGTGAATCACACGTGGCTACTAAAAATGAATAATTTCGCATCTTATTGAATGTGTACCTAGTACCTAATGTGCTTGTAAGTTGTATCTGTACATAGAAAAAAAGTAATATTATTGTGGCAGTCAGTCAGTCAGTTTTTAGGGTTCCGTACCTCAAAAGGAAAAACGGAACCCTTATAGGATCACTTAGTTGTCTGTCTGTCTGTCTGTCCGTCTGTCTGTCAAGAAACCTACAGGGTACTTCCCGTTGACCATGGGGAATAGAATCATGAAATTTGGCAGGTAGGTAGATCTTATAGCTGACATTTGGGGAAAAATCTGAAAACCGTGAATTTAGGGTTAGATCACACAAAAAAAAAATGTGCTCATGAACTAATAATTAGTATTTTCAACTTTCGAAGTGAGTGACTATATCAAGTGGGGTATCATATGAAAGGGCTTTACTTGTACATTCTACAACAGAATTTTATTTATTTTTATGCTTAATATTTTTTGAATTATCGTGCAAAATGTCGAAAAAATACGACTGTAGTACGGAACCCTCATTGTGCGAGCCTGACTCGCACTTGGCCGGTTTTTTTAATAATATTGAACAACAATGAGTCAAGACTCAAGAGCCTTAGAATTTTACATATAGATTCTCTCTACCATAGACGCCCATAAAAAAAGATTAGAAACTAGACGATGTTTTTGTTCGCGTAGATTTAGATGTTTTAAAAATCCCTTGGGACTACTGTAATTTCCAGGATAATAAGTAGCCTATATCACTCTCTACGTCTTTGATTATAAAATAGCTTCAATAACTCATCGGTTATGGAGCGAACTGGAATCCAAAAGGTCGTCGATTCAAACCCCACCCGTTGCACTGTTGTCGCAGGTACCCACTCCTAGCACAAGCTTTACACTTAGTTGGAGGGGAAAGAAGAGTGTTAGTCATGATTAACACGGTTAGTTTTCTTTTACAAATATTCTTTTGATTCGTTGCTGCGTTGCACTGTGATCGACGGACATAACAACAAACAAACATTAGCCTCAATAGCTCAACGGGTAGAGGAGTGGACTGAAAACCGAAAGGTCGACGGTTCAAACCCCGACCGTTGCACTACTTGGACGATCTAACCTATGGACTTGTAACGCGCCTAATATTACGAATAAAAATTTCTGTCACTTTTGGTGCGGGACGAGGAAACACTACATAGACAACTTGACACACTCACTCTACAAAGTTTTGTGTCATTATTAACACACACATATCTAAATCTTCAACACTACTACATTTTACGCACACTAATAAGTTATATACATCAACATACAAAGACATTACGAGTGTAAGACAGTCAAATTGATTTGCGATGCTACCGTATCGATATTTTAAAATATATCGATAGTTTTTCAGAAACAAAAGTAGAAGTAAGAATTTATTACTCGTATTTAATAACTTAAAACCAGTGTTTGGTCAGCGTAGCGTATTCTTGCATACATTCACCTCACTTAATAGGTAATTATCCCAAAAACTAATAATGCAACGTAAAAATAAGAAAAATATTTATTTAAAAAATATGCACATACTTTTTTACTTATTTTATATCATTTTTAATCTTTTGTATTTTTTTTATATAACGAAATTTTCATTTAAAATTTCGATAGTGAAAATGTGCTTATTAATGACCTTGGACGATCTAACCTAGGTTAGATCGTCCAAGTTAATGACTTATATTATTATATAATACAAAATAAACCTGACCGCGCAAAAGCCTACCAAACATAATTAGTAGGTATATCAATCAATAAAATGTTTTTTTCTTTCCAATCAATCATTTATTTATTGCACATTGGGTTTACATGGTAATTCCAATATGGTGTACTCTTTGTCCAAAAAAATTAAATGTAAGTTATTAAATATTACACGTATTGCCCTTACAAATTAGCAATGCAAAAATTTTCTCAATACCTGCCGCTTTTACCCCACAGCAAAATTCCATAAGACAGATATGATACTATGAAAATAAATTAGTAAACACACACGGTGGCCTCTTCTATTTTTAACACGTCATTATTTACCATTAGGTTAATGGTATGTATATTCTTGGCGATTCTCTCTGTAAAAATATCGAAATCTGTAAAAATAAAACGATTATGATAAATTATTACCTAATCCTCATCCTTGAGAAAGGTACACCTTTTAGCTACATATTACCCAGTTCAGAGACACCCTACCCCGTTTCGCGGTTATCACTAAAATTGCGTTGCTTTAATATTTTTTTAAATGTATTAAGTACGTGAAATCACAGAAATCGACCAGTTTTATTACAAGTATAGGTAGCGAAAAAATTGTGGTAATTAATAATAACTATTCTTTACTTGACTTGAAGACGGTAATTTAGTCGTTAATAATAAAGAAAATGTTTTCATCGATATCGATAATCGAACCGCAATCACTATCGTACTACTACGTAATTTCATGCTGTTCACGCGTATTCAAATTTTAACCTAATTTATATATACCGAGGGTTGCAATTGTTTAGAAAAAACAAAATATAGTCTCGTGAGGAGTGTGACTCGTTTCTACCGAATTATTACGTACTCAATTACTGAATCGGTAAAGTTCTCGATTGTTATTTTATTATAATAATTTATGTAATTTAATTTATAGAAAGCGTTTATTACACCAAAAATACTTACTTATGAAATGAAATTCCATCTTTTTGTAAATTTGATGTGTTTGATTTGTTCTTGCACTCACTAACGGCACAAACAGGCATTTTTCACCCAGCGTGTAAGACGTCGTCACACATCGAAAACGATTCTGACAATGACAAAATCGATTCCGCAAACAGTGTTTATAAACGCAGTGGATTAAAAATCCATTACTATTGACAGAGGGGAATAATCATGCGAGGCGCGTCCTTAGGTTAGATCGTCCAAGTTGCACTATTGTCGTACCTACTCCTAGCACAAGCCTGACGCTTAGTTGGAGAGGAAAGGGGAATATTAGTCATTTAAAATGGCTAATATTCTTTTTTTAAACAAACAAACACTCATTTTTATTACATTGTAGGTATTCGAGCAAAGTCGGGTTGGCTTAGCTAGTATTTAAAAATAATAAACTTTCAACGAAAATGCTTCTACTATACTTCTACTAATTCTTCTTTAATTTTTTTTTAAATTTCTAACACAGTTTTTAAGTAGGTAAAGCATTAGAGATTTTTCCTTTTTCATTTTTTTTCATTCAGCGCTACATTTCTAGTGGTGGAATATAAGAACTTTGATGCAGGTAGTTGTTTCTTTACTTTAGGGTAGATGGCGTTATAATTTCCAAGATTGATCTAATATGAGAAAAACCTGCGAGCAATATTGTTCCGAGAGGAAGACGGAAAAGCTTGAAGACCTGCCATCTGCCGTCAGACATTAACTTTATTTTCACAAAGTGAAAAAAGTAAGCTTAGTAGGTACCTATCAGTCCCGCAAATTGCTATTGCGCTGGAACCATTCTAATTAACACCGAAATGACGTAATTTTGACGTCAGCTGAAATAAATGAGCTCGAAACTTCAGTCTAGTGTCACCAAAATAGCAGCCACGCGCATTAGCAATTTGCGAGACTTATACTTACATTATCTTTGGTAATGGTAACATAATACTTTGAGGGGATGTGGTCAAACATTTACACTTTCGTGTTCTTCGTACTACTAAATGCTCTTATAGACTTATAAGTCTTATAAGTCTTGTGTACAAACAAAATATAAGCATCAACTCATGGACTAAGAGCCAGCGCGTGCCAGACCTTCGTTATTTTTTAAAAGCTGAAATTTTATCTGCGTATTGTCACAGAATATATAATAGCATTGTCCCCAAAACTGGGAGGAACGCTAGTTTGGATATTTGTTTGAATCATAGTCACTTTGAGAGATAACAGGTAATAAAGGTGTAAAAAGTTTAACGTCAAAGTATAAAGTCAATTTTTTTATATTTTTTCAGAATAATAATAAAAGTCACAGTATCGTGGCAACCCCCTGCCAGACACCCTTAAACTTTTAAAACTTTAAGATTGTCTAGCAAGGGGTTGCAAATGTTTTTCCCAGTGTTATAGACAATACGCAGAGAAACTTTCAGCTTTTATAAAATAACGACGCTCTGGCACGCGCTGGCTCTCTCTATCAGCTCGAATGTGGTATAGAAATAGGAGGCGCCGTGTTAGCAACTACTTAGGTAGTTATAAATAATATGACCATGTTTGTCTCTGTTTAAATGCATAGATTTAAAATATAAATAAAGCTAGACTGCAGATGCAATGATTTATTTCTTAAATGCGAGAAATAAATCTTGACTTTAGAGCGTAGGTACTACTTAATTGCTTAGATCTATCTTATCTTAAGTAAGTACATTTAATAATATCAACAGATTGAATTCACTTCTGGGACTCTTGTCAAAATTTTCAAGTTAACCGCGTAGATCTGTCATTTAGCAATGGACGGGAAAACATCTGATTTCACATCCCGCGAGGTGATTACGTATCTTGCGACAGGTTTGCGACAGGCGTACATCTCGCGAGCATTTCTGTCAAACATCCGGCTAGAGAGAGACACCAATAGCCACAAAGCAAAATAAGAAGAAGAAGATGACGAGAGACAGCAAATGGACTGTCGCATTGGTACTGTTGTCGCGTTGCTGTCGCTACTGCAACGTTTTACGTAATCACCCCGCCGCCGATTGCATTTTAGCGCGAAAGTAAGGGGCTTAAAAAACCACGGTGATAAGGACAAAAAATATTTATTTTGTCACGTTCTAATCAGAGCTCAAATGCATTTAGCTGTCTCGCTCTAATTGTAAGAGTACTACTTCTAAACTAAATTGAAATGACAGGACTAAATCTAGTAGGTAGATCTGTTCTTTTCACAATGCTTCCTGCGGAAAAGGGTAAGCACGAGATTTAATCCTGTCAGATTTTGTTGTTTACTTTAAGGCCGCAATTACACTTGTAAGTTTTACTCACGTAAATAGCTTACATAATTAACTTACGACAAATTTACAAAATGTAAACACTCTTATAAGTTTTAGCGTTTAAACTATCGTGAGTGATATCCGTTATACATAGGTAGGTATATCTTTACTCACGTGTTAAGTCAACGTTAGCCCGACTAGTTTCGAACCCATCCGGGGTCCTTTTTCACAGGGACTCTTATAACTAAGTGTCATTTACCTTATTTTTGTTATCAATTAATTACGCAAGCTACTTACGTTCATAAAACTTACAGGTGTACCTAATCACGACTTGAAGATTGTGTACAAAAGAACTAGCCACATTTTATTTTCATTAAATCTAAGTGTGCAATGAACTTAAGTAACAAAGAATTCGAATACTTAGTACCTATTGATTTACGCACGTATGGTCAACTTGAAAATTTAAGTACAAAGCGCAGGCCACATTGGATGTGAAGCGAAACGAACTTAGTTTCGTATCGCTTCGCTGCCTAAGCTCCCTAAGCTCGCTTACTAAGTAACCAATCACTGGCTTAGTGTACCTATGTAGTTCACGGTGTGAACCGAAGTATGAAAAGACGCGGTAGCGACATGAGTGAAAGGAAACGAACTTAGAGTACCCCGTAGGAAATATTGCACATCGAATTTTAGAAGAGATTCATAGAGCGTCTCTGTCACTCATTCTTATATGTCGTTTTGTCGGTCTCAACGACAGAGACAACGCTCTACGAAAAAGTTCGATGTGCAACATTATTTTCCTGCCGGGTACTGTAGTTTCTTGCTTGCTTGTAAGTTGTAGTTGTTACTGTAGTTGCTGTGATAGCTTAGTGGTTAGGACGTCCGCCTTCTAATCGGAGATCGGGGGTTCGATCCCGGGCACGCACCTCTAACTTTTCGGAGTTATGTGCGTTTTAAGTAATTAAATATCACTTGCTTTAACGGTTAAGGAAAACATCGTGAGCAAACCTGCATGCCTGAGAGTACTCCATAATGTTCTCAAAGGTGTGTGAAGTCTACCAATCCGTACATGGCCATCGTGGTAGACTATGGCCAAACCCTTCTCACTCTGAGAGGAGACCCGTGCTCTGTAGTGAGCTGGCGATGGGTTGATCATGATGATGATGACTGTAGTTTCGTTTCGCTTCGATCCCAATGTGGCCTGCGCTTGGGCCTCTGAACGGACAAAATTCGTATTTCGTATTTACTAACTAGACTGTTATATTCTAAATTCACCCTCCCACTAGAGAGATGATGGCATTCTCTTCACTCTCTTCATCGTAATACGTGTAGGGTATATCTAGGAAGTCCCCACTGAGTAGCCCGTAGTCTTCTCCCATCACCATCATTGGTAGGAAGAAGAGGAAGAGCAGGAGAAGCCAATTGAGGACGCATTTCGATGTACCACCTCCGAGAGTTACTGTAAAAATAAACAAGATTTTATGTTAAAAGGCATCTTTTGATATAATATTATATACTTACCTACCAGATCATTTCACACGTTAAAAAACCGGCCAAGTGCGAGTCAGGCTCGCGCACTGAGGGTTCCGCACTACAGTCGTATTTTTTCGACATTTTGCACGATAAATCAAAAACTACTTACTTGATCTCGTTCAAACCAATTTTCAGTGGAAGTTTGCATGGTAATGTACCTACATCGTATATTTTTTAGTTTTATCATTCTCTTATTTTAGAAGTTACACACACACACACAACACACACATTTTACCACTTTGGAAGTGTCTCTCGCGCAAACTACTCAGTTAAAAAATATATATTGGAAACCTCAATATCATTTTTGAAGACCTATACCCCACCCCACACGTGTATGGGTTTGATGAAAAAAAAAAATTTGAGTTTCAGTTCTAAGTATGGGGAACCCCCAAAATTTATTGTTTTTTTTTTCTATTTTTGTGTGATAACTTTAATGTGGTTCACAGAATACATCTACTTTCAACAGTACTTATAGCTCTTATAGTTTCGGAAAAAGTGGCTGTGACATACGGACGGACAGACAGACAGACAGTCAGACATGACGAATCTATAAGGGTTCCGTTTTTTGCCATTTGCCTACGGAAAAAAGTGGCTGTGACATACGGACGGACAGACAGACAGTCAGACATGACGAATCTATAAGGGTTCCGTTTTTTGCCATTTGGCTACGGAACCCTAAAAATCCGAGCAAGTGGGAGAAAAAGAAACTAGTTACTTCTTTCAGGTCTTGGGTCCGTCTCCGGCGTAAGAAAGTCAAGTTTAGCAGACTGGTTGTACACGTCGTATACTGTGGCGTAGCAGGCGACCCTCAATCTTCCACCAGGGAAGAGTTCTGGAGTCACCTTCACTTCCACGTTGACCTTGGCTGTCAGAAGACCGTTCTCAAACGGCTGCAGGCTTGTCTCGGATGCTCTTATCTGAAATATATAAAAGTAAAATGTGACTGACTGACTGAATGACTGACTGACTAACTGAGTGAGTGACTGACTGACTTACTGACTAATTGACTGATCTATCAACGCACAGCGCAAACTACTAGACTGATTGGGCTGAAAGGCATGCAGATAGCTATTATGACGTAGGCATCCGTTAAGAAAGGATTTATGAAATTTCAATTCAAGTCCGAGCAAAGTCAAAGTGCGCTCTATAGATCTCAGCCTAAGTAAGTATGTCACAAGAATGCCGAGTTATTTTACAAAGAATCGCTATCGGGAAAAGTTACTTATATCATCAGTGAAGAAGTGCTCAAGAATAGGAAGAACTATTATTGGAAATACAAAATATAATATTACCAAAGGAAATCAAGCCGGGATCTTGCGTTTGAACTAGGACCAAGTTTTAAGGACCAAACTGAATAAATTGCTCTTCAAGTGTAAGGGTACGTTTAGACGGGCCACAAACATAACCACTATTAAAACAAGAGCGAATAAGCATTTTCTAGGTAAACACGTTCCATCTTAAGTCACATCATCACTTTCCATCAGGTGTGATAGTGGTCGAGTGTGTGTCTATAGTAAAAAAAAACTATAACTATAGCTGCAATAATTACACTGAGTACAAAATTTTATAAAAATGCGTCGTTCTAATTGCACGTAATATATTGCGGGATGTGCCAAAATGAGGAATGCTGCGCACAAGGTGTGATTTCACTCATTAAGTAAAGCCTATGCCAAACAATAAACGGGGTAACGATGATGTTCAAAATGTCGCAATTTGCGGTTGTGTTCGACGACTGTCGCCAGAATTCAGCCAGGTTGCAGACAGAGATGCAACCTTTAGCAGGATACGCATGTTAGTGACCGACCACATCGCGATCGCTGTATCATTTCAAGTAAGTCATGACTGTGACAACCCAACTTCATTGTCGTTGTCCTCAACCGATAGACAAGCTCTGCCAGACATAGTCTCTTGCAAGGAATTCTTCAAGGGAAAGGTCACAATGGAAATTCACACGGTCAGGGAGGGGTAGGGACGATGTGTCAAGCAAGCCAGAGTTGAAATAACGACTATGACCAGTTTCGAAGACTGTAGTGCATAAGAGGAAAAAGGGATTTCCACACGCCACGTGGACTCGTTTTATGTCATCTGTCAACTTAGTGGGCGGTCTATCAACGCTACGCTTTTCGGTGCGAAGTAACCATTTCGGAGTCTATCAACGCTAAGCTTTTCAGTGCAAAGTCATCATTCCAGCACCTTGAGAACCCAACATCAGACCGGTTTTTCGAATATGTGTTCTACGAAGGACGCAACTTTAGGCTGCAATAAGACCATTTAAATACGACCAATTGTAAGGGTGGTAAATTGGGCGGAATAGAAATATACCCGGATACGGAATAATCTACCACCTTACAAAGATTAGAGGAAAATAATAATTTACTTTACTTGATCTATCTACCTAGTAAAGAATAGAAGCTAGCCGTCGACTCCCTTGTAATGTATATGAGGTGTTATAAATGAAATTTGCTAGATGTTAGGCAAAATTGTTTTTAATGTAACTTTTACCGGGGTCGCTTAATACATCGTGATGGCTAATAATGCTTAGTTATTCTAGCTTAATGCCAAGACTTAATTTAGATACATTAGAATGCCTTAGGTAGATAGTACATAAAATCTATGTTTTAAATTTAAGATGCCATTGGCATGGAATAGACAATGACACAGTAAAATTCATAAAATTGTTTCAAAATAAAAGCTCAGTAGTAAAGACAGGGTTCTTACTGTACACATACACTAAGAAGGTTCACTAAACTGTTGCAGGATACAAACATTTGCTTACTTGTAGGTGCGAAGACTGCAAGGTAGCTGGACGGCATCGGCCAAGATCCAAAACTCAATTTATTTGATTCTTCACAACCGAAATGTTTCATTACAAAGATTTTCACCAAGTCTTATCCATAGCAATTAAGTTGTCAACGTGAATGTGCAAAAGAAATAAATACGAAAACCGAAAACGCAAACGGAAAACTAAAACGGAAAACTGAAGCTAAACGTAAAACGTAAACGTAAACCCTGTAACAAAGAAAAACAAGATTATAATTTGTGCTGTGTGAAAATTTCGACACGTGGAATTTTCCCGATCAAACACAACTCACCTATTGAACTCCTGGCCACCAATGGTTTTCAGAAGTCCACCCACAACCCATTATCCTCATTTATTTGGGAAGTTAAAATAACTGGAACTGAAAGAAATCATGAGATTAGGATTTTCTCTAACCAAACCGCCATTTTGTCGAATCCACATTACTTGATTTTTCACTCACCATAACTGATGAAACATTGAAAATACGTTAGGATGACTAAAATTTATGACTATTGTATTTTTCCAGGCGAAGCCATGGGCGAAAAGAAGTGAGATTTTCCTGGAACGAAAAAAATTCGTCTTCACATGTTGACTCCAGGAAAATTCTAAATCTCAGCAATCGGTGTTGCCAGACGCAACCCGAGTGTGGCCGCTCTCAGTTAGTTTGATCATAAAGCCAATTCATTTTTGAATATTTGCGGAACCTAAGGATATATTATAAGAACCGTTTTGTTAATGACTTAACAATAAACAAATGATATTATGGTTTTATTTAATTATTTTGTTTTATTTTTACGACAATTGACAACGAAGCAAACGCCATCTATTGTGGCTCGAATGAACTCTGAACATCGACCCACGCGTAGTTCTGCACCTTGATGCTAGGTGGCACCAACATACTTTGAACAAAATAGATTTTAATTAAAAGCGAAACGCTAATTAGTAGTTCAAAATTTACAACGTCACAATACTTCCCCTCCTACGAAAAGGTTCAACAGGTTGAACCACGCTGCCCTCAGCGTCATCCAACAACTACTAACAATTTGCCTGAAACAAACAAACAAAAAAAAACACAGAAGTTACGCGTGAACGCACATCTACTACTAACAAGGAAAATTGTCTAACAAAATAAATATACTGAAAACAGTGTAAGGTTTTATACATTATACTTAACTACACAACCCTAACTTCTAAAAAGAATATATACAAAAAACTTCATGGTGTCTAAGACACTTGAGTGGAAACATCTTGGCATCATTCTTCAGCTGACTGATAGAATGCGTCTAGGCCTACGGTGGTTCACTCTTTTAAACTACCATCTTAATATTTGTTACTCAACAAATACGGAAAAACTGGTTGTGAACGGGTCCATCTGATATGGCAACCGTTCTCTATCCCATTCGGAAAAATAAAACCGAATCAAAATCGGAATATGAGAAAAAAAAAACGAAATAACTCTCCTAGAAAATAGATCTCGGAACAGAATCGGAAAAATAACAGAAATGATCCATTATCTAGAAGGAAAACGAAAACAAAACACAAAACCCCCCCTTTTCGTTATCCCCAAAGTACGATATTTGCATTTTTACTTTCTCTACCGGTTGGTCTACCACAAGCATTCCAATCATCACATATTCATCCCTACATACATCCACTACATTCATCCTCAACTGAACCATGGTAATGTAACTGTTAACTCAGAACATCACTACACTCATTCAAATTCCTAATTGAATATTGATAACTTAAATATTCAAACAGTTTAGACCAAACTAAGTAATGGCAAATATCTACTTCTTAATATCCTTAATATGCCAAGTGCCTATTGGGTGGTTGTCAGCTACTCTAACTAGTTCGTAAACCAAAGGTGACAAAACCTTGACAACCCTGCACTTTTCATACTTAGGTGCCAGCTTAGCTGCGAAAAAATTTGTAGCGTCGCTTTGTGGATAGGTCTTTTTCCACACTATATCCCCAACAGAATAGCTTGCAGACCTACGCCTTAAGTTGTAATGCGTTGCATACTCTGCATGAGCCTGAAACAAATTTCTCCTAACCTGACCAAATATGTCCTCCAAAGTTCCAAACTTTCCTGCGTATTCCTCCCTTGGAATTCCGGCCTCGTACTCCTTATCCGTGTCCTTATAGAAGGAACCATTTAAAACCGGTTCTCTAGCGTGGACAAGGAAGAACGGGGAGAATCCAGTGGATTCATTAACCGCACTGTTTATGGCGAACTGGACCTTGTACAGGTTTTCGTCCCAGGACCTGTGGTTATCTTTCACAAAAGCGGCTACAGCAGTCATAACAACCTTATTGTACCTCTCAACAAGGTTAACTTGCGGAGTGTACAGTGGTGTGTAGTGTAATTTCGGAATATTATAACGCTTAATGAGATTACGGAATTCAGATCCTGTAAATTGGGACCCATTGTCCACAATCACAGTCTCTGGAACACTATGGTTCAAAAATACAAAATTCTCTAGCGCTTTAACAACAGCGGCACCTGTGGCACGCCGTAACGGAAACAACATTGTATATTTCGAAAAACAACACGTCACCACAAAAAGAAATGTAAATCCTGATTTAGACCTAGGCAAAGGTCCGACTAAATCAGCCGAAATGACCTGAAAAGGTCTCTCGCAGACTTTAGGCTTCCCTAGCAGACCTGGAGTGGCTGATGTCGTGTGTTTATACGCAGAGCAAGTATCACAATTCTTAACGTACTCAACCACGTCCTTATACATACCACGCCAAAAATATCTGAGGGATAATCTGCGATGAGTTTTGAACACACCAAAATGACCTGCAGTTGCATCTGCATGGTTTTGTTGCATAATTCTAAGGATGTCGTTCTTGTGGACTACCTCTTTCCAGTCGAACTCACTGAGAAGCTGGTATTTACATTTACTGTAACGATATAGTTTATCGTTCAAAATACAAAAATTCGGAAAATTTGCTGGATTGATTTTACAGCCATTAAATGTTTTGTCATACCAGTCATCTACCAAAACTTGTTGACTAGAGTTATCATTACGATCACCAACTACATCTACGTGTATGAGTCTCGACAAGGTATCCGGAACTACATTATCACAACCCTTCCTATGTTCGATAACAAAATTATACTGTGATAATCTACAACCCCATCTGGCGAGTCGTCCTGAGGGATTTTCTAAATTTAAGAACCACTTTAGGGATGCATGGTCTGTGATAATTGTGACTGGCTTGGAACCAAAATAAGCCTGAAATTTCTCCACTGCAAAAATCACAGCTAGAGCCTCGCGTTCCGTCGCGCTGTAATTCCTTTCGTTTTTATTTAGGCTCCTACTGACATACGCAATGGGATGATCGCAACCATCGGTTTCTTGCGTTAGCATACCGCCAACACCATATGCAGAAGCATCACAATGTATTTTGAATGGTTTTTCAAAATTCGGTACCGCAAGAACAGGTGCGGTTACCAACGCATTCTTCAATGTATTAAATGCTACCTCTGCCTGTTCGCTCCACTCAAATTTAGGTGCGTTCTTTCCTTTACTCGTTAGTCTATTGAGTGGTGCAGCGATGGTTGAAAAATTCCTAATAAAGCGCCTGTACCAAGAACAAGTGCCTAGGAAAATCTTTACCTCCTGTGCAGTTTTTGGGGTCGGAAAGTTCAAAACTGCGGCAACTTTTCCAGGATCTGTGCGTAAACCAAATTCATCCACTATATACCCTAAATATTTCAAAGAGTTCCTAAAAAAATTACATTTATCAAAATTTATGGATAGTTGAGCCATTTTTAGTTTATCCAGAACTCTGTTTAATAAAATTAAATGGGTTTCAAAATCAGCAGAACAAATAACAATATCATCTATATAACAAAATACTATTCCATTTTCAATATCACTACAAAAATTTTGATTAAATAACTGGTCCATTAACCTCTGCTGTCGTGCTGGTGCACCGCATAGGCCAAACGGCATGACTTTAAATTTGAATAACCCTCTACCAGGAACTGTAAAACTGGTTTTTTCCTGAGAGTCGTTAGCTAATGGAATTTGCCAGAAACTTGAACTTAAATCAATCGATGATAAAAACCTTGCCTCTTTCAAGCTATCTAGAATTTGTGGAATGTACGGTATTGAGTATGAATCCCCCTTTGTCACTGAATTCAATTTCCTGCAATCTAGGCAAAATCTCCAGTCTCCATTTGCCTTTTTCACTAAGATTGCTGGGTTATTCCAAGGGCTTTCACTCGGAGTAACTACGTCCATTTCCAGCATCCTATCTAACTCTTTGCTTAAAGCTTCCTTCTTTTCGGGAGAAAGTGGATATTGTTTTATTTTTATTGGCAAGGCATCACCGGTGTCAATAACATGTTCAATTAATTTTGTTCTACCCAATCCAATTTTCTCTGAAGAAATATCTAAAAATTTATTTACTACAGACTGGGCTAATTCTTTCTGTTGAGATGATAAGTTTTCAAAAGAAGTGATGGTATGAATTTGTTCATTATCAATCGCACAAATATTGTAAAATTGAGAAGGTGCCTTAATTAATTCTAAATTATCAAAAATGCCAGGGGCTAACTGAAATGTTTTCCAAAAGTCACAGCCAAAAATAACATCCGCTATTATAGAGGGTACTACAAAAAATTTTATTATGTGAGTTACGGAATTATAAGTAATCGGAATAAACATATAACCCATGCAATCAAGTTTGTCTCCATTTGCCACTGAAAATGTGGTATCAATACTGCTATGCAATTTATAACCGAATCTCAAAAAAACCTTGTGCGCCTGGTTACCCAAAATTGACGCGCAAGCACCGGAATCTAGTAAACCTGTAATCTCAAAACCGTCAACAAAAACCTTTAAATGTGGCCTAAAGTCTCGTTTATCCACTGAATACAGAACTGTGTCAGGTAAAAGGGATGTTTTGTTGTTAATGACCAAGTTCTTTACTTGTGTCTCTGCACAGTTCTTACTAATTAGTTTTTTGAATTTTTGTCCGGAGCGGGTTTACTAATCGCCTTTTTACTACAACTTGGACATGTCTTTACTGTAAAGTTCTGACGTCCACACGAAAAACATCTAATAAATTTCGGAACTGTCCTGCAAAATTTAAAGGAATGGTTACCCTTGCCGCACTTGTAACATAGTTGTTTATTTGTTTTCGTAAAATCAGTGCCTTTACTTGTATCAACCTTAGGTGCAGGTGTGACTGAAAGTGTGTTTATCTGTTTTGTCACTTGTTTGTAAGCAAACTCTGAACTTAAAGTTGCCTTAGTGTTAGTAGGCTCAGAAAATAAGGCGGAACGCTGCCTCGCAGCCTCTAGTTTGCGACACTTTTCCTTCAACATTGCGACAGACTTAATGTCAACAAGAGCTAATTGTTCTGAGTAAAAAGGGCGAATATTATGTAATAAAATTTGTAACTTTTGTTCTTCGGAAAGTGGTGTTGACAACCTTGAAAACATGCCAAACATTACAGCGAAATAGATAGACACAGGTTCTTCAGAGCCTTGTGTTCTTGCTCGAATTTCACCTAGCAACCTGTAGTCATAATCTACTGCATCAAATTCCTCTAAAAATAAAGTTCTCAATTCTGACCAAGACGAAACTTGACATTTGTTGCCTCTGTACCATAACAATGCTCGGCCTGTAAAAAGATGAAATGCAGAAACAAATAATTTTCCATCTGAAACGCCATAAGATCTTTTATATTCCTCAACGCGTTCGATGAAACTGCGCGGATCACCCTGTCCGTTGAAATGTAACTTCCACTTGGCAACATTTTTATCACCAGTGCAGTCAACGGCGGTACTCTCGGAATCCAGTGATTCGTCGTGAGACGACTCATTGTCAGCATCTAATCTGGAAATCAAACTCTGCAACTTTGTATGTAATTCACTCTTCCTACTTATTAAGCTGAGTTCGGAACACTGTATTCTCAAAATTCTAAAGTACAAATGTGAAGCTAAAGCTTTAGACCTACAGAGGGCATGTCTATCTTTAGTGTCAGAACACTTTTTTAATAAATCTTCTAAGTCTTGAAGTTTTTTAGTAATAACCCCTAACTCACTTTCAGAAGAGAAATCCGTCTCTAAAATTGATTCAGAAGGAATTTCCTGAATTAATTGTTTTAACTGTTTCTTTAAACCTAGCACTGTAGGTGCTGGAGTTTCGGAACGAATGGATACCTCATAACACAATTCGTCCTTCAAAAGTGAATGAAACTGGGCAAAAGTCTGTTCCATTGTGTTAAGTCAAAACACATTTAACAAAATATCGAGCTTGTGTAACTGTCTATGTTTAGCCTTATACAAATTGGTTAAACACAAACACAAAAGAAGTTATTTAAACTATTAAATATACACAAGCAAAATACACAACAAAAACAATATTCTTAAGTCTATCCTAACCTATTTTATCAATTATGTTCCTATTCCAAAATATTGTTAATAATACAAGCACATATTATTACTATAGTAAACAAAATATAACAAAATAAAACTTCCCAAAATTGAATAAATGATTGTAAGGTGCAGTATCACCTTTATGAGTACACAGTGTGTTACAACCTTTACAATTACAAAAGTAAACAGGCAACAAAGTTGCAATGAACTCTGACTAGCATATTATCTTTCAAAAAAAAACAAAGAGATTGTGCAATGGTTTGATGACTGTTACTTTACACTTTTAACACATAACCTAAAATACAACAAAATCTGTTTCTAAATGTCACTTTAAACTACCAGCATTCACTTAAACTTAACATGTTTTGTGTGTGAAGTAGCTTTTATCATAACCTTAACACAGCTCTAAACAAAATTTCAACAAAATAATGAAGTATCAAGTCACTGAAAAAAAATTGTTCATAACTTCATACTTGAACTTAATGTAATCTCTGAATATAGTTTATATATTTAGTTTCACAAGTTGTAACTCTTAGTATTTATAAATGTATGTGTGTAACTAGTTAACAGCACATAGCGTTTCAAAACTTTAATTATACTAAGTTACCGGAATTTTCAAACATAAGATGTACTTACTATTGAAAGCAATACCCAACAACAACTCAGTTAAGCAATGTTTATTACTAAACTGAAGGCAAACATTCACTTATACACCTCCAAGGTAAGTCGATAACATAATTAAACGGCATAAGCACCATTTATAATGTGTTAATTAAATAAGAAAAAAAAAACCAATGTTGGACTATACTCAGAAAATTACTTAAACTATCAAACAAAATTTCTAACTATTAGTTATTATTTAGTTAGTTAACCATAAAAAACAGCTTAGTGCTCTTTGCAATGTGTCACTACTTAGAAAATTGTACAATCAGCGGAGTACATTTCATAAAATTCACAAAATTTCTCAAAATATACTGAAATAACTATATAAAAAAACGTTCGGGCGCCATTTGTAAGGGTGGTAAATTGGGCGGAATAGAAATATACCCGGATACGGAATAATCTACCACCTTACAAAGATTAGAGGAAAATAATAATTTACTTTACTTGATCTATCTACCTAGTAAAGAATAGAAGCTAGCCGTCGACTCCCTTGTAATGTATATGAGGTGTTATAAATGAAATTTGCTAGATGTTAGGCAAAATTGTTTTTAATGTAACTTTTACCGGGGTCGCTTAATACATCGTGATGGCTAATAATGCTTAGTTATTCTAGCTTAATGCCAAGACTTAATTTAGATACATTAGAATGCCTTAGGTAGATAGTACATAAAATCTATGTTTTAAATTTAAGATGCCATTGGCATGGAATAGACAATGACACAGTAAAATTCATAAAATTGTTTCAAAATAAAAGCTCAGTAGTAAAGACAGGGTTCTTACTGTACACATACACTAAGAAGGTTCACTAAACTGTTGCAGGATACAAACATTTGCTTACTTGTAGGTGCGAAGACTGCAAGGTAGCTGGACGGCATCGGCCAAGATCCAAAACTCAATTTATTTGATTCTTCACAACCGAAATGTTTCATTACAAAGATTTTCACCAAGTCTTATCCATAGCAATTAAGTTGTCAACGTGAATGTGCAAAAGAAATAAATACGAAAACCGAAAACGCAAACGGAAAACTAAAACGGAAAACTGAAGCTAAACGTAAAACGTAAACGTAAACCCTGTAACAAAGAAAAACAAGATTATAATTTGTGCTGTGTGAAAATTTCGACACGTGGAATTTTCCCGATCAAACACAACTCACCTATTGAACTCCTGGCCACCAATGGTTTTCAGAAGTCCACCCACAACCCATTATCCTCATTTATTTGGGAAGTTAAAATAACTGGAACTGAAAGAAATCATGAGATTAGGATTTTCTCTAACCAAACCGCCATTTTGTCGAATCCACATTACTTGATTTTTCACTCACCATAACTGATGAAACATTGAAAATACGTTAGGATGACTAAAATTTATGACTATTGTATTTTTCCAGGCGAAGCCATGGGCGAAAAGAAGTGAGATTTTCCTGGAACGAAAAAAATTCGTCTTCACATGTTGACTCCAGGAAAATTCTAAATCTCAGCAATCGGTGTTGCCAGACGCAACCCGAGTGTGGCCGCTCTCAGTTAGTTTGATCATAAAGCCAATTCATTTTTGAATATTTGCGGAACCTAAGGATATATTATAAGAACCGTTTTGTTAATGACTTAACAATAAACAAATGATATTATGGTTTTATTTAATTATTTTGTTTTATTTTTACGACAATTGACAACGAAGCAAACGCCATCTATTGTGGCTCGAATGAACTCTGAACATCGACCCACGCGTAGTTCTGCACCTTGATGCTAGGTGGCACCAACATACTTTGAACAAAATAGATTTTAATTAAAAGCGAAACGCTAATTAGTAGTTCAAAATTTACAACGTCACACAATGCCTGGCAATAAATTTGCCGTGTGCTGTGCTTGTGGTCCGTGTGAATAGACATTAAGCGGAAGAGCACTCGTATCTCAAAAAGAAATTGCCTCAATGCAATGGCAGAAGATAATATGAAAAATAAAATCTATGGACATATACAAGTACTGATAATCTGGAGTAATTTATTTGTACTTTTACAAGTTAAAGAAAATTTAATAGGTTAGTGTATCAAGAGTTCTTCATAATGTTCTCAAAGGTGTGTGAAGTCTACCAATCCGCACTTGGCTAGCGTGGTATACTATGGCCAAAACCCATCTCACTCTGAGAGGAGAACTGTGTTCTGTAGTGAGCCGGCGATGGGTTGATCATGATGATGATGAGTGTATCAAAATCAATTTTTTTTTAAATTAGGTATCATTGTTCATTTTTTAACTGTCAAATTGTGAAATTTGTAATATAATAATGTAAGGGTGATTATTATTAATTACCTAAACTTAAAAATATAGCTACGACATAGAAGACCCACATCAAACACAGAAAAACATTTAGGTAAAACATTTAAATAAAATTTATTGGTTTAAAAACCTTTTGCTAAAACAAAACAAATCATGCTTCAAGTAAAAAATAATACGTAAATGTCCTACAAAATCAAAAACCAGTTGACTGGAATATAAAACTACTAGAACAAAGTTTGAAGGATCGGGCTCGATTGCTTTTCGAGTTGATACGAAAAAGCTTTCGATATAACATGGAACGGTACGCTTAGTACAAGATTTTGTCTCACCAACGTTGATAGTATTCGGTATCGAAACACTTCCGCGTTATCGTAAACTGGATCTTTATCGCCTTGTTTTAAAGCTCAATTTTTTTCTACACATCTACAGCTAGCACTCAGTGGCGTGCACAGGAGTTCAAGCCAGGGTATGCATTTAGGTATGAACTTATTTTACGGCAGGTTAAAATGAAAAATAAGCATTGACTTATTACAATGAGGGTAAACAGTGCGTTTATGCCTCTATGAGCTGCACGCCACTGCTAGCACTCCAAGCGCAAACGTTGCGAAATTAAAATCACTGGCATTAAATTTTTGACTTCACTTCATCGCTATTTAGGTCCATTTTACTTTGACGGTATTGTGTTTCGACTCTCGAATTCTAGCAACGTTTGGTGAGACGTAAAATCTTATACTAAGGGTACAGGACTCGAACTAAATTCAACCATTTTATTCACGAAAAAAATTCACAAACGAAACTGCCTCGGAACTCTTTGTGAAATTAAACAAACTAAAATTTTTTCAATGCTCACCGAGCGTGTAAAAAAGATAGGAAAATAAAGAGAGCATAAATATATCCGGTAAAACTTTTAATGGCGTTCTATTTAACTATTTTAAAGTGAATACGAATAGTAGCATAATAAAATTAAATCGAAAACCGGCCAAGTGCGAGTCAGGCTCACGCAATGAGGGTTCCGTACTACAGTCGTATTTTTTCGACATTTTGCACGATAATTCAAAAACTGTGATGCATAAAAATCTGTTTTAGAATGTACAGGTGAAGACCTTTCATATGATACCCCACTTGATATAGTTATCTCACTTTGAAAGTTGAAAATACTAATTATTAGTTCATGACCACAATTTAAATTTTTTTGTGTGATCTAACCCTAAATTCACGGTTTTCAGATTTTTCCCCAAATGTCAGCTATAATACCTACCTACCAAATTTCATGACTCTAGGTCAACGGGAAGTACCCTGTAGGTTTCTTGAACGACCGACAGACAGACAGACAGACAGACAAAACAGACAATAAAGTGATCCTCTAAGGGTTCCGCTTTTCCTTTTGAAGTACTATAAACATACCAGAAGTGAATTTAAATATTAATCACGACGCGCACAGGCTTATCGAGAGTTATACCTTTTATATAACCTAACTACAATATTAACTTGATTAGGGCCTAATTGCTATTGCGACCACCCAATCAAAAATGGCGACCTAAACACAAAAAGCATTTAATAGTCGGCCGAGTCTTGCGTCGAAGCGAGACTAGTTTAAGAATCATCAAACACCCGTATTTATACAAATCGATTCAAGATGGTTGCCCCACAAGTCACAACAGATCACGTGGCTTCCATTCAAAAGGCGGCAAATACAAAATGCGATAACAGTACGGAACCCTAAAAAAGCGATAGGTACTCTTTTTCTACCATTTCTGATCTTTCTGTAAAGTTTTCTCCAATGATCTACTAAGGCATCTACTAAAACAAGCACGTATCATAGACATGAGGGATGATAAAATATGGTGGACTCACAAACATAAAGAACTTTCACGAAACTTTTTACTGAGTTCCTGGAGTGTTGAAAACTCAGACTGAGTGCAATCGTGCGTCTAAAGAGTAGAATTTTTCTGCCTTAGTGAGACGACGGTGAAGTTTCAACTCTTGGAAAAGCCAACTTGATAATATTATCATGGCTTTCGTGTTTTATTGTGAAACTAGCTGATATCACGTCGCAAGCCGCACTTGGCCGGTTTTTATCAATGTATATTTAAACTTTATTATAGAGCCCTGATAGCTAGTATCAGGGCTCTCTAATAAAGTTTAAATATACATTAATAAAAACCGGCCAAGCGCGAACCAGACTCGCACACTGAGGGTTCCGTACTACAATCGTATTTTATCGACATTTTGCACGATAAATCAAAAACTACTTACTAGATCTCGTTCAAACCAATCGGTGGAAGTTTGAATGGTAATGTTAATATATTGTATACATATTATTATTTTTAGTTTCTCTTGTTTTAGAAGTTACAGCGGGGGGGGGGGGGACACACACACACACACACACACACCTCAATATCATTTTTGACGACCTATCCATAGATACCCCACACGTATGGGTTTGATGGAAAAAAAAATTTGAGTTTCAGATCTAACCAAAATTTATATTTTTGTGTAAAAGTCTTAATGCGGTTCACAGAATACATCTACATACCAAGTTTCAACAGTATAGCTCGTATAGTTTCGGAAAAAAGTGGCTGTGACATACGGACGGACAGACATGACGAATCTATAAGGGTTCCGTTTTTTGCCATTCGGCTACGGAACCCTAAAAATCAAAAATTCCTAGATACATTAGTTTCTTAGATTAGCGTATACACGACACGAATAAAAATCTTTCTGCCGCATTTGTCTATGCTGTAGAAAGATTTTTACCATATTAATTATAATAGTGAAAATGACAAGCCGTCTTACCGGTTCTTCGTTGATGAAGACAGTGAGGTTGGCAGCAGGTCTTCCAGGTGGGGAGGTGCAGTTGGCGCGTAGCATTTCTCCAGGTTGGTACCGGTCTTTGTCTGTCACGAGCACCGGCAGTAATGTTGGTAGCGCTGGAAATCAGAAAAATAAACATTTTTAATTCGACGTCATTTCCTTCGATCTCTCGTGGCGATGCAGTCTAAAAGACAGACAGACACACTTTTGCATTTACACTATAATATTGTTTGGATGTAAGGGGTAATCTCCGGAACTAACAATCCGATTCTGAAAATTCTTTCGCCGATAGATAGCTAAGTAAATTATCCCCGAATCTGTAGGCTATATATTGCGCGAAGTCGCGGGGAAAAGCTAGTAATATTATATTATGTAGTATGCATAGTAGAGATAACTAAGAAAACTAAATTACAGGGTGTAACCAGAACGCAGATGATTACTAATAATACTAATAATTATGATACTTACCACAAAAAAAACGCGAAAAGAAATATAAAAAATCTTAAAATTTTGTAAAAGTTTACGATAAATTGCAAATAAATAAAACATCTGACTGATGCTAGAGATGAGCACCAACGAACATTGCGTATGTAGGCAACTCGGAGTCAATGCCGCGTTGTAAGCAGGGCATTGACCCGAGTTTTGCACGATATACATTGCTAGCTTGAAAAATACTAAATCACTAAAACTACAAAATGAGACCAATAGTTATCGGTATTGGATTGTATTTAAGTAGTATTACAATAACGCCAAGTTTTTGCTAGCGTTATGGTTACACTCGGTACATACTTGTATGTAAGTAGGGGGAAAAAAAAAACTAACTAATTTTAAAACCCTTAATCTTAAATATATAAAAGGAAAAGGTGACTGACTGACTGACTGACTGATCTATCAACGTACTAGCTCATACTACTGGACCGATCGGGCTGAAATTTGGCATGCAGATAGCTATTATGACGTAGGCATCCGCTAAGAAAGGATTTTTGAAAATTCTACCCCTAAGGGGGTGAAATCGGGGTTTGAAATTGGTGTAGTCCACGCGGAAGAAGTCGCGAGCATAAGCTAGTAAGTTGATAAAATCACAGAAATCCATTGTTATATGACCAAGTCATCAATTCGTTTATTTGTATTAAGTATCACTAAACAAAATATATGGGATGCAATTAAGAAGATGCATCGTGCAGCTAATCTAAAGGCAACAGCAACATCTCCAAGACTAGAAGTCCCCGTCTGAAATATGGCACTATTACCTAACCAACTAACTGGATGTCTAGTCGTTCTAAAAGGATCATCTCTCTTGAAGTTCGCTCGGGATCCATCTTTGTATCTATTATGCATTGATTTATATGCTATTATGTGTGTAAAAGTCTATAATGCAATTCCTAAATCTGTAACTGCACTACCAGTAAACAAATGCAAAAATGCATTAAAAAAGTGGCTGTCGCAAAATGTATTTTATTCTGTTGGTGAGTTTTTAGAATTTAATCACAAGAATTAGAATGAATTTGATTAAGTTATTAATATTATTGACTGACATTTATATCTTTGACACAATATTATATTCTTATCTGATGTACTGCCTACTTTGTCAAAACATTTGTACGTCAGGGCTTCCTGACTAGATATGTTGGCAACTCTCTATTGTAAACACCTTGTCTTCCCATATTCACACAAATAAAATAATTATTTCATTTCATTATTTCATTTCATTTCATTTCATTTATTTCATTTCATATTTCATTTCATTTCATTTCATTTCATTTCATATTTACTAGCTGTCCGCGTGGAATCAGGTTTTTGAAAATCCCGTGGGAACTCTTTAATTTTCCGAGATAAAAAGTAGTCTATGTCCATCACCGGGATGTAAGCTAACTCTGTACCAAATTTCAACAAAATCGGTTGGGTCGTGAAAAGCTAGCAGACAGACAGGCAGACACACTATTGCATTTATAATATTAGTATGGAAGTATGGATTTATTCTACTATTTTATACAAACTAACATAACTGCAGGCAATCCTTTCTACCGCATGAATCATTCTCATTTCAGTTCAAATCAAATCTCAGTAGAATTCGAAGTAGAAGGTAGATTGTAAATAGCATGTTCTGGATTGCAACGAACTATTTAACTGAACTCGGGCGAACTTTCGCTCAGTCTTAGGTACAAAGCAGTTGGAATGTATTGGCAAATAGTGATACGTCCATTGCAATTTCACATTTAAGGTACAGGTGGTTACAGGTACGGGTGATTTCAATAGTTGAAATTACCTTGAGCTTTCCTTTGCATCTCTAAAGGATTTATTTTCTCTTACTAGCTGATGCACGCGAATTCATCCGTGTGGGTTTAGGAAATACCGTCGGAACTCTTTGATTTTCCGGGATGATAAAAAATATTAAAAAACCAAAGTTCCAAAACCACTACAAAGTAAAAAATAACTTTTGTTTCTACACGTGTAGGTATGTATATGTTGAAGTCGGGCGGCTTTGATTTCTAGTTTCTTTTATGCTCGCCCGACTTCATACATACATACCTACCTACACGTGTAGAAACAAAAGTTATTTTTTTCTTTGTAGTGGTTTTGGAAGTTGGTTTTTTTATTTTTTTTTTTATTTAAAACGCACCACAACTCCCCGCACGCACCGCAGTGCGCGCGCTCTCTAAGACTAATTATTTTAATAATTGAGAGCTGTTTGAAAATTCTTCTTAGTATTATCAAGCGTGAAATGTAGCGCGTATGTATGCGTACCGATGCGAAAACGGGCGTAAAACGCGCAGGACAAACCATAGCCTGAACCCACCCTTATACACAGTGAAACCTAAACAAACGTATCTAAGTAACAAACATAGATATTCCAGATCAATCAGGTAGTCTACTTGCGTTCCACTAGTTTGCATTTGGGTTAGTTGCAGTGTAGATGTAGCATCCCATCCTACTGTGCTCTATCTTAAATCCCAAAGTTAACAGACATATATACAAACTATACTTACTGCACCACTTTTACAATTTTACTGGTTTGGCACTTTAATAGTCTAAATATATAAAAGGAAAAGGTGACTGATTGACTGACTGACTGACTGACTGACTGATCTATCAACGCACAGCTCAAACTACTGGACGGATCGGGTTTAAATTTGGCATGCGGATAGTTATTATGATATAGACATCCACTAAGGAAGGATTTTTGAAAATTCAACCCCTAAGGGGGTAAAATAGGGGTTTGAAATTTGGGTAGTCCACGCAGACAAACTCGCGAGCATAAGCTAGTTTTGAATAAGATGGGCTGGATGAAACTTTAAGGATTCTTTACTTTACTAGGGAACCAAAAACACGAGATAACTCTCAAGAAGTCTACCTGTTGAAACTCATCGAGCAAGTTTTAAAGTTCGTGATCCTGTCTCGTGTTGAAGAAACATCTTTAAACTATAACATTGTTTCAGTGGTTTGAAAAATACGAATGATTTACGAAGGAACGAACTACAGGCGAAGTAGTAAGTCCAAAACAAACGTGTATTTCGACATAACAAGACAAGAAGCTAGTTATTGCTAATAGGGTAATATTTCGTCTCGGAAATACTCCGAAGGAGAAACAATGTTAGAAATACTATACGGTCTACACTGTAAAGGTTGGAAATCAGTCCCAATTCGAAAGTTGAATTTTACTTAGCGCAAAATTGTCATTATAAAGCTTCTGAAAATATTTATTATGAGCCCTTTGTTATAACGAAATAATGGAAAAAAATCAAATATTGTTTAGGAATTTCAATTTAGAGTGTTTATCAACTAGGTACATAGGTACAGGCTAAAAAGAGTACTTAATAATTTTTTTAGACCTATACTTACCTACCTGTAATAAAAGTTCTGAATGTCTAAACATTAAGAACTTTTCAATTTTCAGGATCTTTTAATAATACATAATATTTACATAGTATAGGTATGTATTGTTGATTTTTATTGAAACTTAATTTATTTTGGAAGAGTTTGGATGTCTTGTGATAATTAATTTTAGCCCCGCCGTGCCGTGAACAGTTTACTTCGATATAATAATAGATCTACCTTTTTCAATTTGTATGTTTTGAATATCTAGCACTATTTCTAGTTGAACATCATTAGCATTATAATTTAGTGCAGAGATTTATTCAAGTACGTAAAGTGCAAGCGATTGTCTTTGTTTATTTTCTACGAGGCACTATTTGTCTGAAGTCTTCTGGTCAAAACACATTCACGCAGAGACGAGGCATAGTGAATCAAGACGCGACAATATTTTGATTGAACGTTTAGTGGTTCACGTGGTTTAGTGGTTCGCGTGCCGCGCCGTGGCACAGTTTACTTCGATATAATAATAGACCTACCTTTTTCAATTTGTATGTTTTGAATATCTAGCACTATTTCAAGTTGAACACCATTATAATTTAGTGCAGAGGTTTATTCAAGCACGTAAAGTGCAAGCGATTGTCTCTGTTTATTTTCTACAAGGCTCTATTTATCTAAAGTCTTCTGGTCAAAACACATTCACGCACAGTCGAGGCAAAGTGTAAAAGTCGTTAGTATAAGTCCCGCAAATTGCTATTGCGCTGAAACTTCAGTCTAGTGCTGACGTCACTAAAATGGCGGCCACGCGCATTACGCGATTTCGAGAAAATCTGTTGTTGGCCATATTTTTGTAATGAGCATCTTAAGATAACTATTTTCAGTAGTGGACGTCTATCAGTTAATGATAATAATGTATTTAGAGAGCGAAGTAAAGATTCGACAAGCTATATAACATTTTAGAGTGAAGATTCACGCTTCGACTTTGCGTCCATATGGCTTGACCCTAATCTGTTATTTCTTGGCCAAGCTATTTCCTTTGGCCAGGATAAGCTGGTTGAGATTAAGTTCCCTCAAGAAATACATTGTACAATTTGCCTTGTTCATCTTTAACTAGATCATTCCCAGGATTTCAGATCTATATTTAGAAGCATTTCATTAAGTCTAAACAGAGGGAAGAGGTTTTTTTTTAATTCGAATTAGCTCTTCAGTGTGGTCTCACCTGCAGGGTGATTCGCTAACTCAGTGATCAACTCTGAATGATAGTCACCGAGCTCATTTGGCATTTATTTTATTTTATTTATTTTATTTATTGACACTTTATTGCACACAACACAAAGTAAACATTGAAAAAACACAATACAGGATCTTATTCTAATAGATGTAGCATGCAAAGGCGGCCTTATCGCTAAAGCGATCTCTTCCAGGCAACCTTTGACGAAAGGAATCACGGAAGCACGGGTTGGTGCGGCAGCCGAAAATGGCCCTAGTTATTATTATAAATTAGACTACATACACAGTACATTCTAATAATACACAAATAAATATAATTATATATACCCATATACATATCTCTATAATATACTACATAATTCTGTTTACATAGATAAATAATAGTTCTTCAAACGATTTTTGAAGGTGTTTAAGGATTTCGCCTGACGTATTTCAGCTGGGAGAGAATTCCAGAGCTTGACACTGTTAGTGGTGAAAGAGTTACCATAGTATACCGTGCGGCTGTGTGGAGTCATAAGCTTATTGTCGGTGCTGGAGCGGAGGGAGAACTGATGGTTCTCACCAAGATAGGAAAACCGTTCTTTTAAGTATGATGGTGTTTGAGGGTAGTACAGAATACGATATAGGAGCGACAAAGCGTGCATCTCCCTCCGCCGAGATACTGGCAGCCACTTTAGTTTAGCACGGAACTCTGATACATGATCATATTTTCGTAGGCCGAAGATGAAGCGAATACACATGTTTTGTAGTCTCTCCAGCTTGTTTAAAAGTTCTTATAGTTTATTTATAGTTCATTGAAGATTTTATACAAAAAAATATTTTGACATTGCTCAGTGATGCAGCAATGTAAAAATAACGAATGTCAAATGAGTCTGATAGCTATCATTTAGTGTTGATCACTGAGCTAGTAAATCACTCCGCGTAGTAAGTGATGATATAGTCTAAGATAAAAGCGGGCGGGAAATCGGGGTATGAGGCGGGGGGCACACCCGCATGTCACCCGCGCTGTCCCGCACCAGGTTAGCGCGCGGGCTGTGCGGGTGGATGTGCGGGGCATCCCCACCCCTATTGTCATCTCGACCTGTCGCGGACTATACGTGGCAATTACGTACTGGAATGATAAATAGCTTGGTGGTACGTCTTTGCCAATAGGGCAAATTAAAACAATTAAACGAGCATAATTTCAGAGAAGATTCAGTTTCGGATAGTTCTGGCTTTGAAACTTGGTGATGTATAAAACTTCAACTACACCTGATAGTGCATGAAACGCATGCACATTAATTCTTACAGTCAAAACTCTGTCTAGGAAACTATCCGCTATAAATCAGATCTCACAATGGCGTAGACTTGTAACTGCCGCCGCTGCGACTGTGGCCGACGATTTATAGCGGCTCAATACTGTATCGAGTCACACTAAATCTTCTTCTGACGGCGAAACTGTGCGAAATGAGAGTCGAGATAAATGGGGATGGATATTTTCCCTGAAATTGTCTAAAGTCACCCTGAGAAGGAACTTTATATTGCACTACAAAGAAACGGAGATGGAACTAAGATGGAAAACGTCACAACTCACAGAAATGAGGAAAAACAGACAGTAAATGACATCTTGTAGTGTAAGAAATACGTTAGTTATTCAGTCTTACAGTCAAAACTCTGTCTAGGAAACTATCCGCTATAAATCAGATCTTTCAATGGCGTCGACTTGTAATTGCCGCTGCTGCGACTGCGGCTGACGATTTATAGCGGCTCAATATTGTATCGAGTGACACTAAATCTTCTAGTGACGGCAAAATGAGAGTAAAGATCGATGGTGGCGTAAATTTTCTCTGATTTTTCTCTAACCGCCTTGGAAAGGAATTTTATATTTCACCACAATAGGATGGAGTTTAGATGAAAACAGAAGAGGTTACAATCCACAGAAATGAGGAATATGACAAAATAAATGACATCTGGTAGTGTAAGAAACATTACACGTTAGTTATTCAGTCTTACAGTCGAAACTCTGTCTAGGAAACTATCCGCTATAAATCTGATCTCAGAATGGCGTGGACTTGTAACTGCCGGCCTCTGTGGCTGAGGTTGACGATTTATAGCTCAATACTGTATCGAGTGACACTAAATCTTCTAGTGACAGCGAAATGAGAGTAGAGATCGATGGTATAGTATATTTTCCCTGAAATTGTCTGTAGTCGCCTTGCAAAGGGACTTTATATTGCACCACAAAGAAACGGAGATGGAACTAAGATGGAAGGGGTCACAACCCACAGAAATGAGAAAAACCACGCGATAAATGACATGTGGTACCTAGTGTAAGAAACTTTGTGCGTTAGTTATTCAGTATTACAGTCAAAACTCTGTCAAGGAAACTATCCGCTATAAATCAGATCTCACAATGGCGTAGATTTGTAACTGCTGCCGCGCCTTGAGAAGGCATTTGATATTGCACCACAAAGAAACAGAGATGGAACTAAGATGAGAGGGGTGACAACCCACAGAAATGAGGAAAACCACACCGATTACGACCGATTTAATGACTGTGTCATTGTTTTGATTGTTTTGCACGAATCTGAATATCATGTGTTCCACGAAGTGATGATTCCTCTATTTTAATACATTTTATTGATTTCTGAAAGTGCTAAAATATTATTATTATTATAGCGAAATCGGTTCAGCTGTTCTCGAGATTTGCGATCAGCAACACATTCAGCGATTCATTTTTATATATAGAGAAGATAGAGTAAGTAAATCATTTATTGACGAAATTCTGTAAATTTGTATTTTTCCTTGCCGTTTCCCGTAACTTCGTCCGCGTATATTTTATAGCATAGCTCGATGTTAATGTAGCCGGATAATATCAGTGACATAATATGCGGAATCGGATCATTAGTTCCGGAGCTGGAGATTACCTCTACATCCATACTTTATAATATCAGTTTTCAAAATTATTATCTGCTCCTAAAAACTAAAAAAAACCGGCCAAGTGCGAGTCAGGCTCGCGCAACGAGGGTTCCGTACTACAGTCGTATTTTATCGACATTTTGCACGATAATTCAAAAACTATGTTACATTAAAATAAACAACAATCTGTTTTTAGAATGCACAGATGAAGACCTTTCATATGATACCCCACTTGATATAGGTTGTTATCTTATTTCGCAAATTGAAAATACTAATTTTTATTTCATGACCACAATTCTTTTTGTGTGATGTAACCACAAATTCACGGCTTTCAGATTTTTCCCCGAATGTCTGCTATAAGACCTACCTACCGGCCAAATTTCATGATTCTAGGTCAATGGGAAGTAGGTATATATTTATAGTTTTCTTGACAGACCGACAGACAGACAGACAACAAAGTGATCCTATAAGGGTTCCGTTTTTCCTTTTGAGGTACGGAACCCTAAAAATGTCAAATGCGAAATCGTACAAGATGAACATCATGTAATTTTTTAAATTTACTTGGCAGCCATTTTGAAATTCGCCATCATAATTTTTTTTATTATTTGTTGTTATAACATCAATAGAAATTTACAAGTGTGACAACTCTCTGCCTATTATATATTTTGTGCTATTAGGTAGATACAGTTCATGAGATACAGCCCGCTGACAGACAGACGAACTAATAGGATACCGTTGGCACCCTTTGAGTACGGAACCCTAAATAAGAACAACATTTTTCGCGGAAATAAAAACAAACGTAAACACAATTACGTCGATATAATACAATAATAAAATGGCGAGCGAATACAACATCCAAACAGAAATCTTACGTGAATTCAATATCATAGTTATATAGGAAAGGCAATAGGTATAATATTGTGAGCAATTCGTTACATTTTGCGATAATACGAGAGAAATTCGATAATATTGCGGTGGCATAATAATAATGTTATATTATAATCCTTATGGACTATACAGAGTCGCAGAGAACGCTGGCAAAAACTAAGACAGGTATTGATGATTACTGATATGATACCACAAAAAAACGCGAAAAAATGCGAAAGATAATAAAAAATCCTATATTTGTAAATTTAAAGAAAAAAAACGATATATCTAAATATTATATAAAAAGAAAAGGTGACTGACTGATGTATTAACGCACAGCTCAAACTACTGGACGGATCGAGCTGAAATTTGGCATGCAGATAGCTATTAGGACGTAGACATCCGCTAAGAAAGGATTTTTGAAAATTCAACCCCTAAGAGGGTAAAATAGGGGTTCAAAATGTGTGTAGTCCACGCGGACGAAGTCGCGGGCACAAGCTAGTTGCAAATAAAACATCTGACTGACGCTGGAGGTCAACGAACGTTCCGAATACAGGCCACTCGGAGTTAATGCCACGTTGCAGCTGGGACATTGACCCGAGTTTTTCACGCTATACATTGCGGGTTTGAAAACTACAAAATGAGGAAAATGGTTATTGGTATTGGATTGTGTTTAGGTAGTTAACGCTAAGTTTTTGTTAGCGTTCTGGGTTAATACTTAATTTTATATCAGTAGCCCATAGATTACTTTATAAGAGATAGCTTGCATGCTGCGGATATGTCCTTCCCCTCGATTCAATCTACAAATTCTTCAGAATCGGTTAAACAGATGGGCTGTGAAAAGCTATCAGACAGACACTTTCGCATTTATAACATTATTATAGACTATGGAAACAATATTAGGTATTATAATAGAATACTTATATTAAAGCCTGTGTCTGAAGGGCTCGTGAGATTCAAGAAGATTCAATATCGATAGCTATTTAGTTGTCTTCATAATAATTATTTAGACATGTTAGGACTAAAAAGTGTACTTAGACAGATTATATTATTATTATTTGGTAGGCATAGTCCTCGACAGGTCGAGATGGCAATCGAGGTTTGAGGCGGGGGAAGCCCCGTACACCCGCACGTCACCCGGGCTGTGCGGGTGTGAGGGGCGTTCCCCATAGAGCAGAAACAAAGAGGAGTTGGCCTAAGCAACTGTGCACTGTGATTTTCAACTAGGTCCTGACGTCATCACTGTGGGCGGGGCCTTAGTTAGTATGCTGTCTGCGTTCGTCAGGTTCACATATATTGAGGCTCGTATTATCGGTGTGTTTTCGCGTTTTTAAGAACAAAAGGATGAAGTGTTGTGTTTTATCGTGTCAAAGTTATTCAGACAGACGTTCTGATGCTATGAATGGTATCACATTTCATTTGTAAGTAATTTTATACGTAATTTCTACACTTATTGACATCTAGTGTGAGATAGCTGAACTATGTAGTGACATCAATATATCGATGTTAGGTCGCTAAGCGAGTAGTTTTGCTACTAACCCGCAGATGGAAAATTGAGAAGTGGGCGGCGTTCCACAACCCCTCACCCCGCAAAATGTCACTCGATATTTCATAGGGAAATCTTAATACAACATCTCCTCTTTGTTTCTGCTCTATGGCGTTCCCTCACCGTTTGCCATTTCAACCTGTCGCATGTACTTACTATACATTTTTGAGTCAGTTTTGTTGTTCATGTGGTTTGATACTCGTGATTTTAAGCAAAATCGAGTTGCAAAAATGTTTTGTTTTAGATGCCATATCTAGTGCGTAGTACATAGAAGTCGCTGGCTAATGAAGTTATAAACGGCAAACGGCGGCAAACGTAGCGTCCGTGACACGTCGTGGTGTGCGTGAGCTGCGCTATGAGTGAGTGAACCTACAGCCAGCCGCTAGTATGAAGCTTCCCCTCTGATGCTATTTGTCCCCTGTAATAGGTGTATTGAATTTTTATTGCATTTCATTTCATTCGGTTGTTTTATTGGTTGCCACATTTTTGTATTTGTATTTTTGTAATAAATTCCCGTGGGAGCTCTTTGATTTTCCGGGGTAAAAAACCTATATCCTTTTCCGGAATGTAAGCTATCTCTTTCCACGTGGATTAAGGTTTTCAAAATCCCGTGGGAACTTTGTAATTTTCCGGAATGAAAAGTAGCAATTCACGCGATGCAACATCTCATCTCGTACTAACAAGTCGTGAAAATCTTTCTAGATTTTTAGACAGTTAGACAGGCAGACACACTTTCAAATAAAAAACTAGCTTATGCTCGCGACTTCGCCCGCGTGGACTACACTTTCAAACCTATATTTCCCCCCCTTAGGGGTTGAATTTTCAAAAATCCTTTCTAAGCGGATGCCAACGTCATAATAGCTATCTGCATGCCAAATTTCAGCCCGATCCGTCCAGTAGTCTGAGCTGTGCGTTGATAGATCAGTCAGTCAGTCAGTCACCTTTTCCTTTCATATATTTAGATGGCTGGATTCATATTTAATGGTATAAAATACTTTGAAACTTCAACATTTCTGACATAAAATTTTCAAGTTTTACAGCTGTTTATTTTAATTATCTACGCTCGATAAAAAATACTTCTCGACAGAGAGAATTTCTTCCGATGAAAATAAACACCGAGTACCTACAAAGAAAAGAGATTTTATATTAATAGTTCGAACAAGAAAGTTAATTAAAATTCCTAGGAATGGAAATTTAATCCAAATCGCAAATTTAATTAAAGTTTGCGTTATAATTATCACCACTATATTATCTTACAAATCTAACACTATACCAGACAATCAATAAGAGTAATTTATTACCTATTTTGAATAAATCATTTGACTTTTGACTTTTGACTTTTGTATCTTATGAGTCTATGCGATAGGGTAAAAGGGTCCTATTACTTTTTAATTTTTTTTTTTAAAAGTTTGATTCGACAATTTATTTTTTAATGAAAGACATTATTCGTATAATATTGTCTTTCCGTTTGACAATATTCGTATATTTTTTACGGAAAAACAATATTCGTATATTGTCTTTCCGTAAAAAATAAATTGTTGCCGTTCCGTCGAAACCGTAACAACTCAATCTCGTTTAGCGTCAAGCCTAACTTTGAAAATTTTGTACACCGTTTTCAACTTAGCCTAAAAGTAAGACTTCGTTTATCCATACTTCCATACTAATATTATAAATGCGAAAGTGTGTGTGTCTGTCTGTCTGTCTGCTAGCTTTTCACGGCCCAACCGTTCAACCGTTTTCGATGAAATTTGGTACAGAGATAGCTTGCATCCCGGGGAAGGACATCGGCTACTTTTTATCCCGGAAAATTAAAGAGTTCCCACGGGCTTTTAATAAACCTAAATCCACGCGGACGAAGTCGCGGGCATTATCTAGTATTTAATAATAATAATTTTAATAAGGGAATTAGCGAAGCGTGAACTGTTCTTTTTTGAAGCATTATTTGTAGTTTTAGAACACAGAACATTTATAGTTTCGTTACGTTCGTTAGGTTACCTTCTGAGCTTCATGGCTCATGAGCATGAAGCTCAGAAGGTAACCCGAAATAATATGTTATTAATTATTGTAACCAGAAATTATTATTTTTACCTAGAGTGATATTTTTTTTTTTTTTTTTTGTTGGTCCGCCCCTTGAATAACCCCATGTTATAATCTAGTGGGAACACCGCCGATGGGAGTTGGTTCCACAGTTTGCACGTGCGTGGAAAGAAGGATCTGGCGCAGCGGACGGTCGAAGTGCACCAGACACCCAGATGGTGAGGGTGAAATTCCTTACGGTGGCGCGCGGTGCGGTTGTAGAAAAAAGAGAATAGGTACCTACTTTTAAAATCGTTATGAGGTTTCTACGACCGTTAAGGCGAAATGGGATTGAAGTTGTACACGGGTGCTCTCTAAATATGGATAAATATGGATCTGAGACATGGTCGCTAACTATGGGCCTTATAAGAAAGCTCAGAGTCACTCAGCGGGCGATGGAGAGAGTTATGCTTGAGGTTTCTCTACGTGATCAAATCAGAAGTGAGGAGATCCGTAGGAGAACTAGAGTAACCGACATAGCTCAACGGGTTGCGAAGCTGAAGTGGTAATGGGCAGGGCACATATTAGTTTGTAAAACCGATAGACGTTGCGGTCCCAAGGTGATAGAATGGCGACCTCACACCGGAAGACGCAGCGTTGGAACACCCATAGATGGATGGACGGACGACATCAGACGAGTTGCAGGGAGCCGCTGGATTCAGGCGGGCGCAAGACCGTGGCGTTGGAAGTCCCTACAGAGACCTATGTCCAGCTGTGGACGTCTGTCGGTTGATGATGATGATTATATTTTATCTTGATTATGCAATCGGCTTTTCATCATTTTATTGTCATTGCGTAGTGGACTAAGAGCCCGGGATAGCCAGACCTTCGTTATTTTATAAAAGCTGAAAGTTTCTATACGCATTGTACCCAACACAGGAAGGAACGATCAGCGACTATGAAGTTTCGATCTTGGTGGCTTTGGGAGATAACAGGACCCCCTAAACTTTTACACTTTAAGGGCACCTGGCAGGTGGTTGCCACGACACTAAGTGCCAATCAGCTAACAATTAAGGCGTATAAAATCTTTCGTCTAATTTTTAGGGTTCCGTACCACAAAAGGAAAAACGGAACCCTTACAGGATCACTGTCTGTCTGTCTGTCTGTCTGTCTGTCTGTCAAGAAACTTACAGGGTACTTCCCGTTGACCTAGAATCATGAAATTTGGCAGGTAGGTAGATCTTATAGCTGATATTTGGGGAAAAATCTGAAAACCGTGAATTTAGGGTTAGATCACACAAAAAAAATTAAATTGTGGTCATGAACTAATAATTAGTATTTTCAACTTTTGAATTGAGTGACTATATCAAGTGGGGTATCATATGAAAGGTCTTCACCTGTACATTCTAAAACAGATTTTTATTTATTTTTATGCATTATAGTTTTTGAATTATCGTGCAAAATGTCAAAAAAATACGACTGTAGTACGGAACTCTCATTGCGCGAGCCTGACTCGCACTTGGCCGGTTTTTTATATTTTTTTCGGTATTAGAAATCATGTCATGCATTGCCAGACACCTTATATGGTGGCAACCTCCTGCCAGAAATCCCTACAGGAGACCTGTGTCCAGCAGTGGACGTCTATCGGTTGATGATGATGATGATGATGATGATGAACAAAATCCAATAGAAGTAAAAAGTAAAGTTCCTACCTATAACATCGATGAACTTGGTAGTGATCTGCGTGGCGAAGTACGGCGCGTCCGCGGTGACTTCGCAGCTGAAGTTGCCCGACAGTCCCAGCTCTAACCGCCGGAGCAGCACCTGCGTGCCGTTCGAACGGTTCATCTGAAAAGGATAACATTAATCCATACTGTAGTGTATCTGGTTAGTGATTACACAATCTCGTGTGCTCATGGACGATGTTACCACACGAGTAGATATTAAAGACCAGAGGGGAAGTTCTAGCACACGAGTAGATATATAGACCAGAGGGGAAGCTTCATACTAGCGGCTGGCTGTAGGTTCACTCACTCTAGCGCAGCTCACTCACACCACGACGTGTCACGGACGCTCCGTTCGTCCACGTGCCACGAATCGTCCGTGGCACGTCGTGTTGTGCGTGAGCTAGTGTGAAGCTTCCGCTCTGGTCTATAATATCTACTCGTGTGGTTCTAGCTTCTACTACTAAGTAGTTCTTCACACTAGCTCACGCACGTCGTGGTGTGCGTGAGATGCGCTTGAGTGTGTGAACCTACAGCCAGCCGCTAGTATGAAGCTTCCCCTCTGGTCTATATGTCTACTCGTGTGATGTTACTACGTCAGTGTTACCAGAGCCACAGGCGCGTGTAGACGAGTGACTGTTGTTCGCGTGCATTGCCGAGCCAGTGTCTGGGGTAGGGATGTTATGGATATATAATTTCGGATCCGGATACGGATATGGATATTGGCACCGATTCTAAACACAACCTAATTTTAGAGTATTCACGCCCTCTTCTTACTATTGTAATATGAAAAGGACAGAAGCAGTTTGACATTTCTAAATTTAATTTTTAGATGGTAAAACCCGTGATTTTAGCACGCACTCGCGAACCTACCGTTTAAATTTGTATTTTGCACTAAAATTTAGAGTCTTTAAATGTGAAAGTCATGTTCCGTTCCTTTTTTAGCATTAGTAAAAAGAAAAGGATGCAGATACTACAAATTTAGTTTAGAGAGAGACTAGAGAATCGGGGCCATTGTTAAAATATAATATCGGTTTCGGTTTCGGTTATGGATATCAAATTATTTCGGATTATCCGATAGTTTCGGTTACGGATATTAATTTTTTTAAGGAACTGTAAAATGAAATACAAATAAGATTATATTAGACTTTAATTGTACCTTGTAGGTTTCGCAATCTGTCATACAAGTAATTCTTTCTTACAGCCGAAAACTAGCCGAAACTATCGGAAACTTTTATTTCGGATTCGGTTACGGTTACGGATATTTTTTTATTTCGGATATCCGATAGTTTCGGTTACGGATATGGATATCCATAATAACACTAGTCTGGGGCACCATTAGCAGACCCTACACATACTGTTGTATAGAAGCAGGCGTTACTTTGCGGAAATCCATGATTAAAAATGAACCAAAAGCTTAATTTGCTGTAATCCGCTGAAACAGGTTGAATCTTTATGGTGCAACATGCAGCATGCGACATGCACCGCCCGCCCTCCCACTGCTAAACATGCAGGGAACAGCAGCCACCAGGCAAGCGATACGCACCACCACCACAGCTCAAACTACTGGACGGATCGGGCTGAAATTTGGCACGCAGATAGCTATTATGACGTAGGCATCTGCTAAGAAAGGATTTTGAAAATTCAACCCCTAAGGGGGTGAACCAGGGGTTTTAAATTTGTGTAGTCCACGCGGACGAAGTCGCGAGCATAAACAAGTTTTTTACATAAGAATAGAGCAATTTCTGCTGGAAAATACTTTTGGCAGCATTTTAGTTATGTAAACAGTAGGCTGAGATACTTTTTTTTTTTTTTGTTTATTTGAAAGTAATCAACAACGTAATTACATAATTATTATTTAAATCTAAATTAAGTTTTAACAGAAGGCCACAAGAGATTACTTAAAATTATAATGAAAACTATTTTAACAGAATGGATTTAGAATAAATGTATATAAAAAAATTTTTAAAACAGTCCAAGATTCAGACATAATATGTAGGTACACTGCATTCAAAAATTCTAAAACGATTTCCAAGTAAATAAAACAGTCTTCAAAAGAAGTGCCTCAGCGTATTCTAGTGCCAATCGGTTTGCTATTGATTCAATCTGCAACCTTAGACAAAACGTGGCCATATTCGAAACGTTCCGATCTGAATCTTCGACAATTTTATTCGAAGAATGTTCTATGCTTTCAATATTAAATGGCGCGATACGGCCCCGATCCGATTTTGAAACTCTCGCCATCAAATTTTTTTAAATAGAGATAGCAAGCAAACGAGCAGGCGGTTCACCTGATGTTCAGTGATTACCGCCGCCCATGAACATTTGCAGAACCAGAGGAACCGCCGATGCGTTGCCGGCCTTTTAGGAATTTGTTGGTCCGCCCCTTGAATAACCCCATGTTGTAATCTAGTGGGAACACCGCCGATGGGAGTTTGTACAGTTTGTACAGGAGACAGTTTGTATGTGAGTGGAAAAAAGGATCTGCCACAACACCAAGCCAATTAATACGAAAAATACGAAATTCAGACAAAATCACGTTTGTTTGATATCGTAAACTTCCCGGTCAATGAACTCTCATTCCACAAATAACACCTATTAGAATAAAATTGAATATATTCATAAGAAACGACATTTTGTTCCCTAAAGTTCAACGACTAGAGGTATTATTAAAAAAATTCTTTGACTTATTTACCGTTCCAGTAGAGATTATTTTCAGAAGTAAGTACCTACAATATTCAAACGAAATGATAAATATTCCTTTATAAAGGAATACGGAAAGTTTATAATCTGCTCAGACATATTATTAACGAGAATTTTTCTTTTTTCTTTGTATAATTTAGATTTTCTTTGTACATTATGATGTACAAGTTTCAGGAATATATTAATGTGGAATACCAGCCGTAAGAGCTGAGACACACGGCACGTGGTGTGACGTAATGTGGAGGCGAAATCACTAAAAAAAGGGGAATTTCCAAATATCCTGAAACACAAACGTTTCTTTTATTTTTATTTTTGCCCGAAAGCCCAAATACTTATCGACTTTCATAGATATTATGACGATAACGAAAAATGACGATTTTAATACTTCTGTCACCATTAGAAAGCTACTTTATCAAAGTCAAGGTCAAGGTCAAAGTCAAGGTCAAATTCAAGGTCAAAGTCAAGGTCAAATCATCAAAAGTACGATAGGCTATTATAACATGTCAAATTCCACTTGGGTCAAGTGGGCCGGATCAGGTAACTTTGAATTGACTTTGACTCCATGTAATGAATCTCAACTCACATCAACATAAATTCCAGGTAGCCCAAACACCTTGAGGTCAGGTTTCTCATTGGGCGTGTATCTGAAGAACTCATGGTTGCCGCGGTACCACTTGACGGAGTACAGCAGAGCTCCCTGCATATCTCTCGAGCAGATGAGAGCAGCTGTTCCTCCTTTGATAACGGTTGAGGGTTCCACGAGGAGTTTCACGTCGCGTAAACTTGTTACACCTGTAAAAGAAAATATATATTTACTTGCATTCAAAAACGAATAGGTACCTACCCACGTGGATGAAGCCGCGGGCATCATCTAGTGAAGTAATCACTACCCATAATAAATTATCCTCAGAACAAGGACTATTAGAAGTAGCCCTATTGTGACACTTATTGTTAGAGCGAGATAGCTAAATGCATTTAAGCTCTTATTAGAACGTGACAAAATGATTATGTTTTGTCCTTATCACCGTGGCCACTTTTTTTTGTTTGCCAAAATGTATTTGTACGTCAAATTTTGGCAAACAACGTGAAGTGAGGTTATATTGACTCAAGTATTGTAAATAAATAATTGATTCGTTTTGTTGTTTTTTGTTTTTGAAATTATTGTACAATAGTGGGTTGCAGTAGGTATACCCAGTGGCGTGCACAGGGCTTCAAGTCAGGATATGCATTTAGGTATGAACTTATTTTACGGCAGGTTATAATAAAAAATAAGCATTGATTTATTACAATGAGGGTAAGCTGTACGTTTAAGCTTATATGAGCTGCACGCCACTGGGTATACCATAGCCGAAGCGAACGTAAAATAGACGGAAAACATTTCAAAAGTAAGTACTTCTGCTTGAGCGAGAGGGACTGAGGGGGCCACGCTAGTTGCATATCTGGACATATCTGTGATTATCACTACCACTGCACTAGTGTTTGTTTGTTGCTTTGTCACTAAAATCAAATCGCAACGCATCAACGTGATTTTTTTGCATGCGTATAGTTTAAGACCTGGAGAGTGACATAGGCTAATTTTTATCCCGGAAAATCAAAGAGTTCCCATGGGATTTTTGAAAACCTAAATCCACGCGTACGAAGTCGCGGGCATCAGCTAGTCAGCTATAATATGCCAGATAGCTAGTTTCTTATTAAAGCTGCAGATTTACGGTAATTTATTTAGAGAACTACTAGGATAAGCGGATAATTCAGTAATTACGTATTAATGGTCTCATTAATCTTGCAAATATCAATTAAGCGTCCTAATAGGAACACTGTTATTCATCATCATCATGATCAACCCATCATCCGGCTCACTACAGAGCGCGGGTCTCCTCTCAGAGTGAGAAGGGTTTTGGCCATAGTCTACCACGCTGGCCATGTGCGGATTGGTAGACTTCACACACCTTTGAGAACATTATGGAGAACTCTCAGGCATGCAGGTTTCCTCACGATGTTTTCCTTCACCGTTAAAGCAAGTGATATTTAATTAATTAAAACGCACATAATTCCGAAAAGTTAGAGGTGCGTGCCCGGGATCGAACCCCCGACCTCCGATTAGAAGGCGGACGTCCTAACCACTAGGCTATCACTGCTTACCACTGTTATTGCCTACCTGAAATTATAATACCTAACACTTGCTTTAAGAGCTAGCGCGCACCACGGAAAATTTCCGTAATCTGTGAACAATAGAACTACATAGAAGTGCGCGCACTGCGGAATTAATTCCGCACCGGATTTTGATAGAGTAAAATTCAAACGAGATTGACAAAATTTGCCCAGGCTGGACTTTGCCTATTACAAAACACCATGCGACTTTTTTTTGACTTTAAAAATAGAAGATTTTTACTATTAAATGGCACATATATCATTTCTGTATCTTTATTAAATGGCACATATATCATTTCTGTACATTTATTAAATGGCACATATATTATCATCTCTGTACATTCTGGGGCACGCGTCCATACAAATTTTGTCTATCTCCTTTGCGGATTTTAAATCACACCGCAACACCGTGGTGCGCGCTAGCCGGTGATGGGAAACAGCGTGAAGTAACCAGTCCGCACTTAGCCAGGCGTTATAACCCTTCTCATTCTGAGAGGAGACCAGTGTTCAGTAGTGGACCGGCGATGCGTTGAGTTGAGAATCACCTCAAATAATTATCTATATAATACGTTCAAAAGGAAAAGCTGACTGGCAGACTGACCGATTGATCTATCAACGCACAGCTCAAACTACTGGACACGGCGGGGTGATTACGTAAAACTTTGCAGTAGCGACAGCAACGCGACAGCAGTAGCAATGCGATAGTTCACTTGCTGTCTCTCTTCTTCTTCTTCTTATTTTGCTTTGTGGCTATTGCTGTCTCTCTCTAGCCGGACGTTTGACAGCAATGATCGCGAGATTTACGCCTGTCGCAAGCCTGTCACGAGATACGTAATCTCCCCGCGGGCTGGGTATGCAGAAAGCAGATAGCTATTATGACGTAGACATCCGCTAAGAAAGGATTTTTTAAAAATTCGATCAATAAAGAGGTAAAACAGGGGTTTGGTGTAGTCCACGCGGACGAAGTCGCTGGCATAAGCTAGTATTTGACAAAAAAGGTATTGACAGACAGACAGAAAATAAAGTGATCCTACAAGGATCTTTTCCTCCTTTGAGGCACGGAACCCTAAAAATAAGTATTCATACACAAACAACGTTATATTTCAAAGTTGGGAGCATAATGTATGTAGATGCCGTGAGATAAATTCCTAAGGCATGAATTACGAGGCACCGGATTACATGGCACGCCGGGTACCCGCCCTCGTGACGTTTTACCCTATTTTCCTATTCTATAAAGTTACTAGAGCACAAAAATCACAAGCCGTATTATGTCACTACTTAACTTACTCGATGACATATTATTATCACATGAAAAATGAGTAACTTAGGTGTAATATTATTATAACTTATATCTCCCCTTATCTGTATATATTACATTCAAAGTCCTGACTGACTTACTGACTGAATTTTTTTTGTGTTGTTTCGGATTGACTATGCTGCGTAGGCCGTAGACTATGTGGCGAGCGCGAATCTCCGCCTGGGGGTGAGCCCTAGGACTCGAAGAAATAATTTGAGAGGTCGGGGGGCAAATCTTAGAAATCGGAGACCTTCGTCGGCGAATGTAGTAAGGTTGAATTGTGTAGCCTTACGAGATAAGGAGCATTGTCGGTCATGATTTGATCGTCGGGATCGTTAAGGACGTGCTTAGGGCGTCTTTAGTCTAGGCTTATATTTTATCAACGCGATGAACGCGTTACATGAAATTTGGAGGTGGTGTTCATTGTAAAAATTGGGGATTGGGGGGGGGAAATCCTATCTTTTTGAACTTACTTAAATGAAAATCAGGATTTAGATTATTGCCTAATACACCTTTGTTATGTTTCTATTGTTTTGGTTTTGGCGTACAATAAAGAATATTTTACTTTCGTTTACTTTACACCTATAAAAATTCATTTTTCTGTATTGCGTGTAAGTACTATCCAACACACCAAGTTTCTCCTTTCACCAAAGGTGGCCTGGTAGAGATTGCTGTGAGCAATAAGGCCGCCTTTGCATACAATTATTTTTTTAGTTTTAGTTTCTTTGTCATGTTATGTAATATTTTTTGTGTGCAATAAAGTATTTCTATCTATTTATCTATATATGTAGGTAGGCATGTTTATTTGATCTTATTCGTTACGTATGGTTCACGCGATTGAGGTGAAATTTTTACATAAATGACAATGGCCTCACATGGCGTAAACGACAAATTTTTACATAAATGACAATGGCGTCACATGGCGTAAACGACAAATTTTTACATAAATGACAATGGCCTCACATGGCGTAAACGACAAATTTTTACATAAATGGCAATGGCCTCACATGGCGTAAACGACAAATTTTTACATAAATGACAATTGGCTCACATGGCGTGAACGACAAATTTTTACATAAATGGCAATGGCCTCACATGGCGTAAACGACAAACATTTTCAATTTTTTAACATAAAAAATATTTTCCCGCAGAAATTACTCTATTTTTATAAAAATTGTCGTTTACCGATTTTGACGTCATTCCGTACAACATGACGTTCATGTTAAATATAAATAATATTCTCTTCAATAATTAATTCTAGCCCCATAAACTACCGCTACTTATATAAAAAATCACTTCATTTTATTACTACAGTCCAATACAGTTAACGGTCACTCTAAACTTAACCTTGGAAACATGATATTGTGGCTAATTCCATTGTACACAATCTCTAAACTAAACTAAAATGGCATGTCTAAATCTAATGCTATCCCTTTCATAATGTTGCTTGGGGAAAAGGATGGCACTAAATTTAGACCTGTTAATTTAGTTTAGTTTAGAGATTGTGTACAAGAGAATCGGCCCCATATATATCTCCAAAACACAAAGTTATCTATAACGAGGTTTGTATACCTTTGGGGAACTATTGGTACCCTGAAAATATTGTTCTGCGGCGACCACGAAATAAGACATTCAAATTCAATGGAGGGATAGCCCGTCGGAAATATTTTGAGTAGGTAATTTATATTCGGTAGCTGTTCAAAGATAGCGTATGGGAGCTTTGACGACTGGATTCAGAGGTACGTAAATAATACTAACTAGACTTGTTGTTTGTCACGCTTTTTGTTTTTCAAAAGCTTCCAATGCTACTCTATATTTATATAAAACTAGCTGCCCCGGCGAACTTCGTACCGCCTAACAGTCGATTCAAATTTTTTAAATTTTTCTCTCCGTAAGAACCATCCCCGTACTTCAAGGAATATTATGAAAAGAGAATTAGCGAAATCGGTTCAGCTGTTTTCGATATTTGAGATCAGCAACACATTCAGCTATTTATTTTTAAATATAGAGATTTGTCCTGACTGGCAGACTGATCTATCAACTCGTAGCTTAAACCAAGTGGGGTTAGAAATAGAAGATTTTTGTCAGCTGTTCAATCCCCTATATAAATAAGGGATGGAAGTTTGTATGAAAGACCGTCATTTTAAAAGTTACTTCGATCAAAATTGGTATTTTGACTTTCGGTTAAACATAAAATATATACCTACATCTTACATATATACATTTTGAAAATTCTACGCCCAAGGGGGTTAAATGTAGATGAAAGTTTGTATGCAAGTCCACCTTTTTTCGAGTTATAGATATCTATGAAAATTGCAATGTGGACTTTTGGGTAAAAATGAAGAAGTACTTTTTTCAGGATTTACGGGAATTCCACGCCCTCACTGATTTTTAAAATTCCACTTGCGCGAAACCGGTTTCAGCTAGTCCTAATATATAAAACACAAAAAATGTTTCTATCTATGTCCATTATAGACTTTGAAACCATCCAACCGATGTGTCAGTTTTATTAGAAAGGCAACAATGCGAAGAATCTCCTAACCTAAAATTAAGTAGGTAAGCCTATGTAATCATAATATACCTTTTGAAAAGGCTACTTAAGCTCTTAAGACCGCTAGATCCCAAGGCCATACAACCTCACCGCGACTTTGTATTAAACTAAACACACGCGTTATTGGATATTATCAGGGTTAAATTCGATATTATCGTAAACACAAGGGAAATTCCATTTTCTGGTACATTAGTCGAGACAATCTCATGCTATCGATCCGCTGTGTGAAAATCCCTTTACAATAGAAATAAGTTCAAAGTAAAGAAGCTTTTTTTATTGTACTACGAAGGGTCGAAATTTCTTTTTAAATATTTTTTTTATATTCTTTTTTATCTTTTTTATACCTGTTTTTTAATCATAGTTTTTTATACGATTTTTTTTTCATTCTTTCGACCTGAAAAAAATTCCAGCTGAGTATAATGCTGTATGCCTCGTCATATAAAACACAAAAGTATTACAGAGAATTTCACGAAGACCTTTTTCAATATTAAGTATATTAATGTATCTTTTCAAATGCTATACATATTTAGAATTATGATATTATTATGAGCCCCAAAAGCTTTATCCCAAAATCACCCAGCCCTACCATATTATGCCCTAATACACGCGTTATTTAGTCTCCGATTTGGGTAATGCTCAATATTATCGAGAACATGCCAAGGGAATTCCATTTTCTGGTACATTACACGAGAGAATCTCAGGCCTTCCTGCTTTACTTCGAATGGGCTTTACATACATGTCTTGGGATCAATTTAGGTAACAATTTAAACTTAAGTAAACTGTCGGTCGCCTCGTGTACTCAATTTATACTCCATACTAATATTATAAAATAATATTATGTGAAAGTGTGTCTGTCTGAAAAGCAAAGAACTTCTGGTATATTATTACTAGATCATCATGTAGAGTCACTATGTGGAGAGCATATTCGTAGCTAGCACATTACAGAAACTTTTTTCCAATGTGAAAAGACTATTATGGTACGACTCATCTGATGTTCTTAATTAAAAGTACAGCAAAGTGCGTACAATAGGGGTCGGCCCGGCTTAAAAATAGGGTTTTGTACATTTTACATGAAACTCACTGTAATCTTTTTAGGGTTCCGTCCGTATCATGAGATTGAGCATTTTTGTTGTAAAATTTTTCTCTTATCTTATTAATCTCCAACTTCCTAGCATGTTTTTAGTTTCTTAACACAGTTTTTTGTTAATCATTTGTGAACCAAAAAAGGTGTAAAAATCTTACGTCAAAGTATAAGTGTCTAATTTTAATATATGTTCTTCGGAATAGTGTAAGAAATCACGTCATGGATTGCCAGACGCTTAGTATCGTGGCAATCCCCTGTCAGATACCCTTTAACAATTTATTAAACTTATTACTTTGACGTAAGATTTTTTTACACCTTTATTACCTGCTATCTCCCAAAGCCACCATGATCCAAACTTCATAGACGCTGATCGTTCCTCCCTGTGTTGGGGACAATATGCAGAGAAACTTTCAGCTTTCTTACAAATGCAAACCGACTATCAAAAAGCGTAATTTTTTTACCTACTTTGAATAAACGTTTTGACTTTTTTGACTTTTATAAAGTAACGGAGATCTGGCATGCGCTGGCCCTCTCTCTAAGAGGAAATATCGAAATAAAACCTTTCAGACAAGTTTTGACCCGCATATAAGTTGCACACAGCGCTAACTAACCTTAGTCGATTCGAAAAAGGTTTTGTACGGGCTCTTTTATACCGTCTACTAAAACAGTGAAAAATGTTGAATTTGGACCAGCATGTAACTGTGGTTAACTCCAAAGATGGATTTTTCAACATTCTTTTTAGTTACAAGTAAAAATTCAGACAAATTTGCACCTCTGTATAAGTATTAAGAAAATACTTTTTGTAACATTTTATTAGGGTTCCGTATCTCAAAAGGAAAAACGGAACCTTTATAGTATTACTTTGTTGTCTGTCTGTCAAGAAACCTATAGGGTACTTCCCGTTGACCTAGAATCATGAAATTTTGCGGGAAGGTAGGTCTCATAGCAGACATGAGGGGAAAACTCTGAAAAAAATCACGTTGATCCGTTGCTCTTTTGCGATTGAAGGACAAACCAACAAACTAGCAAACCAACAAACCAATAAACCAACAAACAAACACACTTTCGCATTTATTATAGGGGTAGTGATTATAAAAAATTATAATTTGAGAATTTTCCAAGTTTGAAAGGACCCCGGATGGGTTCGAAACTAGTCGGGCTAACGTCGACTACACACGTGAGTAAGCCGGGACAGATAGTATTTATAATTTTCCAAGTCCTAACAAGGTGTTTTGCTTGATTAAAAAGGTAGGTACCTAACAAACAATAATAAATCGAAACAGTAAATGGATTTGTATAAACATAAAACAAGAACTTTACGTTAATTAACTAAGAAACTAGGTAAATAAGGAAGAAAGAATGTCACTGAAGATTGGCTCGTGGAGCTTATGGAAAGTTTTGTTAAAAATAATCACTCATTAAAAGTTCTTGTTATGTACCTAATGAATTAATTTTAATTAAGGCACTTAAGCTTCTACATACAACAAGTTAATAAATAAGGCAATAAGGCGAAATATTTTCCGGCAGGGAAATAATAGTTAAGTATGTAAGTACTCGTATAATATTATTAAAATTAATGCGCAAAGAATTGCAATGTTTTTAAATTTTATGAATTTGTATCTGTAAACAAAGTTTGAATAAATTAACGTCTGGTGACACTGGGATCTTGGACCATAAAAAAATAAGCCTACCTCTAATTTTTTTGTGTTTAATATAATCTTTTATAATTTTTTACTTTTTTTTTAATTTTAGTTTTTTACCATTATCAATACTACTTTTTTTTTTCTTGGACAATTAAGGATGATTTATGCTAGACCATGCTGTACCTGAGCCTGCCACACGAGACACATAGATCGGAACATGTATGAAGTCACATCAGGCCGTGCCATATCCGAGTCTTCCGAGTCTCGTCTGTGTTAGGTTTATTTATACAAAATTGCAATCCGTGAATCGTCTGCGCGTCGGTCGTAGCACGGCTCAGGCCTAGTCTAGCATAAATCATCCCTTACTTGTCATACCAGGTTAATGTGTCCTATCTCTAAAAGTTCTGTCCTTGGCTTAAACAAGACTTAAGAACCGCACGACTTTTGAAATTGATATTAAGCGCGATAAATGAGAATGTAAAGGTGCATTTTCATTGAACGTGTTTGATGACTCAGCATTAACAAACGCAAAATAGTGATTATGTAATGTTAGTGGATGTTTTATTTATACTAATACTAGCTGATGCCCACGACTTCACTTTCGTGCAAGTAGGTTTTTTAAATCCCGTGGAAACTCTTTAATTTTCCGGGATAAAAAGTATGTTACTCTCTCAACTATACTCATGCAAAAAATCACGTTAATTCGTTGCTCTGTTCAGACGTGATTGAAGGACAAACCAACAAACCAATATACCAACAAACAAACAGACTTTCGCATTTATAATATGGGTAGTGATTACTTCACTAGATATTGCCTGCAACTTCGCGTAGTTTTACAGTAGTTTTTTCATCCCCTGAGAAATTTTTGATTTTCCGGGATAAAATTAGCCTATAATTTGTTTTTTTTTTGGAAAATAAAGAATGTTAGCCATGTTAAATGACTAATATTCCCCTTTCCTCTCCAACTAAGCGTCAGGCTTGTGCTACGAGTAGGTACGACAATAGTGCAACGGGCGGGGTTTGAACCGTCGACCTTTCGGTTTTCAGGCCACTCCTTTACCGGTTGAGCTATTGAGGCTTTAGAAGGTTTGCTCAGTGAAAACACACCCTAAGCTTAAAATTAGCGACGCCCGCCTAACGAGTAGAACTTCGAGTCGTTCCGTATCAGTGGAAGTTGTTTCTGTTTATTCGGCAGTTCCGAGTGAGTTTGCGGAAAGGGTACTCTTAAATTGAAAGACTTGTGTGGAATTAAGAAGCTTTCATTTGTGTCTACATGTTACGTTCATACAAAGATGTTGTAAAACTCCAGATAGGAAAAACGGAACTCTTATGGGATCACTTTGTTGTCTGTCTGTCGGTCTGTCAAGAAACCTACAGGGTACTTTCCGTTGACCTAGAATCATGAAATTTGGCAGGTAGGTAGGTCTTATAGCAGATATTAGGGGAAAAATCTGAAAACCGTGAATTTGTGGTTACATCACACAAAAAAACTAAATTGTGGTCATGAACTAATAATTAGTATTTTCAATATTTGAAGTAAGATAACTATATCAAGTGGGGTATCATATTATGAAAGGGCTTCACCTGTGCATTCTAAAACAGATTTTTATTTATTCATCATAATTTTTGAATTATCAGGCAACATGTCGAAAAACTACGACTGTAGTACGCAACCCTCGTTGCGCGAGCCTTAAGGTACGGACAGACGTGCTCATTACTAGCACGAAAGCATGCTTTTATTGAGCAAGTGCTCATTAGTAGCACGTGTGTCATGTAATGAGCATGCTTATTTATAGCATGCTCATAAATCAACCGACGTTTGATTTTCGAGCATGCTACCTGAGGCGCGGGTAGAAGGGGGCGTGCTCCGAGCGCGTCTGAACAGGGTTTGCTTATTAGCATGTACTCAGTACAACATACAACATATAACTCTACAGTTTATTTAAGCATGCTTATTGCTGGCAAATGTGAACAGTTGCATGAGCATGCTAACATTAAGCTAGCATAAAAGCACGCTTTTTTTGAGCACGTCTGTCCGTACCTTTACTCGCACTTGGCGGGTTTTTGGTATATTGGTTTGTTTGTTAGTCTTTCAATCACGTCTCAACGGAGCAATGGATTGACCTGATTTTGAACATGTATATAGTTGAACACCTGTAGAGCGACATAGGCTACTGTTTATTCTGGAAAATTTAAGAGTTCCCACGCGATTTTTGAGAATCTAAACTCCGAAATAACATTAACAATAACACATAACTCCGAAAAAAGGTGCATGCCCAGGATCTAACCCCGGACCGGAGTAGGAAGCCAACATGTTAACTGCTAGTCTAACACCGCTCATAACCACGGATATCCTCTTACCCATTGGCAAACACATTTTTCCTTACTCCCTTCTCTTAGCTTCGATATCATCGTCTCAAAAGCTAATTAATCCAAGGGAGAAACAGCACTAAGCACACTAACGGCCTCTTTCTGCATTTGTAAAGAGCTTCATAAAAGCCTACCACTGAAAAGGAAACTCCGCACAACTAATTTTACCCTCTTTTCACAGAGTCTCACATTATTTTTCTTTTACTGCCTTCTAAGAAAATTTTGCAATTCAGAAAACATGTCGGCATTGGGATGGCGCATTGAGTTGCGGAAATTAGAGGTGCAGACCTCGAGGAAAACGCTGCGCTAGCGGTCCCGTCCGCGTCCGTGAAACTTCATCTCTCGCAGCCATCCAGTCACGTCGTGATCACAACTCATGCAACTTGCAACTAAATCGAAATATCGACAAATTAAAATTATCAAATTAATCGTGGTATGTACCCGTTATAATATTATGACGTTAACTCACGAAATACGCTTAAAATGATGATGTTGTATTCACAAATTAACCGATTTAAATTTTTTTGTTCACTTGTTTACTTACTTTGAATTATTTTTAATGAAGTAAAATATACTTATTTTTCGTTATAAAAAGATTTCGCGGAGCTCGTGTTCTTTTTTGGAAAAAAGGTTATCGAGTTGACTGCAAAAGCTGGCAGCTAACTTGGGCAAAGTATTAATTTGGCAAAGGGGCAATGTTGCCAAATCTTTGGTAATCAACAAACTTCGTCAAAATCGGCTAAGCGGTAACAGGTAACAGACACCCTTTCGTAATAAAATAATGAGTATGACAACAACGCACCACCATTTTTGAAGCACGCCTGGTAGGTGTCGAAAGGTGCGTAAACCTTGTGCCAATAATAAATAATAATAAATCTTTATTATATTTATATAGTCTGTGTTGCTAGGCGTATATGTCACATACACAAGCATAGGAATTTTCTTTACTTTTTAAAATACAATTTTATTGTACGAGCTTTGCCTATCTCAATTTTTATATTATAATATTATGTTTGGTACTAGAATATCACCACATAATGGATATCTCTAAGAATATGGCACCTCTTTGTTACAACTCATATGGCGTGCGGATAGGGGTAATATGTTCTTATTGTTTCGCACTACCACCTCATTGTTTACTATTATAGCCTTCTGGCAGAACTCCTTACTTCTTACATTTATTTTATGTTTTAGAAAAACTAAGATAATTAGCCACGTTAGGTACTGTTCTAGGTTCACGGTAATGAAAACCGTACGCTTAGTACGAGATTTTATGTATCACCAACGTTGATAGTATTCGAGTGTCGAAAACATTCCTCATTACAGTAAACTGGATCTTAATTGCCTTGTTTTAAATCTCAAGTTTGTCTACACATCTACAGCCAGCGCTCCAAGCGGAAACGTTGCAAAATTAAAATCAGTGGCATTGAATTTTTGACTTCAATTCAAGGCTCTGTAAGTTCATTTTACTTTGACGGTAGGTATTGTGTTTCGAGTCTCGAATTCTAGCAACGTTTGGTGAGACGTAAAGTCTTATACCAAGCGTACCGTATTCATGATACGCTTCCTCTTTTTTCTAACGGCTAAAGAAGTGGACTAAAAACCGAAAAGTCGGAGGTTCAAACCCCGCCCGTTGCACTATTGTAGTACCTACTCCTAGCACAAGCTTGACGCTTAGTTGGAGAGGAAAGGGGAATTGTAGTCATTTAACACGGCTAATTCTTAAAAAAAAAACTGCTGGACATATTATGTGGGTCTCTTGTAGGGAGGTTCACAAGAAAGCTCAAAGTCACTCCGCGGGTGATGGAGAGAGCTTTGCTTGGAATTTTTTACGTGATCAATGAGGAGATCCGTAGGAGAAGTAGAGTAACCAGCGTAGCTCAACGGGTTGGGAAGCTGAATTGGCAATGGGCAAGGCAAATATAGTTCAAAAACTCAATAGATGTGGGGGCCCCAAGTTACTAGAATCGCGACCTTGCAACGAAAAACGCAGCGTTGGAAGACCCCTACCCACTAGGTGGATACTGGTTGGACTTTGGTTGCTTGGTATTCAAATGAAAATCGGTCCATCGCACTCGATGGTCTCCGTACCAACGTACAAGAAATAACACTTTTTATAATTTTCATAGCAGTCATTTTGAAAGTTCTATTAGGTATTTGTTGTTATAGCGGCAATAGGAATACACATTATGTTGAAAATTTCAACTCTTTCCTATTATGCTTCATGAGATAGGGTAGGTACAGCTCGGTGACAGACAGACGGATGGACGGACGGGCTGACGGACAGCGGAGTCTTAGTCCCGTATAAGGTCCCGTTGGCACCCTTCGAATATGGAACCCTAAAAATGAAATTGCGTTTTTTTTTTCATTTTTCGTGTACCAAATTTGTAGTTATCATAAAGTAATAATAAATCAAGTTACATTACCTATTACCTTTTATAATAAAATTCCGCAAACTATTTTGGACTTACCTTTGCACAAGTTTAAGAAATCTATTAAAAATATGCTCCTGAAAAAAGCATATTACACAATTGAAGATTATCTAAATGATAAAAGAGCGTGGATTTGACCTGCAGCTCGTTCCAGCAACGCACAAGACTGCAAATACTATTTTATATGGCATAATCTCGTACCTATATCAAATATTTGAAAAGAGCAACCGCCGAGTTTCTTGCTGGTTCTTCTCGGTAGGAAAGGCATTCCGAACCAGTGGTAGATGCATCCGACTATTCGTAAGTGCTTGTAAAAGTTTATACGAATAAAAAAGATTTTTATTTATTTATTTATTTATTTATTGGAAATTCTTATCTCTTAAATTACGTTTGTATAGAGCGAGATGGGAGCAAGTGACCGAGAGTCCTCTGTTAAATTCAATTTGCAAGATTTCGCCTAAACCAACAAGACTAGTAAACTAAACTAGGTACTTTACATAAATAAATAACAGCTCGTTAATTACTAAATGCCATCACAATCAAAACAAATTGTCATTATTAAGGATTTTAATTAAACTTTTAATTGATTTTACTACAACGATCTAAGAGTTAGCGTGCACCACGGAAAATTTCCGTACGTTTTTTTCCCGCAAAATCTGTCAACTATAGAACTACATAGAAGTGTGCGCACTGCGGAATTAACACCGCAACTCGCCGCACCGTAGTGCGCGCTAGCTCTAAGGGAAGATTCTACAACCGACGCAGTGAACCAAGAAGACTTTGCGTGGGACTTCCTATTTGTGGGATCTGGGGTTCGATCCCGGGCACGCACCTCTAACTTTTCGAAGTTATGTGCGTTTTAAGTAATTAAATATCACTTGCTTTAACGGTGAAGGAAAACATCGTGAGGAAACTTGCATGTCTGCGATTTCTCCATAATGTTCTCAAAGGTGTGTGAAGTATACCAATCCGCACATGCCAGCGTGGTAGACTATGGCTAAAACCCTTCTCACTCTGAGAGGAGACCCGTGCTCTGTAGTAAGCCGGCGATGGGCTGATCATGTCATATGATTAATGTATAGATAGTATACATGATTGAAACTTCCCAAAACATAATGGATGCACTGTAAAAGCCATCAGCGAACCGTCAGATATCAAATGAAGACTAAAAATAGTTCGTCTTTTGCAAACTAACTTGGCAATTTAAGTTTTGAAAACTGGCCCGAGTTGGCGCTCGCTAAAGGTTTAAACGTCGGTCCCGCGCTTGAGAGGTTTCCTATTTGTATGGTACAAGTTATTAGAGAAAGCGTTAAATCACTAAAATTAACAAAATGACAGCTTTACAAGACTAAAGCTATATTTTTCATTTATTTTTACCCTACAGAAAATAAATTAGAGACGTTATAATAAGTAACGAAGAATTTCATAAAGAAACAGAAAATATTTATTTATTTGCCAATGGTTTCACAGACGAAATTATAAAAATTTTCGTTTGTGAGAGTACCGAAAAGGATATAATATTTTAAATGTGAATTCTAAACGGGGGATAGGTTTGTTACCAGCTTGGTATTTTAAGAGCCACTGGATTAGGCGGCGATGATGATTATAAATATATTCTTCAATTGCATTAAATAATGCCATTCATATATATTTTACGTATACCTATACAAGGAAAAGGTGACTGACTGACTGACTGATCTATCAACGCACAGCTCAAACTACTGAACGGATCGCGCTGAAATTCGGCATGCAGATAGCTATTATGATGTAGGCATCCGCTAAGAAAGGATTTTTCTCAATTCAACCCCTAAAGGGTTAAAATAGGGGTTTGAAGTTTGTATGAAAGTCTGTCAGTTTTGAAGTTAGAAGTTAGAAGTTGTGTAGTTAATATTTTTGCAATTAGCAGTATGACATATTTCATTAAGCTCATATTATGTTAAAATCTCATTGTTAAAGATCAAGTTTAAGGGTGTAAAATAGGGGTTTAAAGTTTGTTTACTCCACGCAAACGAAGTCGCGGGCATAAGCTAGTATTTTATGTATTGCTAAGCGCAAATCTTGAGAACAGCTGAACCGATTTCGCTAATTCTTTTATTTGTAATATTCTTTGAAGTAGGAGGATGGTACTTACGGAGAGAAAAATTTAAAAAATTGCCTGAAAAAGTCAAAACACAACACTTTTCTATAATCCCATACAAAAGATTCGTAAAAATACAATAAAGTCAATTTGAACTTTAATAACACGACCATAAAGTTTAAGTGTTAGTGGAGGGTGTCGTATAAATATTAATGTCAATATTTGTCAATATTTATACGATGGTAGCATTACTCACAAACTGTCTGTGGAAAAATAAAAAATTAAAGAATCGACTGTGGCTGTACAAAGTTCGCCCGGTCAGCTAGTGTAGAATAATTATTGTGTAAAATTCCTAAATTGATTGTTTACATTATACGATTTACAAAAGAAAGGATAATATTATGATGGTCGCATAAGTTATAAAAGTTCCTTGCCGACTATTTTCAGTAGAAAATCCTTTCCAAACAATAGAAAACATAATGGCTCATAAATACATAAATATTTCATTAGTCAAGCATAGTTTTAGCATTAGTCACATATATTTTTTTTTTTTTTTTTATTCAGATACAAGTTAGCCCTTGACTGCAATCTCACCTGGTGGTAAGTGATGATGCAGTCTAAGGTGATAGCGGGCTAACCTGCAGGCCTAGCATGGGCCGGGAAATTTTCTCCCCGAGGAAAGGATAAAATTTTTATCCCCTCCGATAGTTATTTCCACTCTCCGAGCATGGGCACAGGGTTGGATATAATTATCCCCGGTGATAAGGCGGGGAAAGACTAGTCCTCGGTTAATGTCAAAGTGTTATTATTTTTTATCTGTGCTTTTGATTTTGCTCGTTTTCGTTACTCGTAACTCGTCTGTGGCTGCTTTTTATTTTAAAAGAGCTAGAAGCCGGAGCCGTAAAATAGTTTAAAAAACATTCACAGAAGATTATGCACGTAAGTATTGTTATTGTTTGTGTTTACCTAACCTAACTCCACTTTTGAATTATCCAAATTAAAAAATAATCGAATAGTTGAAATTCCTAGCTATCACAGTAAGTATCACAAAGACAATTTGTGTTAGTCAGTACACAAAATTGAAGTGATAATATATTGATATTGTTAGCGACAAAGAAATGCATAAATTGTTGTTTTATTTGCAGACATGGAAATATGTACTTGAAGAAGGGCACTGGCCACTGACTGACAAGTATGATGAGGCAGCTCGGGATGTAGGACCACCGGGAAATGTCTCAATAGTGCCGTCGGTCACATATATGAGCACATAAGTGTTCAATATTAATTATCACTGTTGGGCATAAATGCTCAACAGGAATTGGACCTGAAGACTCCATAATGGGCCAGCCAGAGAGATGCGTGTATTAATTTAGTTCTATTAAATGTGTGTCTTGTATAACAAACTCAAAATAACTTTAGGTACCTACCTATTGGAATAGGTAAGTTAGGTACACATCTTATCAACATAAAATATTTTCATTATTGTTTGAGATGATGATAAAACTAACAGTTTAGCACACTGCACTGAGAAGAGTTCAATATCACTTAAAATTGGTTAAGCTGGTATGGTTTGAGCTATTAAACTAACCTAATTTCTTTATAAGCATGTCAAGCCAATGTTTTTTATCTTATGGCAGGAAATCTTTGAAGTGTCGGTGGTGGACTATGGTGAGACTGTCGTTTCACCCACTTTGTACACAGTGGGTACTTTATAAAACCAATAGCCCCGAGTAGTTTTCCTATAAATGCCAATAAATAAATAAAAAGTAAGTAGAGGATATGTACATTTTTGTAATTTGTAAATAGTTATGAATATAGGAAGTTATTCTATGGCAGTGTGGTTTGATTGAACATTAAACTTGTTACTTCCTTTTCTTAAGGATAATAGCACTACTTTTAGATCTGTTAAGTTAACATCAGAGATTTGTGTACATCCAAATAAGCATTGTTTTAATTGGTATTCCTAATATTATGCCTAAGAGTTTGTGTTTGTTACTCAATCACACAGAAAGAGTACTTAAAGCAAAATTATTTTTTGAAGAAACTTATTTTTTGTTATAGCAGCAATAGAAATAAGTACAAAATTTCAACTTTAACCTGTTACGTTTCAGGAGACAGACAGATGGAGAGCTGAGACTGTAATAGGGTCCCATTGGTACCCTACAGAACCCTAGTAGTAGTAGTAGATATAAGGATGGGTTTGCACAAGGTGGTTTTAGGTAATAGGTACTTAAAGAAATATATTTTAATGCAAATATGTATTTATTATTCCATCCCTTTTTCCCTTTTATTGTCGGGCAACAGTTAGCAGTCTGGTTTGATCCATAGATATGTGAGATTTCTTTATTTGTTACATTTTCTAGTCTGTCCTTTGGTTGTTCCATTGGAATTCTGAAACATACAATTTATACATTAATGATTTTCAATAATAATAAATTAAGAGTAAGAGGATATACTGAAATGGTCTATAAAGTATAATAGGCTAACATATTTACTCTTACAAAACACTTATGATGAACCATTATAATTTGTAAAGTGTTATTGTGTTTGTGTATCATTATGTATTTAACTATGATATAGGTGTGTATTTTAATTTAAGAATTGTTTTGTTAAATTAGACTCCTGCCTATTTTGTACAAATAAATGATTTTATTATAATGAGTCATTGTGTTATTTTATATTTCCAATAATCCATACTAATATTATAAATGCGAAAGTGTGTCTGCCTGTCTGTCTGCTAGCTTTTCACAGCCCAACAGTCTAACCGATTTAGATGAAATTTAGTACCTACAGAGTTAGCTTACATCCCGAGGATGGACACCGGCTACTTTTTATTCTGGAAAATCAAATAGTTCTCACAGGATTTTCAAAACCTAAATCCACACAGATGAAGTCGCGGGCAATAGTCATCCCATGACCTTGACTTGTATCTCACTGGTAACTACCATCTGCCAAGAGTCTTATAGATGTGAGGACGTAGAATAAATAGATAATAGCCGCATGTAGGACCTATTTGTAGGTACCTACTACCTACCTAAGTAGGTACCTATTCGTTTGCACAAGATGGTTTTAGGTAATAGGTAAGTACTTAGGTACTTACTTTTATGAATCCATCCATCGAATTAATCGGCTTTAGTGCTTCATTAAGCTGCTCGCACAAGTACAGCACATAATATTTGTCCATCCGAAACAAGTGTCGGAACTCAGCGTCGGGAAATTCAAAGGGATTACTTCCATCACTAATTACGTGCTCATGTTATTTTCGTTCTAAATTCTCTATTTCAAACTAATAAAAAAAGCGCGAGACATGTTTTTTGATCTTTTAATAATTGAGTTAAAGTTCTATGAGCATTATACCCACCTCAAATCTCGAGGATAAAATTATCCCTCTCAAATGTCAAAAAAGGACAGTTTATCTTCTTTTATTTGGCCCCATGCTATAGACGGTGGATAAATAGTCCCCCGAGTCCCCGTGAAATGTCAAACGGGGATAAACTTCTCCTCTCCCCTGTTGCCGTGCTCTGAGGGGTGGAGAAGTTAATGTTATCTCCTGTGCAGTGGATAAAATCGGGGGATATAATTTTTATCTTCGGCCCATGCTAGCCGTGCTGGAAGGGGTATGGCAGTTTTTAATAAACCCATACCCCTTTGGTTTCTACACAGCATCGTGCCGGAACGCTAAATCGCTTGGCGGCACGGCTTTGCCGGTAGGGTGGTAACCAGCCACGGCCGAAGCCTCCCACCAGACCAGACCAGAAATTAAGAAATTATAAAATTCCAAACCCCTGCCAGGAATCGAACCCGGGACCTCCCACTATTAAGACCACAGCACTCACCACTGCGCCAGGGAGGTCGTCAAAATTATCAGCAATACATAAATATTTTTAAATATTTTTACTGCCATGGAACCTCTAAACAAAACGTATCACTTGTCGCTTATGTCTTGCGCTCCTACATTAGGCTGCTCACGAACGCTTTTAGCTGTAATTTTAGTAATTTCGGTCGGTTCAAGTCGATTCCTCGCTCGTGACTGCTATCCTAACTTCATTAATGTTAATTTGCTGCTTGTGTAGTTTAAATTGCATGTGCATAGTACAGTGCGACAAGGCTATCTTTACTACCATAATATGTACCATAACTTTCAATCAACCATTTGACGTTGAGAATTTTATTTTCTCAAGAATTACAGATTCAGTTTTTATCAAATAAAACGAGTCGCCTTGTCATTAAGTTATGTAGTTAGAAAAATAACGCTGCGGTATTCTTTGCTGGTGCAGTTTTTAATTGAATTTTCTGGAAGCTAGTTTCGTTCTTGTGGGTGCTGAGTCGCCATTTTAACGCTGACAAAAATAAAGAATAGTGCGGTTTAGGTGTGAAGCTAATTGTAGGTACGTATCAAAATTCTAGTAAATTCTTTTAATTAGTTTTAAATGCATTGAAATTTAGTTATTTTTAGGGTTCCGTACCTCAAAAGGAAAAACGGAACCCTTATGGGATCACTTTGTTGTCTGTCTGTCTGTCTGTTTGTCTGTCCGTCTGTCTGTCAAGAAACCTACGTACTTCTTCCCGTTGATCTGAAATTATGAAATTTGGCAGGTAGGTGGGTCTTATAGCTGGTATTAGGGGAAACGGGCTGAAACCCGTGAATTTGTGGTTACATCACACAAAAAAAATTAAATTGTGGTCATAAAATAATAATTAGTATTTTCAATTTTCTAAGTAAGATAACTATATCAAGCATTATCAAGTGAGGTATCATATGAAAGGTCTTCACCTGTGCATTCTAAAACAGATTTTTTAATTAATTTTTTAGAAGGAAGCTGGTTTCGTTTTTGTCGAGCGCGAGTGACGTGTGGAGCTGCGGGGCGTCCCCCCGCCTCATTCCCCGATTGCCATCTCGACCTGTCGCGAACTATACATGTCCAACATTCTAAGCATTGGAGAGGATGCAACTTAATTGATATTTACTTACCTCAATTATTTTGAACTGGAAGATGGCTGCCCGTGACTTTGTCATTATCATCATCAACTGTTCACCGGCTCACTACTGAGCATGTGTCTCCTCTCAGAATGAGAAGGGGCTTAGCCATAGTCTATCACGCTGGCCAAGTGCAGATTACCAGGCTTAACACGCCTTTGAAAACATTATGGAAAACTCTCAGGCATGCAGGTTTCCTCACAATGTTTTCCTTTACCGTTAAATCAAGTGAAATTTAACTCCGAAAAATTAGAAGTGCGTGCCCGGGGTCGAACCCCCGACCTCCCGTATAAGAGGATATAAGGCGTACGGATCACGAAGCTCATTCACTTACATCCAATAAATTATCTGAATTTCTGAATTGCATCGGAGTAATAAACTATGAAGAAAATTGGAAAATTGAATCAGTTCGAAACCAATTAATATGAGTCAAACTTCTCATGATATAGATTCAATAAGAACTTTCGAAAGTTTTTCTTATAAGGGAAGTCAAAATTATTTAAAGACAAATCACTTACCTACTGTAGAAAATCTAGGCTCAACCTAGAAAAGCAGCTGGCAACCCCATTTGCCGCCGGTGGCGCCTCTGTCGCAGCTCGCGGGCGTGCACTTCTCTCTCAATATGTCCGCCGCCTTGTGAACTCATTTGCTTGTACTTAATTTACTTTATAACTAATAAACAGATTGACTTTAAAGTATACCGGGACGTTTTTCTTTACTTCACTTACCTACACATTTCCTCATAACGAATCATCTATACTATAGCCCACGACTTGGTCCACGCGAAGACGAGTGAACTTTACTTGTGGTAACGTGGTGTCGTTTACATGTGCATTGCGTAAGTGTGCGTGCATATCGGACCAATCAGTTGCGACCAAACGCTCGCAAACGCACACATTTAGTGTACCTTACTTATACCGATACGACTTAAACACAAGCACGAGCCACTCGTCTTCGTGAAATGCAAAGAGCGATTGCGATTACTGCACTTCAGTTATCCGAGTTCTCTCTCTCTATCTCGGATGTGCCTCGGATTCAGGACATAAGAAGTGTAATGTCAAAGATTTCTACTGAATAGCTTAGATTCGGATCAAAGATTTATAGATTAGTGCGTAAGTAATATCCGAGTTCAGTCCGAGTTTTTTTATATCGGTACTAGATGATGCCCGCGACTTCGTCCGCTTGGGTCTAGGTTTTTAAAAATCCCGCGGGAACTCTTTGATTTTCCGGGATCAAAAGTAGCCTATGTCCTTCCCCGGCATACAAACTATCTCTGTACCAAATTCCATCAAAATCGGTTAAACGGATAGCCGTGAAAAGCTAGCAGACAGACAGACAGATAGACACAGGCGCACTTTCGCATTTTTTAGCCATGTTAAATGACTAATATTCCCCTTTCCTCTCCAACTAAGCGTCAGGCTTGTGCTAGGAGTAGATACGACAATAGTGCAACGGGCGGGGTTTGAACCGTCGGGCTTTCGGTTTTCAGTCCACTTCTTTACCAGTTGAGCTATTGAGGCTCTATTTATATTTATCTCTATTTATAATATTAGTATGGAAGTATGGGTTTTCACTGACTCGGATCGGATGAGTGCGTAGCCGCTGTTATATGTACGCTCAAATACAATTCCCATTCACGAAAGATAATAACTTATAGCTCAAAGGACACAATTTAAAACGGAAGCGGTTGCAGCTCGGAAATAAATCATATTACGAAATAAATCATATTAAAACGTGTGGTTGCAGCGTCAGGTTAAACCAACGACTGCACTGCGCTTATTTTAACTTTTATCAAAGACTAACAGCTGCCCACAACTTTGTCCAGAACACAGTTTGTGTTGAACAGAATCACTAACTAAATAGTAGTCTTATTTCCAAGTTTTCATTCGCATACTGTCAATATTGTCAATTATTCTTTACTAGCTTATGCTCGCGACTTCGTCCGCGTGGACTACACAAATTTCGACCCCCGATTTCACCCCCTTAGGAGTTGAATTTTCAAAAATCCTTTCTTAGCTACGTCTACGTCATAATAGCTATCTGCATGCCAAATTTCAGCCCGATCCGTCCTGTAGTTTGAGCTGTGCGTTGATAGATCAGTCAGTCAGTCAGCCAGTCAGTCAGTCAGTCAGTCAGTCAGTCAGTCAGTCAGTCACCTTTTCCTTTTATATATTTAGATTTAGATTTTTTTAGAACCATAGTAACTGACATAGCTAAACGGGTCGTGAAGCTGAAATGGCAGGGCACATAGTTCGAAAAACCGATAAACTGGATAAATGGAGTCCTAAGTTGCTAGAATGGCGACCTCGCACCGAAAAGAGCAGCGTTGGAAGACCACCACTAGGTGGAGTTGCGGGGAGTTGCTGGATTCAAGAGGCGCAAGAAGAGGAGATATGTTGCATCCCACACAGATTATAGGCTAATTTTTGTTCCGGAAAATGAATATTTTCCACATGATTTTAAAAACCCAAAATCCAGTTTCCGGAAGAAATCTCGGGCATCATCTCATCATCATCATTATCATCATCATCAACCAATAGACGTCCACTGCTGGACATAGGTCTCTTGTAGGGACTTCCACACGGTCTTACGCCGCCTGGATCCAGCGGCTCCCTGCGACTCGTATGATGTCGTCCGACCACCTAGTGGGGGGTCTTCCAACGCTGCGTCTTCCGGTGCGAGGTCGCCATTCCAGCACCTTGGGACCCCAACGTCTATCGGTTGTACGAACTATGTGCCCTGCCCATTGCCACTTCAGCTCTGCAACCCGTTGAGCTATGTCGGTTACTCTAGTTCTCCTACGGATCTCCTCATTTCTATTTGATCACGAAGAGAAACTCCAAGCATAGCTCTCTCCATCGCCCGCTGAGTGACTCTGAGCTTTCTTATGAGGCCCATAGTTAGCGACCATGTCTCGGATCCATATGTCATCACTGGCAACACGCAGGTGTTCGAAGACTTTGGTCTTCATGCAGTGAGGAATTTTAGACAAGAAAGCATCATCTAGTTAGTAATAAATCTTTCACGTAAGCGGTTCCACATGTTTCAAGGGGGCTTCCAACACTGCGTTTTCCGGTGCGAGGTCGCCATTCCAGCACCTTGGGACCCCAACGTCTATCGGTTGTACGAACTATGTGCCCTCCTACGGATCTCCTCATTCACTATCATCACTATTTTTTCACTATCATTTTGAACATTTCACCATGAAGGTTTGTATGTGTACTACAGCTTGTGATGTGACCACGGCTTCAATGGTTAGGTAATAAAAGAACTCAAAAAGTCAATCCAATTTTACATGCGGAAAAAATTACTCCTAGTAATAAAATATGTGTAGGTATATTACGTACGAAATTACGTTTCCTGTACATTAAACGTCTACAGATTATGAGAGCTTTCGTCTACGTGTCACATAATGGGTACTCGTAGCCTACTGAAGTAGGGTAGCGTACATATTTTTATATCAAAAGTTTATTACAATATCATAGCGCACGACCACACTAGGGATTTTTTGTTTTTGAAATAGAAATAATTGTTTTTGAGAATTGTAAATTTTTACACGTACATTTTTTTTAAATGGTATTTCGAATATTTCCTATGCCGAATATTTTTACAAGAATAAATATACAAAATTTCAAAAACATTTAACTAAAGCTTACGAAGTTATAAACCTGTGGTGTTGAGTCATTGTCCCGCAAAAACATGGTCACCCCGACCCCAACGAAGTCGCGGGTATCATCTAGTATCTCAATTAAACCCCTACCATTTTCAGAACGGGTCACGACCCTTAGCAATGAGGAACACGATGCAGAGAAAAGGAGAGCACTGTTCAATATTTTTACAAGATTTTCCATTTAAAATTGGCAAAGCGACTTTTTGTTGTGTAGATGTCGCTCAGGTGACCAAGCTTATGTCATAAAGAAAGATAGAAGCAAACAATACTAAGAATTACGAGGTCTAATGTGCTTCATTTATGAAATGAGATGACATCATATCAACACTAGGGAAGTAAATGAAAGGACTAATAATGTTGTTCGATTAAGGTACTGCCACATCATATTATCATCGTATAAAACATCAAAATTCAAAATTTTATTTGATTTAGAGTGTCAATCAGTGTTTGAAATGTACTGATTCTGAGTACAACTAAATTTTAGAGTATTCGCATCATTTTCTTACTAACGTAATATGAAAAAAACAGACATAGTTTGACAGTTTTAAGATATGAAAGGGCTTTATCTGTACATTCTAAAACAGATTTTTGAACTACCGTGTAAAATGTCGAAAAAATACGACTGTAGTACGGAACCCTCGTTGCGCGAGCCTGATTTGCACTTGGCTGGTTTTTTTTTAGTTAAATTGAAATTCTTTTTCAAGACAAAGGTTTGTCGGTACTCGTATATCTGTAAATAGATATTAAGTGTGCGAAATCCCACTCCTAGTGTGTTAATACCTTGGGTACACGCTTCTTATTGAAACACGACCCCTGTGAGTGACATGAAGAGAGTGGGTTATTGCTTCAGAAGTCTGTTAGTATAGGGTTACCATAAATAAACTTTCTATGAAATCTTGTAGCCTGGTTATCTATAAAAGGTGACTGACTGATCTATCAACGCATAACTCAAACTACTGAATTGATCGGACTGAAATTTGGTATGCTGATAGCTATTATGACGGAGGCATTCTTTAAGAAAGGCTATGTCAAAATTCAACCCTTAAAGGGGTAAAATGGGGGGTTGAAATTTGTATGAAATACTTCCGTATCAATTCCGCCGTGTGCATACGCAAAAGTCGCTGCAACTTCATGTTCAAGGGGACTTTCACATATTTAAATTACTGATTCAAACGGTTGCTGTCGACCGAGTTGCCGGGCAACTTGTCGACCGTGCGTAATAACAATTAGAGCGATTCGCACGGTTGACTAGTTGCCCGGCAACTCAGTCGACGGCGACCGTTAGAATCTGTAGTTTATATGGAAGTCGTCGTGTCTATGCGCACGCAGTCGCTTGTAGTCGCATGCAGTGCGTACAGGTACGGAGACATCCATATAAATTACCTGCAGGGTCTTAACCTCTCAAAGTTTAGTTTTCTGAAGATATTTATTATTTTATCCTGTCCTGAATTTTTATCTCAAAGCGTGGTAACCCTAGTTTACATGACTTATTAATATACGAGTAATATTGCTTCCCCAGAACTTGTTATGAGCAATCGCATATCCGGGATTGCTTTTTCTTATTATCTTCTGTAAGAAATCTCAGAGTCACTCAGCGGGCGATGGAGAAAGCTATGCTTGGAGTTTCTCTATGTGATAAAATCAAAAATAAGGAGATCCGTAGAAGAACTAGAATAACTGACATAGCTCAACGGGTTACGAAACTGAAGTGGCAATGGCCAGGGCACATAGTTCGGAAAACCGATAGACGTTGGGGGTCCTAAGGTGGTGGAATGGCGACCCCGCACCGGAAAATGCAGCGTTGGACGACACCCTACTAGGTGGATGGACGATATCAGACAAAGTCACAGGGAGCCGCTGGATTCAGCCGGCGCAAGACGGTGGCATGTGGAAGTCTCTACAAGAGACTTATGTCCAGCAGTGGACATCTCACCCTACATCGCTTGGCATTACGTGCTTGCCTAGAGGCTGGGACCCAGCAACGGCCGAAGCCAAATAAAATAAAATCGTAGCGGTTCGTAGCGGTCTACGGTTTATAAATCAATCATCATCATCATCATCATCATCTCGACCCATCATCGCCGGCGTACTATTCATGCATGGACTCCTCTCATAATCAGAGGTTTCTCATTCTGAAAGGAGACTAGTTCTGGGCGGTCACAGTCCATCACGCCGGCCAAGTGGAGACCGACAGAATTCACACACATTTGAGAACATAATGGAAAACTCAGGCATGCAGGTTTCCTCACGATATTTGTCCTTCACCGTTAAAGCAAGTGATATCTGATAAGTCTAATTAATTATTTTCTCATGTATTCAAAAAAATATTTACCTTGAAAAAATAACTCTACACTGAACCACTTATAATCTCTGAATTGGGTTAAAAACCTCATTTCCCTCTCTATATTATCCACTTGAATATTCTAATTATAATGAAAATAAAAAATATTATTTTTCCAAACAAGTGTGTCAGGGTCAACTTTGTCTTTAAGCCACGAGCCGGCGATTTTGAGCAACTCACTCATCACTTCCTTAACTATAATTGCGAAAGTGTGTTTGTTTGTTGGTTTATTAGTTTCTTGGTTTATTGGTTTGTTGGTTTGTCCTTCAATCACGTCGTAACGGTGCGATGCAGGATAGCGTGAGTGACTTACGGGTGTGCGGGACTTCTCCCCGCCTCATGTCTCGATTGCCATCTCGACTTGTCGCGTACTATACATCCAAATGATAACACAGTGTGAACGCTCCTTTAATACACATTTCTCCATTACCAACTTAACTGAAAGTATCCAAATTGTAGCACTAACTTCTTGTTGAAACGTTTAACATTTCAGCATTCCTAAACTTGTGCTCTTCACGCCCTACTTTAATAATTCCATCTACCCTCAGAATTCAGAAGTTTTCCCTAATGAACTCTTAGCGCGTACTTATGAGATTAAATTATTGTAAATGCTGGTTGTACCTTAACCTAGTCTTCGCGTAGATAATTGAAGTGGCAATGGGCGCGAGGTATTAATAGAAGTTGGGGTCCCAAGGTACTGGAATGGCGACCTCAGACTGGAAAGCTGAAAGGCCCCCCACTAGGTGGACAGGACATCAAACGAGTCTCAGGGAGCCGCTGGATTCAGGCGGCCCAATATTATTATTTTAATACAAGTTAATCCTTGACGACAATCTCACCTGGCGGTAAGTGATGATGCAGTCTAAGATGGAAGCGGGCCAACCTGGAAGGCGTATGGCAGTTTTATTATTAAATCCACACCCGTTTGGTTTCTACACGGCATCGTACCGGAATGCTAATTCATCGCCGGTGAGGATGACGATGCACGGAGGAGTAGCAGAAAGTATTTTATCAGACCAAAAGGAAAACTTTCTATGAACTCATGAAACAGCTGAAAAAGCGATATGATATAAGGTACGTCTCATACTACAAATAAAGCTAAGTATCCAGTAAACTACATTTGCAATTTGCTATTCCGTAGCGTAGGTAAGCGATACTTTCCGGCGGAAAGCTTGTTCACACTCAGAGTTTACATCAGCCAATATTATCTTCTCTGATAATAGTCAGTGTAGCACACGAGTGTAAAAAGATACTAAGTGCTTTTGTCTTAACTAATACCAAGACACTTAGCCTTTTTACACTCATGAGTTTGCCAACGTTGAAAATAAAATCTTTGGTTCAAAAATTTCGACTTTAAATCAAGGCCTATATTAGGATCATTTTCCTCTAATATTATTGTCGTTGGATGTTGAAATTGTATCAACGTTTGGTGAGATTCTCAGCGTCCTCTGTCCTCCTACTACCATCTACTGCAATCACCCACACGTCTACCCAGCGCAGCGTGGTGATTAAGGAGCAAACCCCTAATTCTTTAGTCCAGCTGTGGACTCTTATAGGCGGTGAAATTTAATGCACACAGTACGCAAAAAAGACAGCTACAATAGCCTAAGCACAACAAGTATAACAACGCTTTCTCTCTTCCATTTTGAATCGATGCAGATGGTGCGTTGCAAAAGTCGCCAAAATGTAAAGCGAAATATCGCGCTGCATTCCCAAAGATAGTGGATATCCAGCTTTATGTTTACTTTTCATACATTGCAAGAGTTTGTATGCCAATGTGATCTTATCTTGCGAGGAAATTAAACTTGCCAGCATGATAACGTGTTTTCAATAAACATTTTACTCTGGATTTTCTGTACGACTTTTCCGAGTTGCTCGTATTTCATACTAGTAGTTTGTGGAATAAAATTATTTGCTTGCGTTGGTAAGCTCTTTTGTTTACCATGTCTTTACTGAAAATTATGGCGCATTGAAAGAAATGTGATGGCTTAGTAGTTAAAACGCTTGGATTACGGGTTCAAGTCCTGGGCAAGTAGTTTTAAAAAAATAGGACACGCATTCACAAATCACAAAAATGAAAGAGCACAGCATTGATAGTAGTAATAGATGGGCCAATAATGAATAATCTGTCTAATACAGGCTATTCAAAAATCCCGCAGAAACTCTCGCGATAAAATGTAGCATACTATTTACCGTGAACTGGCAACCCATTTATTTCATAACACAGTTTACACCTACTTAACACAGTTTACACCATAGAGCAGAAACAAAGAGGAGTTGGCCTAAGCAACTGTGCACTGTGATTTTCAACTAGGTCCTGACGTCATCACTGTGGGCGGGGCCTTAGTTAGTATGCTGTCTGCGTTCGTCAGGTTCACATATATTGAGACTCGTATTATCGGTGTGTTTTCGCGTTTTTAAGAACAAAAGGATGGAGTGTTGTGTTTTATCGTGTCAAAGTTATTCAGACAGACGTTCTGATGCTATGAATGGTATCACATTTCATTTGTAAGTAATTTTATACGTAATTATTAAAATAGTTCTAGATTATTGACATCTAGTGTGAGATAGCTGAACTATGTAGTGACATCAATATATCGATGTTAGGTCGCTAAGTGAGTAGTTTTGCTACTAACCCGCAGATGGAAAATTGAGAAGTGGGCGGCGTTCCACAACCCCTCACCCCGCAAAATGTCACTCGATATTTCATAGGGAAATCTTAATACAACATCTCCTCTTTGTTTCTGCTCTATGGTTTACACATTGTATTATTGTCTTCAAGTACAGCAGTGCAACGACTGGTAAAGATAGGCCACTCAGCTTGTGTTGAGACGTCGTAAGGCCCCTCAGACACAAACCTCAATAGCTCAACCGGTAAAGGAGTGGACTGAAAACCGAAAGGTCGACGGTTCAAACCCCGCCCGTTGCACTATTGTCGCACCTACTCCTAGCACAAGCCTGACGCTTAGTTGGAGAGGAAAGTGGAATATTAGTCATTTAACATGGCTAATATTCTTTTAAAAAAAAAAAACATCTGAGGTACCAGATGCCTCAACGCTGATTTTCAGGTAGGTACTGCTGGTTCCCAAAGTACATACAAAGGCGAAAGTCCTTTGAGTGGTCAAAATTAGATCCACATTTTAAGCCACGCATCGTTATTTTCACTCTACTTTATTTATTTGTTGGAAAATACTTACAATTTTGTATAACATTTTTCGATAAGATATCAAAGTATCTTTCAATTCGTTCGAGACATTTCTCCATTTCTTTGATCGCGGCAGGATTCCTTTGATCTGTCCCGAAAAAACGTCGCCATTAGGGTCGGTATAAATATTTTTTACTTAACGTTTATTACATAGATACTTATTTAATAATAATATACTTACTCCGATTTTAAGATTATAAAATTGAAGTGACGTATAATTTAATTTCACGTCTTACGGACGACGAAAAACATTTTTGTAACTGAAGTACCCCGTAAACGGTGAAACATGTTTGTCAAAATATATTTCGTGTTTGACAACTTGTTTGAACGTCTGCGGTGGTGTTTGATGCGTTTTAGAATAGAATATATTTTTATTCAAGTTAACTTTTACAAGTGCTTTGGAATCGTCAACTAGTGTAATTTACCACTAACCAAACTACGTGTTTGGTAAATTTGATTGACGGCGTGTTTGTTAAACATGCTTGAATTTGTACGCCGCGTTTGTCAAACAAACTACGTATTTGGAAAATTTTATTGACGGTGTGTTTTACAAACATGTTTGACTGTTTACGGGGCACTTAAGTAATAGGTAACTGCCTTACAAGATGTAGAAACATCTTAAGGCGCGCTGAGCGATTTTGAGATTGGAACTTCACGGTCACGTCACCAACATGCTAATTTTATTAGCTTTAAAAATTTGTTAAAAAGTTTAAAAATTTAACGCAACTATTATTAAGCAATTTTGTTATTTATCATCATTGTTTTTTTATTATTTGTTGTTGTTGTTGTTAACAAAATACAAACTGAAAACTTCAACTTTCTTAAGGTTCATGAGATACAGCCCGCTGACAGACAGACGGATGGTCAGCGTAGGCTAAGTAATAGGGTTCCGTTGGCACCCTAGGAAGGAAGGGTTGAATTACCTTGAAGTGTATGTAAAACACTATCATAGCCCATAAGAATTTATAAAACTTTATTGATGGTTTGGCCAATGTCAGTGACTTTGGTTCTTTTTTTTTCAGGCACAAGTTAGCCCTTGACTGCAATCTCACCTGGTGGTAAGTGATGATGCCGTCTAAGATGGAAGCGGGCTAACCTGTAAACCGCCTCCTCCTCCTTCGGATCTCTCTTCGGATTCGGTTATCTTGCGGATCTCTTCATTTCGAATCTTACCCTTCTTAGATATTCCTAACATAACTCGCTGAGCAACTTTAAATTGGTAAAACAAGCCCTTTGTCATAATCTGCATCTCTAGGGATTTAATTAGGCGATCTTTATATACACAGGGCAAGTCATCGGCCCCAGCTAGTTGTTTTAATACTTTTCGTCTGTGTTGCCATTGTATTCTGTCTGACTGTGTACACTTTATCGCAGTCTTTTGTGTAAAAATATAATGGAAACTACGAAGTTACAGTACAAATGTTTCGCACAAAGGGAACTCGACACCTCATCATACTGTACAATTGAGGCCACGAAAACTGCGTAGGTACCTAATCTACATAACATTGAAATTGACTTAGGAGTTTTATTGTGAAATTGTAGAACTTTATCAGGTTAATGTATTGTTGTTGTAGGTTTAAAACTCTCGATAAGCCTCTACACCTTGTGATCTATATCCATGTGCAAGCTTTATGTGAGGAAATTTTAATAACTTATAAAAATAGTTAAATTAAACCTGCTTTCTGACTTTAGCCTAAACTAGTCTAAACATATAAAAGCAAAAGGTGACTGACTGACTGACTGACTGATCAATCAACGCACAGCTCAAACTACTGAACGGATCGGGCTGAAATTTGGCATACAGATAGGTATTATGACGTAGGCATCCGCTAATAAAGGATTTTTGAAAATTCAACCCCTAAGGGGGTGAAATAGGGGATTGAAGTTTGTATAGTTCACGCGGACGAAGTCGCGAGCATAAGCTAGTTTATAATAAAGTAATAATATTTATCAAATTCAAAAGTCAAACTTCAACAAAGTTTTTCCGAGGAGGTTTATATAAAACAGAATTTATTTTTTATTTGCAAGGAGGTGTACGTCAGGCTGTATTATTTCCACGGTCTGCCATTGTCCAGAGGAACCAAAAACGAATGATTGTCACGGACTCGCACTTGCTGAATGTCGGTCCGCATTGTTTACTTTCTTTTTAAAAAATGTAAAAAAAAAATTACGTTGAGTGGTCGCACACAGGATGCAGTGATATTAAATTACTTAGGGAACGCTATTTTAGCATATGAAAATGTTTAAAACGCTTAGTTTTACTATTACTTTTTTTTTACACGTGGGGAAAACTGCATGCCTGGCATGTGGCATTATGCCATGCATAATGTTCTCGAAGGTGTGTGAAATCTGTAAATCTACGCCGGCTCACTACAGAGCACGGGTCTCCTCTGAGAGTGAGAAGGGTTTTTGGCCATACTTAGTCTACCACGCTGGCCATGTGCGGATTGGTAGACTTCACACACCTTTGAGAACATTATGGAGAACTCTCAGGCATGCAGGTTTCCTCACGATGTTTTCCTCCACCGTTAAAGCAATTGATATTTAATTACTTAAAACGCACGTAACAAACCAACATACCAATAAACCAACAAACAAACACACTTTCGCATTTATAATAAGGGTACTCATCACACATACACAATAATTATTCTTGGCCTCCTTAAAATAAAGCAGACAGTGAATAATTTTTCGCCCGCCTGTCTTGACACAAAATAATTCAAGCCTTGCCTAAACCGAGAAGTCAACAAGCGACATACCTACAATTGTTTGAGTGTAGACCTCAAGCCTTCTTCAAATGTTACGACACGATTATAATAGCCGTAAAAACGATAAAAATAATATGACGTTATGGATACGATATTACTTCACTGTTATTTTTAATACCTAAGTATTATAACACGAACGTAAGTGTCATGCAGAAGACGAATTTTTAACAGACTTCAAAAAAAGGAGGAGGTTCTCAATTCGTCTGTATGTTTTTTTTTTTTGTATGTTTGTTACGCGATAACTCCGTCAATTATGAACCGATTTTGATGATTCTTTTTTTGTTTTGTAGTACATACTTCCGAAGTGGTCCCATTTTAATTTGGTAAAGATCTGATGAATATCTTCGGAGATGGAGAACGGAACTCCTCAACGGATAAGAGTAAATTGCTCGCGATCAGTGTAATAGCTTTGTAAACAGTAGAGTTTGAACCAGGCATAGCATGTTTTTAACGGACTTCAAAAAAGGAGAAGGTTCTCAATTGAAATGTATGTTTTTTTGTGTTTGTTACGCGATTTCTCCGCCAAATATAAACTGATATTGATTATTCTTTTTTTGTTTGGTAGGACATACTTGAAAGGTCTATTTTACTTCGGTGAAGATCTGATGACTATCTTCGGAGATGGAGAACAGAACTCCTCAGTGGATAAGAGTAAATTGCTCGCGATCGGTTATAGCTTAGTAAACTGTAGGTTTTTTGACCAGGCATATCATATTTTAGTACAATGGGGCCACTAAAAATTGTGAAATAAAAAAAAAATCAAAAAAAAAACCGACTTCAGTAACCACAAACACTAAAAAGTGAAAAATAATTTAATTTATTACCCAATATATTATGTTTACAAGAGTTATTGTAGTTCTATAGTAATATTTTTTGGAGTCGGTGCCAATGAGGTGCCAATGTCGAGTCACAAAACAATATGAAGAGAAAATAGACGGTTCGTGCCTTCGTTCGTTCGTTCGTGTTTGTGGTTACTGAAGTCGGTTTTTTTTTTATGAGATCACACTTTGAGTCTACTGGTAAGTAAGTAGTATTGAGGAAATACAAATGCAGCGACGACTATATCGCTAAGTAGTATTGAGGAAATACAAATGCAGCGACGACTATATCGCTAAGTAGTATTGAGGAAATACAAATGCAGCGACGACTATATCGCTAAGTAGTATTGAGGAAATACAAATGCAGCGACGACTATATCGCTAAGTAGTATTGAGGAAATACAAATGCAGCGACGACTATATCGCTAAGTAGTATTGAGGAAATACAAATGCAGCGACGACTATATCGCTAAGTAGTATTGAGGAAATACAAATGCAGCGACGACTATATCGCTAAGTAGTATTGACGAAATACAAATGCAGCGACGACTATATCGCTAAGGTGGGTGATGACTCTGAGTTAGTCTAGGAAGAAAAATTTAAGCTAGAGTCACCTTTTTAGTGATACCTTAATTATGTTTTTAAAATATGTGAAAGGATATTTTAGCTTATAATGTATAAAAAAGACAGATCTTGGCAAACTTTCTTAAGACGTGATATTCTAGATTAATAGAATATTTTTTTTTTTTATTCAGAGACAAGTTAGCCCATGACTGCAATCTCACCTGGTGGTAAGTGATGATGCAATCTATTAAGTATATTGTTACCAAGGTGCTAAACGGACGAACCCGCACCGGAAAGCGTAGCGTTTGAAGATCCCCTACTAGGTGGACAGACGACATCAAACGAACTGCAGGGAGCCGCTGGATTCAGGCAGTGCAAGACCGTAGCGTGTAAAAGTCCCTACAATGGATCTACGACGTCTATCGGTTGACGATGGTGATGATGGTGATGATAATCCATACTTCCATACTAATATTATAAATGCAAAAGTGTGCCTGTCTGTCTGCTAGCCTTTCACGGCCCATCCGTTCAACCGATTTTGACGAAATTTGATACAACGATAGCTTGCATCCCGGGGAAGGACATAGGCTACTTTTTATTCCGGAAAATCAAAGAGTTCCCACGGGATTTGAAAAACCTAAATCCACGCGGTAGAAGTCGCGGGCATCATCTAGTATATTATAATTAAAAATGGAAAGTTATATAAAAATGCGAATACTTTATTTTAAATTTGTGGTCGTACGCAAGAAAGGCATCAACACCTGACACGGTTTCTTCAGATGAATTAATAATATCACGCCACGGTATTAGTCTTATGTACGTATTTAAGCGATTTAACGCTTTAAAGCCGAGCGTTTGCGCTTACAAAGGCGTGAATATTGTGCGAAAACAGAAGCCATATTATACGTACCTACTATTGAGTAGGAAGTACTTCGAGAGCTGGTCGAAATTTTTAGGAGGTAAGTTTATAAATGCAGTTTTTTGATATTTCCCTTAATAATAGCTTGCCGGCTATAGAGGTAAGGTATATGAGGAAGTGTATGAAAACCTCTATCCGGTATCCATTGATTTTATGTATGAGCTGCTGACCTGCGGGGACCAACATTCGCGTTGCGAACAATTTTCCCTGCACAAATATGAATATTACGTAGGAGAGTTAAAGTTCAATTATTGATAAAACTTGCATAATTTCCAAAGTAAACTACAACAGTATTATCACGAGTTATTTTAGTCTGATTTGAATGTTCCTATAATTTTTTCGCATCTTCTTTTTTTAATGCAAGATGGACTAAACTCTTGACGATATCAATGATGATTATTGAAGTAAAGGCAGAAGTGCTCGTACCTTGAAGATGCCTATTATCTCTGGCATGTTTAGATTAGTACAGAATACTTAATAGTACCTTTCTATTTCACTACTTGACTTGTACTACACACTACACAAGACATTTAAATAAATAGCGACTTTTGTAACGATGCAATAAGGTACAATTCCGTTCGCAAATGGCCGTCATCTAAACCTTAATAAATTCCTTTGTACTGCATAACTCTTGTCTGTTATCGCTCTCTCTCTCTCTTCATCTCTTGCCCTCTCCTCTCTTTTTCAGGAGATAATAATTATTATTTATTTATTATTTAATTAGAACGGCTATCAAGCCAATTACACTAATTAAACTACGAGTACAAACTAACATAAACATACTTACAAAAATTGTTAAAATTGTAAATTTTAAAAAGCAAAATTATAAATTTTCACAAAAGTGCAAGTTCTGACCCATGAGGTCAGCCCATTTGTCAGCAAATATGTCACAGCGAGGGGACTCCTTCAGCAGTGCGTTGAGCGCAGCCAAAGTGCGCGGTATGGGTGACCTGGAGCGCGCTACCGTGCGACTAAACGGACTTACGAAAAATTTGGAGCGGTGGCGGAGATAGCTGTAATTAGAGGGTGCATAAACGCAGCAGAGCTTGTTGTGATAATAGATATGGTAAAAGTTGATAATGATGTCGACGGGGCACACCGCCGTTATAGGAATATTTCTCGGGTCACATGACCAAGTAAGTCCGGCCCACTTGACCTGCTATTAATATTATCAAATTAGATAAGAGTTCTTTATTGAAACTGTTGGCGTCTGTCAAGCACCTTCCCAAAATTTTCCGCAAGCTTTTGAACTATTTGTACATTATACCCGCTGAGCACTGACAAAGCTTATGTATGACGGTTTACTTAACATTTTATGTGAAACGTTTGAGGTGTCTGTAACATTTGAGATTAATTATTCAATGTTGTGTAAGCGAGATAGGCATTATTAAATTCTCCTCCCCCTCATCATCACCGGATCACTACTGAGCACAGGGTCTCCTCCCAGAATAAGAAGGGTTTGGGCCATAGCCACATACGCCGGTATAAAACCAGTCAGGTATAGAACCAGAAGAGTTTCGTAACATATTACCTACAAGAAAATATAACACTTTTTTTTAATTTGCTTAGTGGCCATTTTGAAATGTTAATTAAGCACCAGCTGATCTGATACCCGCGACTTCGTTCGCGTGGAATTAGGTTTTTAAAAATCCTGTGGGAACTCTATGATTTTCCGGGATAAAAAGTAGCCTATGTCACCCTCTAGGTCTTTATCTACATCCATGCAAAAAATCACGTCAATCCGTTGCACCGTTGCGACGTGATTGAAGGACAAACCAATAAACCAACAAACTTTCGCATTTATAATAAGGGTACTGATGTATTGTTATAGCGACAATAGATACACATACTATGTGGAAATTTCAACTCTCTGTCTATACGGTTCATGAGATAGATGCAGCCCGCTGACAGACAGACAGATTGACAGACAGGCGGACAGATGGATGGACAGCGGAGCCTTCAAAATAGGGTTCCGTTGGCACCCTACGGGTACAGAACCCTAACAACGATATTATTCTAAATCAGTCTCTTACGGTGGCTGGGGATTTATAGGTAAATTTTAATACATCAAAAAAAAGGAAATTGAATCAGCAACTTGATTGATTTTGAAAATTGGTTCAATTACATACTTCATAAATATTTAATGTGCTGGCCTTCGGGTCTCGGGAGCTCATCCGTAATGTTATAGGGCTTTAAGAATTTCCAATAAATGCAAAATTAATTTAAAAAGTTATCCCCGAACGGAAGTTGTAGGATGTGGCCAACTTTTTTTAATAAGGAAGAAATCCCTTGTATTAAACTAACTTTTTGCGGTGCCTTGATCGATTTATTGAATTGCGAGTATTTAAGCTAAAATGTATTTTCATACCTTCCTCTGCTTTTTTAGGGTTCCGTACCTCAAAAGAAAAAAAGGAACCCTTATAGGATCACTTTGTTGCTGTCTGTCTGTCTGTCAAGAAACCTACAGGGTACTTCCCGTTGATCTAGAATCATGAAATTTGGCAGGTAGGTAGGTCTTATAGCAGACATTCGGGGAAAGATCTGAAAATCGTGAATTTGTGGTTATACCACAAGAAAAAAATTGAAATGTGTTCATGAACAAATATTGCTATTCTCAATTTCCAAAGTAAGATTACTATACCAAGTGGAGTATCATTATTAAAAGGGCTTTACTTGTGCGTTCCAAAACAGATTTTTATTTATTTTTGACAATAGTTTTTGATTTATCGTGCAAAATGTCGATAAAATACGATTGTAGTACGGAACCCTCATTGCGTGAGCCTGACTCGCACTTGGCCGGGTTTTTTTTTGTTTGTGATATAATATTATTATTCACATCCATACTATACTTACCTACTTATTATAAATGAGAAGTCTGTCTGTCTGTCTGCTAGCTTTTCACGGCCCATCCGTTCAACCAATTTTGACAAAATTTGATACAGAGATAGCTTGCATAACAGATAGACACACATTTGCATTTATAATATTAATATGGAAAAGTTTTCAAATAAAAAAATCTATAGAGTAACAAAGCGGAGCGTCCTAAAGTGCACAATAAAAAAAACGCCCAAGTGCGAATCAGACTCGCACACTGAGGGTTCCGTAGTACAATCTATTGTATCGACGCGCGAGTCTGACTCGCACTTGGCCGGTTTTTTATTATTGCTGATTGATGAATAAGGACGTATTGACAGATTTCTTGATGTACCTAAATACTGTCTAAACATTAAATTCGGCGATCGCAACATCGGAGCTTACGATAGGCGTCGCGTCGTCCTAAAACAACGCGAACGTGCGGACATCGCAAGTTCGCGCGAATTTTACTTACTTCGAATGCGGAACCAAACATCCTGATCTCGAATAGGTGTCCTTATTGGCATTCGCGCGATGATCGCGTATTTGCGTTCTGTTAGGTGCGAGCACGCGATGATCGCATCGCTTACTCGCGCGATGATCGCGTAATCGCGTTGTATTACGCCTTATAGTTTTTATTATATAATAATAAAATATGAGTACCTATTGTGATTGTATAAAATAATATATAAGAACATGGTCGCTAACAATGAGCCTTATAAGAAAGCTCAGTCACTCAGCGGGCGATGGAGTGAGCTATGCTTGGAGTTTCTCTACGTGATCAAATCAGAAATGAGAAATCCGTAGGAGAACTAGAGTAACCGACATACCTCAACGGATTGCGAAGCTGAAGTGGCAATGGGCAGGGCACATAGTTCGTACAACCGATTGACATTGGGGTCCCAAGGTGCACGGGAAGACGCAGTGTTGGAAGGCCGCTCACTAGGTGGACGGGCGACATCAGACGTGTTGCAGGGAGCCGCTGGATTCCGCAAGACCGTGGCGTGTGGAAGTCCCTACAAGAGACATATGTCCAGCAGTGGACGTCTATCGGTTGATGATGATGATGAATACAAGTATAACTACTTGTACAAACGTTTACACACCCACTGAGTTTCTTGTTAGTTTGTCTTCTTCTTCTTCTTCTTCCTTACCTTATCCCACGCTACGTGGGGTCGGCACATGTCTTCTTCTTCCACTTATTCCTGTCATTCGTCAACGTATTATCCACTTCTTTTTCACGCATATCCTTTTTCACGCAATCCATCCACCTTTTCTTTTTAGTTTGTCTCTTTAGTTTAATTTCTTGTTAGTTTGTCTCGATTGGAAATATAAATCGAACCAGTGTATTGATAGATGTAAATTGTAAGTATTCGAATGTTCAAAAGCACTTTTAAAAGTTAATATTTTACTTAATTAAAATTTTCCTTTCTTCAGCTATCTTTATGTCTATTACAGAAATTAAGCTCGTCTTTTTAAAAAAAGACTATACCTATCAATTTAATGGATTCTAAACGTCAATTTTCCCTTAAACTAATTAATAGGTACCTACCTACTTAAAATTCTCACAGAGAAACCTCAAGAATGTAATATCTTATATCAAAGTAATTACAATGTTAGTCAAAACTAAACACATCGTCTTCAATTATATTATAATAAAGGATACAATTACCCAGCCTCGTTACCTACTTCACAATAATCCTTCACTTTCAGCACAGCGTCTGGTACAACTTGACACCGAGATGACGTGTGAGATAAGATCTTCTCGTAATCTCCGAGTATACCAGGCCATAAAAACAAAAGCCGTACTTTTTTAGGGTTCCGTACCTCAAAAGGGAAAACAGAACCCTATGATTGGTAAGTAGATGTATTCTGTGAAGATTTTCACACAAAAATAGAAAAAAAAACAATAAATTTTGGGGTTCCCCATACTTCTGAACTGAAACTCAAAACTCAAAATAATTTTTTTCATCAAACCCATACATGTGAGGTATTTATGGATAGGTCTTCAAAAATATGATATTGAGGTTTCTAATATCATTTTTTTCTAAACTGAATAGTTTCTTCTTGACCCCCTCCCCTGTAACTTCTAAATTAAGAAAATTATAAAACTAAAAAAATATATGATGTACATTACCATACAAACTTCCACCGAAAATTGGTTTGAACGAGATCGTAAGTAGTTTTTAATTTATCGTGTAAAATGACGATAAAATACGGTACGGTACACAATTACTAAAGGTACAGTAAGTTTAGTAAGTGTTTGACACTTTTGTATTTTTCTACGAAAATCTCGTGTTTATAAAATACTTTGGTTTTGGCCTGCCTTGATTTTAATTCTACTGTGAATAGACTGAAGAAACAGAACATAATATGTTTATTTCCTACGATTTTATTTTTTTCGAACTTCCTGCCGCAGTGGTAAGCACTGTGGTCTTATTAGTGGGAGGTCCCGGCATTAATTCCTGGCAGGGGTTTGGAATTTCTCAATTTCTGGTCTAGTGGGAGGCTTCGGCCGTGGCTAGTTACCATTATATCGGCAAAGCCGTGCCGCCAAGCGATTAAGCGTTCCGGTACGATGCCGTGTAGAAACCAAAGGGTTTAATAAAAACTGCCATACCCTTTCCAGGTCAGCCCGCTTCCATCTTCGACTGCATCATCATTCATCACTTACCACCATGCAGTGAGACTGCAGTCAAGGGCTAACTTGTAACTGAATAAAAAAATAAACTAAGTAGGTCCATGTTAACATCTTTATAACATAGACTTAAAAAGGATTATTCAAAAAATTCCACCCAAGTGAGGCCGGGTGTGTCTGCTAGTAATTATTACATAAATACAAGACCTACTAATTTTGTTTTCCATTAGGTAAAGTAATAATTTTAACATCGGTTTTTACCTTTAACAAAAAATAATTTAGGGCGGCCTCACCCTAAAGTTTACCACAAAAACTTTTTAAGATGTTTTACGCACTGGATCGACTAAACTGTCAGCGCCAGCCGCACTGATTAATGAGATTAAAGATGGATGCTGAAATATGTACGTAAACAAAGACCTTTGTAATGTCGCAGGGAAATGGGGAAGTGATGGGGTAATTTAGACCCTATTGAACAAAGTCGGTAAACAAATTATACGTATGCAAACAGCAGGGGTATAATATTATGAAATCTTTAAGGACATCATAAGAAAGCGCAAAGCCACTCAGCGGGCGATGGAAAGAGCTATGCTTGGAAATTCTCTACGTGATCAAAATGGAAATGAATATATCTGTCAGAAAACCAGAGCAACCGACATAAATGGATTGCGAAGCTGAAATGGCAGTGAGCAAGGCACATAGTTCGAAAAACTGATAGACGTTGGGGTCCCAAGGTGTAATAATAACGACCTTTCTCCGTAAGATATTTTACGCACTGGATCGACTTAACTGTCAGCACCAGCCGCACTGATTAATGAGATTAAAGATGGATGCTGGAATTTATTCGTAAACAAAGCCCTTTGTAATGTCACCGGGAAATGGGGAAGTAATGGGGTAATTTAGACCCTATTGAACAAAGTCGGTACACAAATTATACGTATGAGAAAGGCAGGGGTATGTAATCAAGTTTTAATAAAATTAATTTAAGTTATTCCGAATTTCATTAATTTAATGATTAAACAACTGCACAACAACAACTTAAAAGGGCGTTCCAAATCAGATTACGACATAATAGATATCTGCATGCCAAATTAAGTTCGATCCGTCAAGTGGTTTGACCTGTGCGTTGATAGGTCAGTCAGTCAGTCAGCTTTTCTGTATTTAAATAAAGAGTTTAAAACAAAACAACTATACATAATATACCTACCTACCTATAGGTATAGATATCCCTTTGAAGCATTGGGGAACGCGTTTTACTTCTCTTAAAAATAATACAGCACAAGGAATCATTCATCAACTTCATAATAAGTATCACAATATCAAGAAAAGAACCTTTCATAAAGTTTTCAAACAATACTGTTAGAACATAAGTATTACCGACAACGGAAATAAGTAAGTTGGCACTACAACGTTGTCTGTAAAGTTTCACGGCTCTTTGACTTGGAGCCATTCATTACAATGAAACACAATGAAACACAATGACCATGTTTGTCACGCTCATAAGTTTGTCATGTCACATTAATTAATTGTGTTATCAACAATAGCACGAAACCCAAGTACCTACTTCCTTATCGTTATCAACAGATAGGCGTCAACGGCTGGATATAGAATCACTTGTGGGGACTTCCACATGCCATAGACCGTGGTATTGCGCCGCCTGAATCCAGCGGTTTTATGCGACTTGTTCAATATCTGTCCCTCAATTTTCTCTGAGTCTGAAAATAGCACTTTTTGTGTGCGAGGTGGCCCCTCACAGTGTGTCGGAAATAAGTAAGTTGGCACTAGCGTTGTCTGTAAAGTTTCACGGCTCTTTGACTTGAAGTCATTCATTACAATGAAACACAATGATCATGTTTGTCACGCTCGCAAGTTCGTCATGTCACAATAATTAATTATGTTATCAACAATAGCCGGGACAGATATTATTTATAATGGAAATCACTCACGGTAGTTTAAACGCTAAAATATCAACAATATTCCACGCCTTCCTTCTTTCCACGCACGTGCAAACTGTGGAACCAACTCCCATCGGCGGTGTTCCCACTAGATTATAACATGGGGTTATTCAAGGGGCGGACCAACAAATTCCTGAAAGGCCGGCAACGCATCGGCGGCTCCTCTGGTGCTGCAAATGTTCATGGGCGGCGGTAATCACTTAACATCAGGTGACCCGCCTGCTCGTTTGCTCGCTATATCTATTAAAAAAAAAAAAAAAAAACAATAGCACTAAACCCAAGTAGGTACCTACTTCCTCATCCTTGTCAACAGATAGATAAAAACTGCTGAACATAGATCTTTTGTAGGGACTTCCCACGGTATTACGCCGCCTAAATCCAGCGGCTCCGTGCGACTTTTGAAGTCTGCCCTCTAGGGTCTGCCAAACTTGCGCTTTTTGTGTGCACGGTAGCCACTGTCGGCAGCACTTTGGGACTCTAATATTTCTTCAACTATAATATACACACCCCATCCATTGCCACTTTAGCTTTGTACAAAATTCGTTGACCTTATTTTTACCTGACCTACGCTCCCTCAATTTTGAGGATCGTGGCTCCCCTTAGATCCAATCTTTGCTACGATGTTTTTCCATTTCCATCTGTTTCTTGCCGCGTGGATTGCATCACAGATAGGTGTGTCGACCGCTTGTTTTATTTGGTCTGACCAACTTTCGGGCTACGTCCGCGGGGTCTCTTTCCTTCGATCTTCCCAGTGACCATGAGTTTTTCAATATAGCTGGCGTCCTTTCTTGCGATGTGACCGAAGTACTCGAGGGTCCTACGCAGACAGATGTTAGATAGCCTCATTACACATTATATTTTTTACACGACTGTACAAAAAGGAGTGAAATATTTTCAGAGTTTATGTGTGTATTTATGTACCTATATTCAAGAGGAAGGTTTATACGTATATAGTTTAATATTGGTTTGTGTTAATTTATTCAAATATGAAAATAACTGTTCAAGATGCCCGAAGAAATCAAGAAAACTGAGAGCATACATCAAAAACCGGCCAAGTGCGAGTCAGGCTCGCGCAATGAGGGTTCCGTACTACAGTCGTATTTTTTCGACATTTTACACGATAATTCAAAAACTATGATGCATAAAAATAAATTCACCGTTAAAGCAAGTGATATTTAATTACTTAAAACGCACATAACTCCGAAAATTTAGAGGTGCGTGCCCGGGATTGAACCCCCGACCTCCGATTAGAAGGCGGACGTCCTAACCACTAACTTATCACAGCTTCGTTCGATAGTATGAATCAACCCTTACGGTCGCGTTAGGTGTACGAGATATAAGTATGTGAATAGAATATATCTCTAGTAAATATTTCGGCCGCTTTAAAATGGCTACGTTCTTTTAGTTTCTGGATTGCGGCCGAATATTCATGGTCCGTTGGAAGCCAACGAGGAAATTAAGACTTTTTTGTACTACAGTCCGATTGCCCGAATCGCGAGTAAAGTTCTAACCACTTAATTCATTACTGGTACTTTTGGCATCGCTGCTTTTTAGGGTTCCGTAGCCCTTATAGATTCGTCATGTCTGTCTGTGTGTATGTCACAGCCACTTTTTTCCGAAACTATAAGAGCTATACTGTTGAAACTTGGTAAGTAGATGTATTCTGTGAACCGCATTAAGATTTTTAGACAAAAATAGAAAAAAAACACAATAAATTTTGGGGTTTCCCCAAAATTGTGAGTTTTAGTTCCAAGTAGGAACTGAAACTCAAATTTTTTTTTCATCAAACCTATAATCTATGGATAGGTCTTTAAAAATGATATTAAGGTTTCTAATATCATTTTCTTCTAAACTGAATAGTTTGCGCGAGAGACACTTCCAAAGTGGTAAAATGTGTGCCCTCCCCCCCCCTGTAACTTCTAAAATAAGAGAGTGATAAAACTAAAAAAAATATATGTTGTACATTACCATGTAAACTTCCACCGAAAATTGGTTTGAACGAGATCTAGTAAGTAGTTTTTGATTTATCATTGCAAAAGGTCGATACAATAGATTGTACTACGGAACCCTCAGTGTGCGAGTCTGATTCGCACTTGGGCGTTTTTTTTTATTGTGCACTTTAGGACGCTCCGCTTTGTTACTATATAGATTTTTTTATTTGAAAAGTTTTCCATATTAATATTATAAATGCAAATGTGTGTCTATCTGTTATGCAAGCTATCTCTGTATCAAATTTTGACAAAATTGGTTGAACGGATGGGCCGTGAAAAGCTAGCAGACAGACAGACAGACTTCTCATTTATAATAAGTAGGTAAGTATAGTATGGATGTGAATAATAATATTATATCACAAACAAAAAAAACCCGGCCAAGTGCGAGTCAGGCTCACGCAATGAGGGTTCCGTACTACAGTCTTATTTTTTTGACATTTTGCACGATAATTCAAAAACTATAATGCATAAAAATAAATAAAAATCTTTTTTAGAATGTACAGGTGAAGACCTTTCATATAATACCCCACTTGATATAGGCACTAACTTCGAAAGTTGAAAATACTAATTATTAGTTCATGACCACAATTTAATTTTTTTTGTGTGATCTAACCCTAAATTCACGGTTTTCAGATTTTTCCCCAAATGTCAGCTATAAGACCTAACTACCTGCCAAATTTCATGATTCTAGGTCAACGGGAAGTACCCCGTAGGTTTCTTGACAGACAGACAGACAGACAACAAAAGTGATCCTATAAGGGGACCGATTTTCCTTTTGAGGTACGGAACCCTAAAAAAATACAACACATTCCTTTTCATCACTCATGAAGACATGAAATTAACCCTTCACGTACTCAAGTAAACATCCGGAACTATTTGACACCAAGACACGGGATAAAGATAAAGGATCCCGTTGGATATTTATTATGTATCCCAACGACTCTCGAGGCAAGGAACGAGGTCCGCAAACAATTCTGTTTTTACTACACTATCTTGTATACTAGTGATGTAACGAATGCCATATTTTGGACATTCGTGTTATCGCATTTGTATTTTGAACGGAGTCACGTGACGTTTTGCGAAGAGGCCATCTTGACTCGATGGTTTAAATACGGGTGCTTGCTGGTTTTTAATTTATTCTTGTTCAGACACAGACTCAACCGATTATTAAATGCTTTTTGTGTTTAGGTCGCCATTTTTGATTGAGGTTGCAATACCTAGCAATTGTGCCCTAATCAAGTTAATATTGCAGATTATTTTTTGATTGCAGGTTATTATAAAAAGTAAAAACCCTCGATAAGCCTATTCGCGTCGTGATTAATATTTAAATTCACTTCTGGTATGTTTATATTTGCGGATGCGAATATCTGCTATAAGTCCCGCAAATTGCTATTGCGCTGGAACCGTGTCTCATTACCATCGAAATGACGTCATTTCGACGTCAGCCGAAATAAAAATATACCATCAGCTCGAAACTTCAGTCTAGTGCTGACGTCACTAAGATGCGGCTATGCGCATCAACGTTTTGCGGGACTTATACCAATATTCACGAATGCGAATGCTAATATGAAGTTTTTGTTTAAATTTGGCGCCATTTCTCTATGACTTTGGGACCTTGGCGGCAGTCCCGTTACCAAATTATAAAGAGAAGACCGATAATGTGATTACGAGATTATGTTACATTAAAAACATAAGAAATTAATGGATTTTGTTTTATTAACCAACTCTCATCAAGAAAAATATATATTTGCAAAACATTCGCAGTAGTTTCGCGGAATACGAATGCGAATATGCATAATTATGCGAATATCCGCGAATGCGAATATTTGTCATGCGAATATATGTTGCACATCACTATTGTAGGTATACGTCTTCAGTTTAAACCTTTTCTGCGTTAGCTATTTCGTCTATCTAGTTTATTTTTAAGGTTCCGTAGTAAAATAAGGAACCCTGTCACTCCTTTTGCATGGCATTAACACCGCACGTTTTATATTTGCATGATAGGTAAATCTTACCAAATACGAAGTTATCCATGATACATTGATGTATTCATAAAGGCATCCACGCGCTGTTTGCCCCATGTCAACGGTTCTATAGTGTATGCGCCACTATATTATGTATTCGATAAAACTTAACTTAAGGCGAGTCACCGAGGCTAAGCGGAAAAAACTGGTTTGCTAGATCAAATGTTTTAGGTATTTACTATTAAATAATGGCCTTTCTAAAAATATACAATATACCTAAAGACATTGTCTAAAGAATGTGCTACTTTGATACACAATATGAAGTACTTCACTCGATCAAATAAAATCTTGAAATAAGCCGAAATAAAAGTCTGAAACGAATTATTTAATACTAAAATTTCTGACTTGGCAAATAATTTTATATGGAAATATTGTCTTTAAGTACTACAGAGAACCAGCTAAATTTTGGTTTTCAACAGGACTTCTATAGTTTATTAAATTCAAATTTAACGTTTTAAACACAGAATTTGAACGTTGCCAAGCGGTTTAATTACAAGCCGCGCTGCCCGCCTCGGTGACTCGCCTTAAGATAAGAGGTGCGTGCCCCGGATCGAACCTCCGACCTCCCGAAAGGAGGCGCTCGTTTTAACCACTAGGCTATCACAGCTCCATAGTATAAACTCAGCATAATACGGCTATAGAATACAATGATAATAATTACTTACCCTCTAACAAATAAACCTGGAATAGCGGTGGAATAGTTATACTCTGTTTTGTCTTTCTCTGTCATCAGTAATTTGACATTTGAAGGAAAAAGACAAAACAGAATATAACTATTCTACCGCTATTCCAGGTTTATTTGTTAGAGGGTTACAGTATAACCGCTATATAAGTCCCGCAAATTGTTAATGCGCGTGGCCGCCATTTTAGTGACGTCAGCACTAGACCGAAGTTTCGAGCTGATGGTATATTTTTATCTCGGCTGACTACAAAATGACGTCATTTCGATGAGATATTCATATTTCGAGACATGGTTCCAACGCAATAGCAATTTGCGTGACTTATACAATCTGTTATAACTTATAAGCACAGATTACAGAATTTATCTATAGTTATAACATAGAAACGATTGGGAAAAATGGCACAAGATCACGAAGAGAACGTTAGGGTTTCAATTTCCTCTTATATTAGAACGTTATAGACATTTTTTGTTCGTGAATTTCGTGACGATGGACTCGAGTGAATTAGGGTGATGTGGCCTTGTTCCGAGAGCTTATATTAAGAGGGCAATAGCCTGGACAGATATAAAGCGCAAGACACACCACAAGCTTAACCTTGAATCTATGGAGCGCACTTTGAGACTGGGGGCACACGGTGCGTTGCGGCGCCGCACCGCAAAGATTTTACGGTATCAGCGGGCACACGAGCGGTGCGGCACCGCAACGTTGTTATGTCGCAGCGGCGCCGTAGCAGCGTTGGACAGTATGTTAATAAAAACAACTGAGCGGTGTCGCTCCTACGTCGCAACGCATTCACCCCTCAGTGGTTGCAAGTCCAGTGCGGCACCGGAGCGCATCGTGTGAAATGCCACAGATAATTCTATGTAAGACGACGCAGCGACACCGCACCGCTGCGCCGCCGCAACGCATCGTGTGTCCCCGCTCTTACGATGTGTGGCCTTGTATCAAAAATAAAGAATAATAACAAAATTGACAGTTATTTACGATAGATATCCTATAATTACTGTGACACGATCATTTATTACTCAATTCGTCATAGATTAATATATAATTATTGGTCTCGCTACGCAATTCCTAATTCATATATAATAATGTCTCTGTGAAAATTCTTCATGTTATCTTATTTTATTTTTATTGCATGACTAGCTGACCCGCCCCGGCTTCGCTCGGGTAGAATTTGGTAAATCGACGTGGGGGTTGAATTTCCAAAAATACTGAAACACGTATTTCTCAATTTGTGGCCGAAAACCAAAATACTAATTTTCATGAAAATAACTTGAAAAATGACGGACTTTCTTGACTTGCAACTTGACTTATTGAAAAACTTGCAAGTTGCATCCCCTATTTAACCCACTTAGGGGTCGAATTTCGAAAAATCCTTTCTTATTGGATACTTACTCTTTACAAAGAACACACCCTCCAAATTTCATGTCTCTATAGGACCAGCGGTTTAGGCTGTGCGTTGATATATAAGTCAGTCAGTCAGGACTTTGAATTTTATATAATACAGATACTTAGGCTTGCGCTTGGCGAGAATCATATGCTTCAAAGAAAGAAATTAAATCTAAGTTGGAGCGCACTTGCCTAGAAGATTCACTGTTTCCTTATGCTTATCTATATATAGTATAATATATAGATATATAAACTTTGTTACAACAAAATAAAATAAACTATAAGATTCCTCGCTAGTTCTTCTCGTTGTCTCGTATACATCTCGTATTGTAGTGTAATTATTATTTAAACTAGCTTTAAATGCTCGCGACTTCGTCCGCGTGGACTACACAAATTTTGAACTCCTATTTCACCCCATTAGGGGTTGAATTTTTAAAAATCCTTCTTCTCATCCTTCATCTTAGCGGATGTCTACGTTATAATAGCTATCTGCATGCCAAATTTCAGCCCGATCCGTCCAGTAGTTTGAGCTGTGCGTTGATAGATCAGTCAGTCAGTCACCTTTTCCTTTTATATAATCCGTACCCTTATATAAATGCGAAAGTGTGTTTGTTTGTTGGTTTGTTGGTTTGTCCTTCAATCACGTCGCAACGGTGCAACGGATTGACGCGATTTTTTGCATGGGTATAGATAAAGACCTGGAGAGTGACATAGGCTACTTTTATCCCGGAAAATCAAAGAGTTCCCACGGGATTTTAAAAAAATCTAATTCCACGCGTACGAAGTCGCGGGCATCAGCTAGTATTTAGATAAACATGTCTCATATATTATAATTTTTATAATAATATGAAGAACTTGGTAAAACAGTAACAACTCTATGAAATCGTCGTTTGAAATTAAGCGGTTTGGTCGGCAGCCCGAAGGCAATTGACAAAAACCTCAATTTCGTAGTTGGCTCCGAAACGTCCTACGAAAATTAGGCAACGGCTATGTGCATGTACATACTACAGAATAGTAGATCTAAGTTTTTTTTTTAATTTTTAGAATAAGTAGTCTATCTGTCGGTTGGTCTCTCTGTCGGACTGTTTATCTATCTGCCTGTCTGTTATATTTTCACTGTCCATCCATTTATATACGAACAGATATTATAGTTATTATGTTAGCTAGTCCCGGAGGACGTGGCACACACTACTTTTTGTCTCGAATAATTAAAGAGTCGAGAAGAAAGAGATCCTACGTGAATTTCCAAATTACCCCTACCAGGAATCGAATGTCAGACCTCCCTTTATAAGTCCAAAGCTTTCACCACTGCGTCAGGGAAATCAATAGGTTTTTTCTATTTTTCTTCTTTTCTTTTGAGATAATACAGTGTTAGATAAATTACGTGTTACGTTTCCCTATGTCTAACAATTTCTTTTCCACAGGAGATGTTATTATAACGCTGATGCTGATGCTGATGTATTATTATGCTGTGGCCGTACTTGTGGCATACGTAAGTAAATCGTTACCGATAAACACAAAATAAGTTTTCTTCGTTTGCTTTTGCAGTAGAATGCCTAGTTAGCTAGAAAGCCTCTCAACAAATTGATAGATCAGAAACAATTCAGAAATTATTAGAAATTTCCAAATTACCTCTGTTGGGAATCGAACATCGGACTTCCCCCTTATAAGTCCAAAGCGTTCACCACTGCGTCAGGGAGATCATTAAGGTTTTTTCTTTCTTTGAGGTAATACAGTTTTTAGATAAATTACGTGTTACGTTTCCCTATGCCTAACAAACCCACATTGTTTTCCACAATAGATGTATTAGGAGGCTGATGAGCATATTATGCTGTGGCCGTACCTGCGGCATACCACAACGAAATCGTTACGGAAAACCCCCAACAAGTTTCCTTCGTTATCGATAAACTACCGAGGAAGATGCCTTATTTTGATTTTACTTTGTTTTTTAGCTGTTCTGTGCTTGAAGAGAGAAAACGAAACCTAATATTCCATACACATATTATTGTTAGGGTTCCGTACCTCAAAAGGAAAAAAAAAACTTATAGGGACCCTTGAGGGTCATTTCGTTGTCTGTCTTTCCGTCGTGACTGTCAAGAAACCTATAGGGGTATATTCCCGTTGACCTAGAATCATGAAATTCGGTAAGTAGGTAGATCTTATAGCACAGGTTAAGGCATAAATCTGAAAACCGTGAATTTGTGGTTACATCACACAAAAAAAAATAACTGTATTTTCAATTTTCAAAGTAAGATAACTAGACCAAGTGAGGTATTATATGAAAGGGCTTTACTTGCACATTCTAAAACAGATTTTATTTATTTTATGCATGATAGTTTTTGATTTATCGTGCAAAATGTCGAAAAAATACCGAGTACGTAACCCTACGGGGCGAGTCTGACTTGCAATTGGCCGGTTTTTTCATCAAAGTATAACTTACCTATACCTACCTACTTTGCTTTTTCTAAGTTTTTTTGCTCTCGCATTTTTTTGGTAGAAATACTTCAAAGTGATAAATAATTCCTATCCTTATACAGGTCCTTTCATAACGGTGAAGGAAAACATCGTGGGAAACCTGCATGCCTGAGAGTTTCCCATAATGTTTCCAAAGTGTATGAAGTCTGCCAATCCGCACTTGGCCAGCGTGGTGGGACTATGCCGAACCCTTCTCTTTCTGAGAGGAGACCCGTGCTCAATAGTGACCTGGTGAGGGCTGATCATGATGAGAATTCAATGTACAATAATGTTTAAGTTTTGGCACAAAATAAATTTTAAACCCTAGTGTCTCTCTTTAAAGTTATTTCTTGACGTCTCAACTAGGTACATAATCGATCTTTCCAGGGAAAAAAAAACTCTTGCAAAAACTTTTCATTGTGCCTTAAATCTATGTATATACTAACATCATAAAATTCAATGTCTGTAAGTTTGTTTGTAGGGGGTAATCTTTGGAATTACTGAACCAATTTTAAAAATTCTTTCACCAGTAGAAATCTACATTATTCCTGAGTGAAATACAGGCTAAGCCTATATTTTATTTTCAAAAAAATTAGAGATCTCTTCTTAATGCAAATAAAGTGAAAAAGTCGTCTCGCAGTTAATAAACGGGAAAAAACAGAATATTATAAGCAACGTTCACTATGCTCAAATAAAAGGTGTCTTATTTGATTTAGACCAACCAAGATATTATACTTTCATTTATTGTCTTACCTTTACCGTTCTAACTTCTAAGGCCAGGTGGTGTTTCAATTTCATTCCCAGCTCCAATTTATGGTATAGCTAAATTGCTGAATAAAGTTATGATTTCATTATTTAAAAAAACCGGCCAAGTTGCGATTCAAGCTCGCGCATCGAGGGATCCGTACGACAGTCGTATTTTTCCGTCATTTTGCACGATAAATTAAAAACTATTATGCATAAAAATAAATAAAAAAACTGTTTTGAAATGTACAGGTAAAGGCCCTTTCATATGATACCCCATTTGATATAGTACCTAATCTTATACTTTATAAGTTGAAAATACAAACACAAACTCACGGTTTTCAGATTTTTCTCCTAATGTCAGCTATAAGACCTATCTACCTGCCAAATTTTATGATTCTAGGTCAACGGGAAGTACCCTGTAGGTTTCTTGACAGACAGACAGACAGGAAAGTGATCCTATAAGGGTTACGTTTTTCCTTTTGTGGTACGGAACCCTAAAAATCATAATTTATGTCCTGTGATTTGTGTAATAAATGTCTCAGTAAGCAATTTGTATAATTTACAAATATTTGAGAAAGTAATTTGTGCAGCTAAGTAGATAAGTAGATACCTAATTGGAAAATATGATATTTGATTTTAGTTTGCAATAATTTTTTGAGTAAAAGTATCTTTTTCATAATAATTGCTGTAAATTAACAATTCATTTCGTGCAAAATTTTGATTTAAATGACACTATTATTAATTTAAACTAGCTTATGCTCGCGACTAGTCGCGGGACTACACAAATTTTAAACCCCTATTTCACCCCCTTAGGGTTGAATTTTTAAAAAATCCTTTCTTAGCGGATGTCTAATGTCATAATAGGTATCTGCATGCCAAATATCAGCCTGAGAGTAGTTTGAGCTGTGCGTCGATAGGTCAGTCAGTCAGTCACCTTTTCCTTTTATATATTTGGATAAGTTTTACTTAATATATAACTTCAACGTAGTTTATTAAATTGTAAACATATATTAAATTTCCAGAAGATAAGTATTTTTCAAACGCAAATGCGGGCTAATTTTCTTTACAATAAGGTATTAATACATAATTCTTAATATAAATAATTCATAGAAATTTTGCATACAATTCTGTGAGAGCTATTTCCGAAGTAGTGAGTAGTGACATACTTTTAATAAGGAATACCATTATAGAAAAAAAATCATTTCAGTCTGAGTATTTCAATAAGATCTTTTAGTATTATTAAGTAATCTCTTTTTCCTTCTATAAAATTAATAAGGAGCCGGTCTTCTTTTTTTAGGGTTCCGTACCTCAAAAGGAAAAAGGAACCCTTATAGGATCACTTTGCTGTCTGTCTCTCTGTCTGTCTGTCTGTCAAGAAACCTACAGGGTACTTCTCGTTAACCTAGAATCGTGAAATTTGGCTCGTAGGTAGTTCTTATAGCAGACATAAGGAGAAAAATCTGAAAATCCGTGAATTTGTGAATTTTTTTAGAAAATTTCAGATCTCATGAGAAACCAGAAATTTTACACGGACGAAGTCGCTGGCAACTGCTATTGTATATTATTATTAAGATGAAGAAGAAAATTAACTGATGAAACGAATAAAGTGAAATTCTATGTGTACTGTGTAGTATTATGTTTTTTTTCTTTGTAATATGAAACATGTACTTATTTGGAAAGCAATAACAACACAGAAAAGGCTAAAATAACATAATTCCATCCAATAACATCGGGTTTCTACGGAGAGTTTATGAGAAAAGCTAGCCTTAGGGATAATAGGTTTTCTTTGTCTTTTCATACTAAGCCGAACGTTCATTTTTCATAGGGATAAGTCGTGTGGAAAATGGTGTAGGAGATGTACGATACAATACCTACTTACACAGAATCTATACAAAAAATAAAATAAATCGTTATACAGCGCTCATCCATCCATATATCATTATTTTTTTACTACATGCGGGAATCCGACCTCGTATATTTCGATTTTTTTAATCTCGTAGGAATTATTTGCTTTTCCGGGATACAAAGTAGCCTATATATCAATTCTCCGGGACCCAAACTATAATTTGCGTCAAATGAGGATGAAATGGTATTATAATAAATAGGCGGACGTACCTCAAAAGTTAAAAAGGAACCCTTATAGGATCACTTTCTTGTCTGTCTGTCCGTCTTTCAGTCATGTCTGTCAAAAAAACCTATAGGTACTTCCCGTTGGCTTGGATCACAAAATTTGGTAGTTAGGTAGGTCCTTATAGCACAAGTAAAGGAATAAATCCGTAAACCGTGAAATTGTGGGTAGGTACATCACAGAAAAAAAAATTAAGATATTGTGTTCTAAAGTAAGATAACTATACAAATGGGGTATCATAATATGAAAGGGCTTTACTTGTACATTATAATAGTTTTTGATTTATCGTGCAAAATGTCGAAAAAACACGACTGTAATACGGAACCTCCGGTGCGCGAGTCTGACTCGCACTTGGCCGGGTTTTTTTTTTCATATAGTATGGATATACAGACAAAATGGTTCGCTACGCTTTGATAAATCCAATATGGCGGTAATCATGAACAAAAATGATAAAAAACAAGTTGAGATAAATATTTCAAGATTAGTATGAAAAGTAAGTTCATAGGTGGTTTTCTAAAATATAAAAAAATTATAGTTCAAAATTTAAATTGATCACCCGACGATATGTGTAAATCACGATCAATTTTATCATAGTCACGTATCAGTTTTTGAACTTTATCTTATCCCAACTTTGCACGAAAATAAAGTTATTTAAATGCTTTTGCCGTTAGAGACCCGTGCTCTGTAGTGAGCCAGTCATGGGTTGATCACGATGATGATGATGAAACGCTTTTATCTTTTGATTTCAAAATCAGAGATCAAACAGCGGGTAACCGCATAATGACGGCCGTCAGTTGACATTTACGTCAGCAGAAAACACTCTGTTTACAAAACACGTTATACCAATCACTCATACCATTTACTACACTGATGCTGATATGACTAAATTAACACTACATTCTGCGTAGCGTTAAAGCTGTTTTAAGACAGACCTGAATTATTCCTACAATGTTTTTCACACACATACGCACACATAATATTGTTGTCATTTATCCTTACGTTTCTTAATCCCCATACGGAAAAGATTAATACAAATATCCCACCGCTGCTGTTGATCGAAGTCGAGATTCCTATTTTTCACCGTGTGGCGAAAATAGCAGTCTGACTTTGACGTATGAATTTATTTCCCCGTCAATTTTGTCAGATACAAATTGGTCCGGGCCAAAATATAAGGTTTATTTGGGTTTATTACATTTTTTAATCGTTTATGGGGATATCAGACGGTTCATTTTTTTCTGGTTTTAAATCGGCATTCTTCACTCACAATGAAACGTCAGAAGTTTGAAACACAAAATAAATCAAAAGTAACAAACAGAATGAGAATCGAAATAAACCGTCTGATATAACCTTTACTGACTAATTTAGTATTGATATATCAGTTCCAACTGGCTCTGAAACCTTGAGATTTTGCACTGTAACTTTCGAATTACAGAGACCTCAAAGAATTCAAAATTTTATTATTATAGAGATCAACTCAGAAATTTGAAGGTTTTGATAGATTCTAGATATTATTGATATTGAGTGATATTACTAATTATTTATGTCCGCGACTTCGCCCGCGTGGACTACACAAATTTCAAACCCCTGTTTTAACCCTTTAGGGATTGAATTTTCAAAAATTCTTTCTTATTGGATGTCTACGTCATAATAACTATCTGCATGCCAAATTTCAGCCCGATCAGTCCAGTAGTTTTAGCTGTGCGTTGATAGATCATTCAGTCAGTCAGTCACCTTTTCATTTTATATATATTTAGAAATGCATATCTAGGGCATATAGTAAAAATACAAACAAAAAATCTCACAATTTTATAATAGTAGAGATGCCTTTTATATCGTTTTATAAATCTGAATAGATCAGTCACTCTCGCAGTGCAATATTTAGAAACATTTTATTTTCCGCTTCTAGGCTATGCGAGGAATTTAATAACCTATTTTTGCTTGCTTCGTTCAGTGCATAATATTAGTGTTCTCTTTTCACACTGAATAATTGCATTCCTGGAGTGTCGAGGATATCTGGGAGGCAACACAGCTCTTATTAAATGTTTATAAAAAATTTACAAAAAATCTTCTTCTTCTTCTTATTTTGCTTTGATTTACAAAAAAATACTTTGATTTATGATGTGATTTTTTGTATATTGGTAGTTTATAGGGCTAGAATTAATTACTAAAGAGAATAATTAAAAAGAATCATGATTTTTTATTTATTTTTAACATGCGTAAACGACAAATATTTTTCTACTTTTTAATTTAAGAAAAAAATATTTTCCAAAAATATTTAGTGGGAGTACAAACTGTAATGCTGGTTACCTTCAAGCCAGGAGTGAATAGGCATCATCTAGGCAAGCGCGTTCCATCTTAGGCTGCATCAGCACTTGCCACCAGGTCTCATTGCTGCCAAGCGCTGCCTGGTCTAGGTATAATTTTTTTTTTATATGTTTTTTTTTGCGTGCAGTGCACTTCCCCGCTAGAGTTGTCACTCCAGCACAAATGTCTAAACTACGACTGTTTTGGTTTACTAAACGCTGGGGAACGCGCATAGGAATCTTCTCTTAGACAAAAGTTAAGTTACTAAGTAATATAATACTATAATAATAATACGCTGATCTATTTGTTTTAAATCTTGAAAACGTTTGCACAAAAAGAAAACTTGCAAAAGGCAAAATCAATGATTCCTTATCCGGGTAATTGGACAACGGACGTTCAAAGTTACATTTTAATTAGGTCGTTTTCTTTAAATCACGTCTCAGAATCCTTTTAGTGGGAGTTCTTTCCGAGAGTAAGTAATAAGTTGTTGGTTCGTTAGCTACCTTTTTACGCTTGACTGACAGTCTTTGCGTAATTAGACATTGCCAAAATTTATTGAGTTACCCAAGTATTGGTGGAAAATTTTTGTGATTATACAGGGTGTAACCAGAATGCTGGCAAAAACGAAGACAGGTTATAGTACTGATGATAACTGATATTACCACAAAAAATATGCAAGAGAAATTAAAAAAAATTATCTTTTTTTAAATTTCACGATATAGGTATTGCAAATAGTATATAGGTATTGACGGTAGAGGTTAACGAACGTTTCGTATGTAGGCTTCTCGAAGCCAATGCTGCGTCGTAGGTAGGGCATTGACCCGATTTTTGCACGCTATATATTGCAGGTTTGCAAAATACTAAAACTACAAAATGATGCAAATGGTTATTGGTATTGGATTGTGTTTAGGTAGTATAACAATAACGTTCAGTTTTTGCTAGCATTCTGGTTACACCCGATATAACTTATTTATTGCTTACTAGCTGTGCTCGCAACTTTATCCACGCGGATTTAGGTTTTTAAAAATCCGTGAGAACTTTTTGATTTTACGGGATAAAAGTAGCCTAGGTCTCTCCAGGTCTTTTACCATACCCATGAAAAAATCACATCGATCCAAAGCTCCGTTGGGCGTGATTGAAGGACAAACCGATAAACTAACAATCGAACACACTTTCGCATTTATTTTTTATGTAGGTAGGTACTATAATATTATAGTTGTTGTAGTCCGCATGGATTGTGATCAACACAAGAAAAAGAAGAAGATTTAAGTAAGCTCATCTTTTTCATCATCATCATCATCGTCTTCATCATCATCATGATCAACCCATCGCCGGCTCACTACCAGAGCACGGGTCTTCTCTCAGATTGAGAAGGGTTTTGGCCATAGTCTACCACGCTGGCCAAGTGCGGATTGGGAAACTTTACACACCTTTGAGAACATTATAGAGAACTCTCAAGCATGCAGGTTTCCCCACGATGTTTTCCTTCACCGTTAAAGTAAGTAACTCCGAAAAGTTAGAGTCGCGTGCACGGGATTGAACCCCCGACCTCCAATTAGGAGGCGGATTTCCTAACCGCTAGGCTATCACCGCTCATACTTTTTTCGTCAGAAATGCCAAATACCGAAAGTTCTAGTTAAATTAATAATCTAATTTTGCATACATGACGTCATTCATTATTTTCAACGATAATAATAAATCGGAGCAATAATTAATTCAATTATATTAGTCGTAAATTTTAATGATTACCAACCACGGAATTGTTCAAACATTGGACTGTTGTTATCAATGTTTTACTGTTGCGTAACGATGCTATAATAATATTATTGTGTCATAAATATCAAACATCCTACTCGTATTTTGATAAATTTTATTATAATATACTTATTGCCAGTTTTAGAATTTTTGTTGTTCGACGAATAATTTGAAACCTACTGTAATAGATTTAAGTAATTACGCGCGGTGATAGCCTTCGAAAAAATATGATGCATTGAGGAATTTGAATTTTGTAAAAGCTTTTGCACATTTAAAATATTGTACTGGCTTTAGTAGGTATAAGTAAGTAGGTGTGCCTACAGCAACTTGAATCGCGCGCTATTGTTGACCATACTAGTGCGGTGCTTTCTCCATACAAACGTAGGAGGGAAAATACAACAATATTCGATATTGTACGCACAAAACTAAGAATTATATCGATTTATCTCGTCATTATCTAGGTTTATTGATATATAAAATATTGAAAAAAATATTCATTTAAAAGTTACGTGGCTCAAAAGATTTCTATTTTAACACTAAATTAATGACAAGTTTGGGCGTAAATAAATAAGATTAGGGATATTATGAAAATTCTAAAACAATTTATCATTAGACGTAGTTTATTTATTCATTAGTTGAAATAACTTTACTTTGTAAACATAAATTCAGCAGTTTTTTCTCAAAAATACTTTTCCTAAACCCTTTTCGCGCGCTTGATTTCAGTGAAAATCATCGTACCTCTGAACTTTCTCATACAATGTCAAGTGAAAAGCAAACATGTTACCCACGTGCGCTGCCAAGTTCGGACGAGCGTCCTGCGTCACCTTAAGAAACGTTCCCACAACTTTCAACTACAACAGCTGTAGGTACTTACAATCAGATGAACAATGATGATGCCCGCGACTGCGTCAGTTTCAGTTTTTTTTTATCCCGTGGGAACTCTTTGATTTTCTGGAATAAAAGTAGGCTTCTCCGGGATGCAAGGTATCTTTGTAAATCGTTCATCAAAATCGGTTAAACAGACGGGCCGTAAAAATCTAGCAGGCAGACTACACAATACACACTTTCACATCTATATACATATATAAAAGGAAAAGGTGACTGACTGACTGACTGGTCTATCAACGCACACCGCAGCTCAAAGTCAAACTATTGGACGAATGGGGCTGAAATTTGGCATGCAGGTGGCATGATGTAGACATCCGCTAAGAAAGGATTTTTCAAAATTCAACCCCTAAAGGGGTAAAATAGGGGTTTGAAATTTGTGTAGTCCACGTGGACGAAGTCGCGGGCATAACCTAGTTTATAATATTAGTATTAGAATTACAAGATTATCATAGCGTGTGTAGTTTCAATAAACAAAATGACCGTAACATAAGCGCTGTCATTATAATAATTGCAGGATTTAATTCCACAAAGTGGGATACAGCCAGTTTGTATTCACGGCAAGTCGCGTCCCTTTGTACCGTTCCGTCGCGATGACGTGAAACCATAATCCATTTAAACCCCCCTGCAGAACTGATGCCTTTCCGAATTATTTCAGAGAATATTGGTACATAGTTGGGGTGGCAGGTGATACCTCTGAGGTTATGCTGGTGATTTAGGTTTTTAAAAATCCCATGGGAACTCTATGCTTTTCCGGGAAAAGAGTTGCCTATGTCAATTTCCGAGACGCCAGCGGTCTACCTCTGCACTAAATTACATATAAATTGGTAAAACGGATGGTCCTTTGAGAACCCTGTGGGAACGCTTTCAATTTCTCGGATAAAAAGTAGTTTATATACGTTCTCGGGATGTACCAAACTCTGGAACTCTGTACCAAATTTCATCAATATCGGTTAAAATTTAAATTTTTCGGCCGTGACAATCTAGCAGATAGACACACTTTTGCATTCATCATCATCATCAACCAATAAACATCCACTGCTGGAAGCTCTCTTGTAGGGACTTCCACACGCCACGGTCTTGCGCCGCCTGAATCCAGCGGCTCCCTGCGACTCGTCTGATGTTCCGTCCACCTAGTGGGGGTCTTCCAACGCTGCATCTTTCGGTGGCGCTAATTAGGAAGGGGTATGGCAGTTTTTATTAAACTCATACCAATCCATTATTTATCGGTTTATACACGGCATCGTACTGGAACGCTAAATCGCTTGGCGGCACGGCTTTGTCGGTAGGGTGGTAACTAGCTACGGTCATAGCCTCCCACAAGACTAGACCAGTGCAAATTAGAAACTATAATAATTAGAGTACGTAAATAAGGTAGTAATCACAAATTATTTTCATCGTTTTTAGTTTACAGAGATATCTTGTACCCCGGGGAAGGACATAAGCTACCTGCTATTGGTTTCATAAAATCAGAGTTCCCTCGGAATTTTTAAATCCACGTGGACGAAGTTATAGGCATCATATTTTATTTGTTACAGGGATAAGTAGCTTTCATCTGGGAGAATGATATAGCCTACTTTTTGCCCCGGAAAATCAAAAAGTTCCCACGGGATTTTTCGAAAAACCAAATCTTTCCATCCCTTATATCCCAACTTTTCGGTATTTTGCGCTATGACGGTCAATAGAAACCTATTCAATAAGTTTTATGTAAAATTAGCTTTCAGTTCTATATTCAATGAGTTTCACAAAATAATCCTGAACATTCAAAATATTATATTTATGCAAATACATTCAACTAGATTGATGTTTGTAAATCCGCGTCCAAAAGCTAGCTAGTAAATAAATTTGAAGGTTCAATTATTCCGATAGTTCCGCGTGAAATTGTATTTGCAATGAACTTCACACTCGATAGGATGCAATAGGTTTAAAAAAAATAGTTTTTTATATTTTTATTTTTTTTCGTTCAATATTTTTCTGTGAAGTAGCCACGATGGAATCACATATGGAATTGCTTTTATTTTGCACTGTGTTATCCCGTACATGAAGGCATAAAAATAACTGGATTGCTTTCAACATTGAGTCATTTTGAGGGTTCTTAATAAATAGAGAGGATAAGAAAATAGATAAGATATTTAAGTACCTACTTGACTTAAACTTTTCACATGACGTAACGTGACATAAACAATTCGTTTTAAAACTTTTTTAGTTACTTTGATGAAGGGGAGAAATAAGGTATTTACATGAATAATCGACCAAGTGCGAGTCGGACTCACACACAAAGGGTCCGTACCTACCATCGAACATGACGTTAGCCCGACTACTTTTACGTTACTTTTCGAACCCATCCGGGGTCCTGTTATTTTTGATATTTGTTGTTAAAGCGGCAATATGAACAAGTATACATTCTGTGAAAATTTCAACCCTCTACCTATTAAGGTCCACGAGATACAGCCTACTGACAGACAGATAGACGGATGGACGGACAGACGGAGAGTTGAAGCTTAATAATAGGGTTGGAGTACGAAACCCAAAACAGCCCCATTTTTATTAGAACGTGTCGTAATCTCGCTAGTCCATTAACTGTGTCAGTAGGAACGCGAAATCGCTGGAGCGTCATTTATGCTCTTTGCTAAGTAAATACGCGCTATTACAACTCCGTGTGAATTCAAATTGTATATCTAACTATGGGTATAGCCAGTGGCGTGCAGGTCATAGAGGCATAAATGCACTGCTTACCCTAGTTGTAATAGCTCAATGCATATTTTTGATTATGACCTGCCAGTGAACAGGTTCCTAATAACTAATGCCTACCCTGGCTTCAAACACTCTGCACGCCACTGGGTATAGCTACTCAAGCTTTAATACTTCTTAGCGAAGCTGTAAGTACTGCGGTCTCATAATAATGGTAGGTAGATCCCGGGTTCAATTCCCGGCAATTCGGTAATTTGTAATTTCTAAATAGTCTCAGCCTACTGATTCGATAATTCAGTGTCTAACACTGAATGATAGCCATTGAGCTCATTTGACATTTATTTTTAATCAGTTTTCTCTGCGTTTTCGTGGTTTTCTATAAGTCCCGCAAATTGCTAATGAGCATGGCCGCCATTTTAGTGACGTCAGCACTAAACTGAAGTCGACTGAGTTCGAGCTGATGGTATATTTTTACTTCGGCTGACGTCAAAATGATGTCATTTCGATGTTAATGAGACATAGTTCCAGCGCAATAGCAATTTGCGGGACTTATACGAAAAAATATTTTAATGTCACTCAATGAAGCAGCAATGTACATAATGTTTCATATTATAATATTATGAATGTCATATCCAGTATAAAATATTTGAAATTATTGATTTTTTACTTTTAATACAAAAACGTTTTGTTAAAACTTTCTACTTAATGACAAAACTTTATCTTTTATTAGAGACAACTTAAGCTGATTTAAAATAAATATAAAAGTACAAAGAATTCAAGTTGTATCTAAGGATCTTTACGCACTGTATTCGATCCGAATCCGAAAATTTTCGATCTGATAAAGCCATAGTATAAAGAAAGGGTTGTGTACTTAGATATGAATTTTGAGCAAGCCAAAAATATCTGCAATTTGGACGATTCTGAATCACGGTCTTCTCGGTCTGAATTAACCACAATATTATTTTGTATTAACTACTCAGAATCTGAGCCATCATGCAGAATGGCTTCTCAAGAGTTCGATGCAGTGTAAAAATGACGTCCGGACTCGATCCGAGTTCTTGACTAAGAAAAGACCAGAATTTTGTTAGATACGAATCAGATGCAGTCACTGAAATAGACATGTTACAAGTAGGTACGCTGGAAGAGATGTGCCATACACAATTACATTTTTTTTTGCTAATTGAAAGCCCGGACTGGGAATTACCGGGAGTTAAAATTGTCACTTTGTGTCAAATATTCTTCGTGCTGACACTATGATGACAGATCTCTTATCACTAATATTTAGTTCCGAGTACGCTAACATGACGCTCGCTGTTTATATCAGAGCCAAAATGGCGAAAATCAAGTTGCTTCAAGAACAGGTAAACAATCGCAGTTCCAGCGTACTTGTATTAGTAAAGGCAGAGTGAACTGGACATCCTGTCCAAATATAAGACTAGGGATGACGTGATATAAAAAATGCCTAGTAACTTCATAACCTGGGCGTTTTTCCACTAGCCGGCACGGCAACGGCGCGGCAGCCGAGGAAGCATAAATGTATGAAACCGGTGCCGTCGCCGTCGCCGGTAAGTGGAAAAATATGCGATACAATTTCATACATTCATGCTTCCCCAGCTGCCGCGCCGGCGCTGTGCCAACTAATGGAAAAACGGCCTCGATATAGGGGAATGTATGTAACATTTGACGCATGCCAGTGTAACCTCGACGTTTTGTTACAAGTTTCCCAACGGTCGCGAACTGTGGTACAGGTCAGTGGGTGCAGTGCGTAAAAACCCTGTCATAGTACGAATACAAACCAACTTGGATGTTTAGTACTGTTTACCAAGTCTCTTAATGTCATGTTTAAATGTGTTTAAAGTTAGGAACCCCGTTACAAAGTTTAAACAAAACACTTTCAAAGTTCCTGCGTTATTGAGCTTTTTATTACACGACTGGGTTTTGGAGGTTTTTTGTTAAGAAAATTAAATTCAAGAGTAATTAATTATTGAGAGTTTCTTGCCGGGTTTCTTCTGAGTGAAATAAGTTTATTTGAAAAATCCTATCGCAGTGTAATTAAATTAAGGATTAAGGATTATTCAAATTACATGAAAGCTTGGAAACACAGAGTATAAATGAGTTTCTTTGTTAGTTCTAATTAGTTTTAAATTAGGAAAATTAAAGAGTTCCGACGGGATTTTTAAAAACCTAAATCCACGCGGACGAAGTCGCGGGCATCATCTAGTAAATAATAATTAAACTAGAGAGAGTGATGTCTTATCTTATATGCGGAAGTAACATGAATAATAATAGTCTCCCAGTCAGCACGTAGGTACTATTTGCTTTGTGGAGATAGAACAACATAGTCGCTTCGCTAGTTTCGCGTTTCTGCTGACATATGTAGTGAAATCCGAGTTTCCGAGTATACGAGTAGGTATTTATAGTACCTACGCGACGGGTGGAGATGACAACCAGGGTGGAAACCGCGCACCCGCACAGCCCCCGCGCTAACCCAGTGCGGGCGAGCGCAGGTGCTGTGCGGGTGTGCGGGGCATCCCCCCCCCCCGCCTCATACCCCGATTGCCATCTCGATCTGTCGCGTATTATAGGTATGTCGAAATTACGTAGCGTTGTCGTGTAAATTCTTCTGTGTACCCGTAGTAGGTACAAGATTTTACGTCTCACCAAACCAAACCAAATTCGAGAGTCGAAATACTTCCGCGTTACAGTAAACTGGATCTTAAGTGCCTTGTTTTAAAGCTCAAGTTTGTCTACACTTCTACAGCCAGCGCTCCAAGCGGAAACATTGCGAAATTAAAATCAGTGGCATTGAATATTTGACTTCAATTCAAGGCTGTTTAGGTCCATTTTACTGTAACGCGGAAGTATTTCGACTCTCGAATTTGGTTTGGTTTGGTGAGACGTAAAATCTTGTACTACGGGTACTGATCGAAATGCCTTAAAACAACGTGGTCCCAATCTATAGGTATATAGTGGACATGAATCTACTCTCAGAATGAGAAGGATTTGGTCATAATACACACACACACACACACACACATACACACGGCACATAATACACGCTGAGCAAGTGCAGATTGGCAGATTTTACTCACCTTTAAAAATATTAAGTATAGAGAACTCTCAGGTTTGTAGGTTTCCTCACGATGTTTTGCTTCTCAAAGCAAACGCACATCTCCGAAAAGTTTAGAGGTGATCGTTAACTCGACCTCTCGAATAGAAGGCGGACGTCTTAATCCCTTTTTTATTCAGATACAAGTTGACTACAATCTCACCTGGTGGTAAGTGATAATGCAATCTAAGATGGATGCGGGCTAACCTGGAAGGGGTATGGCAGTTTTTATTAAACCCATACCCCTTTGGTTTCTACACGGCATCGTACCGGAACGCTAAATCGCTTGGCGGCACGGTTTTGCCGGTAGGGGGGTAGCTAGCCACTAGGTTCTCACCGCTCGTATACCTACAACTACATACCAACTTGGTTTTATTATCACACAATACAAAGAATGGAGCGAAATAAAACTAAGGATGCTATTACACGCCATTTTCAATTCAAGTCCCGTGGGAACACCACAGCTCTGGACGGTATATGAAATATAAAACATTGAAAAGATTTCATACTACTTTCATACTCAGCACGGAAATATCACACTGAGAATAATGGATTTACTTTCTTCAGAGCTCTAAAATAGGTTCTAAGTAATAAATGGTTCGAATTAATTACACTAGACATAACCGTTTCCAGTTTACAAAGCAACCGTTAGGTACTTCATACTTTTAATTTTATAGATCCGCGTGGATTTAGATTTTTAAAAATTCCGTGGGAACACCGATTGATTTTCCGGGATAAATCTCCATCCTTTCAACTATCTCTAAGCCAAAAATCAAGTCGATTGGTTGCTGAGTTAGGGCGTGAAGGAAGGACAAACAAACAAACACACTTTCGCATTTATATTATTAGTATAGATTCCTAATTTTCCTTAATAATACAACTTTTTAAATTACTTAAAAAACTCTATGGAAGTCCTATTAAAATTGTAAATGTGAACATGTGTTTGTTTGTTGGTTTATTGGTTTGTTGGTTTGTCCTTAAATCACGTCCCAACAGTTCGACATGATTTTTGAATGGATATTATGTAGTTAAAGACTTGGAGAGTCGCATCAGCTACTTTTTACCTCGGAAAATCAAAGAGTTCCCAAGTGGATGAAGTCGCGGGGATCAGCTAGTAGCAACTATAAGAAATCCATACTAATAGTGTGTATGTCTGTCTGTCTGTCTGCTAGCTTTTCACGGCCCAACAGTTTAACCGATTTTGATGAAATTTGGTACAGAGTTAGCTTACATCCCGGGAAGGCCATAGGCATTTTTAAAACAATAAATCAACGCTGACGAAGTCACTGGCATCATCTAGTACTTCATAATAATACGATTAACATAAAAACCCGTTATTATAAAATACGTCAAATAAAACAGAAAAGATGAGTAGAGCTCATTAAATGTGTTAATAGAAACGTGAAATTACTGAAACCACTAATAAGGCACTGCACTAAATAAAATATGATATTATATGAAAGAGATGTAAGAATTTATTTTTGTAGGGTTCCGTGCCTCAGAAGGAGAAAAGAACCCTTATAGGATACCTCCGTTGTCTGTCTGTCGTGTCTGTCAAGTCAAAGTCAAATGATTTATTCAAAATAGGTAATAAATTACTCTTTTTGATAAAATAAACCTATAGGGTACTTCCCGTTGAAATAGAATCATTAATATTGGCAGGTAGGTCTTATATAGCACACGTAAAAGGTTATATCACAAAAAAAAAAAGTTCTTGAACGAATAATAATTAGTATTTTTAATAACTTTAAAGTAATAATAATATACCCCGCGGTACCTGTACATTCTAAAACTGATTTTTATTTATTTTTATGCATAATAGTTTTTGATTTATCGTGCAAAATATAGAAAAAATACGACCGTAAGTCTGACTAGCACTTGGCCGTATTTTGTTTTCAATCTTTGTATTAAAATAAAGCAAAATCTACGAGCATCATTTTTTATAGCCTTTTTTACGCTGGGGAAAATGCACTTACGCATCCCGCACAAAAGTGGGTATGTGGGACTCACTGGCACTGCTATAGGATACCCACTAAAAGACCCAGCACATTCTGCGTCATGGATAAAGCTTCTTAGGATCCCGGGTATCGGATGCAACTAAGGGATCTATAGAGCGCACTCTGACTTTGCTTAGACTTAAGACAAAGTTAAAATGAGACACGGCTATATCTCGCACATAAAGCTCGTTTTAACTCAATCTTAAGTCTGAGCAAAGTCAAAGTGCGCTCTATAGATCTCACCCTGAGACGTCCCGACGAACTTAGGGCGGTTTCAGACTAGCGTATTATACGCGCGTATAAGCTCGTTTTTAGAAGCGCATGTAGGCGCCTTTTGGCACACGCTCAACACGTACGAGCGTTGACGCGCTTCTAAGCTCATAATATAATATTATAAGCGCGAGCCGCGAGAGACCACCACCCACCGGGCCACCGGTTCGAGCGTACACGCCGAAATATGCCCGTACACGCGCGTCCGGTTTTTTGAAGCGCGTATGTAGCGCGCGTGTAAGCGCGTATGCTGAAACGACCGTATACGCGAAAAAAATACGCTAGTCTGAAACCGCCATTAGGGTTGTCTGTAGTTTCATATTCAAATTAGTGACAATTACCGGAACAGACGAATTAAAACGTTTAAGCATTTCAACTACTGAGAAGCACTTTGTAAAAGAACCCCGGAAGAGTTCGAACTCCGAAACGATAAAAGATAAATTCTAACTTTGGACCAATAAAGATTGATGACCCATAATTAAATTTGACCGTAATTACTGAGTTTGAGCATCACATCACTCTAAATAAAATAGGTAATTAAGTATCTTAATAGAAAATATCTGTAAAAAGTAACCTTATCACCCTTCCCGCCGTTCAAAAAATCAAATCAAATCAAATCAAACCATAAATTTTATTACCTTTAAGTTGCTGAGTGCTGACATAAATTATATAAGAACACAGAAAATAATAATAATACAGATAAAGAACAAATAATAACACTTAAGTAGTACTTAAGTAAGTTACTTAAGTAGCACTTAAGTACTAGGACTAGGCCTGACTTAAAAAAACACATCGATCTGTTGTCGGTCCATTTCGGCGTAATTGGAGGACAAACAAACACATTTTCGCATTTATAATAATATAATGATCATTATTTACTGACCGTTGAAATCATAGTTAAATGAGCCAATGTAAATAATGGCTTTTCTAGAATTTTGTGGAATTTTATTACATTTTACCGACCACAATTGCATCCATGGCATTGCGTTAAGTTTCACCGGATAATTGGATTTTCTAATTGCATTCCATTGTGGAGTTTTCCATTAAAACCGCTTAATGATAATGCTTAACGGGAATTTTGTAATTTTTTTATATTATTTTCAACTACGAATCCCTGACAGGATAAGTCTTCAGTTTTTCCCTCCACTTTTAATTTATACGTACTCTCATGTCTAGAGTGAATAGGCATCTTTTAAGAAATTGTGCTCCACCTTATAATTCATCATCATCATCAACAACCGATACACGTCCATTGCTAGACATAGGTCTCTTGTATGGACTTCCACTCGCCACAGTCTTGCGCCGCTTAAATCCAGCGGCTCCGTCCAACTTGTGGGGGAGGTCTTCCAACGCTGCGTTGTGATAATTAACTTCAAATTTGAAAGGTAGATTTTTTCTAGGGCTTATCCGTCAGCTAAGAACGGATTCCACTTCTAAGATGGTAAAATGGGGGTTAGAAGATAGTGCGAAAGTAGTAGGTACCTAAGAAAGCTGTATGAAGTTTGACTATTCTTAAGGTTCCGTACCATTGGAGTAAGAGAGGCCTTTTACGGTGCGAAAATTTCTTAATCTCATGGAAAATTAGGAATTGTACCTAGACAAAGTCAATAATTGCGAACGAGTTTCTGAAGAAATTTTGGAGAAAAATAGCTGGCATCCCGGAGATGGACATAATTAGTAAGTATACTTTTTATTTCGTAAAATTAAAAAGTTTCCACATCATTTTCAGAAAACCGAAATCTACGCAGACTAAGTCCCGGGCATTATCTAGTAAGGTACTCTAAAATCTTTTTTTTTTTTTTAACTTTTTTTTTAGGTTTTTAGGTATGGTAGTTTACAAACATTTTCAAGTCATTACACAAAATGTTTCCATCAAAAACTACTGAGGGTAGAAATAAAAATTTCCAATAACAGGTACATTAATATGCTAGAAGTCTTTGAAAAAACATAAAGCGATTATGTGTCAGCAAGTTTTTAGGTCAACAGATATTTCAGTGAGCTTAAAGTATGTACAAAATAATGACTTGACATAGGAGGCAGCAGAGAGATATCGTATATCTAGAGGTAGTGATATTCCACAAAATGGCATTACTGACCGATACACAACAAGAATAGTTGTGCTTTAGACTGACTTGCTTGTCACGATAATTTATGACTGCTGACTAGTCAGTATTATGTAGGTTTGCATTATTATGGAGCGTCACCGAATAACACAGCCAGTGCCTTAAGAGTTATTGTAAAGCGTTCCTGAATAACGCTGATGCGTTGAATAGCTCTACGTCCTCGAGTGCCAGCGTGGAAGACAGGCTTGTGAAGAAAACTAGCCTTTTATCAATCAGTAAATTGACGTTGCACCTTCTTTTACTCTACCTTTAAATAATATCTCTACTTTATGATAATATGACGTAGTCAAGCAAGCAAGACCAACAAATTCCTAAAAGGCCAACAACGCATAGGTGGTTCCTCTGGTGCTGCAGATGTTTATGGGCGGCGGTAATCACTTAACATCAGGGCCTGCTCGTTTGCTCGCTATTTTTATTAAAAATATAAAATATTATGTTTCCTGACTAATTTATGGTCTACTAGAATTAAAACGTGCAGAATTCAGCTATGACAGGTGACTTGCACTATGTAATTAGCAGCAAGTAGATTATTGCAAGTTGGTCAAGCGCAAGCCAAAAAAGCTTTGAAAATGTGTATGGCTGCCAGACTTAGGGGCACTCTTATGCAGTTGATGTATGGGGTCTGCGTCTCTATTATTCTACAACTCAATGGCAGGTAGTATCAGTACTCATTGCATAAAAAAGGAGACCCTCTCTACTGAAACACATTATTGAGAGTACAAGCAAATAAAATCGAAGCTCGTTCACTGTATAGTACACTCCATGTAGACACCACGGCGCTGCCTACCTTTTGAAATATTTGGGTGTTTTATTAATGGTTCAATGAAATCTGTCAAGAGTTTTTCAAATGGTTCTAATTGCAACGACATATACGCACCAGATGTAGTTTTAGGCATAGGTAGGTACCTACTTCGTAAAAGACGTATATATAGGGTATTTTTTAATCCCTGTGTTAAAAAATAAAATCATAAATAAGTACAATTTCAAGTACCTAGTGTTTTCGTTTCAACGATATTAATAATTTACGTCTACATCATATTGCGTATTTTAATATAACTGTATATTGTATTTAGGCATAGACTGAATTTAATATTTCCTAGCAGGGAAAAAATGATTTTTTTAAACGAAACTAATAGGTAGGTAACAATATTTTATGGGCCCAGAACCAAGCCAAAAATTGAGAAGGATAGATTTATTCACTGTAATGTAGCGAGAAAGAAATGGCAACAATGATTTTTTTTTATATTTGGGAGTTGTTTTGTCCACATGATAAAAAACTACGGAAAAAATAAATGCCGTTTCCGATTAACTCTAAAAAGTCACTAAATTAAAATGAAACTAATTAATAAAACAAATAAAACGCGTCCAATTGATATCCTCCTGCTAACCTCCTTTTAATCAAGTCGATCAAAAATATTATGTAAGAGATATCTCTTTTTAAGTATCTCTTATAATCACACAAACGTAAGCAAAAAAGAGGTGAAATGTGCTAAAAGGAAGACCCTACTTCTGAAAGGTGAATATTTTCGTGAAAAAAGAAAGGCCTTTGTTGGAAAATAACCGCTGACATCTCCTTTGAACACTTTTGGCCAACAATACTTACTAGATAATATTTCTATTTTGAAAGATATTTAGTTACTAGTTGAAACCTGCTATTTAGTCCGCGGATCCAGCCAGATTTACTCGAAATCCGCGCGTTCACGCGCGTGATATTCCATACCTACATATTCAAATATACCCTGTGATAACCTAGTGATTAGGACGTCCGCCTTCTAATCGGAGGTCAAGGGTTCGATCCCGGACACGCATGTGCGTTTTAAGTAATTTAATATCACTTGATTTAACGGTGAAGGAAAACATCGTGAGGAAACCTGCATGCCTTAGAGTTCTCCATAATGTTCTCAAAAGTGTGTGAAGTCTACCAATCCGCACATGGTAGCGTGGTAGACTATGGCCAAAAACCCTTCTCACTCTGAGAGGAGACCCGTGCTCTGTAGTGAGGCGGCGATGGGTTGATCATGATGATGATGATATTCAACTTTTCGTTCAAACTCTTCACACTAAACCAACAGTATTACAATTAGTAGATACAATAACTATCACAAAATTTTAATCCCACTTTAAGTAAGCTAAGTACTTATAGTGTTTAAACTACCGTGAGTGATTTCCATTAGAAATAATATCTGTCCCGGCTTACTCACGTGTCTAGTCGACGTTAGCCCGACTAGTTTCGAACCCATTCGGGGTCCTTTTTCAAGGGAGTCAGTTCGCGCACGCGCCGCGGCACTCCCTTGAAAAAGGACCCCGGATGGGTTCGAAACTAGTCGGGCTAACGTCCACTAGACACGTGAGTACAGCCGGGACAGACAGTGGCGTGCACAGGTTTGAAGCCAGGGTAGGCATTAGTTAGCTAGGAACCTGTTTATTGGCAGGTCATAATGAAAAATATGCATTGAGCTATTACAACTGGGGTAAGCAGTGCATTTATGCCTCTATGACGTGCACGCCCCTGGGGACAGATATTATTTACAAGTACTTAGTCATGTTTTAAGACTGGCTAGCGATCAGTGAGGTCAGAGGTTAGTGAGAACGGAAATAAATTGAATATGAGTAGTCGAAGTATATAGATTAACTTATTAGCAGTGTCGATATGAGAGAAGAGAAAACCTACATTAAAAGATTTTCAAAATCTATTCAATCCTACAATGTACCTACTCGTAATAATAAAAAAAATGTGAAAAAGTAGCTTTTTCACATTTATAACTATAATATGCAAACAATTTTGTGTACATAAAAATTTATAAATAAGTAAATTTTATATAAACGTCCTGTGTGATATTACTACCTACTTCGATAAAAGTAAATATTAGAATTCAAATCAGTTATGTTTCTATATGTCGGTAGAAATGGTATGGCAATACGAATAAGTTACTTATTTGTATTGCCATACCATTTCCACCTACACTCGAGTTTCATACACAAAAGTCCTACACGAGGCACTTATAAAAAGGATCCTTTGATGCAAAGTAAATTTACGTCACGGAATATTTCTAAGGTATTATGTTAGTAATTAATTGGTATTGGAATTAATTAATATACCTAGTGTGAAAATTAATTAATATACCTCGCGTGCTCAGCTGGCTTCATTAAACTGGGAGAAGTAGACTGTCGTAAATCCAACCACTAAGTATGTGATTCAATGCGAAAATTTCAGGAAGCAACTAAGCATAAAAATTCCACTTCCCCAACTTCTAAATGGCTGAACAGATTTAAGATAATATAATATATTTATATACCTATTTAATTTCTTTTTTCCGTCATGCTTCCTTGAACGGAGTCATACGTAGGTGTCTTGTCACGGCTAAAGTTCCTGCAGTATTGGAACCATATGGTTTGGCACGTAGCGATGGCAAGAGACCAGACGGTATGACTCTCGTCCCGTGGAAGCAAGGAAGGTCGCTTGTGTGGGATGGTGGTGGGATGCCACGTGTGTGGATACACTGGCGCTGTCACAAGTATTATTTATTTATTTATTTTATTTTATTTATTTATAGAAAATAGTTTCATATTTGTGCCTTTCGGGATGGAGACCATGGGTTCGTGAGGCGAGGATGCTAGATCCTTTTTTAAGGACCTTTCATCCCGTCTCGCGGAATCCACGGGGGACCGGAGGGCTGGCAGTTACCTCGGTCAGCATATTAGTCTGGCCATTCAACGAGGTAACGCTGCCAGCGTTCTGGGCACCCTGCCTCGTTGCGGTGGTTTAGATGATATTTTCGATCTGTAATTTTTGTGTTCAATTGTTTAGATTCGTTTTAAAATATAAACTTCTTTTTTTCTTCTTCCAAAAGCATTTCCTTTCCAAAGGAAAAACTTTTGCCTTTCCGATTATGGTCGAAATTTAAAAAAAAAAATTTGGAACGAAAATATCAGAAGAAAACTCTCAGTGTACCACTCACACTACACACTCATCAAAAAATATATTATGTTGTTCTGCGAAAAAATGCTTATGTACATACTTTCGGCGTTTCATTCGGAATTTGTGTTGTTCTAAATAAGGAAGCGCTCAAATTATGCCGTTGAAAAATTTGAATAATGAAAACAATACGTACAATTTGTGCACAATATTGTGCGTGCGTGGGAAAAATTACATAATTTTAAGCGCGGCGCTGTGGTAAGAATAAAATAAAATAATTTCTCTTTTTCACAACAGATAGTTAGTGTGACTGACAAAAAAAAGCTCACCTTGCCAACTGCTACGTAAACTAGCAGTTGCCCGCGACTTCGTCCGCGTTAAATTTTTATATACGCACTATACAGATTTTTATTATTTAAAGCACGTCTGTAACTTTAAAAAGATAGGACTTTCACACAATCTTCCATCCCCCATTTCACCCTCTTAGCCAGCACTTAGACTATGGCCTTTTCATTCTGAGACTCGTGTTCAGTAGTGAGCCGTTAATGGGTTGATCATCGTGATGATGATGTATAGCTCTACTTTCATAGTCACATGGTCTCTGACATAAATCCTCCATACTCATATTATAAATGCGAAAGTGTGTCTATCTGTCTGCTAGCTTTTCACGGCCCAACCGTTCAACCAATTTTGATGAAATTTGGTACAGAGTTAGCTTATATCCCGGGAAAGGACATAGGCTACTTTTCATCCCGGAAAATTGATGAGTTCCCGCGGGATTTTTAAAAACCTTAATCCACACGTACGAAGTCGCGGGCATCAGCTAGTTAATAATAATTAATGGACTGCTAATGAGAGAGAGAGACAGCACTAGTAATGAGTTAACCAGTAACCACCTGCAATGTGCGTTCCATTGCAGAGCAATCCGTTTTATACGGGACGCGATAATTGAGTCTTCTAATTGCGTCCCATTGTCGAGATTTCCATTACACAGCGCCGAATGATAACGCCTGGACGTGTAATGAGTTAATTACTTTTTAATTTCACTAATCAAAATAGAAATAAGCCTGACTGTGATGGCATAGTAGTCAAAAGTAGATACAACGTAAGTAGATCACGAAGCTTGGCAAGATACCTACCTCCGTTACAAAAGAAAGTAATGAATAATATTTACCAATTAATTTTTGGCTCCAAATGTACCTATAGCATAGGCATGTGAATATACATATTAAAAATATGAATGAACTAGCTTATGCCCGCGCCTTCGCCCGCGTGGACTACACAAATTTCAAACCCCTATTAAACCCCCTTAGGGGTTGAATTTTCAAAAATTCTTTCTTAGCGGATGTCTACGTCGTAATATACGACATACCAAATTTCAGCCCGATCCGTCCAGTCGTTTGAGCTGTGCGTTGATAGATCAGTCAGTCAGTCAGTCAGTCAGTCAGTCACCTTTTCCTTTTATATATTTAGATAACAACAATAGAAATGTATATACAATATACATACAGAAAAACTTATCACTAAAAAATAGGCATGTTATACATTTGGATACTAACTTATAAGCTAACCTTTAAGCGACGTAGTTTAATATTAAGTAATAGACATAGTTAACCAGTAACGAAAGAACCTTACAGACACGATAATTGAGTCTTCTAATTGCATCATATTGTCGAGATTTCCATTAAACAGCGCGAATGATAATGCCTGGCTGTGTGATGAGTTAATTACTTTTTAATTTAAGCCTTCGTTTAGCTTTAGTTTTATAGCTTGCCGGTTAAAAAGTTGAAACAAATAGAACGCAGTGCGACTGCAACTGTCCCAAGCATCTCGTTTATTCTCTTTAAGATATTCGAATTTTGGGGGAAGAAATCGGGTTATGTAGGATTTTTACCACCTAAAACATGAGATATGTTGTGGCCGTATGGTAATAATTAAATGCGGCAACGGTGAAAGATGTTTATTGAGAGCCGGCTTATGATCTACTCTCGCTTATGGACTAACAATACTAATAAAGAAATCTTACATACTATTGTTTTAATCTTATTGCCTAACTACCTAACCTACATAATTTTGCATCACCTCTCTTTCAATCCGATGTGCAAGGCAACCTACTTCGATATATATTGAGGAGTTACATTTTTATGTTACAGCTAATATGAACATGCTACGTTTAAACTGACAATTCGTACATATTACAACTCCCCTGAAAATGTATGCGGTTACCCCTCCCCTTAAAAGAAAAAAAATGTTAGACGCTACATCGAATCAGAAGAAAAGATGATGACAATCACAAAAATAAAATCTAATGCTAAATAAAATTAAATTATGTAAGGAAACATTTTTTTTAAATCGTTACTTCCTGTGCTCAAGTGCAATTTATCTTATCTCTTACTTCGTATGGGCATACTTTCAACCTTACTTATAACTAGAAAAATCGTAATCTATTAAGTGCAGTCAAGGATTTAACTTTTACAACAGTTTCGAAAAATCTCATCATAGGTAATAAAATAATCTCAAAATAGCATCATAGGTATTAGATATGTATAAGCTGAGGTATCGATTTCACTAATCGACTTAGTTGTCTCAAAAGATTCTTTGACCTATCAAATCGTCCTCATCATCAGTATACAGCTGTCGTAGCATCGGCGTAAAACAGTAAATATAAGGTTTCTATTCCATAACCCACAATATTACCTATTATTAAACATCTCAGGTATTTATATTTCCTGGACAGTTAAAATAAATCTCTCCTAGTCTTCATCTTCCTTTCAAGTTACTTCTTCACATAATACAAATAAATAAACAAATCAACAAACGCGGCGCGTACTCTCCTAATAAATATTTAACATAACATGCTTGCAAGCATTTTTCATAAGACTTATAGTCTTCATCAAACTTATTTCTTTCAATAAGTATTTCAATAACATTCAACTTTTCATAAAAATTCTAGGTCTTTCACTAACACCAGCGCGGTAGATAATGATCAAGAGTCTAGACAAATATATAGTTGAATGAGGAGGTACTAAATATGCGCAAAACATCGCGTCCAAATAAATAAATTACAATCATCTTCCTACGTCAGTATGTCTCAATCCAAAATAAATATTGTATATTTTATACCTATAGCACTTCTACAGCCGAAGGGTGATCAAGCCTTTGGTTTGCAGAGTCCTAACTTGTCAAAGCCGGATATAGTCTTATATCGTCAAAACTTGCACGAAACTAGACGAAAAACGTCTGTAGGGGAAAAAATTCTCCTTATTTCATATTCATTTCCTTGTATTTGCAAATTGCATCTCGAGCAAAACCATTGTCTCGTATAACAATACAAAATGTTCGGGTACGCGTGTGTCGTTGACCACGCGATGACACCGTTATAATTCTCTGAATTATTATAGTTCGATTTTAACACCGAATATTTACGAAAGAAGTAAGTATCTATTTATTCATTTATTAATTATCCATTATTATTTTAAACTATCCTACACACTATATAAAATCTTACAAATAAAGCACGAACGGAATTTATTAGTAGATAGTGGAGCAAGTATTATTTATTTTTAAAAAAATACCAATATTCTCTTAACCTATACGTACAAAATTAAATTATCTATCCAAAAAAAAATTCAATACCTACACATTCTACCTATTTGCCCATTACGAGAGATAAATTGCACTTACTTTAACTGTTAGCGACGCATTTTATTAATCAATTTCGTGACCGCCGTGTAGTCGCCGTCGTCGTCAGGACTGGTTTTGGTCATCAGGTCCGGAGGTCTGGAGCCTGCGCCTCTTCTTTACTGCATCTTAATGGGCCGGGAAACCCTGGACTCCTCGAACTGGGCCGGGAATACCCTGGACACCTCCTAGTTGTGGCCGGGATAACCCTGGACGCACGATGATGCTGGGCCGATCAATGAAGCTTGAGATTGTCTTCTGTTCATTATGGATTCATTTTTTTTGGCTTATTTCTTGATATTAGTGTTTCTTGATTTTTAATACAGGACGTGGAATTAGTTTCTTCTTTTTGTTCTAGCTGAGTCTTGAATATTCTTTTGAAAATTGTGTAGTCTTCTTCTTGATCGGTGCCCAGCCGGTGCACGCACTTAGATTAGGCATGCACCGACTGGCAAGGGTCGCCATGAGATATGTTGTGGCCGTATGGTAATAATTAAATGCGGCAACGGTGAAAGATGTTTATTGAGAGCCGGCTTATGATCTACTCTCGCTTATGGACTAACAATACTAATAAAGAAATCTTACATACTATTGTTTTAATCTTATTGCCTAACTACCTAACCTACATAATTTTGCATCACCTCTCTTTCAATCCGATGTGCAAGGCAACCTACTTCGATATATATTGAGGAGTTACATTTTTATGTTACAGCTAATATGAACATGCTACGTTTAAACTGACAATTCGTACATATTACAAACATCCTCGGTCTCCATCTAAATATATAAAAGGAAAAGGTGACTGACTGACTGACTGACTGACTGACTGACTGATCTATCAACGCACAGCTCAAACTACTGGACGGATCGGGCTGAAATTTGGCATGCAGATAGCTATTATGACGTAGGCATCCGCTAAGAAAGGATTTTTGAAAATTCAACTCCTAAGGGGGTGAAATAGGGTTTTTAAATTTTGTAGTCCACGCGGACGAAGTCGCGAGCATAAGCTAGTTCTAGTATAAAAGACGGCTCCGAGATCTCTTAAAAACGCTCGAAAAACGCTCGGTGCCTGCTTTGAGCGAAGCTCGCTAAGCTCGTCCTGGAGGAAATCCTCTGACGGCATGAAGCTTGCTATGTGGTATGGATTCGCATTAGCAGTTTGCGAGACTTATAATCAAACACAAACTGAACGCCAAACTATCGGCAATTAAACAAAATGAATAAGAGACCACTAACCAAGCATTAAGCATTAAAATACGATAATTGCCAAAACAATCCATTTTACTAGTTGAAGAGGAGGCTAGAAGCGCACGCCATACTTATTCTTATTTCTTTTGAAATCCCGGGTTGCACATAAAACAGGGGATAGCTTCGAAAAATAAAGGGAGCATAGAGAGAGAATTTTGAAATCTCCTTAGTTGGTCCACTATTTCATATAAACGCCAAAGGCATGCACGGAATAAATCGTGTTTAGACCACACGACCACACACAACTACGATATTATGATTTAGCATGAGTAGAAAGTCTTGTCGGAGTGTTACGAATATTACACTCAAATCAAAACCGTTGAGGCGTAGACACTCGTAGGCGTCTACGCCTGAATGACTTTGAGCGTAAATTTTATAGAGAGCGGGTTATGAATTTGGGTTTGCTTCATGTTCGAACGTCTTTTTAATGAGCAATTTTTAGTTTTGATTTGAAATCAATGATCATGCTTTTTTATTTTCCATTATCATCTAAAAACTCCAAATTTTAAATACGTGAGTTGCCTTTAAACAGCTAATGGTTTGGCTGAAGTTTCTAAAAGGCTACAAAATTGAAAATTGAGGATTGGTAAAATTGAAAAACATTGAAATAACTTATTTTATATTTAAATTTGCAAGGAAAGTAGTAAAGTATAATAAACACGGTACAAAAATTACCAGTATACAGAGATATTTATCTAAAGCTCATCCCTAAAAACTTTGTTTCTTTCATATTCAGAGAATATAGAACGAATTTATCGTACATTTTTGGGAACACTGCTTGTAAGTTCTTGTATTATAGAGAAATTGGAAGCCAACTTCGCTCCTAGAGAGTCGTATTTTCTTTTTTTAATGGCCTTTTATCCTGCAACATGGTGCCTGCCTCCTGACCAAGGTATTATGCTTCGATTTTTAGTCGTACAGTGTAAAAATCCTTTGTACAGGCTTCGCGAATTTGCTTTACATTTTCCTCTAATATACGCCCCTTTCCGGTATGGCATGATAATATACAATGCCTCCTATAAGCTGACAGAATTTCAAACGCTGTACTATGAAACTGCAAATAATAAAGAAATAAAAATTTAACTATATACTTACTTGCGAAATCGAAGATATGAATCCTGTTCTATTTCCTATGAAGCCCAGCATCATCATCATTATAATCAACCCCATCACCGGTCCACTACTGAGCACAGGCACATTACCGTGGCACAGGTTTCCTCTCAGAATGAGAAGGGTTTAAATCATAATCCGCCTCGCTGGCCAAGTGCCGATTGGCAGACTTCACATACCATAGAGAACATTATGGAGAAATCTCATACATGCAGGTTTCCTCACGATGTTTTCCTTCACCGTTAAAGCAAGCAGGTAATATGTTTAATTGCTTAAAACGCACATAGCTCCGAAAAGTTATTAAAGGTGTGTGCCCGGGATCAAACCCTCGACCTTCCGATTAAGAGTCGAGGCTATCACCATGACACGGCGCGCGTCGCGGTGATAATAAATACATAAGTCAATTTATTGGTACATAACAAGATAATAAACAAAATAATTAAATTAGTCTTTATTTAGAGTCTTAATTTTGTTCAATCGACATTTAAAAAGCTTATAAAAATACGAACAAACCATAACTATTGCTCTCTAGAGAAATTGTTCTTCGGAAAATAAGAAAATTTATCGGAGCTGTATTAATTTTTCCTTACAATATTTCCGGATAAATTATTAATTAAAGCAAGCAGGTGCGCACATTTTTTTCAATATCAAAAAAACCCAAAAGCTGAATGCTTAAATAAACTTTTAAATCTATTCATTTTTATATTAATTCAAAGTCTATTCAACACGAACTGGAAATAAAATTAATCGCTACAAAAAATACTAATTCTATATTCCGAGAACGTAGTGTGAAATTGCGATCACGATTTTTCTCGCCACTTACCTTGGAACAGGAGCAAAAATACTGATGAAAACGTTATAATTCCATTTAACACCATTTTGCCACACCACAGCACAACACTATTATATAAAAAAGTTTAAAATAAAAAAGGCTCAGTGTATTAAAAAAATTAAACAATCAACAGTGCATTCAAAACATCGTAAAATCGCGCGTTACGGGATCCAAGTTCGTATTTCATATACACGTCCTTTCTCGACGATGGGCGATACAGCACTGAAGCCTGAAGCTGAAGGATTCTGCTAGTGCCAAAACCGGTAATCCGGCTACAATAGCAATAACAGGAATACTGCCTAATTCTAATACTGGGTAATGGTAATTTTTATTGGCTGTGGCATTTTGTACCATTCTGGACGGATCGTTTGAAACATATATGTTTGAAACTGTTTAAATAGCCTCTAGCTCTGATTGTGTAGTACATTTAAATGCAACCATGTTCCAGTAAATAGATAAGCATAAATGTTTGTGTCCCTGGTGTACTGAATTCACAATTTAGTACCGCTTATCTTTAGTTTAGTTTTAGTTTAGAGTTTAACATTTTAAAAATGAATACAAATTCATTTTGCATTTATAAAAATGTTAAATTTTGTAAAAGTTTACGATATATTAAAAAAAAAACATCTGGCTGACGCTAGAGGTCAACGATCGATGCGTAAGTAGGCCACTCGGAGTCAATTGACATACATTGACACGAGTTTTGCACTCTATACATTGCGGGTTTGAAAAATACTAAATCACTACAACTACAAAATGGGGCAAATGGTTATTGGTATTGGATTGTATTTAGGTAGTATAACGATAACACTAAATTTTTGCTAGCGTTCTGGTTACACCCTGTATTTTGTAAATAAGCAATCATTTCCAGCAGACAGTAGGTCTGTCTGGTCTGTCTTGTCTGGTGGGAGGCTTCGGCCTTGGCTAGATACCACCCTACCGGCAAAGCCGTTCCGCCAAGCGATTTACGATGCCGTGTAGAAACCAAAGGGATACCCCTTTGGTATGGGTTTAATGAAAACTGCCATACCTCTTCCAGGTTAGCCCACTATCATCTTAGACTGCATCATCACTTACCACCAGGTGAGATTGCAGTCAAGGGCTAACTTGTATCTGAATAAAAAAAAAAAAGGTAGTTCTCGGTGCACAGTTAGTTACACTGTAACATAGCTTCTCATTATCAAGAATGAAAGCTTTTGTTTGGGAGTGCAACGCTGAAAGGCGCTTGTTTTTTTTACTTTTTAAGAAACTTTGTAGTATTAATATTAGCTTCTACAAAGACAAAAATGAGATTGTTCCAGATCCAGAGTTCATGAAAAGACTTCAGAATTACCTCGGCTTTTGTCGTCAGGTTCTGACGCTTGATATTTGAATCAAGTTACAACAGTACAAGTTTTGAACAAAATAAATGATCTTATAGAATGAAGATTAATTATTCTGACGACATGCTTTCTAACTGTCCATGTTACGTATTGTGCGTACAAAAATTCTGATTTCTCCCATTACAATAATTTATATAATATAATAATTTTAATTTGCTGTTAAAATTATCATCATGTTAAAATTAAATTAAAAATGAATGGTTGAATTGTAAAATGAAAGGTAAGATGAAGGTACTTAATCATTATTTTGATGAATTAAACAAAATTTAATTTTTTTAAGTATTTGAAAAAAATTATCTACTAGTAATAGTTGATTCGCCTGGCTGCCCTGCTGCGTGGAAATGTAGCCAGTATTTCTACATCAAGCACTAGACGCATGCAGGCTGATGGATGAATCATTGTTTGTTTATATGTAGTGTTCTAATTTTTTTATCTAATTAAATAAAATAAAATAAAATCCTTTATTTTTCGTGGCCATTATAATGAAATATGGGTTTGAATAGCACTTGGGAAAACAATAAACATTGTGTATGGAAATAAAAATGCGGACGTGTTACGCAGGCGAAGCCAGCGGCTGATACATAGTGAGCCAGCGCAACATGCATTCCCATTCCCACGTACAAATACGACCCGTATAGCTGACGCGGCGTAATATCAGAACCCGCGCGATGTGGGAATCGTAATATTAAGTTAGAATATTCTCATCCTTAGAGATAAGCACTAGTTTTTAGTCTTTTTCATTTAAATGTAACTTTGAATATAATTATTATAAGGATATTATCGCCGACTAGTTTTCTTCCATCCACCTCCTGCGAGCCTAAACATTACTGGCGCAGTGACGGGGTAGGATAAGCTGTACCTGTAGCTGTATCGGACAACTGTGACGGAGAACAACTTATCCTGAGAACCTACCATTCGGAGGCCGCAGTGTAGTGGAGAATCTAAACTTCGATTCGTGGAAAGAAATAGATCGGCGATGCGGTAAGTACTTGAATCGTTCAAGTTCCTTTTACCTATCCTTTTCCGACTAACAAGAAAAAGAGGTATTGTGTTTAATTTTTTTTTAATTGATTTTTTTTAAATCGTACGTTTATTGAATCCTCATTTATATATCGTCCTTATTCCTAAAATTTTTTAATCTAGGTTTATACAAAATCTATAGACCTATTTAATATAATTTTACGTGAACTTTAGGGAATTAATTTTTTTTATTGAGTGCTTTTTTGTAATAAAAGTTTTTTTTGAGTGTCTTTTTGTGTGTGTTAGTTTAATTTTTATTCGTCAAGATTTTTCATCCAAGGTCAGGACGTAGTTTCGTAGGTTCGGTTAATAGGTCAAGAGCCGTAGACGAATCTAGGAACTTAGAAGACATGGCATCAAACGATTTAGATACTATCTATAAATCTATTCGATTTTTACCCGAATTTGACGGAAATCCTCATGTGTTAACACGGTTTATAAATTTGTGTGACCAATTGGTGATTGCCCATTTTGACGTTAGTCCGGGACATGAGTTACAAAATTCGGCATTAATTAGTGGAATATTAAATAAAGTGACAGGTTCCGCGGCTAGGTTAATTAATGCAAACGGTATCCCAGATAGTTGGAATGGCATACGAAATGCCCTTATTAATAATTTCGCAGACCATCGCGATGAGACCGCTTTATACAATGATTTGTCTCTACAGACACAAGGCTCTAGCACCCCGCAAGAATTTTACGAAAAGTGTCAAAACCTGTTTAGCACAATTATGACCTACATTTCCCTACATGAATCCGCACCTACCACAATAGAGGCTAAACGGCAACTTTACCAAAAGTTAACCCTGCAGTGTTATTTACGTGGTCTAAAAGACCCGCTAGGCTCGAGGATACGGTGCATGCGGCCAGTGTCAATGGAAAAAGCCCTCGAATTTGTACAAGAGGAACTTAACACCCTATATATACAACAGCGAAATGAAGGCGGGTTTTCTCAGAAAAATTTTGGACATAAATTTTCCGTATCAAATTACACTAGTCCTTCAAGGTCACAAGGTTTCGCTATGCCTGGGCCATCTTGGCAGCAACCTATACATTTTAGACCACCTCAGAGTCAGCAACCTATGCATTTTAGACCTGGTTGGAAACCTAACCCTCAAATGCATCCGCGTGGTCCTAGTCGTACCCAATTAATGTTTTGCGCTCCTCCACCGAATTATAACCCGAAGAGCAACGTTTTCAAATTACCAAATCGACACCAATCGCCTAACAATTCTAATTTCCCACGTCCCATGAGCGGTGTGAGTCATTTCACCCCTAGAAATTTACCACCATCGGGACATGATTGGCGTAAATTTGGTAATCCACCACCAACTAACTATATGAAATCACGCGACGTCAATTTTAATGAACTTTACTATAACTATGACTATGGTTATGATGATGATTATGACTATGACTATGATTATGACTATAACTACGATTATGGCTATGACAATTACGAACAATTTCCGGATGAATGCTATGATTTCTATGAGGAAACCTCCTCGAAATTTGAACCGAGTCCTATAATGAAAGAAGATTATAACTCGAACGCATTATCGCGCATTGAAGTTCATGTGCAAGAGCTAAGTTCGATTGCTTTAAATCAATCGGACGGAGCTCCCTCTATAGATGACTCTGGAACTCTCTCAGCTCCGGAGGCTGAAGATGGTTCTAGAACAGCAACTGTCCACACTGATGACGAAAGCCCCATCTTGGAAATCCCGATTACAGAAGATCCATTGAATAAATTTACTAGGCAAATCGTTTTTAACGTTGTAGATGATATTAAAACCAAACCAGTCACTACAAACCCCTTTGAAAACCATAAGCGTACGACTGTTCAATTATCTGAATCTAATTTAGAAGAAGATGTCATCAATGCTATTAAAGAATTTATTCAACCTAAAATTAAAACCGGTTTATTAATCAATCCACCATTGGCTATGTATAAGATAATTCCAATAATACAGAAAACTTTTAAAAATTCGTCAATTATACTCCATTTAGCTAAAACAGAAGTGGAAAATGTTCGAGAATATTTAAGGCAGCAAAAAATTATAGATAAGTACCATGATGGCAAGACAAACCACCGCGGTATCAATGAATGCTTTCTTGCTTTATCTCGAAAATTTTACTGGCCTAAAATGCGAGAGCATATTTCAAAATTTATTAACGACTGTGCAGTATGCGGACAGGCTAAGTATGACCGTAATCCAATCCGACAGCAATTTCAAGTAGTTCCACCACCCAGTAAACCTTTTGAGCTTGTGCACTTAGACCTTTTAAGTGTAGAAAGCTGTAAGTTTCTGACAATAGTCGACTCTTTCTCCAAATATGCTCAAGCATATTTCTTAGGAGACAGCGCGGCAGTCAGTGTAGTTCAAGCATTACTTAAATTTAGTTTGCATCATGGAAATCCTTTGACTGCAGTAGATCCAACATGATAGAGTTAGGATATTATAGTGTTAGGATATTATAGTGTTAGGTTAGTATTATGTAAGAAATTAAATATTCATAGTTTTAAAATTTCCTGTTAGTTTATGTATTAATTTCCCATTACCACATACGCATCATGATATCCTTATCTCTTATTATCCATTCCTTGCAATAAGCTTGAACGAATACAGGTACATAGAGGCTGAATGCCCGAAGACCAGCAATTATATAGCACACTTACCCAGAATAGAAGAAGACATAGCCATCCAAGTTATAGTTTTACCTAAAGAAGAATCCTTTGACTCAAAACCATCTCCACATTATGAATAATTGAAGTCCACAAAACTGGATCACCTACATGATGCAAGTGCAAAGGTTTCATCTCAAAGGCCTATCACTCTACCTCCAAGTACGGACCATGGAGTTATTTATCATACAATCATTACCATACGCCATATTAATTGGAACCTGCAGACTGAATATGATCATTACAGTTTATCAGAAAATACATCGCACGAAGACCTTGCAGTTAAGAAACATAACCAATATTCAGAGTTCTTCATCCGATGACCTTCCGGCGCAATTCACAGCCAAGGTGTTCCATATGCGCCGATCTGATGGGGGAGGTGTTACGCAGGCGAAGCCAGCGGCTGATACATAGTGAGCCAGCGCAACATGCATTCCCATTCCCACGTACAAATACGACCCGTATAGCTGACGCGGCGTAATATCAGAACCCGCGCGATGTGGGAATCGTAATATTAAGTTAGAATATTCTCATCCTTAGAGATAAGCACTAGTTTTTAGTCTTTTCATTTAAATGTAACTTTGAATATAATTATTATAAGGATATTATCGCCGACTAGTTTTCTTCCATCCACCTCCTGCGAGCCTAAACATTACTGACGAAATAATATTATTGTTATGAAACCAACCGATCATTCCGCTTGAAAAATATCTACCTACGTATATCGCGCTGCTTCGTTGTTCTCATCTCAACCTATTGCCGGCCCACTACTGAGCACGGGTTTCCTCTCAGTATGAGAATGGCACCTACTGTGCCATAGTCTACGAGGCCGAAAATGAGTGATTTGGGAGATTCCACACACCTTTAAAAACATTATGGAGAACTCTCAGGCATGCAGGTTTCCTCACGATGTTTTCCTTCACCGTTAAAGAAAGTGTTTTGGAAAATAAACGTCTTTTCTTTTCTTTCTTTTTCTATGATTTTTCTCACTGACCTATTGAGTAGCTTAAGGTGCGGTACGTCAGTTCCTGGTTTCAAAGTGCGAGTCAAAATAAAAACTTATTTTTCTGTAGAAAATTCTGAATATAAGGTTGGAGTTGAGAAATTGGCGTGTTACACATTCATGCCTTGAAGCCGCTGGTCGTGCACCCGACCTCTCTCTTTCTCTCTCCAGGATGTAAACTGTCTCTGTACTAAATACCTACATGATACCTGTTACTTTGGTGTGGATTTTTAAAAAAACCCGTCGAAAGTCGGAACTCTTTGATTTTGCGGAATATGTCCTTCTCCAGGCCTGGGCTGAAAGTAATCTACCTTACGTCAAAATCGGTTAAACAGATGGGTCGTGAAAAACAAGCACTTGACAGACAGACATATTCCCATCTAAACTCATATATATCTATACTAATACTAACTAATAAATAAAACTGAAGTATTAAATGTTTGAACGGGCTAATCTTTGGAACCAATCATTCCGCTGAATCCTGATCCTGCAGGGAACCTGACCACCAAAACTGATGGGATTTAAAAACTGTCGATTAGAAATTAATATTGGAGGCACCTACCAAGTAAGACTTTTGAGATCGGTATGTACCTAACTTGCCAGCAGGACAGGAGTGGAGAAGGCGGGTAGAGAGGCGCGAGGGGTGCAACAGATTGACGTGATTTTTGCATGGATATACGAGTAGTTAAAGACCTGGAGAGTGAGATAAGCTAATTTTATTCCGGAAAAAGAGTGCTTACGGGATTTTTAACAACCTAAATCCACGCGGACGACGCGAAGTCGCAGGCATCGGCTAGTTTATAATATTAGTATGAATTTTATATTATTATGTTCAAATAACTTTACAAGGATTAATTTATTTTTATAGCTACATTTTTCTTCGAGGGTTAAAAAGCAGTATAGCTGGTAGGCAGCAATAAAAAGATAAAATGGTTATTTATTACGTAGGGATAGTAAATGACGATTGGAAGTGTGCCATATCGATAATATCACACTTGTTTGTTTCGGTACAAAACCATTTATAATTTAGAGTATCAGCTATTCTAGGTTGAATGTTTATAGGGTTCCGTAGCTCAAACAGGAAAAAGAAACCTTCTAAGATCACTTCGTTATCCGCCTGTCTGTTTATCTGTCTGTTCTGTCCAAGCTCAAAATCTCTTAAAAATAAATTAAGAAATTAATTAAAATAATAGGTATATACCTAAGTAAAATAAGTAAATTTATTTAAAACTAGCTGACACGCCCCGGCTTCGCTCGGGTGGAGTTTAGAAAATTGAGGGGGAGGTTGAGTTAAATTTTTCTCTCCGTAAGAACCATCCTCGTACTTCAAGGAATATTATAAAAAAATAATTAGCGAAATCGGTTCAGCGGTTCTCGAGATTTGCGATGAGCAACACATTTAGTGATTCATTTTTATATTATAGAAAGAGATGAATAAATTCAAGCAAGTAGTTAAAATGAGGTTATCCAACATCTGTTGACTGTAAAAATTTAAAGCAAGTAATATTTAGATGGACATAATATTTCGTCGCTGAAGCAAATTTATATTTTATTTAAAAGATTTAAAACATTGTTGAATGTAATTAGATTCCAAAAACTTCACAAATATAACGTTAGTTTTAGTATACAGTACCTGTAGTACAAGATTTTACGTCTCACCAAACGAAACCAAATTCAAGAGTCGAAATACTTCCGCGTTGCAGTAAAATGGACCTAAACAGCCTTGATTCAACGCCACTGATTTTAATTTCGCAATGTTTCCGCTTGGAGCGCTGGCTGTAGAAGTGTAGACAAACTTGAGCTTTAAAACAAGGCACTTAAGATCCAGTTTACTGTAACGCGGAAGTATTTCGACTCTCGAATTTGGTTTGGTTTGGTGAGACGTAAAATCTTGTACTACGGGTACTGACGCAAAATTTTCAGGTTTTGCGTATCAGAATCAGTAACAGAACGAATTGCAATCATTTTTATAACGTGTTATATTTTGACCAAAAAGTAATTTTCTTTAAAATCGTGCAACTTTCGACACCTAGCTGATTCACCGCATGCAACACCGGATTCAAGCCGTGCAAGCGGGAGCGCGCACGATCGACGCCAGCCGTCTCGTTCGCTCACAGCCGCTCGCTTGGGGTGACCATGTTTTTGCGGGACAACGACTCCACACAACAAGCTCATAACTTCGTAAATTTTCATTAAATATTTTTCAAATTTTATATATACCTAGATATTCTTTATGTAAAAATATTAAACACGTATTTCGGTTCTTCTTCTTCGCTCTGGGCTGGTTTCCGCACTTAAACGTTTCCGTATGTTGTGCGTGACGTATTTCGGTTTTCGCGTTAACTAAAACTAACGTTGTATAATAAAAATGCTAGAAAAGAGAGAAACTCATCATCATACGGTTACGCTCAAGAAGTGGGTAGCGCGTGAAATAAAACTTCTAACAATATTCATGGGAGTTCTAGCGTGAAACTTCGTTATTGACCGCCATTTCTGTCCGCCTTCAAACTTGCTATATTGAATACTTCAGAGTTCAGATTGTATGGATGCGACGAGCGAAGTTCCCAGAGCGAGTAAAGACGATACGGCCCATGATATTGCTGAATTTCTGGGGAGAGTTCTCAATAGTACTGCAATATTCTGTTTTATAATATAACTAGCTTATGCTCGCGACTTCGTCCGCGTAGACTGCACAAATTTCGAACCCCTATTTCACTTCTTTAGGGGTTGAATTTTCATAAATCCTCTCTTAGCGGATGCCTACGTCATAATAGTTATCTGCATGCCAAATTTCAGCCCGATCCGTATAGTAGTTTGAGCTGTGCGTTAATAGATCAGTCAGTCAGTCGGTCAGTCAGTCAACTTTTACTTTTATATATTCAGACTAGGTGATGCCCGCAACTTCTTCCGCGTGAGTTTCGGTTTTTAAAAATCATGGAAAATCGAAGTGTCGCTGCTAGATGGCATAAACAGTACTGAGTGAACATACATATCACAAATTTCGAAGCGAGCCGTTGCTTAGTGGTCAGAGCGTCAGGCGTGATCCCAGGAGACGCGGGTTTATATCCTGCCGGTACGCAATATATGATATGTATTTAAAATTATTTAGAAATTTTCTTGAAGTGTACGTGAAACACTCAGAAAAATAAAGTAAAAAAGAAAATAAAATAAAGTACTTAATAGTTTAGAAACTGTACATAGATTTTCTCTACAATTTTATTTTGTGCCATAGACAAGAGTTCAATCACTACGTGAACAACATAAAAAGAGCACAAAATGTAACTTCCAACGTGCAACGAGCTTCTTTTTTTGTTACATTTTAAAATGGATGAATGGTTGCGAGCGGTGGTGTATGCATTGTAGTTTTTCAAAAATAGTCGGTAATCGGTGCCATGGCACCGATTCTAAGCACAACCTAATTTTAGAGTATTCCCACCCTCTTCTTACTATTGTAATATGAAAAGGACAGAAGCAGTTTGACATTTCTAAATTTAATTTTTAGATGGTAAAACCCGTGATTTTAGCACGCACTTGCGAACCTACTGTTTAAATTTGTATTGTGCACTAAAATTTAGAGTCTTTAAATGTGAAAGTCATGTTCCGTTCCTTTTTTAGCATTAGTGAAAAGAAAAGGATGCAGATACTCTAAATTTAGTTTAGAGAGAGACTAGAGAATCGGGGCCTTAAGATTTATTATTTGTTAACTTAATATTCCAGTTGTACTAACAAGGTAATTATTTTGTTCTTTACTTTTTAGTGCCACAAGTAATATAATTTAGTGTCGTTGACATCGATATAAATGACAAGATATGGCCATGGGATTTAGAAACCAAATAAATCAGCGCCACCTCTTAGATATTAACCCTAAAAACGAAACCGTTTGAAATCCAGACGTCACTGGGGTTAGTGCCATTTTGTTTGTTAAATAACCCTGTCCATACGAAGTAATATACGAGTATAAGTCAATGGTCGTTGACGTATAAGCCATATAAGTAAATATTATAAACAGTGTATTAAGTTTTAAAGTAACCCGCAAAGAAATTTTTTTGGAGCCAAAAAAAATAGGAGTATTAAAACCAATCTTGGACTTTTTGACAAGCTATGCCTACTTTCTGCCCCTTTATCCCGCGATATAGGTTTTTCAAAGATTCTGTAGGGCTTTTTGGACATCCTTACTTAGTGAATATCGTAGATTTTGTATTGCACAGAATATATAAATTACATTAAAAATCTTATGTTTCTAGACCCCACGGTTTGAGCTATAAATGTTAGTATTCCAGTCAGCTGTTTTCCCTTCCTATTTTCATAATTATTAATGATAATAACATAGATAAAGCAGGCATCTACAGACTAACATTATTATAACTCCTTTAAAACAATATTATTTTTATATTATGCTCCAAAGGTCCAATAAAGAACCATTCGATACAAAATTGTTACAATACATAACGAATAATGTAAAATGCCCGACAGGCATTGTTTGGAAAATGTTTACCGGTGTAATAGATCTGATAAACTGCCCTGACCCTTTAATACGTACATACGTACGTAGACAAACGTTTACTTTGTATATAAAAAGAGAAAATTCCTGACAGACTTTCTGATTTTCTTCTTCTATCCTTTGAAAAGAGAAAATTTTCCTTGGTTAGGATTTTCATTAGACTCAATCCTTTCCAATGGTGACAGTAGTAATTACCCTTATAAATGCGAAAGTGTGTTTGTTTGTTGGTTTGTCCTTCAATAACGTCGCAACGGTGCAACGGATTGACGTGATTTTTTGCATGGGTATAGGTAAAGACCTGGAGAGTGGCATAGGCTTTTCTATTCCGGAAAATCAAAGAGTTCCCACGGGGTTTAAAAAAAATCTAATTTCACGCGGACGAAGCCGCGGGCATCAGCTAGTAGTGGTATATTTTATAATTTTTATAGTGTTTTACCTACACTTCAAGGAAATTTCTAAATAATTTTAAATACATATCAAAAACTGCCAACCGGCAGGAATCGAACCCGCGTCTCCTGGGATCGCGCTCGAGGCTCTGATCACTAAGCTACAGCCCGCTTACTGCCTGTGACGAAATTTGTGATATGTATCACAAATTCGATTTCTGCCGGTTCGCAATTTTTGATATGTATCTACTATTTAAAATTATTTAGTAGTGGAATATGTCTAAAAAAATTGTAGTTAGGTACATCATGATTTTGTAATCAATTAAATCGCTAACCTATTTAGAATCTTTGGAAGTTTAATCGAATTATTAATTATTACTGTAGCAATCGTTAAATAGGTCTCAAACAACGCCGGTTTGCGATCCCTTCCATCAAGCTAGTTTGTTTGCAAAACCTAAATAAACAACGTCGTTCTTTTCTAGTAATGTTTAGGCTCGCAGGAGGTGGATGGAAGAAAACTAGTCGGCGATAATATCCTTATAATAATTATATTCAAAGTTACATTTAAATGAAAAGACTAAAAACTAGTGCTTATCTCTAAGGATGAGAATATTCTAACTTAATATTACGATTCCCACATCGCGCGGGTTCTGATATTACGCCGCGTCAGCTATACGGGTCGTATTTGTACGTGGGAATGGGAATGCATGTTGCGCTGGCTCACTATGTATCAGCCGCTGGCTTCGCCTGCGTAACACCTCCCCCATCAGATCGGCGCATATGGAACACCTTGGCTGTGAATTGCGCCGGAAGGTCATCGGATGAAGAACTCTGAATATTGGTTATGTTTCTTAACTGCAAGGTCTTCGTGCGATGTATTTTCTGATAAACTGTAATGATCATATTCAGTCTGCAGGTTCCAATTAATATGGCGTATGGTAATGATTGTATGATAAATAACTCCATGGTCCGTACTTGGAGGTAGAGTGATAGGCCTTTGAGATGAAACCTTTGCACTTGCATCATGTAGGTGATCCAGTTTTGTGGACTTCAATTATTCATAATGTGGAGATGGTTTTGAGTCAAAGGATTCTTCTTTAGGTAAAACTATAACTTGGATGGCTATGTCTTCTTCTATTCTGGGTAAGTGTGCTATATAATTGCTGGTCTTCGGGCATTCAGCCTCTATGTACCTGTATTCGTTCAAGCTTATTGCAAGGAATGGATAATAAGAGATAAGGATATCATGATGCGTATGTGGTAATGGGAAATTAATACATAAACTAACAGGAAATTTTAAAACTATGAATATTTAATTTCTTACATAATACTAACCTAACACTATAATATCCTAACACTATAATATCCTAACTCTATCATGTTGGATCTACTGCAGTCAAAGGATTTCCATGATGCAAACTAAATTTAAGTAATGCTTGAACTACACTGACTGCCGCGCTGTCTCCTAAGAAATATGCTTGAGCATATTTGGAGAAAGAGTCGACTATTGTCAGAAACTTACAGCTTTCTACACTTAAAAGGTCTAAGTGCACAAGCTCAAAAGGTTTACTGGGTGGTGGAACTACTTGAAATTGCTGTCGGATTGGATTACGGTCATACTTAGCCTGTCCGCATACTGCACAGTCGTTAATAAATTTTGAAATATGCTCTCGCATTTTAGGCCAGTAAAATTTTCGAGATAAAGCAAGAAAGCATTCATTGATACCGCGGTGGTTTGTCTTGCCATCATGGTACTTATCTATAATTTTTTGCTGCCTTAAATATTCTCGAACATTTTCCACTTCTGTTTTAGCTAAATGGAGTATAATTGACGAATTTTTAAAAGTTTTCTGTATTATTGGAATTATCTTATACATAGCCAATGGTGGATTGATTAATAAACCGGTTTTAATTTTAGGTTGAATAAATTCTTTAATAGCATTGATGACATCTTCTTCTAAATTAGATTCAGATAATTGAACAGTCGTACGCTTATGGTTTTCAAAGGGGTTTGTAGTGACTGGTTTGGTTTTAATATCATCTACAACGTTAAAAACGATTTGCCTAGTAAATTTATTCAATGGATCTTCTGTAATCGGGATTTCCAAGATGGGGCTTTCGTCATCAGTGTGGACAGTTGCTGTTCTAGAACCATCTTCAGCCTCCGGAGCTGAGAGAGTTCCAGAGTCATCTAAAGAGGGAGCTCCGTCCGATAGATTCACAGCAATCGAACTTAGCTCTTCCACATGAACTTCAATGCGCGATAACGCGTCCGCGTTGGTATTAGACTTTCCTTGCTTATACATCACCGTAAAATCGAACTCGCTGAGTTTTAAACGCCATCTTGTAAGTCTCGAATTAGGTTCCTTAAGACTCATTACCCACTGCAGGGGCTTATGATCTGTAATAATTTTAAATTTACGTCCAAAAAGGTAAGGCCTGAAATACTTGGTGGCCCAGACGATTGCTAAGAGTTCTTTTTCTATCGTACTATAGTTCAATTCGCTAGAATTAAGAGTTCTAGATGCATATGCGATCGGTTTATCAGACCCTACTGGGCCCTGTGATAAAACGGCACCTACTGCGACATTAGAAGCATCAGTTGTTAGCAAAAATTCTTTAGTAAAATCCGGATACTGTAAAATGGGATCATTGGTAAGCAGTTGCTTACAGTGCTCGAAACACCTTATGTATTCATCATCGATTATTATTTTAGAATTTTTCTTCAGGCATTGAGTAAGGGGCTTTGTTAGACGTGCAAAATCAGGGATGAATTTTCTGTAATATCCTAGCAATCCGAGAAAACGTTTGATCTGTGTCGTAGTCTTTGGTAATGGGTATTTACTTATGGCTGCTATTTTATTGGGGTTTGGTTTTACACCATCTTTAGAAATTATGTGACCTAAAAATTCGGTTTCCAGCTTCAAGAATTCAGACTTATCCATCTGTATCTTGAAGTTTGACTCACGCAATCTCTGAAATATCTTTTCCAAATTAACTATGTGCTCTTGAAGACTTGTGCTAAAGCAAATTATGTCATCAAGATATACTAGACAAACTTTGTTCTGTAGATCTTTGAGAACATTATCCATGACTCGCTGAAAAGTCGATGGAGCATTTTTCAACCCCATGGGCATCCTTAAAAACTCATAGTGCCCATTCTCTACATTAAATGCAGTCTTGTGAATATCAGCGGGGTCCATTTCAACCTGGTAAAAGCCACTAGCTAAATCTAGGGTAGTGAAGTAATGACACTTCCCTAATTTGTCTAGAACATCGGTGATGTTGGGAATAGGGTACTTATCATCAATCGTTTTCTCGTTTACTTTTCTGAAGTCCACGACAAGACGCCATTTACGACGACCAGAAGCATCTGCCTTTTTGGGAACCACCCAAATAGGAGAGCTCCAGGCGGAGTCAGAAGGTCTTATAATATTTTGTTCAAGCATTTTACTGATCTGATCTCTGATTTCTTGTCGGTGGACATAAGGATATCTGTAACTTTTTGTATGTACAGGAATTTCATCGCTGGTCTTAATTTTATGTTTGATCTTATTATTGAACGTTAAAGGTTCACCTTCAAGATAGAACACGTCGGCATACTTTGCACACAGTGCTTTCAAATTAGCTGCTTCTTCTGGATTTAAATGTCCAGTGCGAAGACGAGAAAAAACTTCTTTAGCACGATTCGAAGAAACATTGGTTTGCTCACATTCAAAATTATAAAGTTCTGCTGATATGGGTTTGTCTATGGAAAAAACTATATCATTCGGGGAATCATTAGTAATTTCAACATATCCTTTCTTATTTTTAACGCGTGTTATACAATCGGAAATAATACAGCTGCATATAGTTTGAGATGGAATCAAGACATCACCGTCCTGCGAATTAATAGGCAATGCAAAAAGCTTTGAAGAATGAGCAGGAATAATTTCTTCGAACAAATTAACGTTACGCGAATCATACATTTTTATTGGAATCTCAGCGTTACGCGTTACTAATTTTCTGTCTTTAAGATTAATAGTGGACTCCAATTTTTCAAGTAAATCTAGGCCTAAAACACCGTCAAAGTATTCGTGAAAATTATATACGTAAAAAGTAATATCACCATCTTCGTTAAATTCGGAAAACCAAGGTAATGTAATGGAATAGTCATTTTTAGTTGTTGCGTGCACGTTGGTTACTTCAAAGGGTTCATAGTTAAGTGGCATATTACTAAAATACATTTGTACTGCTTTAGGACTGATAAAAGATTGATTTGCCCCGGTATCGATAAGAAATCTGAGAGGTGGATTACTAATCTGTACATAACCAAGTTGCCGCTGGACATAAAAATTTACATCTATCCTGGTTTTTCGGATTCGCTGACTATCTGAAAATTTTCTTTCTTAGAACTGACTTCCTGTTTCTGATCAACTTCTTCTGTTATTGGACATGGTTCAACGTTCGAGGAGCTTTCCTCATAGTAATTATAGCATTCATCCGTAAATTGTTCGTAATTGTCATAGTCATAATCGTAGTCATAGTCATAATCATAATCATAGTCATAGTTAAGTTCATTAAAATTGACGTCGCGTGATTTCATATAGTTAGTTGGTGGTGGATTACCAAATTTACGCCAATCATGTCCCGATGGTGGTAAATGTCTAGGGGTGAAATGACTCACACCGCTCATGGGACGTGGGAAATTAGAATTGTTAGGCGATTGGTGTCGATTTGGAAATTTGAAAACGTTGTTCTTCGGGTTATAATTCGGTGGAGGAGCGCGAAACATTAATTGGGTACGACTAGGACCACGCGGATGCATTTGAGGGTTAGGTTTCCAACCAGGTCTAAAATGCATAGGTTGCTGACTCTGAGGTGGTCTAAAATGTATAGGCTGCTGCCAAGATGGCCCAGGCATAGCGAAACCTTGTGACCTTGAAGGACCTGTGTAATTTGATACGGAAAATTTATGTCCAGAATTTTTCTGAGAAAACCCGCCTTCATTTCGTTGTTGTATATATAGGGTGTTAAGTTCCTCTTGTACAAATTCGAGGGCTTTTTCCATTGACACTGGCCGCATGCACCGTATCCTTGAGCCTAGCGGGTCTTTTAGACCACGTAAATAACACTGCAGGGTTAACTTTTGGTAAAGTTGCCGTTTAGCCTCTATTGTGGTAGGTACGGATTCATGTAGGGAAATGTAGGTCATAATTGTGCTAAACAGGTTTTGGCACTTTTCGTAAAATTCTTGTGGGGTGCTAGAGCCTTGTGTCTGTAGAGACAAATCATTGTATAAAGCGGTCTCATCGCGATGGTCTGCGAAATTATTAATAAGGGCATTTCGTATGCCATTCCAACTATCTGGGATACCGTTTGCATTAATTAACCTAGCCGCGGAACCTGTCACTTTATTTAATATTCCACTAATTAATGCCGAATTTTGTAACTCATGTCCCGGACTAATGTCAAAATGGGCAATCACTAATTGGTCACACAAATTTATAAACCGTGTTAACACATGAGGATTTCCGTCAAATTCGGGTAAAAATCTAATAGATTTATAGATAGTATCTAAATCGTTTGATGCCATGTCTACTAAGTTCCTAGATTCGTCTACGGCTCTTGACCTATTAACCGAACCTACGAAACTACGTCCTGACCTTGGATGAAAAATCTTGACGAATAAAAATTAAACTAACACACACAAAAAGACACTCAAAAAAAACTTTTATTACAAAAAAGCACTCAATAAAAAAAATTAATTCCCTAAAGTTCACGTAAAATTATATTAAATAGGTCTATAGATTTTGTATAAACCTAGATTAAAAAATTTTAGGAATAAGGACGATATATAAATGAGGATTCAATAAACGTACGATTTAAAAAAAATCAATTAAAAAAAAATTAAACACAATACCTCTTTTTCTTGTTAGTCGGAAAAGGATAGGTAAAAGGAACTTGAACGATTCAAGTACTTACCGCATCGCCGATCTATTTCTTTCCACGAATCGAAGTTTAGATTCTCCACTACACTGCGGCCTCCGAATGGTAGGTTCTCAGGATAAGTTGTTCTCCGTCACAGTTGTCCGATACAGCTACAGGTACAGCTTATCCTACCCCGTCACTGCGCCAGTAATGTTTAGGCTCGCAGGAGGTGGATGGAAGAAAACTAGTCGGCGATAATATCCTTATAATAATTATATTCAAAGTTACATTTAAATGAAAAGACTAAAAACTAGTGCTTATCTCTAAGGATGAGAATATTCTAACTTAATATTACGATTCCCACATCGCGCGGGTTCTGATATTACGCCGCGTCAGCTATACGGGTCGTATTTGTACGTGGGAATGGGAATGCATGTTGCGCTGGCTCACTATGTATCAGCCGCTGGCTTCGCCTGCGTAACATTCTCGCTTATATTTGTTATTTGTTATTTTGATGCTTCGATCGGAATTGCCCCTTGTTATGACGTTGTTTTCAAAGTAATAAATTATTATTCATTTCGCTTATGATTTTGAGAGAAACTGTATACCAATAACCGAGTAGAGCATAAGTAGAGTAATAAATTCGCCTATAGTCCGCGACAGGTTGAGATGGCAATCGGGGTATTAGGCGGGGGGACGCCCCGCACACCCACACGTCACCCGAGCTAGGGGAAAGCGCGGGAACTATGCGGGCGTTCCCTCCCCAATTGCCATCTTGACCTGTCGCGTACTATACCTACTTGGTGGTGATAGCCTGGTAGGGAATAGGATTCAGAGGTTAAGAAGTTCGATCCCAGACACACATCTATATTTTTTTGGAGTTATGTGGTTTTTAAGTTATTAAATATCACTCGCTTTAACGGTGAAGGAAAACATCGTGAGGGAAACGTCGTTAGTAAGCCTCCGCTGTTCGTTCGTCTGTCCGTCAGCGGGCTGTATCTCATGAACATGATAAGTAGAGAGTTGAAGTCACAGAGTGACCTTTTCCCTTTTTATCATGTCCCTTTTTACCCCTACTGTGGGGCGAAAAGGGACATACGACAAATTCTAGAAAAATTGTAAAATAGCACATTACTATTATGATAATTCAACCAAAAATTGAGATAAACATAGTCAGATAACTGTTGGTTTGATTAATGTTGTTTATTTTGATATTCTAGTTGGCTCAGTTTTCGCAGTGTAATAAAATATAAACTAGGATGAAAATAATGACGTACGCTGAAAAAAAATTAAAATCCAACAAAGATTTACAAAGTTACAGGCATTTTAATTTTGGAGTGGGAGGGTCTTCTATCCCTTTCTCGCAAAACGAAAATTTGTATGAAACCGCACGAAGCTACTATGGCATTAGTATGATGTGACGTCAAAATCCTATATCGCTATATCTGTCTAATCAGAAATATTTAAATGCTTACAAACTTTTTTGTTATTTGATCGACTTAATTAGTTTTTTCAGTTTACGTCATTATTTTTATCCTAGTTTATAATAAAGTAATAAAAAAATTGTAGACAAATACCCAATTGGTAGGGGTCATGCTCGTCAGCAATGATGAATATACAACGCAGAGAGACACCTGTGGGCAGTGGACGGACTTCAAAGTTGCAGAAATTATACGGCCCAGTACGATGGCAACTCGCGGCGGGTTGAGGTGCCATTGGTACTTATTGTTTGAGCACAAAATTAAAAGCATTTTGCTCACGAAATAAAAGCTTTCGTACTCGTACTTCCACCGACAAAGCTCAAAATTCAAAGGCTTAGTAATTTAAAAATAGGAATATTTTAGTGAAGTGAAAATAATGATACTTATCGATATTTTTAGCTAGCTTTAGGAATAGGATCTAGAGATAGAGAAATCTAGTAGGTATGTGATCCGTGGTTTTAAACTTTGCAACCTTTGTACTGATTTTGAAGGGAATTTTTCAGGTTTAATCTGTAAGAAACCTCGTGATAATTTTAAACTCTTGTTTTTTATACCTATTTGACGAGGTATCACTCGAGGGGGTGACCCAAAACTTTTTCGACCCTCACTTTTCATTTTAGGGAGGTACCCTGAAAGACTTTTTTTTTCAAAATTCTATTATGTTTCTATGGTATAAGCAGTAGCGTGCAGGTCATAGAGGCATAAATGCAATGCTTACCCCAGTTGTAAGCTCAATGCATATTCTTCATTAAGACCTGCCAGTGAACAGGTTCCTACCTAACTAATGCCTACCCTGGCTTCAAACTCTGTGCACGCCACTGGGTATAAGGTATGAGTACTTACATAATATAAGGAATGGTAGAAAACCTGAGGAGAATGAATAAATACACAAACTAGAGTAAGCAGACGAAGGGCTGCGATAAATGGAAGAACACCGTGGAGGTAGAGGAGGAGGGGAGGTGGAGGAGGTAGTGCCGCAGGATCTCGATGACGGTACACAGTGTTAATTGGGTATTTTCCCACTTTTGAATTTGATAAATATTATTACTGTATTATAAACTAGAATATAAACAGACATACAGACAGACAACAAAGTGATCCTATAAGGGTTCCGTTTTTCCTTTTGAGGTACGGGACCCTAAAAATGACGTAGGTACGCTGAAAGAAATATTAAAATCCAACAAAGATTTACAAAGTTACAGGCATTTTAATTTTGAAGTGGGATCGTCTTCTATCCCTTTCTCGCAAAATGAAAAGTATGAAACCGCACGAAGCTACTATGGCATTAGTAAGGTGTGACGTCAAAATGCTATATCGCTATCTCTGTCTAATCATATTTAAATGCTTTTTTGTTATTTGATCGATTTAATTAGTTTTTTCAGTTTACGTCATTATTTTTTTCCTAGTCCATACTAATATTATAAATGCAAAAGTGTGTCTGTCTGTCTGTCTGTCTGCTAGCTTTTCACGGCTCAACGGCTCAACCGATTTTGACGAAATTTGGTACAGAGATAGCTTGCATCCCGGGGAAGGACACAGGCTACTTATTATCCCGGAAAATTAAAGAGTTCCCACGGGATTTTCAAAAACCTAAATCCACGCGGACGAAGTCGCGGGCATCATCTAGTTTTTAATAAAGTAATAAAAAAATTGGAGTCAAATACCCAATTATCGATACTTCAGTAACTCGATGTTATCACATCATTAAACATCACAGTCGTCACTAATGACTGCAAACCTTTAGCGATAAAATCTGCACGACACGTCATTGTCATGGAGAGCAAGCGAACGTTTCCCAGACTTCTGTGATCACAAAAACTACCAAAATTTAACTTTAAAACTATAACAATACAGTACATTTCGCTTTGTTACGAACGCCCATTAAATTTCTTCGTTGTGGATCCTAGCTCTTTGTATGAATAGCAAAATGTTGAAGGGCTTTATGCAGTATACAACGCGGTATGAAGACCTATGAAGATCAGTCGAGGGATGATACTTGAGTGAATCAAATAGTATTTGAAATGCAATAACAAAGAATTATAGGAGTCGAGCATGTTTCTTGACTTGTGCAAACTAATAGTGTCGTAAAATAGTTATAAATAAATACATCAAAATAAGCGAAACCTATTGTGTTATAAATAGTAACAAAGACAATTATGTGATTAGTATTAGTGCAATGAATGGTGAATAAATAAATCGGTGCGATTATACTGCTTGCTATTTTTATTTTGCCTGCTTCACTTGATAAAATTATTGCGGTTTCTCTCATAATATATTTTATACCTTATTGTCAATATAAAGCCTACCAAATCAAAGTGGTTATTAAAATACTATGAACATCAGTACCCGTAGTACAAGATTTTACGTCTCACCAAACCAAACCAAATTCGAGAGTCGAAATACTTCCGCGTTACAGTAAAATGGACCTAAACAGCCTTGAATTGAAGTCAAATATTCAATGCCACTGATTTTAATTTCGCAATGTTTCCGCTTGGAGCGCTGGCTGTAGAAGTGTAGACAAACTTGAGCTTTCACCACCAGTTTAATGTAACGCGGAAGTATTTCGACTCTCGAATTTGGTTTCGTTTGGTGAGACGTTAAATCTTGTACTGGTACAGTACCCTTATTATAAATGCGAGTGTGTTTGTTTGTTGGTTTATTGGTTTGTTGGTTTGTCCCTCAATCACGTCGCAACGGAGCAACGGATTGACGTGATTTTTTGCATAGGTCAAAGACCTGGAGAGTGACATAGGCTACTTTTTATCCCGGAAAATTTAATTCCAACGGGGTATTTAAAAAATTTAATTCCACGCCTATGAAATCGCGGTCATCGGCTAGTTTCTTAATAAAATGTAGAGAGACTGAAATGTAGGTTTTTGAGGAAACATTTTTTTTTATTTATTCAGATACAAGTTAGCCCTTGACTGCAATTTCACCTGGTGGTAAGTGATGATGCAGTCTAAGATGATAGCGGGCTAACCTGGAAGGGGTATGGCAGTTTTTATTAAACCCATACCCCTTTGGTTTCTACACGGCATCGTACCGGAACGCTAAATCGCTTGGCGGCACGGCTTCGCCGGTAGGTTGGTAACTAGCCACGGCCGAAGCCTCCCACCAGACCAGACCAGAAATTTAGAAATTATAAAATTCCAAACCCCTGCCAGGAATCGAAACCGGGACCTCCCACTATTAAGACCACAGCGCTCACCACTGCGCCAGGGAGGTCGTCTATTATATTATTCTTATTATTTAAAGACACTGCGGCAGGTGTGCGTTGTGCCTAAGAGTCAGTTCAAACACTACAGCCTTTGTAGTTGAGCTGCATCATACAATATCCAAAACAGGATAATATAGAATATTGATGAAGGTAATCTAGGCCAAACCTGCCCACAGGCTGTGAGTTGCGACGAAATAACTACATAGGTAAACATCAATGTCCCCTCAGGGAGAAATTTATTGCGTCTTAGATACCCTAGTGTTTGACTTGAGGTCTGGAATCTGAATATATCATGCGTTCAAACACCTCGCTCATAGGCGATATAAACCTCAATTTATTATTTAAATTAATCCAGCCGAAGACAGTATCTATACAGTTATCCATACTATCCATCCATATACTAATATTGTAAATGCGAAAGTATGTCTGTCTATCTGTCTGTCTGCTTGCTTTTCACGGCCCAACAGTTAATGTGTATGTATGTACAATTACATAATTATTATGTATGTTTGATTTGATGCAGTATGATTTCGGTCTCGTCTGGTGGGAGGCTTCGGCCGTGGCTAGTTACCACCCTACCGTCAAAGCCGTGCCGCGAAGCGATTAAGCGTTCCGGTACAATGCCTTGTAAATACCAGAGGTGTATGGTTCCAGGTTAGCCCGCTTCCATCTTAGACTGCATCATCACTTACCACCAGGTGAGATTGCTTGCATCGGAATAAATAAAATAAACCGGCCAAGTGCGAGTCAGGCTCGCGCAAAGAGGGTTCCGTACTACTGTCCTATTTTTTCGACATTTTGCAGGATAATTCAAAAACTATGATAGGTACATTAAATAACATCTGTTTTAGAATGCACAGGTATATAATCCTTTCATATAATACCCCACTTGATATAGTTATCTTACTTAGAAAATTGAAAATACAAATTATTAGTTCATGACCACAATTTAATTTTTTTTGTGTGATGTAACCACAAGTTTTCAGATTTTTCCCCAAATGTCAGCTATAAGATCTACCTAACTGCCAAATTTCATGCTTCTAGGTCAACAGGAAGTACTCTGTAGGTTTCTTGACAGACCTACCAGACAGACAGACAGACAGACAACAAAGTGATCCTATAAGGGTTCCGTTTTTCCTTTTGAGGTACGGAACCCTAAAAATCATAATATTAAATACGAAATGAGTGGGAGCGGTTGATAGGGGGAGTGTCAAATGCTCTAGTAGCGACGCGCCGTAGGACACGATTTAGCTTCACGCGTAATCTTCTCTGCATTCATTAAATAAAGGGCTGCGAAATAATAACCAGTAGTTTATAAACAACAACATGCGTGTGGGAAAGGTTGGGTCACATAAGAGCCAGTATATAAATATATAAAACGAAAAGGTTAAGACTGACTGACTGACGTCAGTGGAAGAACAGAAGGGTGTACGTCGTTGGTGCGCCTCAGTCGTGCGGTGGTGGACCTCGTGAGTGGGTCCCCGGTGGAGGGTCCGCCTCGACGGACGTCGCTGGCTGGGTCGCGATTGATCGCTTCGGTGTTCCCGTGACCCAGTCGCAAGGCATTGCGCAGGAGCGCCGCTGGGTTTTAGTGGGTGACATGACATGACAGAAACAAAAACTCAGTGGACGTCAACCATTTTGAGTCATCAACCAATCATAAACGAAACTATTATAATATGTTTCCGAATTGAATGAATTTCGAACTCAAAATGGTTAACGCCCACTGAGATTTTTTGCTCTGACTTTTGTATGGAATTGCCTAACATAAAGAGCGCTATTTACTAACTTCTTTCTGTGAATAGAGTAAAGAATTAGCCAAGTCACATTTTTAGGGTTCCGCACCTCAAAAGGAAAAACGGAACCCTTATAGGATAATTTCGTTGTTTGTCTGTCTGTCTGTTTGTCTGTCCGTCTGTCCGTCTATTACGAAAATCTATAGGGTACTTCTCGTAAACCTCGAATCATGGGCAGATAGGTCGTAAAGCACAAGTAAAGGAATAAATCCGAAAAATTAAAATGTGTTAATGAACAAATAATTTAGTATTTTCAATTTTCAAAGTAGGTAAGTACCAATTGAGGGGTATCATATGAAAGGGCTTTTCCTGTATAATATTCTAAAACAGATTTTTATTTATTTTTATTATGCATAACATAAAAAAAAACGATTACGGTACCCTACTAAGTTACCCGGTACGGACTCGTACTTAGCTGGTTTTTTTCATAAAACAATGTAGCCCAAGCATTATATCATAACATACCGTGATTACACACCTCAACCGCACCCGTTGGTGGCATTGCTAGATTTATTTTCATACGAAAATCACATGAAACGCCATTCATAAGCGCGTATCATGCAACCAAATTACTTTGCCGTCCAATTCTGTTGATTATACCGCCATATCCGTATGACTTTATGTAAATTAAAAAAAACTTTTTGGCTCACTTTTATAATTGAGTTGTAGTTGCTGTCGTGACTCGTGACTTATTATAATATTATATCTACGAGTATAGTCCGTACAAAATGACTTCTCACGCGGCATTTTAACTCTATGGGTCAACTGTCATGTCAAAAGTATTCACCTTTAAAATAAGGACTAAAATCGTACTTTTGATATGAAATTTGACACATGTAGTTAAAATGGCGCGTGAGAAGTCATTTTTACGCACTATACTTGTATGTATGTAGTCTCAGCAACACTGATTAAATTACTAGTGATTTTTAGCTTATTTTAAAGAATTGGTTTGATTTCAAAATAATGATCAAGATTATCAATTTATTTTTTGAAGTTAGTTTAATGAATTGGACATTATTTGACTCGTCCGATGTGACGCGATTTGTAGCGGGGCAGCCATTTTGAATCGATTTGTATAAATGCGGGTGTTGGTCGGTTTTTAAGGCAATCTCGCTTTGACTCGAGACTTGACGACTATTAAATACTTTTTGTGTTTAGGTCGCTATTTCAATCAAGTGGTTGCAATAGCATTTGTTCCCTAATCAAGTTAATATTTCAGTTAGGTTAGTTTAAAGACTAAAACTCTCGATAAGCCTCTACGCGTTGTGATCTATATCCGCGCGCAAGTTAAATATGAGAGGATATTTTAACTAACTTATCTAAAAATACCCAATTATTTTCTTTTCTTTTAGTAGTATCTACTTATTATTATTTTTAGCAAGCTATATGGGACACGGAAGTTATAATAATGAAAAACCGGCCAAGTGCGAGTCAGACTCGCGCACTGAGTCGATTGAAAACGTCATATAGGTATGAGTGACAGAGACAACGCTCTACAAAGCCGAAATATCATTCTAAAGGCCGATATACATTTCTTTCGGCCACGTATTGTACGAGAATGTTTAACACAACCGAAAAATACTGATTTGAAAATTTGCGCATAATATGGAATTTCTTGATTTTTTTTGTATTCTGTTTCTTGTCGTAAGCGTTGTTGATGTTGGTTCACAGAGTATTATTATGAAAAATAAACTTAATACAATTAAAATACGTGGAAATGAATCACATGCACTTACCTGCAGGCATTCCAGGTATGTATTCGAAATGTAAAACTCTATGAATTCAGATAAAAAAGAAAATTGTACATTTTAATTTAAAGTGCTTAATTCGACGGTGTAACCATATGGAATTGTACTTACCCATAATAGGAGCGTCAGTTCACTGTCCGGGACTCGACCGATAGGTACTGTACTTGGCAATGGTCAAAATCGAGTGGGGCTTAATCGAATGACGTGGTAACCGTCCTAGTAGGTTACAATTACGATGTTGATGTACCTATTCGGGACACGGATTACTGGATGGATTGTTAAACTTGAGTAAAAAAATATACCAATAAACACGGAGTGAACTAAGAACCTCTACGTTTTTGGAAATTGGTCAAAAACTGTTTCGATTGACATCGCATATATTCCATAAAAAATAACAGGCCAAGTGTATATCGTAACAAGCATAAGGCAAGGTTCCGTAGCTTAGTAAGTATACGGTTTAATCATATGAAATTATAGGTACAAACTTACCCATTATAGAAGCGTCAGTCCACTGTCCAGGACTCGACCGATACAGTACTTAGCAATGGACGAATCGAGTAATTAAAACCGGGTGGGGCGTAATCGAATGTGGTAACCGTCCCAGTAGGTTACAATTACGATGTTGATATATTCGGGACACTTTAATGATTACCTACTCGTGTTGATGTTTTTTTTAGATGAAGTCAACGGCACCTAAAAATATTTATAACTAAGATTCCTCTTTCTCTTCCAACTGAGCGTAAAGCTTGTGCTAGCAATAGTGCAATGCTTGGGGTTTGCTTGACAACACTTATTTAAAGAGATTATTTTCAAAATGGCTGTGACACAGATGGACTGGAAGAAACTGTAAGGGTTCCTTGTTTAACAACAGAACCCTAAAAAAAGCTTTCTAAAGAACAATCAACTAGTCATGATAGAAAAGCTCATTCCGAGAAATGATAGGCGCTTTCAGCGCTTTCCTTTATAAGTACCTAAGTGAAGTAGCTAAAAATTTCGAATTCAAAATATTTTGTGGCTACCCGCTAATTTATGTTTTTAATTAGATAAACGCTATAATTTCAACATTCCGTCCAAGTGTGCGACTTAAGCGTATTTAGTAATAACTAACAAACAGTGGATTTAAAAATGCAAAAACTGTTAAAATACTTACTGTAATTACTTCCTTCGTAAAGACAGGGCCATTGAACAAGCTAAATAGCACCGACTCATTGGTCCTAAAATGTTTATTTAGCACCAATGCAACCTGAGTGACGTCTGGATTTCAAACGGGTCGTTCATTGGCGCTGATTTATTTTGTTCCAAAATCGTGAAAAATTTTGTTCGCTTGGGCATATCTTGTCATTTATATCGATGGTTTTTTTTCAATAAACGTAACGTACTATTTCAACCATAGAGTTATACTAGGTACACATCACTGATTTCAACGTACAATTACGTAAAATCCCTCGGTACAATCGCTTTACGCTTCTAACTTTAACTGTTGCAAAAATAAAACAATTTTCATGCGAACTGGGTGTGGCAACGTCACATTAAATACATATGTCATTATGCTATATTGAAAATGCTATTGCTATGTATCTTTATTACAATTTTAATCTAGCTATGCTTTCACTTTAACTGACTGAAAAAGTATTGAACCAAAATAAATGGTGGTGTTGACTTTATTAATAACAGTGTTTTGCAGAATCAACATTTACTGCTGGTGGATCCAGTCATCATCATCATCAACTGATAGAAATTCTTAACTTTATCTAAAGTTGAGTATTTCTATCGGTTTAGTTTGAATCATCTTATTCCAATTTTAAAGACTCACTATCCATCAGGCCCGATCATTAACTGCCAGAGCCGATATCAAATAAAAAATATACATAAAAAAAGAAAATAAACAGGCGAAAGTAATACACTTTAATCGAGTGCAATCTATAAAACTTTTCACCATTGTGTGAGCTCCGCGCGAGTTCCCGGGATCACGTATCGTTTTTATACCCGGGACTGGCGGGATTCTCCGAAACTTTTCATATAATTGCCCGATATCATGACCTACATTATGACTTACGTATTCCGCGACTTTTTTGAACTGAAATTAAGTATTTTAGCGTTTAAACTATCATGAGTGGTACTCATCCATACTAATCCATACTCGATACTAGTATTATATTATACTCGATACTAATATTAGCATAATCTATTTGGTCTAAATGCTTTTTGTGTTTAGGTCGCCATTTTGATTGAGTGGTTGCAACAGCAATTATTGAGAGAAAGAAAAATTATTATATGAAAGAGCCAAAAAATACCTAACGATATAAACATAATTATTTTGAAATAATCAATTTGTCACACAAATTGTTACTTCGGCAGATTCAGAAAAAAAACCTTTTTATATAGAAAGGGTTTAATTGAAAACGTGTAGCGTGCGTGCGCCACGTTTAAAGTAAATCAAGATAGAAGGGTGTAATGCGACAGGCGCGCGAAAATAATCACTGATGCATCCTTTATAACGATACGACTACGATCTTGTTAAAATGTAAACGACATGTAGAAAGTAAAAACCGATCAGAGGTATGGGCACATTCCACGAGAAATATAGAACTTCTAACAAAACGTCGAGACTGACGTCACTGGCAGGCGTCACATATTGGTACACTAGCTGATGCCCGCGATTTTGTACCTACGCCTGGATTTAGGTTTGAAAAATCCCGTGGGAACTAAACTGAAAAAACTAATTAAATCGATCGAATAACAAAAAAGTTATAACCATTTAAATATTTCTGATTAGACATAGATAGCGATATAGCATTTTGACGTCACACCTTACTAATGCCATAGTCTTGGACGATTTAACCTATGGACTTGTAACGCGCCTAATATTACGAATAAAAATTTCTGTCACTTTTGGTGCGGGACGAGGAAACACTACATAGACAACTTGACACACTCACTCAACAAAGGTTTGTGTCATTATTAACACACACATATCTAAATCTTCAACACTACTACATTTTACGCACACTAATAAGTTATATACATCAACATACAAAGACATTACGAGTGTAAGACAGTCAAATTGATTTGCGATGCTACCGTATCGATATTTTAAAATATATCGATAGTTTTTCAGAAACAAAAGTAGAAGTAAGAATTTATTACTCGTATTTAATTACTTAAAACCAGTGTTTGGTAAGCGTAGCGTATTCTTGCATACATTCACCTCACTTAATAGGTAATTATCCCAAAAACTAATAATGCAACGTAAAAATAAGAAAAATATTTATTTAAAAAATATGCACATACTTTTTTACTTATTTTATATCATTTTTAATCTTTTGTATTTTTTTATATAACGAAATTTTCATTTAAAATTTCGATAGTGAAAATGTGCTTATTAATGACTTATATTATTATATAACACACACACACACACACACACTTATATTATTATCACAGAAATCGACCAGTTTTATTACAAGTATAGGTAGCGAAAAAATTGTGGTAATTAATAATAACTATTCTTTACTTGACTTGAAGACGGTAATTTAGTCGTTAATAATAAAGAAAATGTTTACATCGATATCGATAATCGAACCGCAATCACTATCGTACTACTACGTAATTTCATGCTGTTCACGCGTATTCAAATTTTAACCTAATTTGTATTTATCGAGGGTTGCAATTGTTTAGAAAAAACAAAATATAGTCTCGTGAGGAGTATGACTCGTTTCTACCGAATTATTACGTACTCAATTACTGAATCGGTAAAGTTCTCGATTGTTATTTTATTATAATAATTTATGTAATTTAATTTATAGAAAGCGTTTATTACACCAAAAATACTTACTTATGAAATGAAATTCCATCTTTTTGTAAATTTGATGTTTGATTTGTTCTTGCACTCACTAACGGCACAAACAGGCATTTTTCACCCAGCGTGTAAGACGTCGTCACACATCGAAAACGATTCTGACAATGACAAAATCGATTCCGCAAACAGTGTTTATAAACGCAGTGGATTAAAAATCCATTTCTATTGACAGAGGGGAATAATCATGCGAGGCGCGTCCTTAGGTTAAATCGTCCAAGGCCATAGTAGCTTCGTGCGGTTTCATACAAATTTTCGTTTTGCGAGAAAGGGATAGTCCTAAAACCCTCCCACTCCAAAATTAAAATGCCTGTATCTTTGTAAATCTTTGTTGGATTTTAATATTTTTTTCAGCGTACCTACGTCATTGTTTTTATCCTAGTTTATAATAAAGTAATAATATTTATCAACTTCAATGTAGAAAATACCCAAATATTTGACACATCGTTGATTCAGGATCAACCGAGTGTTTCCTCACTCTAGTTCACTCTGGTATGTGTTTTAGTGAAACTGCCATCTGGTACAAGATATAACACTATGTACAGATAGTTCAACTCAGTTGTGCGCGCGGCCCTATGTGTGGGTAAACCTTGTACATATACAGTGACTTTGTGTGCGTGACAAGAGATACAGTCGGGTACAAATACAAATATACAGTTATTTACGGGTTATATACGGGTTTAAAAAAAAAAAACAGTTATTTCATAATTTAATGTTTATTTATTGAATATTATTCTGAATCGCTACTTGAAAAATCAAATGATGAATTTTCGGATTCGCTGCTCTCACCAAGGTTAATTATGATTTTTGACTCCATGTCAAAATGTCTATAGTATTCTTCTTTTTTCTTTTGTACATGTCGACAAGTATTACCCCACATCCCTTCATCAATTTGACTTAAACGTTTTTTTTTAAATATATCTCTCGCATCTTTTTTCAGAAATTCGTATACCTACCTTAGCAATGGTTTCTCGAGTCTAAAACAATAATACGTAAACGTCAGCAAGGATAAATTTTTTCGTATAAAGAATCATAATAAATATTAATTACATCTAAATTTTAAATTTAAAAATATTTACCCGACTCCTTAAACATTTTTTCCGTGAAGAACTAGACATTTTCGTAAACGACTGTACCTGTAAGAAAAAGCGATAAGAACACGTCTTGCTCGGACGACGACTGCCGCGTCACTGCCACACGAATGAAAGTTGTATATTTACAAGCCCACGCACACATAGGGCCGCGCGCACAACTGAGTTGAACTATCTATACCTATCTAATTTTTTTTTATATATTTGCATGGCGATATTTGAAATTAGAAATTTGCCATATTGGTTTTTATTAATTGATGTTATAGCGGCACTCTGGCACAAATCTCTACCTAATAAGGTTCACGAGATATGTACACCCCGCTAACAGACAGACGGACGGGCAGCGGAGGCTAAAGGATGATTTACGCCAGACCGTACCGTGGCCCGTGCCACGTCCGACTCGCAGACGAATCACGGATTGCAATTTTATATGAAGAAACGTACGGACGTGGCACGGCACGGCCTAGCATAAAGTAATATCCTGTAGTAACAGGATCCCCTTCGGGTACAGAAATCGTCTCGTTGTCGCCTCGTAGGCTCAATATTGTCCCAAAACGGGAAAAATCCGCCGAGCCAGCGCTCGCTAACCCAATTCAGCGAGTTGACGGCTGTTAGAATGGGCTCGGTATAATCTAATTCTGCTACTTTGCGTACTTGTAGCATGCGCTCAGTAATTTATGGTATTAAACAATTTGTTTATAATTTGAGTGCTGGCGTATTGCGGTGCAATGCAGTGGTTCTAAAGGCTGGATAGAAAGTTTTTGCACATAATTTCATTAGGGTTTCGTATGTTTTATCATTTCCTTAAAAATTGCATGCGATTTTTCCGCGTCACGTTAATTAAATTGTGTAAAGTCCGAGCTTGGGATGCATACCCGTTCTGTGTTTTCTTTTTGTTTTTAAACTTCACACGTGGGTAGGCTTAGGGTGAATTTATCTTAGACCATACATGATCCGAGTCTGTGCCGGTTAAAATATCATCTTCAACCCATGGCCGGATAATTAGTGACTTAAAAGTTGAAAATTAAGTACCGTACAGTGTTGCCACATAGCATGTATCATCGTCATCACTAACCCATCACCAGGCTACTAACCACGAGAACGGTTTAAGCCATAGTCTGCCATGCTGGAATGTGGATTGATACACACCTTTTAGTACATTATGGAGAACTCTCAGGCGCGTGTTTTCCTTCACCTTTAATAAAGCAATTAATGTTACATTCACCTGATTACTTAAAACGCACTTAACTTCGAAACGTTAGAGGTGCGTGCCCGGAAACGAACCCCCGACTCTCCGAATAGGACGCCGATGTCTAAGCCACTAGGCTATCACCGCTCTTTTCAAATATACTTAACTAACTGATGCCCGCGACTTCATCCGAGTAGATTTAGGTTTTTAAAAATCCCGTAGACTTTGGAGATACCGATACGACTTGAAACATATCTAAGCATAAAGTCGCCTACGTGAAATGCATAACTAAGTACACACACAGCCTTAATGTTATCTTTCAAATTATAAATTTTATTGCCTTTAGGTTGCTGAGTGCTGACATAAATTATATAAGGAACACAGAAAAATATAAATAATACAGATAAAGAACAATTAATAACAATTAAGTAGACCTAGGTCTAGGTCTAGGACTAGGACTAGGCCTGTCTTAGTTAGATTGACTTGTTAGTCATCACCTGACTAACAAGTCAAGTCTCTACCTGCGTCTACTTTACTTCAAGAAGTTGTACCGAAACATGCTTAGATCTTTAATTCAGAGATCGCTCGTTAGACATATCCAGTCAAATAACTTTCAAAGTAAAACTCCATCGTCCTATCTGCAAGTTACTATTAAGTATTCTGTGGTCCTATCTTAATTTATCCACGCGGCGCGAAGGATAATGTGCGAAGTTTTCACTCCATGAATAATATACTTGCACATTACACCCTCTCCCCCCCGAATCCTGCTGTATATCATGTCGGATATATCTCATAAAGCAGGGTTACTGGTTCAGCTGACGTATTACGTACACCTAAGTGCACTACGCACTAACTAAATGTTAAACTAAAATGGGTAATTTACAGACATTGACTTACATATTATATATATATTACTTCGTATGGTCAGGGCTATTGAACAAACAAAATGTCACCGACTCAGTGGTGCTTTGGCACCAATGCAACCTCAGTGACGTCTGGATTTCAAACGGGTCGTTCATTAGTATCTAAGAGGTGGCGCTGATTTATTTGGTTCCAAAACCGTGAAAAATTTTGTTCGCTTGACCATATCTTGTCATTTATATCGATGGTTACATAGTAGGTATATTTGGCTTAACTAAATGGTAACGTATCGAAAGGTTGGGTTAGGTTAGGAATCCGTACCCTTATATAAATGCGAAAGTGTGTTTGTTTTTGGTTTGTTGGATTGTTGGTTTGTCCTTCAATCACGTCGCAACGGTGCAACGCATTGACGTGATTTTTTGCATGGATATAGATAAAGACCTAGAGAGTGACATAGGCTACTTTTTAGCCCGGAAAATCAAAGAGTTCCCGCGGGATTTTTAAAAAACTAATTCCACGCGGACGAAGTCGCGGGCGTCATCTAGTATATTATATATTTTTTTAAAGAATATTAACCAAGATTATTATGCTGACTAATATTTCCCTTTACCCTCTAACTAAGTGTAAAGCTTGTGCATGGAGTAGGTACGGCAATAGTGCAACAGGTGGAGTTTGAACTGGCGACCTTCTGAATTTCAGTCCGCTCCTTTAAGCGTTGAGCTATCGAGGCTCAATATATCTGTAATCTGTCAACAAGTTAGACAACAACGTTTCTAGTAACTTATCGATAGATTACAGATAGATTGATTTTATTAATTTCGGCTGTGAATGAATAAACATTTACAGAGCTATACGGAAAGGGCATTCTAACTTAAAAGGGAGTCAATGTTGATTAATAATCATAAACAAATTTTTTAGGGCAACTCTTATACTTATAGGGAAAAAAATCATCGCCCTCATCATTGCTTTTCTTAAATCTGATTTGACTGTAGTGAAATGCAGGGTCTAGACAAAAATCACTTATACCGAACCAGTGGTAGATGCATCCGACTATTCGTAAGTACTTGTAAAAGTTTATACGAATAAAAAAGATTTTTATTTTATTTATTTTATTTTATGCTGCGGTCTAGACAAAAGTCACTTATAGGCTCCGGGCTGTTCGACTTGTGGACGATCCCAAACTAACCGGCTCGATGGAAAGCCTGGAGCCGCAGAGACGTTAGCTCGCTATGCGTGTTCTATCGCCTTTATAATGGGGAGTGCTCTGAAGAGCTTTTTGACCTCATTCCACCCTCATTTTTCTACAACCGCACCGCGCACCACCGTAAGGAATTTCACCCTCACCACCTGGGTGTCTGGTGCACTTCGACCGTCCGCTGTGCCAGATCCTTCTTTCCACGTGTAAAATAAACATCACTATATGTAGCTGGTTCTTCATTACACCAACCCTTCAGCTACATAATTGGTGACCCATCATTGAGGAACACATCAGCCACATTGGGTACCTACGTCTACGGTCGAGCCAGCACACTGCTCCCGTACATCTCCGGCGTGCAAGCAACTCAACGCAACAAGCAACGACGTGCGGCCACATTAGCTGCACCCTCTGAACGCGAAAGCTACGAGTTACGACTGCGACTCGACATGGACGCCACAGATGGTGTCCCTCGTGGACGCAATCCAGTTAACTCGACGCGGCACGCTTCGCAACCTACCCTGTCCTACATCGCTGACCACAACACAACCTCCTGGACCCGACGCGAGGTTCATACGTGCATGCCTTGTGAGTACATATCCAAGGCGCCCTGAGGAGGGATCCAGGTTTTATAAGGACATTATTTCTTCTGTGCTGAAAAACAATTTCTAATAATAATATTTGTGACATTGCATTTTGTTTTGTGAAAATTATTTTTGAGTGACGTATTTTTGTAATTTTCAAATTCAGTGAAAAAGAACATTAACATTCCATGAACAATATAGACAATAAGTGACGTCTCATCATCTCATTTTAAAAAGGGAATTTTTTATAGACGTTTTACTTTTTTTAGAACAATTTTATTTAGTTATATTGTCATGTCATAATTGCCATTGTATTTTGTAAAATTTTCCTGTCATAACAATTTAAATTTCAGCAATTTATAAAGAAACAGTATTACACGTATGAAGAGGACTAATCTCTCCGTTCCATGGTTCCATTCACAACAAACTCCTACGGACCATGCCACAATTCGTAAGGTTTTCAGCAAAGCTTCCTCCGTGCATTGCGGATCATCTTTTATTTCAAAGTGAAGCAGCTTTTGTGGAGTGCTGTATAGCCTCCGCACACATGTTCCTGTAGTACACTGGGCACCCTAAGACACGATGTCCGTCGTTCGTAAGTCCTTCGACCTTTTCACTTTTCCAGGTTCACTGAGTTTATCGCGCTCAGAACCTCTCTTCAGGTCTGTGTGGACGCGAGTTTGCCAAGGTTCGACGTGAAGAAGATTTGCTCATCATGCGTCTCCTCCGTCATCAACCTTTTTGCACTCCGAACGCTTCATTTATTGTAATTTTTTTTTTTCCGTGTCACTTAGGCATACAGGTCCACTGCTTATTTCTCTGGTCTTAAGTACTGCCTCCCAGTCATTGTGTACACAATGACCTGAGGTATTACACCATTACCAGATACTGCTACAGAAGACTCAACATTGAGGCAACTTTGCCTTCTCATTTTTATCAATACATGTTCTAGTTTTAGGGTTCTTTTCCTTCATTCTTATGTATATAATACCTGCCTTACTTAATATTTCTTTTTTTTTTTCTGTTTCTCACTCCGTAGGGGGGTGATGTAGAGGTGCAACCTCTACCGTTACTTGGCTGGCAGCTATTAGGAAAACTTCGCAGCTGCCACACAACAATATTCAAATTTGGAACGCAGCGGAGAATCCTCCTGGTCACACACGTTACAAGATTCCACATTCCCTATCATCCGCTCGTCACGTCAACATCTTCTACCATTGTATTATATAAAGCTCGCGAGCCCGTCTGTATTGTACATAACATATCAATTGTAAAGTGTAAAATAAACATCACTATATGTAGCTGGTTCTTCATTACACCAACCCTTCAGCTACACACGCACTTGTAAACTGTGGAACCAATTCCCATCGGCGGTGTTCCCACTAGATTACAACATGGGGTTATTCAAGGGGCGGACCAACAAATTCCTAAAAGGCCGGCAACGCATCGGCAGTTCCTCTGGTGCTGCAAATGTTCATGGGCGGTGGTAATCACTTAACATCAGGTGACCCGCCTGCTCGTTTGCTCGCTATCTCTATTTAAAAAAATATGCAAGCTGAGTAAAACTCATATTTAAACTAGATTGAACCAGTTCTCAAGAAAGTAGGTACAGCAGTCCCGAACTGAAAACACAAATTTGAAGAGCTTCTGATTAGCATTTTCATTAAAGTCAGTTTTATTTTTGTTCAAATTACAACGTTAAAGTTTTGTCAAAGTCTTGGAGCTCCATATTATACGTAAGGTTATTTCCTTTCCCACTCTCTTAAGCCTGCTCTTCACTCGCGCCACGATTTCCCGGGAACACTATGAAACAGTAGAGTTTCTTTTATAATCCCCGGGGAACTCTTTAATTTTCCGGGATAAAATGTAGCCTATGTTACTCTCCAAGTCTTTAACTATACCCATGCAAATCACGTCGAACCGTCGCTCCGTTGCGACGTGATTGGAGGACAAACCAACAAACAAACACACTTTTGCATTTATAAGGGTAGGTACGGACACTGATCTTCTGCTTCCTTCACCAAATAAAATTACATCATTTGGGACCTTCAAAGGAAGAATGAATAAGCACCTACAAGGTAAGCGCGCTCCATCTTTAGGCTGCATTATCACCTACATTGGTGTGATAAAAGTCAAGCGTACGCCTATTTAGTTTAAAAAAACACTTGTGTAACGAAAAAATCTTTACATGTCTATTAATGTGTGTTCGGGTTTCGAGACGTTTTCCGTCCATAGTTGGTTTTGTTGCCCACGACAAAGGAATTTATTTTATTTTATTTTTTACTAACTGATGCCCGCGACTTCGTACGTGTGAATTTAGGTTTCTAAAAAACCTGTGGGAACTCCTTAATTTTCCGGGGTAAAAAGTAGCCTATGTCCTTCCCCGGGTTCATCAAAATCTGTTGAACGGTTGAGCCGTGAAAAGCTAGCAGACAGACAGACAGACACACTTTCGCATTTATAATATTAGTATGGATTTATTTGTACCAAAAACATTTATAGTAAAGAGAAGAAGAGAACAAAGCTGGACAGACAGGCACTTATCTCTATGAGAGATCTCTACCAGTGACCCTTGGCAGTGCGAGAGGTTGTAAAGGGAGTAGAAAGGTACAAAAAGAAGATAGAATTACTCATGAAAACTTACTTAAGTACTTACTTATTTACTTACTGGACTGCGAAAAGTGGTGAGTTTGAAGGCAATTTTAGTCGCGCTGACTTTAGGGCGTGTGAAGAGCGGGCTTTACAAAAACTTGTATGAAACACGTATCGTTTTTATGTGTTCTAACTTCTAACTTCCAAGGGCCTTACAAAAGGCTCCAATATGACTAAAATGTAAAGTTCGTACCGAAAAATGTAATAAACTTGCGATCAAAAACCGGGCACAGCAACTGGGTCGGTTATTGAAACAAAAACTATTGTGACCGATCCAGATACTAGTTATAAAATTTTATTATATCGATACATGAAGTCATATTATGATTTTTGATCTTTACTAGATGATGCCCGTGTCTTTATCCACGTGGGATTACGTTTATAAAAATCCCGTGAAAAAATGAGTTTTCGGGACAAAAAGTACCTAGCCTATGTCCGTCCCTGTGCCAAGCTATCTACAGAGATAGCTTACATCCCAAAGGTACCACGTCAAAATCGATTGGACGAGCCGTAAAAAGCTGTCCGACAGACAGATACGTCCAATAGTTTCAGCAGTGCGTTGACAGATCAGTCAGTCAGTCAGTCACATTTTCCTTTTATATATGTTTAGACTAGCTTATGCTCGCAACTTCGTCCGCGTGGACTACACAAACGAACCCCTATTTCACCCCCTTAGGGGTTGAATTTTCAGAAATCCTTTCTTATTGGATGCCTACGTCATAATAGCTATTTGCATGCCAAATTTCAGCCCGATCCGTCCATGTAGTTTGAGCTGTGCGTTGATAAATCTGTCAGTCAGTCAGTCGCCTTTTCGTTTTATATATTTAGACACCATACCATTTTCTATTCCAAAAATACTGGTCACATTTTTCAAAGCTGTTACCTAATGATTTTAACCTCTACCTACCAATTTTATTTTCTGTTACCTACTTTGAAACTCTACAAAATTATTTATTCCTCGCGAGGAAGCGAATGAAATACCCTACAATATGCACTTTTCTTTGAATAAAAATGTCCTTATAACAAAGGAAAAGTTTCCGGGACACGCGCTAAGTTGATTCCGGGGACTGTCAGGAGTTAAGATGGAGTTAGTTATCTAATTGTGTAACTTGACTGTAACTTGCTTATAATATTATTATTTCATTAGCAAACATTTTGCCACTTCCGTTAGCTACATCGTGTTAACTAGATGATGCCCGCGACTAGGTCTGCGTGGTTATTTTCAAATCCATGGGAACTCTTTGATTGACCGGGATAACAGTAGTTAGTTATGTCCGTTTCCAGCAATGCTAGTTAGGGAAGAAGATTCCCTTATTTCTGTTTTTAGGGTATCTGTATGTTCAGAAAAAGAGGAACCATTCGTGTTCGTGAGTCCAAGTCGCACTTGACCGGTTTTGTTTCACTTTTCTTCAGCTCAGTTATAATATTTTATTTACCGAGCCTTGGCAAACAAACTATCTACAATAATTATTGTGAAGAATACCTATGTATTTTTATTTTTTATAAATCCATATTGACTCATGACCTAACTAAATGAATAAAAAAGAGGAGATAATAATGTAAGGTTTTATTTTTAATACATACGAGTAAGTGAAGTATTAACATTTCTTATGTAAAACAAGGCGATAATAATATTAACATGACGCTATTGGTCAGGGCGGCGGCGCTAGACGCGCTGTGCGGTGCGGCAGGCGCAAGCACAGCCGCGCTCCACGTGCACGAGGCGCAACGCGGCAAGCGGGCGTGCTGCAGCCTCCAGGATATCACCCAGCAGCAACACGGCGGGATGTACCGCCTCACGCAGCGCTGTGCACGTCGCGCCTGCCAGCAGCAGCGGCGGCCGCAGCAATGCATTAAAGGCCAGTACTATCAGCGGCTTGAGCAAAGCGTCGGATGCGCCGCCTACAGAGTCGCGCGTGCTGTCCGCCACACAGCGTACCAGCTGCAGTGCCACGTGCAATGGCGCTGCAATCAGCACACGTATCGCGCCCAGCAGTTCACGCAGCAGCACGGCGCCGGGTTGTGCCAGTCGTCGTGCCACACGCTCCACATGTGACCCGTGCACGGCGCGCCGTGTGCACAGCAGCGCCGCGCCGCGTTCGAACTGATACACCTCTATGCGGTCCATGTCTGCGACAAAGATTAATAAACTTAAGCTAGGCCATACATTTTTATTTAGAATAGAATAGAATAGAATGTTTTTTTATTCATGTAAACTTTTTAAAAGTGCTTATGAATAGTCAGGTAGTTTTAATTTACCACTGGTTCGGAATGCCGTTCCTACCGAGAAGAACCAGCAAGAAACTCGGCGGTTGCTCTTTTATTCCAAAAGTGAAGACAAATAAGTACGTTTTGACGACCTCCCTGGCGCAGTGGTAAGCGCTGTGGTTATTAGTGGGAGGTCCGGGTTCGATTCCTGGCAGGGATTTGGAATTTTATAATTTCTAAATTTCTCGTCTGGTCTGGTGGGAGGCCTCGGCCATTGGCTAGTTACCACCTTACCATCAAAGCCGTGCCGCCAAGCGATTTAGCGTTCCGGTACGATGCCGTGTAAAAACCTAAGATGTATGGGTTTAATAAAAACTGCCATACTCCTTCCAGGTTAGCCCGCTCCCACCTTAGACTGCATCGTCACTTACCATCAGATGAGATTACAGCCAAGGGCTAACTTGTATCTGAGTAAAAATAAAAAAACGTCTATGTTTGTGATACGCAAGCGTATAACTATACAAATTACTAACGCTATTTTTGCCTGCCTATTTTTTGTCATATGGCGCCAAAACGCCTTAGGGCATTAGAACATTGGGGACAATATTTTACACGCACCTTTTCCTAAATCCAAATCTTGTGCTTTCAATCGGCTGACTTTATTCCATATGGTATCTTTCAAGGTTTTCTGTAAAAGTATAATAGTTTTTGACTGTAAACGTTTATTATTATTATCAGGATTCAGGAGACATGGAAGAGTAAGGCGACTTATGGTGCGCTTACATGGGCATTTTTTGCAGTTGTCAGCAATTGTCGCTCGGCAACACGTATGAACTAATATGAAGCAATTGTTTCGCATTATCATTGCAGAAATTTTCAGGTATTGCAGTAAATTGCTTCATGTAGTCATGTCGTAATAATTGACTAAATTGTCTGGTATTGAGGAGTTTCAATTGCCCGTGTAAGCGTACCTTTACATAAGCGATTCAAAGCGGACCTTATTGCGAACTTCAATAGGTATGACAGTTTGTTGCTTGGCCCGCCGCTACAGGTTCGCGTCAAGATCGCTCACGTAGGACGCTGCGGAAATTGGTAAGAAGCGATCACCTGTACGCTTAGTATAAGATTTTACGTCTCACCAACGTTGCTGCAATTCAAGAGTCGAAACACAATAACGTCAAAGTAAAACTGACCTAAAGGTCCTTGAATTGAAATCAATAATTCAATGCCACGGATTTTAATTTCGCAACGTTTAAGCTTGGAGCGCTGGCTGTAGATGTGTAGACAAACTTAAACTTTAAAACAAGGCAGTTAAGATCCAGTTTACTATAGCCCGGAAGTGTTTCAAACACTCGAATCAAGGTTGGTGAGACGTAAAATCTCGTCTTAGCGTACTGGCCGTTCGCGTAAATTGGTAAGAAGCGATCACCTGGCCGTTGGTATAACGCTTGTCGTTAACATCGTGCGGAGACGCCGTGTAGAGCTCCTGCGCTTGTGGTACATTGTTGAGCGACTGCACTTTATCCCATCTAAAACCAAGTACGTCATGCAATTTATCCCATCTAAAACCAAGTACGTCATGCAATTTTAATGCAACATCTTGAAGATTCTTCTTTATAGTCATACTAGCTGATGCCCGCGACTTCGTAGGCGTGGATTTAGGTTTTTAAAAATCCCGTGGGAACTCTTTGATTTTCCGGAATAAAAAATAGCTTATGTCCCTTTCCAGGTCTTAAACTATACCCATGCAAAAAATCACGTCGATCCGTTGCTCCGTTGCGACGTGATTGAAGGACAAACCAACAAACAAACACACTTTTATATTTATAATAGGGGTAGTGATACCACTTTTTTATTTATTTATAGACTAGCGCTTGGCTGCAATCAGACATGGTGGCAAGTGATGATGCAGCCTAAGAGGGAGCGCGCTTGCCTAGAAGATGCCTATATTTACTCTTGACTTAAAGTTACCCATATTATAATTAGAAGGGAAAACTGACGTTGGAAGGGTGTTCCAAATTTTAGCGGTTTGGATTAGAAATGAGGATGCAAAACTCTTCGTACTTATCCGTGGAATTTCGACTACGTACGGGTGCAGACCTTGGCGATACCTTGTAGTACAATAATAGAAGGGTGAAGGAGGAACCGGGTTGAAAAATCTCTTATTGTCTCTGATTGCTAAGGCGCGTGACTCTTTTCCATTAATCACACGATGGTAGAAGTTCTCTTGGAATAATAATGCAGTGGGGTCCCAGATCATTCTGCATACAACTTACTAAGACAACAAGATTTCGACGCTTAGGTTTTACAGTTAGGTTTAGTAATATTAGTGATCATATCCGGGATCGACGGCTTGTCGTGCTCTCAGAGACACAGGGGACACTGAATCAATGAATGTGATACCATAACGGGGGTTGTGCGTGCTCTCTGAGTCAGTAAGAAACGAAAAGTTGGCATAGGCCAACGCCTGCCTCCAAAGTCTATTACCCATACAGTTAGCGACTTAGGTCAACGTTGCTTAACAATTGTATCGATTGATATTGTCACAACTAGGCCACAAGTCTCTCTTGCTCAAAGCTTGACAAGAACTTAACGCTGGCCATACACGATCAAGTTCACCATCAAGTTTGCAGCGGACTTGAAGCGTAACAAGTCGATAGCAAACTTGACGGTAAACTTGATCGTGTATGGCCAGTATAAATGAGTAGGCAAGGAGTAAGCTGTGTTTACTTACAGTTGACGCTGCAGCGCAGCCAACGCGGGCGCGAGCAACGCTGCCGCAACGTCGCCGCCCATCTGCCACAATCGATGATCAATTATTAATGACCTTTCGCGCAACAAACAAGGCAACAACACTTTATTTTTTGAACAATAAGTTCGTTGTGCGCTTGCGCAACGGACTTCTTGTTGTTGCATGTTGTTGACAATTATTGCAGTTGATAGTCGTGTTCGTTTGCTTTGTGTGCATGTGCTTGATTCTTGCATGCGCGATTGCGCGCGCAAATTTCAAATTTAAATTCTTTTATATTTACTATACAAAAGTGTATTTTGTTTATTTAAAAAAAGCAAACGAACACGACTCAAAAAATGATTCTACTATACTATCTAGGCTAGTATTCAGAATTTGTTGACAGAAAAACCCAGTACCTACTTATCTAGTTATCTAGGAATGAAGGTGATACCGTAACGGGGGTTGTTGGTGTTTGTGGGGTGTTCGGCTTGAGCGGCGCGCGCGCTGGCCGCGGGGGCGCTGCGGGGCTCGACGCTGTCGCTAGGCGCTGCTTGTGCACCACCACCTGCATAAAATACTCTATGGGACTATGGCCTGAAATATTTGATACCACGAGTATATATTTAACCAGTCTAGACACTAATTGCCGTACTCAGAGTCGCTTAATCGTTACTTAAGTTTAGTTAAAACGAGACTGAGCTATAGCTCACACATAAAATATCTGTCTCGTTTTAACTTAATCTTAAGTAACGATTAGCGACTCTGAGTACGGCTGTAAGATTTGGACTACTAACAATATTGAGCCCTTGTTGCTCGAAATAAAAAGTTTGTAAAAATCCTTGCGCAGTGCGTGTCTACAAGCTTCTATAAGAAAAGGAATCTAATGTCAAAACTTCGTTTCGTTCCTAAACGGTCAAGCGGCATGATGGCAAGCACGTAGATTGTTGCTTGAGCCAAGCATATTGACCGTTTAATTACAATGTCTGCTTGATGCTTGAGTTAAACAAACCTGCTTGCCCCGTGATTGATGCGATTTTGTTTGCTTGACGCGATGTTCGGACAGTGTTCAAGAAATGAGAATAAAGTGCCTTTTGCTGGGTCAAGCTGCTTGACGGGCGTATCAAGCTACTTGGGCAAGCGAAATAGAATTACATACGTGCTTGTTATCAGGCCGCTTTATCGTCTCGAAAGTCCTTACCCAAATGGTTTAGGCTGTGCGTTGATAGATCGCAAAGTCAGTCAGTCTCTTTAGATGGCGGTGTGCAGGGTCAACCGTACATAGGTGAATGGAAACTGACCTGAACGAAAGAAGCGGAGTTTTCGCTCGCGGCGGGCGCGTCCCCCGCGGCGTACGCGCGACGCTCGCTATCACCACTCGATGTATCAGCATCTGCATAAACCCACTGAACCTTACTACCGTGGTATTACTTGCTTTATGGTTTTCCTGCATGTATAGCAGTGAGAGGATTGGCGGTGCATAACGCATGCTACAAGATTTGTCTGTTGTAGCGGATGATCTCTTTCATTTCAACGATGATTTCAAGACGTTTTGAAAACTTCTATAAAACAGGTAAAATGTAAGTAGATATCTACAAACCTAAGCGAGGGTTTTCGATCTGGAATTCTCGAGCTTCTACTCCTCTGTTAACTGTTAAATTAGAAATCAACTTCCTTGAAGACATATCGGATTATACAACAAAAACTTAAAATTCTCGTTCGCGCCCCACACTTGTTTGATGTTCTTTAATAAAGAGAATAAAAACACTGTGTGCTTGTTTGTATTACAAAGTAGAAATCCTTCTCGTATACCTATAAATTAGATTATATTAGATTTATATTTATAAGATTACACGAATAATAAAAAATTTATATGTAATGTTAATACGTCAATCAAGACTTAGACGTTTGTCATCGGCCTGATTTTGATTTTTATTCGTATTTCTCACGAACCTATACTAAAGCCGGACTAAGTACTTAAGGATATCACCAAAAGAAAAATAGACTCTATTTCATTGTGGTAAAAGTTATTTTCCTATGACATAATCAACTAGAGAAAACGAGCCGAGCGAGAATACATACCTTGAATTCGTGGTATTTCATTATTTTTTTTAAAAAGGACGCCAATGAAAAAAAACCGACCGAGTGCGAGTCAGGCTTGCGCAGCGAGAGTTCCGTACTACAGTCGTATTTTTTTGACATTTTGCACGATATTCCAAAAACTATGATGCACAAAATAAATAAAAATCTGTTTTAGAATGCACAAGGTACCTTTCATATGATAGATACCCCACTTGATATAGTTATGTATCTCACTTCGAAAATTGAAAACACTAATTATTATTGGTTCATGACCACAATTTAATTTTTTTGTGTGTGATGTAACCACAAATTCACGGTTTTTAGATTTTTCCCCGAATATCTGTTATAAGATCTATCTACCTGCCAAATTTCATGATTCTAGGTCAACGGGAAGTAGTCTGTAAGTTTCTTGACAGACCGACAGACAGACAGACAGACATCCGCGTCAAACTAGATTATAACTACATCATAATTTTGGAAGTCCTTTCATACTAGGTACATGATATCCGACCAAAATTCGAATAATAGTTAGAGAGATAAACTACAGTTTGCAAATCAATCCGCGTTGAAATGTTTGTTACCTCTGTCGCCGCGCTATATTTCAATTAAGAGTGATATTGATAGCTACGCGTTCATGGTTTCCAACACCTGACTGAGTTAATGGAAATCACAGGATATTGGATTTCTCTTTCTATACGAATATAACACTTAGGCTGAAATCTATAGAGCGCACTTTGACCTTGCTCAGACCTAAGACACTGTTAAAACGAGACAGCGTTATATAAACGGCATAAATCTGTCTCGTTTTAACAGTGTCTTAAGTCTGAGCAAAGTCAAAGAGCGCTCTATAGATTTCAGCCTTAGATAAAGACTGGTCAAATAACCAAATAGTGTTAGTAGTTATACATAGTTACTTACGAGTAAAACCCAAAACCGGTCACATAATAGTTATATTCTTACTAGCTGATGCCCGCGACTTCGTCCGCGTGGAATTAGGTTTTTAAAAATTCCGTGGGAACTTTTTAATTTTCCGGGATAAAAAGTAAGCCTATGTCACTCTCCAGGTATATCTATACCCATACAATTATCTATACAAAATCACGTCAATCCGTTGCACCCTTGCGACGTGATTGAAGTACAAACCAACAAACCAACAAACCAGCAAACCAACTGTTGTGTATCTCGGTAAAGGAGGGCGTGCGTACGTGCACGTCAGTCAAACAAGCCGGGTGGATAGCAAACAAGCCGGGTGGATAGCAAACAAGCCGGGTGGATAGCAAACAAGCCGGGTGGATAGCACACTGGTTTAATGTAAAAAATAGGCGAGTGGCGCGGGGCGCAGCCCGCACATACCAGTACCCGTAGTACAAGATTGTACGTCTCACCAAACCAAACCAAATTTGAGAGTCGAAATACTTCCGCGTTACAGTAAACTGGATCATAAACGCCTTGTTTTAAAGCTCAAGTTTGTCTACACTTCTACAGCCAGCGCTCCAAGCGGAAACATTGCGAAATTAAAATCAGTTGCATTGAATATTTGACTTCAATTCAAGGCTATTTAGGTCCATTTTACTGTAACGCGGAAGTATTTCGACTCTCGAATTTGGTTTGGTTTGGTGAGACGTAAAATCTTGTACTACGGGTACAGTATAGCTACATCTACATAACACCAACAAACCAACAAACAAACACACTTTCGCATGCATAATAAGGGTACTGATTTGCAGACTTTAATTACAGAATATACCTACTTATTTACCGAGAGAATGCTAACAATAGCATAAGCAAAGCTCTCAGCTTGACCTCGAGACTCAAACACGCTCAAAACTAACACCTAAGCTTTCCGAAAACTCAAACTCACAGATCTGCCGACACTCGTACATAGTGAGTCAACTCCGTAACTGCCCCCTTTATGACAAAGATATCGATAACAAATCGCAAGAAAATAGAGAGGACACAGTTGGCTTCTACCTGTTTGCGCCTTTGACAGTAAAAAACCGCGGGGTGATAACGTATCTCGCGACAGGCTTGCGACAGGCGTAAATCTCGCGATCATTGCTGTCAAACGTCCGGCTAGAGAGAGACAGCAATAGCCACAAAGCAAAATAAGAAGAAGAAGAAGAGAGACAGCAAATGAACTGTCGGATTGCTACTGCTGTCGCGTTGATGTGGCTACTGCAACATTTTACGTAATTCCGGTCAAGTATGAGTCGAACTAGCTCACGAAATGTACTGTACAAGAATTAGGTACCAATTTTTAACTTTTTTGTCAGCCGGTCGGTAATAGAAATACACATGCTGTAAAAAAATCAACTCTCTACCTACCTATTACGGTCCACGAGATACAGCCCGCTGATAGACATACGGACGGATGGACGGACGGACAGCGGAGGCTTAGTAAGAGGGTCACTGTTGGCACCTTTCGGGTACGAAATCAGTCACTTATTTTCTAGTTAGACAATATTATTCACGATGTCACGATATAATGCTCTCTATACGTTCAGTAAATCTCGATGATATCTTATAACGATCTCCCCTTGTAGAGATCGTGCCATAGACAACGCAGTAAGCGGGTGTAGTGAAAATTAATGCAGACGTGGCAGCCTATATCCGACGTGTAAGGTTACAACTCGCTCCGTCCACTAACACAGCGTATTTAGGGTCTATATCTTTTTTCAGGGTTCCGTACCCGAAGGGTACCGACGGGACCCTATAAATACTATACTATACATTTTTTTCACATTTGAAAATGCCCATTTATTATGCCACCATAATGGGATTTTTCCAAAAAAACAAGATTATGAAAGGATACCAACGATACTCTATACGATATAATCACTCTAATTTTCTTTTTCCAATTTTCTTCTCAAAATACTTATCCAATCCAATCCAATCCATCATCCTGTTTGCGTCCACTGCTGCACATAGGATTTTCCAAGATCGCACCACCAAACACGGTCCTCCTCCTTCCTCATCCATCCGCTCCCCACTATCTTCTTTCAGGTCATCGGTCCCGCGGGCTAGAGGTCGTCCCACACTGCGCTTACCGGTACGCGGTATAAATTAAAATATTCCAAAATAACGATAAAAATATAAACATTTTTTGAAAAGGGAACCAACATGGTAACAACATGGAACCAACTTTAGTAGGTATATATCTGAGAGAGATAAAAAATTTACCCTTTTAAAACCAATAAGAGCTCAAATACTTCTACTTTTGAACTTGAGGACAATAAGTTATTAAAAGCACATTCCAGCGGAAAACGTTTCTAGGTCATCTTTGAGGAAGACCTCAAAGAAAATAATTCAACGAAAATGAACAGACTTCCTGAGGCTTAATAATTTGAGACAGATCTTGTCAAAAAAGAAAGCGTTTATTAATTTAAATCTTTTTAATTACGATCATGCCTTATGAATAATTACTAGCAGTCATCCGTAGCTTTATTTTTAGGGTTCCGTACCTCAAAAGGAAAAACGGAACCCTTATAGGATCACTTTGTTGTCTGTCTGTCTGTCTATCTGTCTGTCTGTCTGTCGGTCTGTCAAGAAACTTACAGGGTACTTCCCGTTGACCTAGAATAATGAAAATTGGCAGGTAGGTAGGTCTTATAGCTGACATTCGGGGAAAAATCTGAAAACCGTGAATTTGTGGTTACATCACACAAAAAAAATTAAATTTTGGTCATGAACTAATAATTAGTATTTCCAACTTTCGAAGTGAGATAACTATATCAAGTGTGGTATCATATAAAAGGTCTTCACCTGTACATTCTAAAACAGATTTTTATTTATTTTTATGCATCATAGTTTTTGAATTATCGTGCAAAATGTCGAAAAAATACGACTGTAGTACGGAAACCTCGTTGCGCGAGCCTAACTCTCACTTGGCCGGTGTTTTAAATTATGTAAGCCCTTGTATAAGTGGGACAAAGTTTTAGAGTTTGATACCTTTTTGAAAAATAAAATAAAATAAAAATATAAAAGAGAGTGTGATATTTCATCATTAACCCATCACTACCCACCCATATTATAAATGCGAAAGTGTTTTTGTTTGTTGGTTTATTGGTTTGTTCTTTAATCACGTCGCAACAGGGCAACGGACTCACGTGACTTTTTTCATGTGTATTTAAGAAACGATAAATATGGTCTAACAACAGAAATTAAAAAGAATTTTGTAAACGACAAAAATAATATCTTGAATCTCTTTTTCTATAGCCCCTCACACATCAGAATGGGAAAACTGATATTATACCTAAAATACGTGAGGGTATTGTATTATTATCTTCTCTTACAATAAAAAATATAAGTAAACTAAAGTTACTAGATACTAGTTATTTATTAGATACTTAATTATACCTACCTAATCTTTTCATCAAAATAAACATCCATACTAATATTATGAATGCGAATGCTTGTCTGTCTGTTACCCTTTCACGGTCCATTATCTGTACCTATATATAACATTCAAAGTCCTGACTGACTGACTGACTTATTGTACCTATATCAACGCACAGTCTAAACCTAGAGACATGAAATTTGGAGGATCTGTTCTTTATAAAGAGGACGTATCCACTAAGAAAGGATTTTTCGAAATCCCACCCCTATGTGGGTTAAATGGGGGTTTGAAATTTATGTAGTCCATGCGGATGAAATCGCGAGCATAAGCTAATTTTGATATATGGATTAACCTGCATGCCATGCATGCCTGAGAGTTCTCCATAATGTTCTCAAAGGTGTGTGAATTTTGCCAATCCGCACATGGCCAGCGTGGTGGACTATGGCCAAACTCTTCTTATTCTGATAGGATACCCGTGCTGAGTAGTAAGCCAGCGACGGGGTTTTCTTTTAATAAAAATGGCGAGAAAATGAGCTGGCAGGTCACCTGACGTTAAGCGCCCATGAACATTTACAGTACCAGAAGAACCACCAATGCATTGTCGGTCTTTCAGGAGTTTGTTGGGCCACCCCTTGAATAACCTCATGTTGTAATGTAATGGGAACACCGCCGAAGAGAATTGATTCCAAAGTTTCATGTGCGTGGAGAAAGGAACAACGGGCGGTCAAAGTGCACCAGACACCCAGGTGGTGAGGGTGAAATTGTTTGCGGTGGCGTGCGGTGCGGTTGTAAGAAAAAGATGGTGGAAAGAGATCAAACAACTCTTCAGAACACTCCCCATTATAGAGGCCATAGAACACGCAAATAGAGCTTACGTCTCTGCGGTGCTCCAGGCTTTCCAACGAGCCGGTTAGTTTGGGTTGATGATGATGATGGATTTAAACCAAATGACTCTGACATTAAATTATTGAAGTAATCAGTCTATTTTGGGCGACACATCCGTAGAGTACTGTAATTTTTTAATACTTTTTTTTTTTTTTAATTATTATTGACATTGACATGCGTTTTTTATATTGAACTAGCTTATGCTCGCGACTTTGTACGCGTGGACTACAAAATTTCAAAACCCTATTTCACCCCCTTAGGATGAGATGGTCACTCATAAATCACCAAATTTATTACCGTGTGATACACGATTCTATGGCGTTCTCAAAACTAAGGCAATAAATCTAAAACAAAGAAAGAAAAATAAAAAGGCGACCATAAATTTTAAATACAGCAAAAACAAATTATCGAGAGTAGAGAGTGCGTTTGTTAATAAAGACGTCAAGAAATGCGTGAGTTATTTTAAAATTTCTGGCTAAACACGGCAAAAACTAATACTTAATGGCAATCATATGTCTAGGGACAAATAACAGGCGACAAGTATCTGCGAACAAATGTGGACAGATTTTTGGAGGTGGGGCCTGGAACGCAATTTTGTTTTCGGCCAATAGGGTAATTTTGTGCGCAAGAGGAGACCAATCAGAGAACCGTACTCCCCCGTGTGTTTTTGGTTTTCAGAGAACTGTGGGCGTGACGAAACACGACCACGGGGACCTTTAGGGAGAACTGGAAAAAGAACGGACGGGCAGTCAAGGCAGGATTTCGGCTCGGGTCGGAAGTACAAATCCCAGCGCGAACCTCGCGACCTCGTCCATTCGAGATATTTTGAGCTTCCTTTGCAAAATTGGAGTGTAGATTAAAATTATAGTATAGTGTATTGTTAAAATTTGTCCTGAGAAATAAGATAAGGTTATAGAGACAGTGTGTTCGGGCCAGCGGCGGTTTAATGGTGAAGTACCCAGATTATTATATTTAGTGTAAATTTTGAAAGTAGTTCCACAACTTTTAAGCTTATAAAATTGATTAACCGGTATACCTAGAAGAAATAGATCTAGAAAATAATCTAGAAGACCAATATCATGCTAGACGTAGACAATGGTCTCAACCCTGGGCTTGGATGGAGTGGACCACGGGTTTAGCGTGTGAAAATTTCATATTATACCTAATCACCGCATTGTGTATGCATAGTCGCGAGAAGTGGGGGCGCATTGTGAACCTCGCGAGTAGGTTTAAATTAGAAAGAATATACCGAAGTGTTTTAACTAGACAAGTTGTGTAACTAGGTTCAGATGTATTTAGAATAAATACTTGTGCTAGATTATGTATATAACCGTGTGTACAGTGTGTCTTTAACTCTAATTCGTTTCTAGGAATAAAATTTAAGAAATCTCTCTTAAATTTTATGACATATTATATGTGTAATTGATTGTGAAATAAACTGCGCGGCCGTAAGGGTTTTTAAAGTTTAGATGTTCGCTTTTCCCTTCTAAATAGGCTGGCTTAGGAAGCGAACATTTGGCGGATTTTAAATGTAACAAACACATTTAAAATTCCGTCTAAATCACAATAACAGTTTCTTTTTTTTCTAAAAATACTCAACTGTGAGAGTAAATAAAACAACTTATTTACCAGAAATAAAAGCATTTGAGTATAAATATCATCTTTTATTTATCACGTCTAGAAACCTTCTATAGACATTTAATAATGGAGCTCAAATTCATTTTAGAGGCTAAACGATCAAAACTGTGTGTATTCAAAAATGCCGTAGATACATGGTTCCATGTGTCGGACTCCAATATTAAATCTCTCATATTACCTATATCACGACTCTTACTATTAAGTAAAGTTCAGGCTAGTTTTTTTTCAGCAGTACACCGAATTCACAATAATAGCTCTTACCTAGCAATAAATAAGAAATAGAATAAAGTTGGCAGACTAACGCAGTCAGATGGAACGCCTCTTGTCAAAAATACACATTGACTTGTTGGGCAAAAATCACACAAATATTTTGGATAATGTGGTATGTTTTGAACTATCAGCTACCACGATACCATCACCATCATCATGAGCAACCCTCGTCGGCTCACTACTGAGCGCGGGCTCCATAGAGAACTCTCAGGTTGCGGTCTACCTCACGATGTTTTCTCTCTACGGTGAACCAAGTGATATTTAATTAAGTTGAATACATACAACTACGAAAGGCTAAAGGTATTTGTCGAGTTCGAGCCATCAAACTTCGAGTAGATGGCAGACGTTTTAACATTTAGGATATCACGACGTATAAACAGTATGCTGTGAAGGGGAACGAGCATCTTCGGGTAACGGGACAATGGGTAAACAATAGAGCAGGTACAGACCTTTTTTTTTTCTTGTGTCTTTTCTTTTGCACCGAACTTCGGGGCAAATGTGGCTGGCGAACTGTGTGACACACGAGGCATTATTTTGGAAGTAATTAATTTGATACGTCCGACGTATAAAAGTCTGGTTTTCCCCAGACTAAAGGCACACGGTTGATTCTGGCGGCATCCGGCAGTGACGAATCGGGCACACTCATACATGTCATGTCTTATCCGGCTGGACTACCCGAACGATAGGTTGGCCAACCTATTACATAACTGAACAAATATATACATATATACAAATGCCATGGTGCTGAGGCTAGCTTCCGAGCTCATAAAAATAACCTTGCTCCCATACAAGGCAATTGAACGCTTCGTAGCGAAAAGGGTAGTCAGCCGAGGCCTCGATAACAATGGATAAAGGCTAGTTTCTAGCGTAGGGACTCCCCCTGCCTTAAGACTCGTCAGTCGGTTTAAAGTGATGGCCCAATCTGGCTAAATACACATGCCAACTGATTTTCCTCACTACCAGGTCGTTCTAAAACTAGCTGATCTCTCTCCCAAAGGGACATTTTGAGAAGTCAAATGACTCAAAATAGTAGAATTAATTGGAATAAGCTTCATGAGCAAACTCGCGAAAACCTGGTAGAAGGTCAAGATGTCCATGTGTCCGCCCAACGCAATGTGCCTGGCAGATTAAATTTGCCACACGTGAGAGAACATGTTATTCCAAATGCCAACAGTGTCCTAAGTTCAGCCTAGCTATTTTGTTAAATTTCCTCTCTATATAGCCGATCATTGAAAGAAGCAGAGACGATCACCGTACCATCACAGAATTTTGATGCCGAGCGACCAGAATCTATGTATGTATTCGAATTAACGATATGACTAGATTATAGAAAAAAAAAAAATAGAACACAACGTAGGAAGTCGTGATTGGGTATATGAGAGCAAAATCTTATAAACAAATAAAAAGAGGTTAGAGGACACACTGTGCATGTTATTATGTTTATATGTTGTACATTTACATTTATTTTAGGTATAAGAAGGAGCAGAAATAAGCTGTATGTCTTATAAATGTACAATTTACAGGTTTTCAGAAGATACTGCAGAGAATCGAGCTATTATTCCTTGCTTATTTCTTAGGCTTAAAATTTCTTCAAACCTAGAGAATTCATATAATAGAAACACATCTCAGACATATGATTGCAAATTAGTATTAATAATATAGAAATTTTAAAAATACGGCTTCGCGTCTTACGAAAGTATTCAAATATAATTTAAGTTGGCACTTGAGTAGGTAAAACGAAAAGGGACGAATTGAAAAAAAAAAAAAGATGCCTGCAGGTAGAAAAACACGTAGAACAAAGCAAGCGGGTACGCGACAGAGCGAAGCTAGCCCAGTAGAATCGAGCGAGCAAACGTCGACCTTAGGGAATACTACATTAGAGTTGCTTTTGAAAAAAATCACCGAATTCGAAACAAAATTACAACAGCTTAGTTCGAACGCAGGCCAAAACGAAAGCGCGAGTGTTTCGTCACAACAGACAATAGGAGTAAGTGAAAGCGGAAAATCTGATAGACAAGGGGTTAGTCTAGACACCGCGAGCACAAGTACAGCGTTTGCTGAAACCCGAAACTTGTTTGTAGTACAACCGTCGGTTACCAAACCAAATTTTGACGGAAAGCCATTCACTAATCCCATCACCTTTTTAAAACAATTAAAAAAATATATAAAGGCAGTAAACGGGGCAGATCGGGAGATTGATATCGCGCTAGGTTGCATTTCGGGGAATGCACGAAAGGTTATGGAACTATATTCGAAAGAGTGGACTTCATTCGCTGATTTTGAAACCGATTTTAGGCGGAACTATTGGACCGAACAAATCCAAGAATCTGTTAGATATAGGTTGATAAATGCAGTATACTCGAGCGATTCAGGTATGACGATGTCTGAGCATTTCGCTGAGCAGGCAGAATCGATGCAATCATTAACCATTGCTTTTAGCGAGCGCGATTTGGTAAATTCCATTATGCGTCATTATGCTATAGACATACAACGTCTATGGTTTACTAGAACTGAAGTAGTTAGCATTATGAACGGGGCAAAGTTCCTCAGAGACATAGAACAAAATATTGTTGAAAAACCTAGGGGGGTTATGAGAGGTGGTATGAATAGTAATTATAGAGGTGGTAGGCGATACAATGAACCGCCATCGAGGCGTCCTATCGTAGCGACAATGTCGACAAACAATTGGAGGACTAGGGGAAATTCGACCAGGGGTCGGGGTTACCGTCGATTTATTTCTAGGGCAAATTTTAACAGGCCCACGGTATCCGAAACTAAGCAGGTCAGACCGGCTATCACATTCGTGAAAGAGGGCGAAGACTCTGCTGTGTCTAAGAAAGTGGGGGAGGGACCGTCAAAAAACTAGGTCACCCCACACAAAATAGGTCGAATCAATCAATATTGTGTAGAACGGGGGCCAGTGAGACCTCAGAACACGAAAGAGTAGGTGTGGTCTATAAGATCTTGATTAAGAGTGGATGGAAACCGGGACAGAGTCTAGGGATAGGTGAAGGAGGCCTTAAGCGTTTATTGAGAGGCGGCCCCGATAATGACGAACAAAATTGCCAATTGGAAATTAGTAGCATAGGAGTCTTATTGGAAAACCAGTTTGAGAATATAGCAGAATGTAGCGAGGTAGGCATGTCGTGCGAGGCGTGTACGAAAAGACAATTGAACGTGTATACAATGTTTCATGAACTAGATGAACAAATCGACGTAGGTATTGACTATTCTTTACCTAAATTACCAGAAGTGTGTGTGAGGTTGTACGGAAGGAGTATGAGTGCTCTTATAGATACGGGAAGCCAGATTAGTGGAATAACTAGGGAATTGTACGATTCTATTGTGAGAGAAAATAGGAAACTACCAGAAATCGCTATTCCAGCAATCCAAATACAGGGGGCGTTCGGATCTCGAAGTGAGAGTACAAATCGGTTGGTACTAATAGAGTTTCAGTTAGGTAGTACCTTAGTTGAAGCACCTGTACTAATTATGCGACGTTTACCTAGGTCATTGATACTGGGATATGACTGGCTAGAACGGGTGAAAGGGATTGTGAACTGTAATGGTGAGCGCACATTGACTATAGAACATATGGGAGTTAGATCTTGTGTCAGATTGAATTCCGATTGCGAAATCGAAAGGTTGGGGGGAGAGACGAATGCGGCTACGATTAACTTGATATTAAATCAAGACTCCGGGACTGTGGAACAGAGTGTAGCGAGTAGAGAATTAGAAAGTGAGGAAATTACGGAATTCCAATTGGAAAAATCGAACTTAAGTAATGAACATAGGAAATTCTTATTACCTGTGTTAAACAAACATCGTAAAGTGTTTACGAAAGGGTTAGGCTTGACTAACAAATATGAACATGTTATTGAGTTAGTAGACGAAACACCTTTTGTGAAGCATAGCTATCCGGTACCTTTGTCATATAGGGAACAAGTTAAAGACGAATTAAATGAATTAGAAAAGCTAGGCGTGATCAGACAGGAGGCAACACCATACTGTAGCCCTCTCACGTTCACGAAAAAACGAGATGAGTCAATAAGACTGTTATTGGACGCGCGCGAGTTAAATAAGAAAATGGTAGGAGACGCGGGGGCACCACCCCTCACGTCTGAGATCTTACAATCCTTCCATGGAGTGAACTACATCAGTTTAATTGATTTGAATAATGCTTATTTCCAAATACCTTTGCATAAGGACTCTAGGAAGTACACCGGTTTCTCATTCATGGGAAAGACATATACTTACCGTGTGTTACCTCAAGGATTAAAGACTTCTGTAGCGGGTTTTTCGAGGGCGATGGATTATATTCTAGGAGAGGTACGAGAGTTTTGCGTGAACTATCTGGATGACATAGTTATCTTCACCACAGGGGACATAAAGTTGCACTTAGAACACCTAGATCAAGTATTAGATAGGTTAGGCGCCGCAGGCTTAACCGGAAGATTGGAGAAGTGTCGGTTCTTATGTGTAGAAGTGAAGTTGTTAGGGCACATAGTGAATACTAATGGGGTACGTATGGATCCTGAACGGGTTAAAGCCATATTAGACTTCCCTATACCTCGAACTATAAAACAACTACGGGGATTTTTGGGATTAATAAATTATTTCAGAAGGTTTATCTCGAAATATAGCGAGGAAGTAAGACCACTGTGCGACCTGTTGAAACAAAATACAAAATGGTCATGGACACAGGAAATTAACGTTTGTTTTGAAAGAGTTAAGAAGTTATTTATAGACACAGTACTTCTCGTACACCCGAATCCTAAGGGAACTTATTATTTACAAACCGATAGCAGTAACTTAGGGGTTTCAGGGTATGTTTACCAACTGAATTCAGTAGGTGAAGAACAAATATTAGGGTTCTGTAGTAAAGCATTGACAGAGACAGAGCGTAAGTGGACAGTTACCGAACAAGAGCTATGGGCGATTATTTTTAGTTTGTCTAAGTTTGAAACATATTTGAGAGGGTCGAGGTTAGTGATTAGGACTGATCATAAGAGTCTGATATTCTTGCAGACATGCAAACTATTGAGTGCTAGGATGATACGTTGGGTACACTATATAGGACGGTTTGACTATACAGTTGAACATGTGAAAGGTAAATTAAACACTGTAGCAGATGTGTTGTCTCGACATATAAAGGGAACCACTGACGTATTAACCAACAAGGCCACGGGGCCCGAGATGAATCTATTCAAATCATCATTAGGACGGTTAGTACGGGAGCGATGGGATGAAATAGGTAGTTATCAAAGACGGGATAAAACCGCTAGTGAGATAATTAGACGCATGCAAATAACGGACACGTCTGAATCTAAATACTACGTGCTTAAGGGAGAGATTCTGTATAAAACAGACATAAGAAAGGATACGTTAAGATTATATGTCCCCGAGGACTTACAAAAAGATTTGATCGTTAGCATACATGAAGAATTAGGTCATTTCGGACGATACAAAGTCTATGCACTGATGAAACGTCGGTACTATTTCTCGAATATGTCTCGTATAATAGGTCGGGTCGTAAGGTCGTGCGAGGCATGCCAAAAGTCGAAACATGTTTTAGAAACTCATACGGGGCCGATTAAATCGGTAATAGCAGAGGAAATAGGAGAACGAGTCTTTTGCGACATTTATGGACCTTTACCAGCGGGAAGGTTTGGTTTTAAATACATATTCGTCATACAAGATGCTTATAGTAAGTTGATCAGGTTATACCCACTACGCCAGGCTAGTGGGAAAGCTACATTAACCTGTGTTAAAAAGTTTCATAGGCAGGTCGCGATTAGAACATTATGCTCGGACAGAGGCGCGAACTTTACTTCGAAGGTGTTCGAGTCAGGTATCCGTCAACTAGGTATCGAATTAACACATACATCTGTTAGGAATCCGCGACCAAATTCGACGGAAAGAGTGAATAAAGAGCTAGGGAGGTTATTCAGGACGTATTGCGATAAATCACACCGTTCGTGGGTAGATCTGCTAGTGGATATAGAAGATTGCTACAACCAGGTAGTACATACTACGACTGGATATTCACCAAATGAGCTAGTATGTGGGAAACGGACCCAGTTATCAACTGACTTTAACGTTGAAGTAGCGACAGGGTCGGACTTGCAAGGGGAGACGTTGGATCAGATTCGACAACATGCGCGACAGAACATAGCTAGGGCGGCCGAACGTAGAGAATTTCATTATAACAAGAACCATAAGTTAATACAGTTCGAGGTAGGCGATTTGGTGAAACTTAAGACTTTTGCAAAGTCAGATGCGGATAAAAAGCTGACAAGGAAATTTATGCGGCTATATGAAGGGCCTTACATAATAGGGGCAGTCCCATACAATAATGTATATACATTAGTTGACGTTCATTCTGATAAGATCAGAGGTAACTACAATGCCATTCACTTGTTTCGCTATTATGTAAACAACTAGAAGGAAGGTAACTTTAGAGTATAGAAAAGAAGCGAAGAATGTTGGCGCCGCGGTCATAAAACGATTAGTTCGAAGTACTCTAACAAAAGGAAATACCCGAGTTGAATAGGTTATTGTCTTGCCTGGGAATATGATGGCTAAGCGTGGGAAATTTAGGATTAGCGTGTGAATATTGTAAAGGAAATAGATTTTTGAAACAACTAATGTTTGATGCAAGGACATAGAGGTTTATTACGTGTATTAAAAAATCGATTTGGGGGCGTGTGAGATGGTCACTCATAAATCACCAAATTTATTACCGTGTGATACACGATTCTATGGCGTTCTCAAAACTAAGGCAATAAATCTAAAACAAAGAAAGAAAAATAAAAAGGCGACCATAAATTTTAAATACAGCAAAAACAAATTATCGAGAGTAGAGAGTGCGTTTGTTAATAAAGACGTCAAGAAATGCGTGAGTTATTTTAAAATTTCTGGCTAAACACGGCAAAAACTAATACTTAATGGCAATCATATGTCTAGGGACAAATAACAGGCGACAAGTATCTGCGAACAAATGTGGACAGATTTTTGGAGGTGGGGCCTGGAACGCAATTTTGTTTTCGGCCAATAGGGTAATTTTGTGCGCAAGAGGAGACCAATCAGAGAACCGTACTCCCCCGTGTGTTTTTGGTTTTCAGAGAACTGTGGGCGTGACGAAACACGACCACGGGGACCTTTAGGGAGAACTGGAAAAAGAACGGACGGGCAGTCAAGGCAGGATTTCGGCTCGGGTCGGAAGTACAAATCCCAGCGCGAACCTCGCGACCTCGTCCATTCGAGATATTTTGAGCTTCCTTTGCAAAATTGGAGTGTAGATTAAAATTATAGTATAGTGTATTGTTAAAATTTGTCCTGAGAAATAAGATAAGGTTATAGAGACAGTGTGTTCGGGCCAGCGGCGGTTTAATGGTGAAGTACCCAGATTATTATATTTAGTGTAAATTTTGAAAGTAGTTCCACAACTTTTAAGCTTATAAAATTGATTAACCGGTATACCTAGAAGAAATAGATCTAGAAAATAATCTAGAAGACCAATATCATGCTAGACGTAGACAATGGTCTCAACCCTGGGCTTGGATGGAGTGGACCACGGGTTTAGCGTGTGAAAATTTCATATTATACCTAATCACCGCATTGTGTATGCATAGTCGCGAGAAGTGGGGGCGCATTGCGAACCTCGCGAGTAGGTTTAAATTAGAAAGAATATACCGAAGTGTTTTAACTAGACAAGTTGTGTAACTAGGTTCAGATGTATTTAGAATAAATACTTGTGCTAGATTATGTATATAACCGTGTGTACAGTGTGTCTTTAACTCTAATTCGTTTCTAGGAATAAAATTTAAGAAATCTCTCTTAAATTTTATGACATATTATATGTGTAATTGATTGTGAAATAAACTGCGCGGCCGTAAGGGTTTTTAAAGTTTAGATGTTCGCTTTTCCCTTCTAAATAGGCTGGCTTAGGAAGCGAACATTTGGCGGATTTTAAATGTAACAAACACATTTAAAATTCCGTCTAAATCACAATAACAGTTTCTTTTTTTTTCTAAAAATACTCAACTGTGAGAGTAAATAAAACAACTTATTTACCAGAAATAAAAGCATTTGAGTATAAATATCATCTTTTATTTATCACGTCTAGAAACCTTCTATAGCAAAAATCCTTTCTTAGCGGATGCCTACGTCATAATAGCTATCTGCATGCCAAATTTCAGCCCGATCCGTCCAGTAGTTATAGCTGTACGTTGATAGATCAGTCAGTCAGTCAGTCAGTCATTCAGTCAGTCACCTTTTCCTTTTATATATATAGATAAAATCATATTGTTAACATTAGGTACTTTCTAGGTAGATAAATTTAAATATAAATAATTTAAATAGATTATTGATTGTAAATTTTCACACTTTATTATTCTACTAGCTGATCCCCGCGGCTTCGCCCGCGTAGATTTAGGTTTTTAAAGATCCCGTATAGCCTATGTCACTCAGGAATAATGTAGCTTTCTACTGGTGAAAGAATTTTTAAAATCGGTTCAGTAGTTCTAAAGATTACCCCCTACAAACAAACTGAACGACATTACCTCTTTATATAATACCAGCTGATCCCCGCGGCTTCGCCCGCGTAGATTTAGGTTTTTAAAGATCCCGTATAGCCTATGTCACTCAGGAATAATGTAGCTTTCTACTGGTGAAAGAATTTTTAAAATCGGTTCAGTAGTTCTAAAGATTACCCCCTACAAACAAACTTAACGACATTACCTCTCAAACGTCCAATTTTAATCATTCAAAGGCCAAATATTATCTCCATAAACTGTTCTTAGTGATGAAATCATTTATTTTGATAAGGATTAATAGCACGAGTAAAATAAACGCGTTTAAATGTAGTCCAAAAAAAATTCAAGATTTTTAAATAAAAAAATGGTTGCTGTGCCTCACTCGACATAGATGGGTATAGTGTGTCGCGGACTTTTTTGTAGATATTTATAAGATCTACAATTAATTAGAACATTTTATGGTTCTATCTTTTATAGTTTAGGCAGCGTACGCAAAATAAGTAACTTTTCTGGTTGATTTTTTACACCTTGTGTCCGAAAAACCCAAATATCTTACGGAACCCTATTTTTTTTCCAAAATAAAATATAGCCTATGTTACTCGTGGATAATGTAGCTTTCGAATGGTGAAAGAATTTTTAAAATCGGTCCAGTAGTTTTTGAGCCTATTCAGTACAATCAAACAAACAAACAAACAAACAAACAAACAAAGTTTTCCTCTTTATAATATTAGTGTAGATGATAATATTGTATACTATAATAATTTGCACACCAAGTTATTGGTTGAATGTCAAGGGCGCAAAATAGATTTAAGACCAAATTGTACCACATTCTAGCAAATAAAAACTATTTCTATTTCTATTTCAATATGTAACCAAATTTGGAAATGATCAACGATTATATCCGACCGATTCGCTGATTTGATCAATAAAATATAGATTTTCAGAGACCGCTGGTAAATAGGAGCATTTACGTTGTTATTTATTTATCTCATTAAGTGAGAACGGCTTAGGCCATAATCTACCACGCTGCCAAAGTGTGGATTGACAGACTTTAACTATAACACACCTTTGAGTACATTACGGGGAACTCTCAAGCATGAATCCGGCAAAGCCGTGGCGCCAAGCGTACCAGCGTTCCGGTACGATGCCGTGAAGCACATAACTCCGAAATGTTTGAGGTGGCTGCCCGGACAGAACCCTGTCCTCAATAGGAGACCAACGTCCCTACCACTGGGCTATCACCGCTTGTAAGCTATTGCTAAGCGAAATGTTATGCGGTATTATAAATTTCAATATCATAATCGATGCTTAGCGAACCGCCAATGTTTGTTATTGCTCATAAATGTGTCCCGCACACCGAATAAAATATTATCTACCTGGTTTTAGCAAACTTGCCTGTTTGGTAAGCTAGGAACACCTAGGAAGGTATCAATATTTTATGGGAGAAATTCAACCACTATTTTAAACAAGATTAAACATTTTCGGGAACTATGTTATTATTTTTTAAAGACTAGCAGGCTAAGTTAGTAGGTATTTGTCTTCTAACCATGTTGAAATAAATCAATGTACATACAGGGTGTAACCGGGACGCTGGCAAAAACGAAGAAAGGTGATAGTACTGATGATCAGTGATATGATACTAGAGGTCAATGAACGTTCCGTAAGTAGCGCGTCGTAGGCGGGGCATTGACCCGAGTTTTGCACACTATAGATTGCGAGTTTGAAAAACACTTAATCACTAAAACTACAAAATGAGGCAAATGATTATTGGTATTGGATTGTGTTTAGGTAGCACAACAATAATGCTAAGTTTTTGCTAGTGTTCTGGTCACACCCTGTATATGAGATATTGATGTGTTTTAGGGTTCCGTAGCTCAAAAGGGAAAAAAGGAAAATCAAAGAGATCCCATGGTGTTTTCAAAAATCGAAACTTACGCAGATGAAGTCGCGGGAATGATGTAATAATGATGCCTCTTTAATGATGCCTTGTAGTGATTCATTATTATTTTTCTCTCAGTGTGCCGGAAAGACCTCAAATAGGAATATTTTTTGAATACAGAGTGTAACCAGATCGCTAGCAAAAACGAAAACAGGTAATACTACTGAATGATTGCTGATATGATAACACCAAAAAAAAAGCGAAAAAATCTAAAAAAAATATTCTATATTTTGTAAAAGTTTACATATATTGCAAGTGAAACGTCTGACTGACGCTAGAGGTCAACGACCGTTGCGTAAGTGTGCCATCCGGAGTCAATTCCCCGTCATAGGTGGGGCATTGACCCGAGTTTTGCATGCTATACATTGCAGGTTTGAAAAATACTATTTCACTAAAACTACAAAATGAGGCAAATGGTATTGGATTGTGTTTTTGCTAGCGTTCTGGTCACCCCTGTATGAGAAGTGCCAAATTTGCGGTCCCCAATGTATTACTTATGTATTCAATACAGGAAATGCTCTCAAAAATATCGGGAAATCCAGTAAGTACGGAGGGCTTTTTGGGTAATTCAAAAGGCCTTTGATGCGGTCTAAAATAACTCGCGCCGCCAAACATAACTTGCATCGAGTCGATATAACTTTGCCAACATTGCCAGCTTTGCCAAAATTGCTAAAACCACGTGAAATGCCGCCAGAGGCCACATTTATGGCCAATAACAAACGTTCGCCGTTTTGATAAACATCGCGAATGCAGCTTTGAAATTTATAATAGCATGTACATGTAATATCTGACCTGGTTATGGATTTTACAGGAAATTCAATTTACACTACACGGCTTGAACTAATGCGAACTTAGTTGGTTCATAACTCGATATTTAATTTTATTATTCGAGTAATAATTATATTATCATCCATTTCCATACCAATATTATAAATGCGAAAGTGTGTGTCTATCTGTCTGCTAGTGTATGGCAGTGGTCTGACCGCCAACGATGAACGAGAAACGAGTAGAACTAGAAACTATAAACGAGTTGGCGATCAGCGGGAAGCGAGTGTGTAGTGTCGATAGTTTTGTCGCCGGGCTATAAGCGAGTGTGCAAGTGCGACGAGCGATTACTCGCGTCATTCGCCCGCAGTTGCTCAGTCCCACAGAGTCTCAGTCCTGTGCAAACCTGCGCGTGCGTTACACGTGTTCGAAACGCATCGTGTGGCCTCAGTCTTACAGTTACAGAAAAGCAGCATCAAAATAGCTCACGCTATCAATATTTATTCAATAACTTGTTTATAGAGCTCAAGACTTCCTCCTGTTTTGAATACCTATTGCTCGACGGTATTGACATAGTTCAAATTGAGTTGCGTTGTTATATTTCAGCAAGGAAAGGAATAAGAAAATGTAAATCCTTGTTCAAAGAATATGAAAATAGAAATCCCTGTGCAAACTTGTTGCAAACATCGTTTATTTGATCGAATAAATTGTTAGTAATAAATAGGCCAATTTATTTCGCAATAACCGAGACATGGTCGCTAACTATGGGCCTCATAAGAAAGCTCAGAGTCACTCAGCGGGCCGATATGGAGAGAGATTATACGTATTTTGGAAGGCCCTCTATTTAATAATCACTGTTTCAATTTATTTAATTCAAATACCCAATTTTACTGTTGGGAGCATTATTATAGGTCGTTCGTTCGTTTCTTCAAAAACATCACCGCTGATCACGTTCCAAGTGTCCCTGATATTCAAAAGCTTCCGAAAAGTACTCAAATCCACTTGAAAAGGTGCGCGGTTGCCATTTTATATTTATTAAATAACTAGATGAAGACCGCGACTTCGTACACGTGAATTTAGATAGTTTTAAAACCCCCGAGAGTACTCTTTGAATTTTTCAGGATAAAAGTAGTCTGTCACTCTCCCGATTTTTAACAATATCAAAATCACGTGGATCCGTGGATACTAGTATGTTACTGCGATGATTAAAGAACAAAGTCGTGAAGATTGGCATGCAATCACGCGGTTCCTGTTTATTTTCCCGGGCTAAAAAGTATTTTTTGTCACTTTCCAGGTCTCTAACAGCTATGAACAACCAAAAAATTACGTCGATCCGTTGCTCTGTTGCGACGCGATTAAAGAACAACCCAACATATTTTCGCATTTATAATATTAGTAGTAGATATACTGTAAACCTTTCGGAGTAATTTGAAGCGAACTTCACAACATTCTAATGGCAAAACGTTGTAAGGGTCAACTTCGAGACTAACTTAAGTCGAAGAACTTTAAGTTTTGCTTGGAATGTGAAAGAGAAAATTGTAGTGAGAGAGTGGAATTATTGAACAAACAATCTCAGCTTCCGTTTTCCCGCCAGCAACAATATTGGTTCTTTCAAAAGAAGAGTGAATAAGCATGTTCTAGAAAGACACATCCGTTTAACTGATTTTGACGAAAGGTACACTTCGTTTTTTACATCATCATCATCATGACCAACCCATAACCGGCTCACTACAGAGCACGGGCGCTACAAAGCCCTTCTCAGAATGTGAAGGGTTTTGGCCATAGTCTATCTCGCTGGCCAAGTGTGGATTGGTAAAATTCACACACCTTTGAGAACATTGTGGAGAACTCTCAGGCATGCAGGTTTCCTCACGATGTTTTCTTTCACCGTTAAAGCAAGTGATATTTAATTGCTTAAAACGCACAATATAACTCTGAAACGTTAGAGGTATCGAACCTCCGGCCTCCGATTAGGAGGCGGACTCTTAACCACTAGGCTATCTCAGCTTTTTTACACTTTGATTTGGTACGCTTTGGTATAATATTATGTATTTGGTTGGTGGTCCTAGAGACGGATCGCGTATGTTGCTTACTCGTAAACATTTCGCGCCGTAATGGCGATTACGAGAAACGAAAATTTAATTTGCGATCGTTACCTTTCAATTCGTTTCAGCTTTCCATCCGGAGTAGTTGCCGTAATCCTGCCTGTCTTCAGCCTAAGCACAGTTTAATAGCCGACGGCGTGTTACGGCCGAAATTCCGGATTTCACAACTTAAAGCTCAGTTTACCGGTTTAAAAACACACGGACCTACTAAATACGCCGAACAAAAGATTCATCGCCTCATCATCATGATCAACCCGTAACCGGCCCACTACTGACCACGGGTCTCCTCTCAGAATGTGAAGGGTTTATGGCAGACTTCACACACCTTTGAGACCATTATGAAGACCTCTCAAGTATGCAGATTTCATCATGTCTGATGTTTTAGTGATTTAGCACCGAAAAGTTAGCGGCGGGTATCACGGCTAAGATTCATTACTATATAGCTTTTAGGCGTCCAGTAGTTCTCCTGTTAACCCTGATATGCAATTGTCCCTAACTCAGCTCTACCAATGATAACATACCATACATAATGTTACGTTCTTACATGGCGCATAAAATGCGTTGGTGTTTATGAGTAAGAGAGAAAATTAAAACGCGCGAGAGTAGTAGAGATGCTGCGCTACAAAATTTTACTCAAATTTGGTGGTGTGTGGTTTATTATTTTGTTTATTATTTTTTTATTTTGTTTATTTGAAAGTAATCAACAGCGTAAATACATAATTATTATTTAAATTTAAATCTAGGTATAACAGAAGGCCAAAAGAGATTACTTAAAATTATAATTAAACTATTTTAACAGAATAGAGTTAGAATAAATGTAGGTATATACAATAATAAAATAAAATTACAACAGTGTGTGTATGATTGTATGTGTGTGTGTATGCGTGTGTGAGTGTGTGCTTATGAGTATGTGTGAGCGTGTGTGCATGTGTGTGTGTGTGTAAATGGGAGTGTATGATTGCATGCATATTTAGATGTTAGCTACTTTTTTTTTGTTTTACGATGATAGTTTCTTAATTCCTTTTTAAATTTATTGTTTGATAGGTAAAATAAGTCAAACTCAGCGAACTGATTGTTATAAGTACGTACCAAGCGTGGAATTATAGAATTTCGCGCATAATTTGAGTTAGATTTGGGAACATTTAGAAGGCGCGTGTGACGCGTTCTTGAAGGTTGAGCATTAAATGAAAAGGCTGAGAGTAAGCTAGGACAATCGATTGAGCCGGTTAAAATTGCTTGCAGTAACAACATATCACATTGTTCCCTTCTATGTTCCAGTGAGCCGATACCGTAGTGAGTACACGCTTCCTCATAACTATTAAATTTTTTAAAGTCTTTAAAAGCTAAGTATTTAAGAAACTGCCTCTGTATGGTTTCAAGCCTATGGGCATATATTATGTATTGAGGCGACCAGATATTACACGCATATTCTAGAATACTCCGGACATACGCGAAGTAAAGTGTTTTTATGCATTCCACATTACTAAAAGTACGGGTTACCCGTTTGATGAAACCCAATTGTTTGTAAGCTCTATTTACTACCTTATCAATATGGACATCCATTGAAAGTTTAGTATCAAGTTGGATACCCAGATCTCTAACGGTAGTCACTCTGGGTAAGTTTGTGCCATTGATTATGTAGTCAAATTCAATTATATTTATTTTACGAGTCAAAGTTATATGGTGGCACTTTTTAACATTAACTGAGATCCTGTTCCTTGCGTAGTATTCTGTCAAGGCATTGAGGTCTTTTTGTAATTTATAACAATCTTCAATGGAACGTATTTTGGCGAAAACTTTTTTGTCATCCGCAAACATTAAGTATTGCGCATGGTGGAAGCAGCTTCCAATGTCAAATATATAGGCGTTATATAAAAGGGGGCCTAGAATAACGTATTCATTTCTTTTTAACGTTAATAATATTTTTTCTGCTAAAATCATGTATCTACCTAAAAAGTGCTTAAGTTTGAGTCTCTCCTGTTTTGTTTTTATTACTTACTAGCTGCCCCGGCGAACTTCGTACCGCCTAACAGTCGATTCTTTAATTTTTTTTGTAATTTAAATTTTTCTCTCCATAAGAACCATCCTCGTACTTCAAGGAATATTATAAAAGAAGAATTAGCGAAATCGGTTCAGCTGTTCTCGAGATTTGCGATGAGCAACACATTTTTATATTGTGAAGAGTACACACATTTTTAACGGTATGTCAAAGTAAGTACTTAAATACAGCTGAGTTTATGTTATTCTCAATAAAAGCTGTTATACTCCAGCTGCGCGATTGCGGGAGAATGACAGCTACAACGTCACGATCGCAATAATCTCTGATTGGTTAACGCTCGCTCACTATTGGCTACAATGCATTGTTGCAACAAGAATCGCACAAATTCAGCCAATCAGAACAATTGAGATTGTAATAATGATTGATACATGTTTTAGACAATCGCCCTACTGGGCTCCTTTTAACTCTGTACGTGTAAGTAGGTATATGCATCGGATTATTAGGTACTTATAGCTCGACAAAATATTCACCCGTATCCCCAATTTTGCCTTATTAAAGGCATTAGTGTAGGGACGGTAAAATTTCAAAATTAATTTGAACAATGAAATACCTTTGTTCTTCTTTCTCTTGAGAAATTGGTGTTTGATTGGACTTTGCTTGTTTGATCCCCGGATCCGGTATTAGCGTTGAATTTTTTCATATTTAGGGTTCCGTACCTCAAAAGGAAAAACGGAACCCTTATAGAATAACTTTGTTGTCTATCTGTCTGTCTGTCTGTCTGTCGGTCTGTCAAGAAACCTACAGAGTACTTCCCGTTGAATCATGTTGGGCAGGTAGGTAGATCTTATAGCAGACATTCGGGGAAAAATCTGAAAACCGTGCATTTGTGGTTAAATCACACAAAAAAAATTAAATTTTGAAGAATAAAATCCTTTCTATTTCTATTTTCATTTTTTGAGATTAATGTAGTTTAAAGATACGTAAATTTTCCACTTTGAAAAATATGTTAAGCCAGGCGGCAACTTTTTCGTCATCTGATTTTGGCACGATTAAAATGTGAATAGGCAATAACAATATGTAACATTAAACTCAATTAATACATTATAGAATAATCATTACTCATTTTATTTTTATCATATAAATTTTGTAAAATTATAAACAACGTTTTGAGTGAGATTAATTTTGTCCCGAAATATTTTCAAAATTATAAAACTTTAGGTATAAAGCTAGAATAAATTAGACAAGTACATAACTAGTATCTTAAATTATTATGTCCATGCTTTTAACTCTTGTTATAAAAGTTGATACGAGAAGGAAGTAGTAAAAGCTTCATACAATCTTATCTTTATGTTATTCCGCTACTAACTCAAGGTTTTAAACGCACTACCATGTTTCAAAGTTACTCTCTTCTTATCGCGCAATGTTGCAAAGTTTAGTAACACTGGCTCCTGCACTCGATTGTTTTCAATGATTTTGACTTGTCTTGTTCATTTTGTTAATTTTTTTTGAAATTGTTGAGGTACGAAAACACGGGGTTATTGAAATTCCGCGATTCCAAGCTATTTTAATCAATTAAAACGTCACGACCACATGAAACAATTTACTGCAAAACCCAGCAATACATGAAAATTTCAGCAATGTTCACCGGTTCAGGCACCGGTTCGGAATTCAAACTCAATATCTTTTGGCCTTATCCGAGACTCAAACCCAAGGCTTCATCATACGCGGTCAAAATAATCTTTTTTAGGGTTCCGTACCTCAAAAGGAAAAACGGAACCCTTATAGGATCACTTTCACGACCTAAGAGCTTAACCGATTTTGATGAAATTTGGTGCGTTAGCTTACATCCCGGGGAAGGCATAGGCCACTGTTTATCCCTGAAAATCAAAAACTTCCCACGGGATTTTTAAAAACTTAAATCCACGCGGATGAAGTAGCGTGCATGATCTAGTAGGTACGTAAGTTGATCAAATCTAACTAATACTATTAAAGCTTATAGTACGTAAAATAACATAGCACCATCCTGATAATACGATGCCGCTACCACACCTGGGCGGGCGGCGTAGCGTGAAACTTTGCCGCGTGGTCTATGTCATAGAAAAAAGCGGTAATTAGCTTATGTTTTTCTCCTTACTCTTAATCAAGGGTGTACTCGTAAAGCAAGTAATTTTCAATTGCCTAAAATGGACATAACTCTGAAAGTGCATGCCAGGGATTGAACTCCCAACGCCCCGGATAAGAGGATGGATACCTAAAAAAATGCCTACATTTTGACACATGGATATGGTCATATCACAAAAAATTAAACAACTAAAATGACAGTTTTAAATTGAGCAATCTGTTAGGTTTCAAAACAACGCGTGTATTTCGAAACCTAACAGATTTTTCAAGTAAAGGGCTTGTACCTCAGTTTTTTATTATAAACGCATGGGATAAAGCTGTTTATTTCTCAAGGGCAGCCTAAGGGCGTTTTATGCACACATCCGTGAAATCACGGATTCCGTAAAAATACAAATCGAATGAGTCGTATTCGTATTCGTAATCGTATGACGGCCACTTCGAGGAATCACGGATACGAACCGAATACGGATGAGTGCACAAACGGCCTAAGTTCCGTACCGCTAAAGCTTGTGACATAGGGACGGGCGAGCAGTCTCGTTTCTGTTCTTACCAGCGTATAGTATCGGTTATATCAGCTCAACTGCGCTGAGCTGCCGCTTGCACCAGGGCATACTACTTGTTAGAGATTGTATTGTTCTACAACTAACTTTATGAGAAGTTAGGATATTATGTCCAACTCCTAATCACCGATAGTTGTTTATATGTAGTACACCGATACAACTTGAGTAGAACTCGTGTGCCGATACCGTGTCAACATCATCATCATCAACCAATAGACATCCACTACTGGACATAGGTCTCTTGTAGGGACTTCCACACGCCACGATTCTTGCGCCGCCTGAATCCAGCGGCTCCCTGCAACTCGTGTAGTGTAGTGGGGGGGGTCTTCCAACACTGCGTCTTCCGGTGCGAGATCGCCATTCCAGCCCCTTGGGACCCCAACGTCTATCGGTTAAATTACGAACTATGTGCCCTGCCCATTGCCACTTCAGCTTCGCGACCCGTTGAGCTATGTCGGTTACTCTAGTTCTACTACGGATCTCCTCACTTCTGATCTGATCACTTAAAGTAAAGCTTAGCTTAACCCAATTTCATTTTACGTCGTTTAATCAACGCAATCATTTGATATACCTACTCAGTCGCAGCACCACTTCATTAGTATGATAATTAATTGACGGTTTAATTAACATTGCTCTCATGTAAGGTTCTAATTACGCGTAGATGTTACGTAGAAATCGATTTGTGTTGCGTCCCCATTGCCATTTCTACGGTATCATTAAATTTACGATATCCAATTTGGTTTCCTTTGGCCCAATATCTTGGCCAACTGCGCGGGGGATATTATAGTGCACAAGTGTGTGCGCTAACAGAGGTGTGCATTTTGCATTCCCTCACTCTCATAGCCTGATGGGACGAAAATCCGACATGACCAGAAAGAGCTCAGGCGCACGGGGTGTCACACCGCCAACTTCCTAAAGTACTGAAAATTTCTTAACAGAAAAGACCAATAGGTAGGTATCTATTTTTGGTCCTAACACAGTAATCGAACCCAAGACCTCGTCATCTGCAATTGAACATGCTAACCACAGACTTCAGACTAGCATTGTATACCTACATCTTTTTATAAGATACAAATTCAGTAAGAAAACATGTTAGTATCAAAATGTTCTAACGTTCAACCGTTCCGCAGAATTCGTCCCGTATTCCGCATTAGCTCGGCAGTCCGCTGTCGCACGTAATGAGATGGTCTCCCGTCACAGTCGCTGTCCGACACACGGCGGTTTCGTCCACTCTCAGAAATACATTACTGGAAAATCACTCTACACTATATACTCTACACTCTACACTAAGGGTTTCAGACTAGCATTTATACCTACATCTTTTTATAAGATAGATATTATTTACTAAGAAAATATGTTATTACTAGCTTATGCCCGCGACTTCGTCCACGTAGACTACACGTATTTCGAACCCCAATTTTACCCCCTAAGGGTGTTTGTGCACTCATCCGTATTCGGTTCGTATCCGTGATTCTTCGAACACAGGTCTAGAATGAGAAAGTCTTAGGGCATAGTATGCCATGCTGGCCCAGTGCAGATGGGTAGACTTCACACACCTTTGAAAACATTATGGAAAACTCTCAGGCATTCGGATTTTCTCACGATGTTTTCCTTCACTGTTGAAGCAAGCAGTAGTTAGAAGTACGTGCCTGGGATCGAACCACCGATCCTTCGAATAGGAGGCCGACGTCTCGAACACTAGGCTATTCCCCCTCTATATATTATATTATTACCCGGGAAAATCATAATGTTATCAATACATAAAATAAAAATAAAGTAAATTAATTCTTGTTTGAAAATATTATGCGCAAAATTTATTTCATAGAGCATCATAAAAGGATAAACTTTTATCGGATCTACATCGCAATACGTTATGTTTTTCATAACAACAGCAAATATTTATTGGAGTCGCATCCATAACAGAAACCAACACTCATAAATATCGTAATAAATGACTTCAAACTTCAAAAAATGTTCACGTTCATTTAAAAGCTACACACGTACAGGCCATTCGCACTGAAATGGACATGTACCTAATTAAATAAATAAATAAATAAAAACCTTTTTATTCGAATAAACTTTTACAAGTACTTACGAATAGTCGGATGCATCTACCACTGGTTCGGAATGCCTTTCCTACCGAGAAGAACCAGCAAGAAACTCGGCGGTTGCTCTTTTCAAATATTTGATACAGGTACAAGATTATGCCATGTATAAAATAGTATTTGCAGTCTTGTGCGTTGCTGGAACGAGCTGCAGGTCAAATCCACGCTCTTCTATCATTTAGATAATCTTCAATTGTGTAATATGCTTTTTCCAGGAGCATAATATTTTTAATAGATTTTTTAAACTTGTGCAAAGGTAAGTCCAAAATAGTTTGCGGGATTTTATTATAAAAGGTAATACCCATACCCACAAATGACTTTTGGACTTTCCTGAGGCGGAAGGCAGGAGCTGCAAGCTTGTACAAGTAGGTAGGCTCGCTGGAAAAAGTGTGCCATGCAAAATGACAGCGCACACCGTACCTAGCGTACTCTACCGTGGTAGGTACTTTAGGTGGGCATGTAATCTAATCTAATCCAAATTATTAGCCTGTACTGTCCCACGTCTGGGCAAAGGCCTTTTCCGTTTTACCACCATTCCCAGTACCCGTAGTACAAGATTTTACGTCTCACCAAACCAAACCAAATTCGAGAGTCGAAATACTTCCGCGTTACAGTAAAATGGACCTAAACAGCCTTGAATTGAAGTCAAATATTCAATGCCACTGATTTTAATTTCGCTATGTTTCCGCTTGGAGCGCTGGCTGTAGAAGTGTAGACAAACTTGAGCTTTAAAACAAGGCATTTATGATCCAGTTTACTGTAACGCGGAAGTATTTCGACTCTCGAATTTGGTTTGGTTTGGTGAGACGTAAAATCTTGCACTACGGGTACTGTTCTGTGCCTCTTCGTATGTAGGTTGGTACTTGACAGGTTGGTAGGTATATAGTATTATTACTTATATCTATGCTTTGAACGGACTGTACAAGTACCCACTTCGGAGTTCGAATGCAGTTGTAATAAAAATAGCTGGACAAAAATCGTAAAATATCCGCACAGCTCTTCTGCCAAAAAGGTTGTAAACTGCAAAATTTTCGCTTCTGAACGCGATTTTTCAGAACGGAAAACTTATAATCCAATTGTAGTTCCACTTGATTCGTTGTCGGTTCAGCTACTAGATATATGTTTTGTTAATCAACTTCAAGCTAATCATGAAATCAGTAGTTCTTTCCTTTGAAGTTTTTGCACGGCCCAAAAAAAGGATTTGCGATTATTCACCAGCCAGCTTCCAAAACCACGAGAAAATTTTGCACGTCGCCACAGTGAACTAGAGTGGGCGAACTCTCGGTTTGATCCTGAATCCACGATATGTTAAATAATATGAAATTAAAGAAAAATAGGCAATTTAAGGCTATCACGCTACCTAGCGATGTAACCAAAATTTCGACACCTCCTACGTATAATATCGTAACTGTATTTTATGAACTTTACAGTATACGTAGAGCTGTTTAAAGTTTTGCAACCATTTGACGCCTGTCAGGGGTTGATACATAATTACCAATATCTTAAGAGGGCTCAGGACGGTGCTTTCTTCATACAAACGTAGGAGGGTAATTTTTTTTTTTATTATAAAGAATATAAGCCATATTAAATGACTAATATTCCCCTTTCCTCTCCAATTAAGCGTCAGGCTTGTGCTAGGAGTAGGTACGACAATAGTGCAACGGGCGGGGTTTGAACCGTCGACCTTTCGGTTTTCAGTCCACTCCTATACCGGTTGAGCTATTGAGGCTCATTACTACATTATTTGATATTGTACGCTCAAAACTAAGTATTATTTCGATTTATCTCGTCATTATCTAGGTTTATTGATATATAAAACATTGAAAAAAATATTGATTTTAAAGATACGAGCCTCAAAAGATTCCTATTTTAACACTAATTTGTTACAACTTTGGGCGCAAATAAATAAGGTTAGGGGTATGAAATATTTATTCATTAGTTGAAATAACTATACTTTGTAAACATAAATTCAGTAGTTTTTTCTCAAAAATACTTTTTCTTTTCCTTTTTCACGCGCTTGAATTCGGTGAAAATCATCGTGTCTCTCACCTTTCTCATACAATGTCAAGTGAAAAGCAAACAGGTTACCCACGTGCGCTGCCAATGAGGAGGTTTCCAGGCAACGTTTAAGAAAATTTTCATAGATGGCGCGGATCTATGCTTCAATGTTTAGGTCGTGTCAATCAATGACATAGATGAAGACTAAGAGCTAGCGAGCACTGCAATTTTCCTTACGTTTCTTCCCCACAAAATCAGTGAACTATAATAGAAGTGATTAATTAATTTCGCATTCGATTTAAATTTAAAGCATAGATCATATAGATATATATAGGTATTATTTTTCATCTTTAGTGGTGGTAGTATTTAGCGCCATCTATGAAAATTTTCTCGAACGTTGCCTGGAATACTCGTCATTTCAGTCGAGCGTACTGCGTCACCTTAAGACAAAGGCACTCGTACATCGCATAACCACAACCGCTGCGGTAACCCTGCGGCTGCAAACGCGGTGCTTCAAGTTAAATTTATCAATTAAAACTTAACGCTCAAGATAGTCTCGGACACTTGGGGGAGTTACGTGTACTATCTGCTAACTATCGACCTCACAATGTTGCTATTCATTCTCAAGAGATCAAGTTTCATCCTAATATTGTAATGTCAAATGCCAGTTGAATAATACTGGGAATAATTTTTTTTATTCTTACTAGCTTATTCCCGCGACTTCGTCTGCGTGGACTACACAAATTTCAAACCCCTATTTTTAAACCCCCGTAGGGTTTGTATTTTCAAAAACCCTTGGCGGATGTCTACGTCATAATAGCTATCTGCATGCCAAATTTCAGCCCGATCCGTCCAGTAGTTTAAGCTGTGCGTTGATAGATCAGTCAGTCACTTTTTCCTTTTATATTATTTAATTTTTTACTAGCCTAATTTTTATGGAAATTTTGTCCGACACGGACACACATTGTAACCTAAATTACAGAATAACTTGCTTGTCTGACAATCCGCACTTGACCAAGGTGGTGAACTATGGCGAAATCCATAGATATTATATGAAACAGCTTAATTAAACACGATTATGCTAATAAAAAAAATAAAAATGGATAATATTAAATGTTTTTTTAGTAATTTTAATTGCTTGTATCTTGAATTCTAATTATCATATAGTACAACAAATTATATTAGCAATAAATAACCTGACAGGGCCTCATGTATATTATGTAGCTTTAAGTATCAACCATCCAATGTACATGAAAGCAAATTATTATATATTTGTGCTCTTCCAAATTTGAAAAGAGACTCATGCATAGTAGTGAACTGGCTATGGGTTGACCATGATGATGATTATGATGATGTATTTTATACTTCAAAATACCATAACAAGGCAGTACAGTACGCGGCCGAAAGTAATGTACATCGGCCTTTAGAAGTTTAGAATGACGTTTCAACTTTGTAGAGCGTTGTCTCTGTCACTCGTACCTATGTGACGTTTTGTCGGTCACAACGACAGAGACAGTGCTCTACAAATTTGCTATTTCCTTCTAAAGGGCAATGGACCGTACCGCGTACTTTGTAGGTACTCTCTGAAATTAACACAATGAATTAGAGTAGAGACTGATTAGATCGATTATGATAGAGTAGAGAGAGAGAGATTAGGGTAGAGACTGAATCTCCAGAATTTATAGTTCCACTCGAAATTAGTATCTAGTCAACAAAGCGTTGCTCAAAGGCTGTTCATAGTCGGATCATAGCAATACATCCGAGCAATTAACCCGTGCACGTGACAATGCCTCATGCATATGCAAGATGCGTGGTACTCGGTATCGCTGCATGCAGGTTTAGTTATCAACATCAACCATTCCAGTATTTTGGTGATGGAAGTGATCTTGTAACTTGATAAGACTGTTTACAACTTAGACTAAACTGGCTTATGCTCGCGACTTCGTCCGCGTGGACTACACAAATTTCAAACCCCTATCTCACCCCCTTAGGAGTTGAATTTTTAAAAATCCTTTCTTAGCGGATGCCTATGTTATAATAGCTATCTGCATGCCAAATATTAGCCCGATCCGTCCAGTAGTTTGAGCTGTGCGTTGATAGGTCATTCAGTCAGTCAATCCTTTTATATATTTAGAAGAAGAAGAAGATAAATAAGGTAGGATTCCATAGGTGCTAAGTAATTTCAGGTAACCTCCCAGTGTTCCCGAGTGCTGCTGGTCTCTTTTGGATACATCCGAGGGGAAGACCAGTATTCGGGCCGGTGCACCCTGGTAACATGGCTAATAATCTCTCTTCGGCGATATTGTTGGCTATGGCTAATGACCTAGCAGGAGGGAGGTTTCACATAACTCCGAAAAGTTAGGGGTGTGTGCCTGGGATCGAACCGCCGACCTCTGATTACAAGGCGGACGTCCTAAACTAGGCCATCACAGCTTAGGAATGTAAACCCCATAAATATACAAAATCTCAAGTTTCTAGATTTAGCGGTTTATTTAGCTTTACGTAAATATAGTATTTTTAAAACAGATAGGGTACCTAACACCATTAAAGTTAAGTCAAGCAAGTCGGAACCCTAATGGCATTATGGTGTAAGAAACTAACTTTGCAACGAACTTTCCAAGAAGTCTCCGAAGACCTGTTTTGTAAAGAGCTGAATTGAAAGAGATTCTAGACATAGATTTTCAAGTTCGTATGTGCATTGTTCCAAAACGTGACCGATTTTTTGGGCAGTTTTTACGTAATTAACATGGATACAACTAGTTCTTATTTGTTACACTATTAGTAGCTACATACAACAGTTTTTTGGACTCCATATAAGCAAATTTTTTGAACCAGCATTACTCCAAAACGCAACCGAATTTCTGATTATTTTTTACAGATTTCTTATGTGTGTAGTTAGTTTTTTTCATCTTTATTTTAGCAATATGTTTGAACGGGTATAGCTCAAAACGCAACCAAAATGTAAATCAGCCGTTACATGGTTTACATGCACATACATAGCTAGTGCTTACTTATTTCACCATCAACAGCCATATCCATTCAAATACTTTTTTGGGCTCCATATTTAAAGCAAATTTTTTGATCCAGCAGCGGTGCTCTATAACGCAACCAGAGTTTCGTAAATTTTTCACATAATTTGCATGCACTTACTTTCTATATAAGCACCAGTCATTTCTCTTATCGTTTTTATTTTTGCATATTCTTTGGAACGACATAGCTTCAAAACGCGACCGAATCTTGATCAGTCCTAACACAGTTTTCATGAGCACAACTAGTACTTACTTTCTATACTATAACCAGCCATATCCATATGATGTAATTTTTGGAAACGATCACTCGTCTTTCAGGCGTCATAAATACTTATAGCGACCACTCAAAGCAGGGAGAGTCCCATATTTGGCTTTAGAGAGTTGCCCTCGATCCTGTGAACTCAACAAAAGCCATATCCGTGATGATTACCAGTCGTGACATTGAAAATATTATAGGTATCCACTGTTGCCGCACCAATTGGGTCCGAAGGAAAGATAACTTTTCACCTTTCAAACGTTTTCTTTTTGTAGCGAATTCAACTCGCACTATACTTAGGTATTCATCATGATCAACCCATCACCGGCTCACTACAGACCACGGGTCTCCTTTCAGACTGAGAAGGGTTTTGGCCATAGTCTACCACGCTGGCCATGTGCGGATTGGTAGACTTCATACACCTTTGAGAACATTATGGAGAACTCTCAGGCATGCAGGTTTCCTCACGATGTTTTCCTTCACCGTTAAAGCAAGTGATATTTAATTAATTAAAACGCACATAACTTCGAAAAGTTAGAGGTACGTGCCCGAGATCGAACCCCCGACCTCCGATTAGAAGGCGGACGTCCTAACCACTAGGCTATCACAGCTTATACCTAGGTATTATTTGACTCTAATTATTAATGATAACATTTCAAACAGAATTTATGAACAAATAACAATTTTCAAAGTGAGATTAAGTACTATATATATATATATTTGCCAAATGGGTTATCATATTACCAAATGGGTTATCATAATATGAAAGGGCTTTACTTTTACACTCTAAAACAGATTCATTTATTTTTATGCATATATTAGTTTTTGATTTTTCTTGCAAAATGTCGGGAAAATACCCGAGGACCCCTCGGTGCGCGAGTTTGACTCGCATTTGGCCGGTTTTTTGATGAAACTAGGCTATAACTTAGAAAAAATTGCCTTACTCCTTTTACTCTACGTTTGCTCGGTATTTTCATATAGGCAATATACAAGAAATCGAATCCGAGACACATTTACAAAACCACAGCGTTCACCATTTCGCCAGGAGGTTCCTAACATTCTAATTATCTCAGTGCTATTAAAATAATTGTACACGTTTTACAATAATATAAACCAGGTCAGCACTTATAAGAACAATGGGTATCACCGTTCCAACTTTATAGTAGGGGAGCCCATGAGGCTAAATAGAGATTTACTCGAGCGTCGTGGGGACCTATTGGATTGTGAAGACTAGGTGTTAAAAAGAAAAAAAGGTTATATGATACAACCCCTTTCACTGGTGGGGAGAGCGCGTAGAGGTGTTCAAAAGTGTAAAAAAACACACACACAAAGAAATACTTGAGCGCTTTAGATATAATAGTATATAATGCGCCCCACGTGTTTTTTTTATCGCAAAAATATTTACCAGCATGTTTGCGTGGTGGGGGTGGTCGTACGAAGGTGTAGAAGAGGGCGCTCCATCTTAGGCTGCATTATCAGTTCCCACCAGGTCTAATTGCAGCCAAGCGCGAGTTTATAAATTAAAAAAAGAAAATAGACCCAAAAATATGTATCGAGCGCGTCAAATATTAAGAAGGAATGTTAAGTTAATCTTCAAGTAGCTCCTATTCAAAAAATTGACGATTTGGACGCAAACAAAAGTCAAGGCCGATTTTTGAAACATTGTGACTCTCCCATTTTCTTACGTCACGCTCAAATTATCAGATCAATGAAATGCACACTTTTCTAAATCTACATAAACTTACCTTGTCTTAATCGGACGAGCTCGAGTAAATCCCAAAATCCTCTCTTGGGTTCCTCTACCATTAATTGTGTAGCGGGAATACGGCCCGAACCGAGTCTTGCAAGTTGAGGAGATTTGCTGAAATTCCCTCGCCATTAGTAGGTATGTCTAAGAAGCCGAGTATGATACTTTATATTTCGGGGTCCTAGAATCCATACTAATCAGTACCCTTATTATAAATACCAGTGTGTTTGTTTGTTGGTTTGTCCTTCAATCACGTCGCATCGGTGCAACGGATTGATGTGATTTTTGCATGGGTTTTGCATAAAGAACCGGAAAGTGACATCATAGGCTACTTTTTATCCCGGAAATATTGAACAAAACAATATCAAATAACAGTATCATTTCAAATCATTAATGTATTCGTTTTCAATGTAATTTAATAAATAATAAATAATTATATAGTGGAAATGAACATACAAAATTTACTTATTAATAAAAACAGATCAACAGTAACGCTCGAATATTTTAAATGCCATTTTGTTTCATTTCGTAAATTAATTACATGAGTTAATCGCTTGCAATGTCAAAATAATTCATTTTGAGTTTGCGACGATTTAAAAAAATAGACTTTTGTTCGTACCAGAAACGAGGATATTATAAAAACCAAAGATACACAATTCCTTGCTTAAGGTTGCCTGGTAGAGCGTTAATAAGTACCAGGCTGCCTTTTGTATCCTACTTTTTGTCTGTGTTTTCCGTTCTTTATTTTGTACCACCACAAGAAGGAAAAATACCACACACCAAATAAGGAATACTTAATGATTTCCTTGTGAATTTTCATTAAATGCAGCAAATAAACTCACCATAAAACTTACATACATTGAATTAAAATTATAAAATTATTTAAATCACTTGATTTTTATGAATTTTTTATGTAGATCGTGGAGTCCATATACCGATCAGAAATGAAAATACTTCGAACAATAAGTCACCCTCGACAAGTGAAATTATTGGCTGCTTTTATTCGAAGTCCATACATTATTCAGCAGAAAGGAGATAATGGGCGTCGGTTACAACAATACACTAAAAATCGGCCAAGGGTGAGGCGGACTTGTGCACGACGGGGTCCGTACCATCTATAAAACGAGAAAAAAAATCACGTTTGTTGTATGGGGAGCCCCTTTAAATATTTATTTTATTCTGTTTTTTTAGTACTTGTCGTTATAACGGCAACAGTAATTATACATCATCTGTGAAAATTTTAACTGTCTAACTATCGCGGTTCATGAGATACAGCCTGGTGACAGAGGGGCAGACAGACGGACGGACAGCGGAGTCTTAAGTAATAGGGTCCCGTTACCCTTTGGGTACCTACGAAGTCCTAAATACCGGCCAAGTGCGAATCAGACTCATGCACTAAGCCTTAGAGACCATAGAAACTGGTAAGTTTGTAATAGATGTCGAGTTGGAGGTCCCGGGTTCAATTCCCGGCAGGGGCAGTTGGGAATTTATGTTTTCTAAATTGTCTCTGGTCTGGTCTGGTAGGAGACCGTGGCTAGTTACCAGCCTACCGGCAAAGACGTGCCGCCAAGGGGTTTAGCGGTACGATGCCGTGTAGAAACCGATATGGGGTATGGTTTAATAATACTGCCATAGCCCTTCCTCGTTCCATAGTTCCTTCCATAGTTCTTCGTTGTGGTGTTATTGAAGGACACACCAACTGATTTTATTGGTTGGTTGGTTGCGAAGCATTGAATATGAAATAGGTAAAAACTAACTTGTCATGTTGACTTGCGAACTCACCAAAGTACCGGTACGTGTAAACTTCCATTAATTATTTGTTACCGTCTTCTTGAGAACGCAAACTTTCAGCTGGGCTCGGAAAAACGAACGAACTTGCACAAAGTACTTTATTATCAATCTTCGCTATTCCATTTAACTTTACTTCAAGATTTTACAATTGCTTTACATGTTTCTTGTTTCATGTATAATATGAAACAAGAAACATATACCTAAATAAATATAAATACCTATATACCTAAATAAATTAAAAATTTGCAAATCGGTCCAAAAACCTCGAAAAAAATCCGTGAACATACATAAAAAAACAAAAAACGGGCCGAATTGAGAACTACCTCCTTTTTGGAAGTCGGTTAAAGACTTGTCCTGACTGACTGACTGACTGATCTAGCAACGCACAGCCTACGGCTCTGGCTGACAACGTTTAGTTTTCTAGAATGAAACCGTAGGCTTTTATAAATTTAACATTTTGACAGAAGGTTGTGTTCATGAGTACTTTATAGGTACTTTCCTGTTAATTGACCGATGTAATGGGGCCTTTGATGCATGCCACCTCGGTCGGTTGTATTCATGAGATGTAGGTAATTATAAAAATAATAATAAAATAACAAGCTTTTATAAACGTCGTGTCCCAAAAGTTGATCCACGCGTCTGGTGACCCAAGAGCTGTACCCGTAGTACAAGATTTTACGTCTCACCAAACCAAACCAAATTCGAGAGTCGAAATACTTCCGCGTTACAGTAAACTGGATCTTAAGTGCCTTGTTTTAAAGCTCAAGTTTGTCTACACTTCTACAGCCAGCGCTCCAAGCGGAAACATTGCGAAATTAAAATCAGTGGCATTGAATATTTGACTTCAATTCTAGGCTGTTTAGGTCCATTTTACTGTAACGCGGAAGTATTTCGACTCTCGAATTTGGTTTGGTTTGGTGAGACGTAAAATCTTGTACTACGGGTACTGGTGCTTATTTCGCTCAACGGTTGAGCCTTGCCGTTCAGCGAGGTAATAGCGCCAGTGTTTTGGGCACAATGCCCATAAATGACCATTTGGACGGCGTATATTTTTTGTAAATATAATTTTTTTAGTGATAAGTTTTTCTGTATGTATAATTGTATATACTATATATAGTTTTTTTTTTGTTGTATTGACCTGTAAATTTATAAAATAATAATAAATAATCTTTATTTTTTTCACACATAATTTCACAAACAATAACAAATGGGAACGATGATCCTGCAGAAGTATACACTGTGTTGCACTGATCATCGCCCTCCTCATACAATATGACAATATGAGTGCGTGCGTGTGTGTGTGTGTGTGTGTGTGTGGAAATATTAATTTTATATTAAACTAGCTTATGCTCGCTTGGACTACAAAATTTCAAACCCCTATTTCACCCCCTTAGGAGTTGAATTTTCGAAAATCCTTTCTTAGCGGATGCCTACGTCATAATAGCTATCTGCATGCCAAATTTCAGCCCGATCCGTCCAGTAGTTTGAGCTGTGCGTTGATAGATCAGTCAGTCAGTCAGTCAGTCATTCAGTCAGTCAGTCACCTTTTCCTTTTATATATATATAAACTAGCTTATGCTCGCGACTTCGTCCGCGTGGACTACGAAATTTCAAACCCCTATTTCACCCCCTTAGGAGTTGAATTTTCGAAAATCCTTTCTTAGCGGATGCCTACGTCATAATAGCTATCTGCATGCCAAATTTCAGCCCGATCCGTGCAGTAGTTTGAGCTGTGCGTTGATAGATCAGTCAGTCAGTCAGTCACCTTTTCCTTTTATATATATAGATAGATTTAATTATGGGTCCTGTGCTATGCTATGCGCTGATCAGAGAGCTGGCTTGACGTGCTGTCGTACTTATATCATGTAAATTATTATATGTTCAAACAACATCATCATAATCAACCCCAGGTTAGTATCTAACTCTAGTGATTACCTACTGAAATTACCTACTGAAGCAGCGAGCGATTTGAGTATTCTACATCAATGTTTAGTAGTAGTAGTAAAAGTATGCCTATGTCACTCTTCACGTCTTTATACCCATGCAAAAAGTCCGTTGCGACGTGATTGAAGGACAAACCAATAAAACAACAAACCAACATACAAACACACTTTCGCATTTTATAATAAGGGCACTGAAATAAGGGTACTGATATAGCGACTTTTGAATTTTTTCAATTTGCACGGACATTTTAAAATTCACCATCTTGGTTTTTTATTATTTGTTGTTACAGCGACAATTATTAGCAATACACACTGTGAAAATTTCAACTCTCAACACATTACAGTACGCGCCAGAAAATAATGTACATCGGCCTTTAGAATGACATTTCGGCTTTGTAGAGCGATGTCTCTGTCACTCATACCTATATGGCGTTTTGACGGTCTCAACGACAGAGACAATTCTCTACAAATCCGCTATCTTCTTCTAAAGGTCGATGTAGGTACAATGTTTTCTGCCGCGTACTGGACGCTTCATGAGATAGGTACAGCCCGCTGACAGACAGACGGATGGACAGACGGACGGACAGTGAAGGCTCAGTAATAAAGTCGAATTGGCACCCGTTGGATACGGAACCCTAAGAACCTAAAAACAAAACAAATGTCCTACAGCGTCCCTTCCGTAATTAAGTAACGGAAAAATTTAAATTAGGGACGACAGCTGTATTTAAACTGTAACTCTAATTTCAGTTTGCAAAACAGCTAATATTTTTGACGAAGTCATTAACTTTGCTCAGCCGTGATAGCCTAGTCGTTAAAGTGTCGGGAGTTCGATCCCAGTCACGCAACTCTACTTTTTTTAAGTTTTAAGAAATAAATATCACATCGTGAGGAAACCTGCATGCTTGAGAATCCTCCATAATGTTCTAAAAGTGTTTTAAATCAGTTGCCATTCCACGCACATGGCCAGCGTGGTGGACTAATCCCCTTCTCATTTTGAGAGGAAACCTGTGCTCAGTTATGAGTGGGCCAACGTTGGGTTTATGCTGATTTTAATTTAATTTTATTTATTTATTTGATTATTTAATGTTTTTTTATTTTATTCCGAGAGTTCCCCATAATGTTCTCAAAGGTGTGTGAAGTCTACCAATCCGCACTTGGCCAGCGTGGTAGACCAAACCCTTCTCATTCCGAAAGGAGACCCGTTCTCTGTACCTACTGAGCCGGTCATAGGTTGATCATGATGATTAATTTATTTTAATTTAATTTACTTAATTTATTTATATGATGATGATAATGATGACTATTAAACTCGTGATACGCCGTTTCTTATGTGCGACTTTGTTCACATGGATTTAAATGATAACAAATCCCGTGAGAACTTATTGATTTTCTGGGACAAAAATATAGCTTATGCCGCTTGCCAAGTCTATCCATATCTATCCCATGCAAAACCACGTCTATCCGTTGCTCAAAGTTAATCACTTTGCTAATCTCTGGTTTCAGTACACTAGTCAAACGGTAAACCAATTAATCCATTATTATCTTGTAGTCCATAAAATATGATTCGATCAATGCTCTACAGATAGCTTATGAATATTACGGGAAGATGTATGCATTAATTAGCTACACAATTACACCGGTCAATTAGCCGACGAGTATGTCAAAGGGCTTAGTCCGCGACAGGTCGAGATGACAAGCGGGGTATGAGGTGGGGGGGCGCCCCGCACACCCGCACGTCACTCGCGCTCGCCCGCACCGAGTTAGCGCGGGGGCTGTGCCGGTGTGCGGTGCGTTCCCTCCCCGATTGCCACCTCGATGCGTACTATAATGTATATTAGATTACTAGTAGAGCGAACTGAAATTCGAAAAAGACCACCGGTTCAAACCCCTTAGGGCCTAAACCCCTCTCAGAATGAGAAGGGTTTACGCCATAGTCCGCCACACTGGCCCCGTGAAAATAAGACTTTACACTTTGGGAACTCTCAGGCATGAAATTTTCCTCACGATGTTTTCCTTCACCGTGAAAGCAACTTATTTAATTGCTTAAAACGCACATAGGTACGTAACTGTGAAAAGTTAACGGTGCCCAGGATCGAACCTCAGACCTCCCGACTAGGACGCCAACATCTCAACCATTAGGCTATTTTAAAGTGCAGTAAAACTCAAATGATAATTTAATTTCCATAAGAATTTTCAAAGGCAATAAATAATAGTTCCCCAGGAAAGTAGGGTACGTATTCAACTTCTAAAACAAACAATATCAGTTGATATCGGAAAAGTAGCACAAGAACTGGAACCAATTGACTGTGCAGTGCACGGGAGAAAATGAAGTGAACCGGAACGCTCACAATATATCGCACTGATTGTTTCAAAACAAACTATTTTCTGGTATAGGGATCCGTTTTAGAAACGTTGATTAGTTCCTGCTGTTAATTTAAATGAAACTCTTTTACTAGTAAAGTTTTTTTTTTTAATAAAGATCTGAGAGACTATAAGAGCGGGGGCACACGATGCGTTGCGGCGGCGCGGCGGCGGCGGTGCGACGCCGGAGCGGTGTCGCTGCGTCGTCTTACATAGAAATATCTGTGGCATGTCACACGATGCGCTCCGGCGCCGCACCGGACTTGCAACCACCGAGACGAGGCGGGGAGGGGTGAATGCGTTGCGACGTCGGAGCGGCACCACTCAAGGAAAGACACTGTCCAACGCTGCTACGGCGCCGCTGCGACATAACAACGTTGCAGCGCCGCACCGCTCGTGTGCCCGCTGATACGGTGAAATCTTTGCGGTGCGGCGCCGCAACGCATCGTGTGCTCCCAGTCTAAGAGTACAGCCACACGATGCGTTGCGTTGGTGTTGCGGCGCCTGAGCGGTGCCGTTGCGTCATCCTACAAAGAAATCGCTGTACCATGCCACACGATGCGTTACGACGTTATGCGGCGGCCACGTCGCACCGCACGCGTGGTGGTAGCACGGGTGGTGCGTTGCAACGCCATATTTTTTGCCGGAGTGGCAACGCATTGCCCGTGCGGCACCCAATACTCGAATCCACAGTGGTGCCGGCGTCGCAACGCACCGGAAAAGCACTGTGCGTTCTAATTTGAAAAGGGGCTCTATTTGCCACGAAATGGTAAATTTCCGTACGCTTTCCCCGCAAAATCTGTGAACTATAGAACTATGTAGAAGCGCGCGCACTGCGGAATTGATTCCGCACCGGATTTTCATAGATTGAAATTCTAATTTACGGATTGTAAAACGCTATACTTAGATTAACGTGAGCTTCTTCGACGGTGCATTTGGAACCTTCGTAGTTTAAGTTTTAAGTTGACGACTTAAATAAAATTATTACTCACTCCTACATTAACCACTACGATTCAACTTCTACTACTGTGCTACTTAAACTATTGACATTCAGAAAAGGTCCAGTAACTAAATTGAAAAATAAATAATATTTTGATGTTATTTCAGTTTCGGCTCCGCGAAGCACACTTTAGTTATTTGCCGATCTAAAGTTTTCTTCGCGAGAGGTAATAAGAGTGGCGCGTGCTTCGCGCGTGTCTGCTAGTTGATATCTTCGTTCGCTAACTGACCACTCAAAAAGTGTACAATGGCACCCGACAGGGTGTTACAGATATTCGCATCCGTATCCGCAACTGCGGAATATATTAATTCAGACATCCACATCCGCGGATTTGAAGTCATGTCAAAATATTGGCATCCGCAACAACCCTGATATTATAAACCATTGAATCGAGGTTAAGGATCAATTATTCATAGCTACTTACATAGTATACTCGCATGCTAATTGTTCGGTGTAATTGTGCTCCTCAATAATGCATAGGTACCATCTCTGCGCATTATATTTTATGAGTTAGTTATGAACCTGAATTATCTCGACCGCATTCGTCGAATCGGTTACCTATAAATCGTTCATCCTAGCTATAAAAATAATAAAACAAATTAATGTTCACGAAAACATCATTGATCAAATTATATGATTACCTACTAAGTACGCACTCAAATCACGACCATAGGTAATATAAATTAAAGTACCATCTAAACCACTGTAACGAGGCAAGCTACCCAGAACGCCGCGCTGGCTCTGCCTTGCCTCGTTGAATGACCAGCAGGGCGATTGTCTAAAACCTGCATCAATCATTATTACAATCTCAATTGTTCTGATTGGCTGAATAAGTGCGATTCTTGTTGCAACAATGCATTGTAGCCAATAGTGAGCGAGCATTAACCAATCAGAGATGATTGCGATCGTGACATTGTAGCTGTCAAACAACCGCCTTAGGGCCACTGAATAATATGCTGACCGAGGTAGCTGCCAGCCGTCCGGTAATGGTATGGTCCGGTAATAAAAATGGCTTTAGCATCTAAAAAATCAGCGCCAACTTGTAGTTTAACGCGAAATTATTTTACTATTAAAAGTATGCTCTTGAAAAAAACATTGTACTATAGGTCGAAGTACATTTGACATTACTATCGGAGATTATCTACCTACCTAAATGATAAAAAGCATGGATTTGACTTGAAGCTACTTGACTTCCACCAATGCGCGGTGATGCGGTCCAGGAATCATTCTCCGGGATGAAAATAGCTTAAGCTCATCTTCATGGTGCAAGCTATCTCTGTACCAAATAGAAGATTTAGGTATTTTAGATTTTTCGGCACAGAGAGTAGCCTATATCCTTGCCTGGGATGCGAACTATCTTGGTACAAAATTTCGTCAAAAATTGGCAAACATATGGGGCGTAAAAACAAGCACACTTTCGCATTTATAATATTAGTATGGAGTATGAATTTTGCATCAGTATTTTTAACCGAAACGAAGAAAAGTAGGAAGTAGGAACAATTTTTATTAAAAATAGCTTTTGCTCGCGACTTCGTCCGCGTGGACTTCACAGATTTTATCCCCTTAGGGGTTGAATTTTCAAAAATCCTTTCTTAGCGAATGGCTACGTCATACTAGTTATCTGCATGCCAAACAGCCTGATCCTTTCAGTAGTTTGAGCTGTGCGTTGACAGATCAGTCAGTCAGTCAGTCACCTTTTCGTTTTATAGGTATATTAAGATAAAAGCGGGCTTGAAACAGTAGCAAAATAACAAGAAAAGCAATTGACCGTGTGTGTATTACACGGAGAAGTGAACTGACCCGTAACGCTAGGAATATATTGTGCTGATAATAAGTTTTGTTACAAGGAGTACCTACAGAAATAATTTGGAAAAGGTTTCGGTTTAAAGACATTTATTTCTCAATAAAGAACACAATTATATAGTTCACTTATGTATCGAGAATTACATCGAGAGTTTACATTAAGTTAATTACTTAAATTAATGGTATGTACATGGTATCTAAGTGTCACTATCTAGTACTTAATATCTAACATTAAAGTTACAAAAAATAATTATGTAGGTAGGTAGTAAAAGAATTAGCGGGACAGAACATTCATACGGTTACAATACTGGTATATAGGGAAGAGGTCACATTAACATATTCATTTAGGTTTTTTGTAAATGTTCGATCAGTAGTTTTTTAAATATAGCAAAACTTTTGCTTTTTGTAATTATTTCAGGTAAATTGTTGTATAACAGCGCTCCTTCAAAGAGAATATTCTTTTTTCCATAATTGGTTCTAATTTTAGGTAGATGTAGTTTGTTGCGTTTTCGTAAATAGTGTGTGATTGTTCTTTTTTTAAAGCTTATTTGCGAGTGTATGTCCGCTGTAATTATTTTTCTAATAAGAATACAGGTTTTAAGCGCGTATAGTTGACTTATATTTAAAACTTTCGTATCTTTATATAGTTTAGTTATAGTTTACAGGATTAAAACTAAGAAAAACTGGACAAGTATAATGTCCTGAGAACCATGATAGCCTAGTAGTTAGAGCGACTTTTTTTATCTTTTATTAACAGGCTTTTACATTAATTATGTAAGTATGTCAGCCTAGAGAGCCTAGAGCGTCTTATAGCACACGTAACCTGGGGGAAAAATCCGAAAACCGTGACTTTGTGGTAAAAATGTGTTCATGAGCAGTATTTGCAACTTTCAAAGTAAGATTAATATACCAAGTGGGATATCATATTATGAAAAGGCTTTACCTATACATACTTAAACAGGTTTTATTTATTTTTATGCATTATGGTTTTTGATTTATCGTGCAAAATGTCGAAGAAATACGACTGTAGTACTGAACAATAAGTACCTACTGTTTTTTTTAAATTTACAAACTAGCGCTTGGCTGCAATGAGACTTGGGTGGCATGTGATGATGGAGCGCGCTTGCTTAGAAGATGCCTATTCACTCTAGTCTTAAAGGTACCCATATTATAATTAGAGGGCAAAACTGATGGTGGCAGGGTGTTCCAAATCTCAGCGTTTCGAATTAGAAATGAGGAGGCAAATCGCGTAGTACGTATCCGTGGAATTTCGACTATGTACGGCTGCAGACCTTGGCGATGTCTTGCGGTACGATAATAGAAAGGTGAAGGAGGAACCAGGTTGAAAAGTTCTTCGGCACACTCTCCGAAATACATCCTGTAAAATACCGATAGACATGCAACTTTGTGCCGATTTTCCAAACTTTGAAGTTTAGAATTGACCAGCGCACCGAATCCAATGCATCAAGCTGATACTTGGCAGAGCCATCCCATGAGTGGCTGCAGTACTCCATCCACAATCGATCTTGTGCTTGGTATCGAACGTGTCGAACTGTACACTGTAGTCATTAGTGTAATCATTGAGAATATTTCGTTGAATAGGTACCTATACTTAGAGTATCTTCTTGAGTGAAATGATACCACATGATGATTGTTCTTGAAAGGACGTGACAGATCGAGATAGCAGTCAGGGTGGAGACGCTCCGTGCACCTACACAGCCCCCTTTCTTTTTTTTTTTTGTCCGTGGGGAAATCCTCATGGATGCCACCGCACCCGGGGAGGTACGGAGGTTATGTCGGACTCTTACCGACTAAAACCCCACGATGTTCCACGCATCGCCTGGTGGCTGGGCTACGGGGCCAAACACATTCGCGCAACCCAGCCAGCGGCGCCTGCTAAGGACCCACCTCAGGGGACCATTAAAATCCCTACACCCCGTCTGAGGCGCACCAGGAACACGAAGGTGCGCCTCCCGACTCGAGGACTGGTTTCTTTCCGGACAATAGACTCCCCGCGTCCATTGCCCGAGAGTCCTTCTCAAGGGGGTAGGCGGCGGTCGGTCGTGGGCGGCTCGCCTACGCCCGACCCTCCTACGACGGATGGCATGAGAGTCGAAATCATCTTCTCTTATGCGCTCCGCCGACTCCTTCTGCGAAATTATCTCCGCGCAAAAGGACTCTACCGCTTTCCAAAACCCATCGCTACCCGCCATGGCTTTGACCACGGCTGGCAGGGAGAGGTCTTGCCCCACTGCCGCCACGAGCGTCTCTCGCGACTCAGCCCATGCTGGGCACTCTGCCAGAGTGTGTTGCGCCGTGTCTACGGCGCTGCCACACTCATGGCACTCCTCAGTAGGCTCTCTACCTGCGATCTTACACAGGTACCTTCCGAAGCAGCCGTGCCCCGAAAGAACCTGTACAAGATGGAAGACCTACACAGCCCCTGCGCTAACCCAGTGCGGCATAGCGTGGATGACTTGCGGGTGTGCGGGGCGTCCCCGCGCCTCATACCCCGATTGCCATCTCAACCTGTCACGTACTATACCCATTATACCTGCTTGAGACCATAGAAACGGACACCAAAGAATAGAATGCCACTACCCATTATGAACTCTGGGAAGTTTAATGGGAGAAAGTAGGCCATTTTGCATGAATCGCTTCATAAATAAAATATAACATAAATGTTTATGTACGAAACTAATATAAACATCGAAGTTATTGTGATGTTTTCGTGCTCCTAACACAACATTTTACTTTGTTAGGCCAAATATCCAAACTAATGTAATTTTAAGGTCCCGCATCTCCCGAGAAAAATAAACCCTTAAGGATCACTTTGCTGTCTGTTTGTTAGACAGCACAAGTAGTGGGAAAAATCCAAAAGCCGTGATAAAAAAACCGGCTAAGTGCGAGTCAGACTCGCGCACTGAGGGTTCCGTACTACAATCGTATTTTGTCGACATTTTGCACGATAAATCGAACGCCTAAAAATAAATAAAAATCTGTTTTAGAATGTACAAGTAAAGCCCTTTCATATGATATCCCTTTGGTATAGACAGATAGGCAGACAACTAAGTGATCTTATAAGGGTTCCTTTTTCCTTTTGAGGTACGGAACCCTAAAAAAGGTTCGTGTGCGAGTCCGAATTGTACTCGACCGTTTTTTGTCATGGCAGGCAAGGTAACCTATAGAAACCTTCGTTAAGGGAGGGGATATGGGGGGAAGGGGGGTCTTCGAGAGTCATCCGTCTAGAAAAGGAGTGGTGTTGTGCTAAATTCCGTTAGACGCTCAATCTAATCTACAAAATATAATGAACCAGACCTCAGATCTTAAACGAGATAATCTTAAACATTAATACGTAAACGAACTGATCAATGCGGCTTCAAAGAGATATAATTGGGAGACTGTCCTGAAAACTTGTAAGGCATAAGCCGAAGTTTTGGCTTTAGAATTAGCGCTCAGGGCGGCTTTGGACTATTAAGTAGGATAAAATAATAAGTATTTAGGACATAATAAGTATTTAGAGTCCAATAACATAAGTAGTAAGTATTTGCAAAAAAAATGTTGCGAGGCAAACAAGCGTGAGGAACTAGGATAAAAGGAACCTTTGGCCCGTCTGTAGCTAGTACAAAGCTTAAATATCTCCTCGTGTAGGTACATAATTACAGACCGGAGATAGTGCGCATTAATTACAATTACGCGAGTCAATTAGCACCCTCGCTGTATTACAGCGCTGTAGTTCCAATGAATATTGAAAATGAAAATGAAAATATTTTTTTATTCGTATAAACTTTTACAAGTGCTTACGAATAGTCGGATGCATCTACCACTGGTTCGGAATGCCTTTCCTGCCGAGAAGAACCAGCAAGAAACTCGGCGGTTGCTCTTTTCAAATATTTGATATAGGTACAAGATTATGCCATGTATAAAATTGTATTTGCAGTCTTGTGCGTTGCTGGAACGAGCTGCAAGTCAAATCCACGCTCTTTTATCATTTAGATAATCTTCAATTGTGTAATATGCTTTTTTCAGGAGCATATTTTTAATAGATTTTTTAAACTTGTGCAAAGGTAAGTCCAAAATAGTTTGCGGCATTTTATTATAAAAGGTAATACCAATTGCATCGCGGAATATAGTTCCATTACAAATCTGATTGAGATGCTACGAACTGGCTTAGGGGTGACAAAGTATGGAAGACTGTGCTGTACATTGAGATTGATCAAAGTATGAGAAAACTCGTTCAGAAACCGTAATTGGACTGAGCGCTTTGGGCATTCCTGAGGATTGCCTAGGCCAATTGTGATGTGCCGGCATTTCGGCTTGTGACTATTAGGACATAATAATAAGTATGTAGAGTCTAATAATATAAGTAGTGAGTAAATGCAATAAAAAATGTTGCGAGGCAAACAAGCGTCAGGAACGAGGATAAAAGAAACCTTTGTCCCGTCTGTCGCTAGTACAAAGCTTAAATATCTCCACGTGTACAAAATTACAGACCGTGATAGTGCGCATTAATTACTATTACGCGAGTCAATTAGCACCCTCGCTGTATTACAGCGCTGTAGTTCCTATGAATATTGGATCGCGGAATATAGTTCCATTACAAATCTGATTGTGATTCAAAGCTTACACCACATTATATTTGAGTAGGTACCTATCTATATCCAGTCCTGTTTAAATCTGATTCTTATGGTGGTAAACGTACCTAATCTAAATATATAAAAGGAAAAGGACACTGATTGATCTATCAACGCACAGCTCAAACTACAGGACCGATTGGGCTGAAATTTGGCATGCAGATAGCTATTGTAACGAAGGCATCCGCTAAGAAAGGATTTTTGAAAATTAAACCCCTAAGGGGGTAAAACAGGAATTTGAAATTTATGTGATGCACGCGGACGAAGTTACGAGCATAAGCTAGTATACTTACCATACAAATGCATTGCATGTGTTGCAATTAATGTTTAGTATTGGAACTAATATTAAACTAATATAGCTATTGTTAGTGTTAATGCTAATATTATGTAGGTTAAGTTCATAGCATAGTTCCTTGGCGTCACCCGGTTTGGTAAGTTCATAGCATAGTTCCGTGACGTCACCCAGGTCAGGGTCCTGGCTGAAAGTCTGTGATGTATGCTCTTGTGTATAAAGGCATACAGCATAATGCTGAGATGGAACTTTTTTCGGGTTGTGAGACATATAATACAGCAACTCTGATGGTGAGATCTATAGAGCGCACTCTGACATTGCTCAGACTTAAGACACGGTTAAAACGAGACAGCGTTATATAGCTGGCATAAATCTGTCTCGTTTTAAGTCTATAAACAAAATCAAAGCACGCTCTATAGATATAAGATGTAATGTGAGGCACAATTTACGAAATACTTAAACGCTTTTCTTTCTTTCAAAATATAATCCACTGCGGTTAAAGACTTACAGCCGTACTCAGAGTCGCTAATTGTTACTTAAAATTGAGTTAAAACGAGACAGATTTATGTGAGAGTTTATAGCTCTGTCTCGTTTTAACTAAACTTAAGTAACGATTAATCTACTCTGAGTACGGCTGTGAATCGTTTCAATTTAGTTATTGCTCAGTCGGTAGCCTCGTTAATGTCAATAATAAAATTCAACCGGCGACTTTTACTGCCCATTTTGTGGGAAATGACATTTTCTAGTCAAATGGATTTCCTTCCAAGTTTTTATATTTGTTTTAAACAAAATGTACTTACCCAGCTTCCTATGAAAATTTGTGACCGTCTGTTGCGGAAACGAAGGCTGCTGAACGCTATAAAAGACGTTTATATAATTGCCTTTGTTTATGTCGGTATGGATATTGATCTGTATTGGAGACCTCTCAGGACTCAGGCTCAGCGATAAAAAAGTGGATAAGATAAGATAAGATTTATTTATTTGCTTTCATGTACATTTACATTAATTGATGGTGGGTGCTTAAAGCTAAATATAAGCAGTACATGAGACCCTGTCAGGGTATTGCAAATACAATTTTAGGTACTTACAATAAAGTGATAAATATTAAAGATACAATAAGAATAGGATTAATATTATTAAATTATTATTACTACCTACATATTAAATATTATTCATTTGCATGCTTATACATATATTATATTATGAGAATGTAGACTAGAATTTTTTTATAAAGCATGATTAGTTCAAAATAAAAATAAGGTCAAAGTAAAATAGTATTAAATAATTGCTGTCATGGTCTGATTAAGTATCTGTCAATAGAATAAAATATTTAAAAATAGTTAGGTACTGTAAGAATTTAATTTAGTTATGTTGCAATTATTTAATCTTATAAGGTCTTCGTTAAATTATTATTACAATGTCATTATCAGAAGAAGTATAGTTTAATGTGTACATTTAGTGTACATTACGTATACCTACCGATACGACTTAAACACAAGCATGAGTGGCCTTCGTGAAATGCAAGAACTATAACATTTTTAGTTTCTGAAAAAGCATATTGCGGTGCGGTACTTGTAACTTGAAACACCTCCCAGAGTAACTTAATCCATTTAAAGAAACTTTCTTAATCATTTAAGAGAGAACCAAAAGCAAAACGTCTCATTTCCCAAAGGGAGTGCATAAATCAGGGCTCCCTCACGCCGCGCGACTTATAAAATAAGTTTCTTGGTCCCGCGGTCTGGTGTTAATAACGCAAAGAATTGTGATTTACATCTCTGAGTTGGTACTAATTCGCTCATTTATTCCGCGCTTTGTAAGTTTGGCCCCGCGGAGTAATCTCAGCGCCACCTTTTCCCCACTTCGCGCTAATTCGGTTTAATTGTGACGTCTTATTCTGAGGAGACGGTTACTGTTACTAGTTTTTTAATACTAAAACTACCCAAATATTTCGTTTTTACGTTAAAAAGGTAACGTTAATAGTACTACTGAGTCTGGATTGCGTTAACAACACAAGGATTTGTGCTTTACATCTCCGAGTTGGTGCTATTCTGCTGATTTATTCCGCACTTCGTAAGTTTGGCCTCGTGGAGTAATCTGGGCGCTACCTTGTCCCCACTTCGCGCTAATTCGGTTTAATTGTTACGTCTTATTCTGTACAAAAACGGATACTGTTACTAAATGTTTGCGTTAATTATGCAAAGAATTGTGATTTACACCTCTGATCCACTAATTTGCTCATTTATTCCGCAGTTTGTAAGTTTGGCCCCACGGAATAATTTTGGCGCTACCTTGTCCCCACTTCGCGCTAATCCGGTTTAATTTTGCCGTATTATTCTGAGCAGGGATGGTTACTGTTACAAAATTTATGACATTAAAACTACTTACTATGACATTTCGTTATGTTAAGTTAAACTATAAATTAAACTGGGGTTTTCTCCTAATGATCGTGTAAAAAAATGCGTATTTTGGGGAAACTTCGCGATTCTTTTGTATCGAGCCAAATTGTGCGAATCGTGTTTTGGCTCTCGTAATACACTAAGGGATATCTTTAATTTTTATAATATTAAAAAATAAACAAATAAATTTGTAGTTTTTGAGGCCAAAACTTGATTCTTTGAACATCCAAAATCTGTCTCAAGACCGCTTTTGGGACGCATTTCGCCTTAAGCAAAATAGATCCTCAGAATAAGTCCCCACAAGTCATAATAATCTTTACGGAGAACAACTTGTCTGAATCCAGCATATTTTATTCACAATTAAGGCTTACCGCTGTACACTACGCAGAGAATGGGACCGATTCCGTTGTCTTTCTCTAAACTTAATTTAGAGTATCTGCATCCTTTTCTTTTTAACAATTCTAAAAAGGGACAGAACATGAACTTTACATTTAAAGACTACATTTTAGGGCACGCTACAAATTTAAACAGTAGGCTCGCGACTGTGCGCTAAAATCACGAGTTTTACCATCTAAAAATTAAATTTAAAACTGTCAAACTTCGTCTGTCCTTTTCATATTATATTAGTAAGAAGAGGATGCGAATACTCTAAAATTAGGTTGTGCTCAGAATCAGTACCAATACCGCCCTATATTATCCACCAAAGCCTTTTGTACGTTCATAAAAAATAAATATGACTGGTTTCTTTTAAGAAAAGTTTTTCTTTAAAGGATTGGACGTCTTCTTATGTACATAATACTAACTTTGGTTCGCGACATCGTCCGCGATACATCAGTAGATATCCTTATTATAAATGCAAAGTGTGTTTGTTTGTTGGTTTATTGGATTGTTGGTTTATTGGATTGTTGGTTTATTGGATTGTTGGTTTGTTGTCCTTCAATCACGTTGCAACGTTGCAACGGTCTGACGTGATTTTTACATGAGTATTGATAAAGACCTGGAGAGTGACATAGGCTACTTTTTGTCCCGAAAAATCAGAATTCCCACGGGATTTTTAAAAACCTTATTCCACGGGCTAGTATCTACCTATATACATAATTTACTAGCAAATGGCCGCGACTTCTTTCGCGTGGATTTAGGTTTTAAAACTCCGTAGGAACTCTCTGATTATCCGGGATAAAAAGTAGCCTATGTCACTCTCCAAGTCCTTAACTACATCCATGCAAATAATCACGCTGATCCGTTGTTCCATTGCGGCGTGATTGAAGAACAAACCAAGAAACAAACAAAATTTAACCCCTAAGGGGGTGAAATAGGGGTTTGAAATTTGCGTAGTCCACGCGGACGACGTCGTGAGCATAAGCTAGTTTAATACAACGTCACCTATGGATGGTTGTATTAAAAGTTGGTTGAACAAAGTACAAACGTTACAATCAATAAAATACTCCCCCATTTGAAAATACCTTTAATTTACTAGCAATATTGAAAATACGGTTGGAAGTTTCCCAATAATAATATAAAAAACCTTCATTTCTTCTTAGAAGAACATTCCCGCAATATCTAGGTAAGTACTTCCGATCTAACTTAGTGGAAGACGTCTAAAATATGTAAAAAGTTTCACGAACGGAACGAATTATAATATCTTCACCATCTCCACCGTTTTAAGAAATCGCCAGTTTCGAATCGACGAGTACTAAGTAGTCATCATCATCATCATCGCGTGCCTTCTTCAAAACGAAGTTTGGAGGTCATCATGCGAAAAGCTTCTCTATTTAAAGCCGCCTCTTTCAACTTTGGGTAACTAAGCCCTGTCCACCCCCTTATATCGTCCAACCATTTGCGTCTTTGGCGACCTCCCTGGCGCAGTGGTGAGCGCTGTGGTCTTATTAGTGGGAGGTCCCGGGTTCGATTCCTGGCAGGGGTTTGGAATTTTATAATTTCTAAATTTCTGGTCTGGTCTGGTGAGAGGCTTCGGCCGTGGCTAGTTACCACCCTACCGGCAAAGCCGTGCCGCCAAGCGATTAAGCGTTCCGGTACGATGCCGTGTAGAAACCAAAGGGGTATGGGTTTAATAAAAACTGCCATACCCCTTCCAGGTTAGCCCGCTATCATCTTAGACTGCATCATCACTTACCATCAGGTGAGATTGCAGTCAAGGGCTAACTTGTATCAGATTAAAAAAAAAAAACCTGGAGCCGTTTTGCCCTCAATCCTTCCTTCCAAAACTAATCTCGGAAATGAGAATTGGGCTCCTCTTTGTAAATGCCCAAAGAAAGCGATCTTCCTTCGCATGATAGTGGACATGAGTTATCTGTCTTTGTGGACCTAAGTAGTAGGTACTTTTTTTTTACAGGGCTTTTATACAATATGTATATGACAACCCTATCGTACCTTATAACATAGTCTAACTTAACATACCTACCTAATATTCTAAGTAGTAGGTACGCGACAGGTCTTGATGGCAATGGGGGTATGAGGCGGGGGACGCCCTGCATACCCGCATGTTACCCACACTATCCCGGGCTGTGAGAGTGTGCGGGGCGTCCCCACCCTGATTGCCATCTCGACCTGTCGCGTAGTATATTATCTGGGAACTAAAAACATCTGTTTCTATTTCTACAACAATATTTATTTTTCTTTTAGTAAAAACCAGACAAAAGCAAACTGTTTTTGCACAATCAGAGATTCCTGCATAAAGACAACATTATAAAAAAGTCATTTTTTCTTTAAGTTTTCATTCTACTAGGTATACCTACAATTCGTTCTACAAAGATGTCGGAGGAACTACACTTTTTTCTCATAATCGAATCTAAGCCAATTAGAAATCTTGAGTTTGTAGACCCTCCATAGTCGCAATAATGTTCATTATAATAATATTTTGTTCTTAGAATCAAAAGCTTCAAGAGCGTCCTTGTATAAATAAATATCTTTATTTTTAAAAATAAAGATCACAGGCGGTTCTCAAAATTAGGTATTATTTTCATTGATTTTAATCCTACATTTCGAAATATTAATAATAACTAGCTGATGCCCGCGACTTCGTACGCGTGGATTTAGGTTTTTAAAGATCCCGTGGGAACTCTGATTTCCCGGGATAAAAAGTAACCTATGTCACTCTCCAGGCTTGGACGATCTAAAGTCTCCAGGTCTTTAACTATACCCATGCAAAAAATCACGTCGATCTGTTGTTCCGTTGCGACGTGATTGAAGGACAAACCAACAAACAAGCACACATTTTCTCATTCATTTATGATAAGGGTACGGATTATAATAAGGGTAGGTACTGATAATATCTTACCGTGGAACCGATACTAGGCCATCATGAGTGCGTAGGAGGGAACTCGAAAAGGTCGTATAAGATTACAGTATTCGGTATTATCTGGAAGCTTTTAACTAATTCCATTAATAGAAAATGCCTTAGTTAATAGGCATCTATTTTACTCGGCTCCATTAACTAGACTCATTTTATAGCCGTTAAGGTGCTGTACACTCCCAAGATAGCACTATTAGGTATAAATTAACCGTGATAAAGGTACCTACTCGTACGTTAAGCTTGCCTTCTCGCATTAACTTAATCAAAAATAAGCCTTAACTCGTATGGTACGTATTAATTAGCGCCGGGTGATCTACATCAGTACCCTTACTCAGCTCAAACTACTAGATGGATCGGGCTGAAATTTGGCATGCAGATTGCTATTATGACGTAGACATATGCTAAGAAAGGATTTTTGAAAATTCAACCCCTAAGGGCGTAAAATAGGGGTTTAAATTTGTGTAGTCCACGCGAACGAAGTCGCGAGCATAAGCTAGTTTCTAAATAAAATCATATAGAAACATTATTAAACTTTAATGGAAATAAGAAATAGAAATAGAAATAGTGTTTATTTGCTAGAATGTGGTACAATTTGGTCTTAAATCTATTTTGTTCTAACACATTCAACCAATAACTTAGTGTGCAAATTGTTCTATTACATTAAAAACGCATGTCGATGTCAATAATAATTTAAAAAAAATTTAGTTATCATAAAATATAAATAATTATCCTACAACAGCAACAAAACAGTTAAGGTCAAATCTACATTAATGGGTCATATAATCATTTACACTATAGAAACATTTTTCCATAAGCCAGTCCTTAAGTTTGACCTTAAAAATTTGTAGCGCCATGGCTTGTATTGACTGCGGTAGCTTATTAAATACCATAATGGCCTTATAAAAGGCATTTCTTTTGAATATATCCATGTTGCATCTCGGTACGTACAATTTATTAGGATACCTTTTACTTCTATTCATTTCGCTGTTACGCTTAAAATACTGTAGGGTAAAAGTTACTGTACTGTAAAGGGTACTTTTTGACGAAAATGCATATTTCTTTAACAAACATGCTCGGTAGCGGCAAAACCTTTAAGTCTTTAAACAACGGTCTGCAACTTACCAGAGGACCAACACCAAAAATAGCCCGAATGCACTTTCAATGTCTACTGAATTACCCCAGACGGGCAGTCCATATGAAAGAACTGACGCTACGTAACCATGGTCAGCGCGGCTTCTTTCGATACTATCATACGGAGTCTCCTTAGGGCGTACACAAATTTGTTTAGCTTTTGACACACAGCCTCAATGTGTTGTTTCCAACTACAGTGCTTATCGTACATGATATACATACATAAATAGCTACATACCACAGTTTAAAATGAAATCAAAACTTAAATCTAAATTAAACAATAACTAAATTGGTTTAAAATGAGTTTCTCTATTGAACGAACATACTTTAGATATAAATGAAATTAACTACCTATCTATTCAATGCCTTTACCTTAACTCATCCTTGAATGCAGAAAATTTTCAAGTTCAACTGAATCTGTTCAAACAAAAGTACTCACTAAGTTTCGAAAAGAAAAATATTAGGTAAGTACAGAGCTACTGATGGAAACGACGGGTTCTAAGAAACGAAGAAAAACTTGAAGAGTTCTTATCAAATTATTTGAACAAGAATACGAGTACGCCTAATGTTCGTTCAAAATTTATTGGATTTATAGATAGGAATGTTTTTATCTTCAAAAAAAACTTTTACGTTCATATAAAAGCACTTATTTCATCATTTTTATGTGGATTTTACTATTCGATTTTTAGGTTCCGTACCTCAAAAGGCAAAAAGAACCCTGATAGGATCACTTCGCTGTATGTCTGTCTGTCCGTCGTGTCTGTCAAGAAAACCTATAGAGTACTTCCCGTTGACCTAGAATCATGAAATTTGGCAGGTAGGCAGGTTATATAGCACAAGTAAAGGAATAAATACAAAAACCGTGGATTTGTGGTTACATCTCATTAAAAAATATAGATGTGTTAATGAACAAATAATTAGAATTTTCGATTTTCAAAGTGCATTGTGTCGCAAGTGCCGCAATTAATTTGAGAGCCTCAATAGCTCAACAGGTAAAGGAGTGGACTGAAAACCGACAGGTCGACGGTTCAAACCCCACCCGTTGCACTATTGTCGTACCTACTCCTAGCACAAGCCTGACGCTTAGTTGGAGAGGAAAGGGGAATATTAGTCATTTAACATGGCTAAGACAGAAAGAAATGGCACCACCTGGAGGAGGCCTATACCCAAGAGGGGTCCTTATCTAAGAAAAAAGAAAAACAAGAATAAATAAAATATGCTAAGATTCACTAACATACTAAAATCACACAACTCAATATCACACTCACAAAAACTCACATCCACATACACACAAGCACACTCTCAGATATGAACACACACATACTCACAGACACATACAGTTCATACACTCACCTATACTAATTAAAAAATACTAACAAATTACTAATAATAAGTAGGTAATGTTAGATGTAAAAAGTAGATATATACCTATACTGTTTTAAAAAAAAATTGTAAATAATTTAGTTCAAGATAAGGAATAATAAAGGCTTTTTTATTTTTTTTATTTATTTAACATGGCTAATATTCTTTAAAAAAAATGATGTTTTTATTTGTCGATATTTCAACCCAATTAATTGCACGGACACACGAGTAGAAATATCTACTCATGTGGCAAAGGGTCCGTGGTCCCGACGGGACTGCGGTGCTACGAGAGAGGAAGTTCAAGCTGGCGTAGCAAACTGCAAACTACCCTCTTTATCGTAACTCTTTAATCTTGGTACCTATGTGTCCGTTATCTACATTAATCAAACACTTTTTGATGGTCGGTTGTTACATTTGTAAGATGATGATAGTGGTGATAACTTTTACGCGAACTTAAAACTAAAGCTACGAGGGTTCTAAACGCGCCCAGGTCAGGTCATTCAAAATACTATTCTCTGTTCGATAAAGACAGTTGTGAGTATTTTACGCTGCATTTCAAAGAGATAAGCATTTTACAAGCTTTCAACGAAGGCAGCAAAAGCAAAGGCAAATTATAACTTGATTTCTCTCTCATCAACGCCTCGCCTTTGCGCTGCGTTTCTACGGAGTAAGGAAATAATTCCCTGAGAATTCCTTGAAACTAGACGACGAGATTACAGATGTCTTACTTAAATAATTTTATGCAAAACTAGCAGACCCGCCCCGGCTTCGCTCGGGTGGGCGTGGGGGTAGAATTTTCAAAATATCCCAAAACATGTATTTCTTCATTTTGTAACCGAAAATCCAAATACCAATTTTCATCGTTGTAACTTTTAAAATGACGGACTTTCATACAAACTTCCAACCCCGATTTAACCCACTTTGGGGTGGAATTTAGAAAAATTCTTTATTTGTGGATATTTACTCTTTACAGACAACACACTCTTTAAATTGCCAGACCAGCAATGTATACTTAATTTTTTAGGTTTTAGGGATGGAATCTAAAACTGGCTAAGCCAAGACAACACATTAATATTTTTCTCTGAAAGTTATGATCAAATTGACAAACCTACTGACCCGTTGTAAAAAAAAATTGGGCATTCATTTTCTCTGCTCTTCATTTTCTCTGTTCTCTGCAACAATACAGTATTAAGTCGGGATCCCTTTATCGGAAAGCACAGCAATGTCCTCTCATGTGTGGTATTGCCCCGCTGCGCTGCGCTGGGTAAATTGGCACCACACCAAAGCTGAAGCTTATACAACCACAAAATCAATATAACTTTTTTTTTGGGTTCCATACATCATAAGAAAAAAGAAACCCTTATAGGATCACTTCATTGTCTGTCTGTTTGTCGTGTCTGTAAATTCGGGGGAATCATAACCTATAGGATACTTCCCGTTGACCTAGAATCATCAGCCTCCGATGTCTGCAGTTCTAGAATCATCAGCCTCCGATGTCTGCAGTTTGTTCGTACGCCTGTCTGTCAGCGGGCTTTACCTATCTCATGAACCATAATAGGTAGAGAGTAGAAATTTTCACAGATTGTGTATTTCTATTGCCACTATAACAACAAATAATAAAAATTTCAAAGTGGCTGCCATGCGAATTTAAAAAAAAGTAAGTTCATAGTGTTAAATCTGGTAAGATAGTACGGAACCCTTCGTGTACGATTCCAACTCGCACTTGACCAGTTTTTCGATGTACAGTACGCGGCCGTTCGATGTACAGATAGCAGATTTGTGAAGCGTTGTCCCTGTCATTGAGACCGACAAAACGTCATGACATGAAACGACATGAGTGACATAGACAACGCTCTACAAAGCCGAAATGTCATTCTAAAGGCCGATGTACATTACTTTCTGCCGCGTACTGTATAAGCATGCAATGACAAACATTATTATAAGTGGATATACTATACAAATATATTAATATTTTTTTGCTTGAAATATAATATTTTGTATAGTTCTTTTCAACTTACAACTTGTCTCAAAGTCGACCTTAAAACAGCATAATGCTTTTAGAAGTCCTTAAAGTTACTCGAAATTTGTTAGGGGTGTTATTATTTTACAAATATTTATCTTTAAATATATTTTACCTATCCATTTCATCTTATATTTAATAATTCCCAACTCATATCTACTGTACATAAATAAATAAATTTTAAAAACAGTTGGATATAATATTAAGTAGCTATTTGAATTTTTTTCCATTCGTTTATAAGCTCCTGCTTACAAACAAAAGGAAAAAAACAAAAATAATAAAAATTGTTTACATATTTCTAATATTTAAACTAAACTAGCAAATTTAAATAGGCCTAGAATTTCCAAAAACTCTTTCTTTATGAGCGCGGCCATAAGAGGAAATTTTAGTCGAATAGAAAGTCCAAATTTTGAGTTTCTAAAGCGGTATACTACCTACTTTTTTAATTATTCATATACAAGCTAGCATACCTGGTGGTAAGTGATAGTGGTGATACTTTAGACAGTAGGTAGTAGTCAGAACAAGCCTTTTTATAATAGACTAGCGACCCGGCTTCGCACGGGTAGCTTATTACAAATTTCGTAGAGGTTTCAAATTTTTCATATCACTCAGGAATAATTTAGCTTTCTACTGGTGAAAGAATTTTCCAAATCGATTCATCAGTTCCAGAGATTACCCACTACAAACAAACTTACAAACTTTACCTCTCTATAATATTATTATAGATAGGGATAAAAATGTAGTTATAGATCACTTTCCATGGTTTACTTTTAATCTATCTTTTCTAAAAGACATTGGGGCCGATTCTCTAGTACACAATCTCTAAACTAAACTAAATTAACAGGTCTAAATCTAGTGCCATCCTTTTCCGCAAGCACCATTATGAAAGGGATAGCAATAGATTTAGACGTGTCATTTTAGTTTAGTTTAGAGATTGTGTACAACGGAATCAGCCACAATGTCTATCAGTTCCACTACACACGCCAACTTTTTGCACGGTTCAGATCTGACCTTTACTTGGAAGTGGTCCAAGTCCGTAGTTTTTTGCGCCTATATCGGTGCCAGCTCGCGTCTCGTTCACTGTCACGCCTTTTCGGGGGATTTTATCTTTAATCTAGAGCACTTTTTCCTTTTTTGTTCGGGAATCCAGTAGGTATAGTTAATTTACTGTATAAATTTAGTTTACGTAGTTTTTTGTATAAGTATAGGTACCTACTATAATCGATTTCTTTTAATTAATTAAATATCACTTGCTTTAACGTTGAAGGAAAACATCGTGAGGAAACCTGCATGCCTGAGTTCTCCATAATGTTCTCAAAGGTGTGTGAAGTCTACCAATCCGCACATTGCCAGCGTGGTAGACTATGGCCAAAACTCTTCTCACTCTGAGAGGAGACCCGTGCTCTGTACTCTGTAGTGGGCCGGCGATGGGTTGATCATGATGATGATGATGATGATGATACCTACCTATAAGGAAAAAGCTATAAGTGTCGGTGTAAGCATTTCCCGATAAAAATATTGAATGACTCGACATTCGAGATGCCTACTTCCGTTGTTTATCGCCTCTATCAGTTCTCACCGAGTTGGCAACAATAGTGATGTGTCTGCTACGATAAAATTAATATCGTTACAAATAATTCCTAATTCCTTGTCTTGAGGGAATTTTATTTTTAATGTCCATCGCGGTACCGCTTTTTGGAACAATTAAAAGATGAATTGAAAATATTGGATCGAAATAGAATGATATTTCAAAATAAATGTTATGTAATAATTCATTCTACTTTTGGTATTGTTCATCCGTTGCGTATCATCTGTTTGTTACTCTTTTACCCTAAGTACCTATCCACATTTATTCTTTTGTTATGTTAATTATTTATTTTATTTTTATTTTTCATGTACCGAAATTGTAGTTACATAGTAGTACAACAGAATTAGCCACATTGTATGTATAAAAGGTTTATTTAATCAACAAATAAAGACTATGATTACGAGTACTTAACTATTTGCAGCAACAAAAAAACCAATAACTTTGTCCATCACTATTGGAACAAAAGCGAATATCTTTGGAAGTTGTTTTATAGTTTTATTTTGCTTCCTGAATCAAGTTTATCAAATCATTGATGAGATATAATAAAACTTAGTTTTTTTACGTTCGCGAACTACTTTTATATGAAATACACCTGAAATAAAAATGAGTTTCTCAACTTTGTTTTGCTCCTGTATTGTTTATGGCTCATCACTAAAGTTTTACGATTGTATTTTTGAAGCAAAACTTCTTTAGATGTGACTTGAGTAACTCAGCTGGTTTTTTTTTCTGGTGGAAGTAACATTTCCGTTACACATTAATCCCTTTTAAAATGTCCGCCGTTTTGTGGCCGCCATCTTTTTATGGGGATGTTTTAAAGTACCGCTTCCATCTTTTCGATGCTTTATCTATATTAATATCAATTAAAGTTTGTAAGTTTATTTGTAGGGGGGGGGGACTTCTTTGGAACTACTGAACCGATTTTGAAAATTCTTTCACACACAAAAGCTACATTATTCCTGAGTAGGTACCTACTATTATTATCATTACTTTCTGCCGCGGACTGTACAGAAGGCTCGACCCGCAAAGACGTTTAAATAAAGAGTGACTCTTTTTAGGGTGCAATAAAGTGTAATTCAGCTCACACAGCACTGCGGCCTAAAATTTGATAAATGCATCTCTATCTATTGGTCATGTGACCAAAAGAGCGTGGGCTAGTTAAAAATAGCTACCGTAGCCGAATTTCGGTCAGGAGGACATTATTATATTATTATGTAGGGTTCTATTATTAATTAGCTACACGAGTGAACCCTCGTGCCAGACAAAGCCATAGTGGATTGGACCCTTCAGAAGTTGTCTGCAGAGGGCTACTTACAGTTTAATATCAAACAAACTTTGCACAAAGGACCCTTGGACTGCCTACGTCGCCGATATTGTTTAAAGCTTGTGAGCTATTGTTTTGATTAAATGTGTTTGATTATAATATAAACCTAAACTACTTTTGCAATGTGTCCTACTTTATTTAAAGGCACTTAAGTTTTAAAAGGAATAGAGGCTTCGACTGTAGTAATACTAAAAGTACTTAGTTATACCCAAAATGTGACGTGATTTTTTGTATAGCGATAGTTTATGGGGATCGAATTCATTTTATAGTCAATTTTATATAATTAAAAATCTGAGAAATCTTTCGGCATCACGTTTATAATTTTCCATATTAAGTAACAATATATTGGTGCAACTCGCAAAAAGGGAAGTCTACTTTTTAATATCCATTCACCGCATTCCATCGGTTCTTGTTAAAGATGGGCGTTATTGGCTATTTACGGCAACGGTTAATCAACAGTTACTTAGTTTCAATACCCATATTGTTAACCGTTGCCGAATATCGGTATCAGAGTTGTGTTTCAACTAATTTAATATGCGCAACGCGCAGCGGTTTCCGTAGTAGTAACTAAGCTAGCTGCCGTATCAATACCGTCTGTATAGCTAGCGCGCGCATATTCACTAAAATAAAACCAATTTTACTTTCATGAATATCGTGAAGTAATCACAACCTTAAGTTCATAGCAGTAAAGTTTAATTTGATCATTGACATAGGTCAAACTATAGTGGACGCCTGCACGAATAGTTTGCCACAGTCCAGTTAACCAAAAACATTTCATAAAGATTGATAAACCAAAGAGGACCTTATCTCTATTACTCTAAGGCTAACTGTATTTAGAATGATAGATCAAAGTGTAATGGACAAGTACTTGTACAGTTAAGCCTTAGCGTAATAGAGATAAGGTCGGCTTTGGTTTACCAAGTTCTTAGTTACTAAGCCGGTAGCCAATAACCGCTCCTTCTCAGCTTTCAGTGAAAGAAAGAAAGAGAAGGCATAATTATTGCGTTTCTAGTTACCCAAAAACCAAACAATGCATTGTCGGTTGCCAGTTGGCAGTGTTGCGTTGTCAGGTGGTTCGTCATAGATGATAACTGAAAACCGTTGCTAGCTACGACAATAACGCTATGGTACGCTATAGGCACGGCAGCGGTTTTCAGTTAAGTTAAGCTATAGCGGACACATGTCTAGTTCTTGTACCTTATCTCCATTCAATTGTTGTACCTTAGTGGTTGTCAATAAGTTGTCAATAGTCGCATCCATATTGTGTTTTTTGTAGTTGCAACAAGACCAAACTACACTCAAAAGTTCTGTTTTATGAAATCAAAGCAAATCGAGCAATAATTCCTGGTCCTCAATTTCATCGGCCAATTGCCTGTATTAATCCACACGGCAAAGCTTGAAGCATTTAGTTCCTGCATTTAGCAGACCTAGGCTTCATTGACTTGATAGTGGCTTGGTATGTAAATTGTTTCCACAAAGTCAAAGAACAAAGATGTGCTTTGCATTGCAGAATGTACAGTACGCAGTCGAAAGTAATGAACATCGACCTTTAGAATGATATTTCATATTTGTAGAGCGTTGTCTCTGTCACTCATACCTATATGACGTTTTGTCGGTCTCAACGACAGGGACAGTGGTCTACGAATTTTCTATCTCCTTCTAAAGGTCGATGTACATTACTTTCGGCCGCGTACTGCTGCGCGATTGCGGTAGAATGACAGTTACAATGTCACGATCGCAATCACCTCTGATTGGTTGACGCTCGCTCACTATTGGCTACAATGCATTGTTGCAACAAGAATTTCGCAAATTCAGCCAATCACAACGATTGAGATTGTAATAATGATTGATGCAGGTTTTACGAAATCACCCTACTGTACAAGCCTGGCTTGTGACACCTTTGACGATGTATAATCATCATGTACTACGATAGGATGACGAGCGTAGCGCGCCCGCTACGTTTAGATCGTAGCAGATAGGTACTACGAACACCTTTCGTTAGGTTATAAGCCACTTTCTATAGCTTTTATTACTCTAACTAATCCATGTAGTATAAAAAAACGGCATGTAGGTACATTTTCATTTACTACTTCATCGAGCACCGGATTAATAAAATTAACAAAGTTGCGGAAGTGAGTCTTCAATGCGCGTATTGTTGGCTGGAAACTTTACCTTTGGCGACAAAGTTAGCTTTTATACAACTTGTTTACCATAGACCGTATAGAGCTGGAAACCGACTTGTACCGTTTGTAAAAAATAAGCAAAATATATTTTTATTTATAAAAAACCGGCCAAGTGCGAGTCAGGCTCGCGCAACGAGGGTTCCATACAAGTCTTTTTTTTTCGACATTTTGCACGATAATTCAAAAACTATGATGCATAAAAATAAATAAAATCTGTTTTAGAATTCACAGGTAAAGCCCTTTCATATTATGATACCCCACTTGATATACTACAAATATTGAAAATACCAATTATTAGTTCATAACCACAATTTAATTTTTTTTGTGTGATGTAACCACATATTCACGGTTTTCAGATTTTTTCCCCGAATGTCTGCTACAAGACCTACCTACCTGCCAAATTTCATGTTTCTAGGTCAACGGGAAGTACCCTGTAGGTTCCTTGACAGACCGACAGACAGACAGACAGACAGACAGACAGATCGACAGACAACAAAGTGATCCTATAAGGGTTCCGTTTTTCCTTTTTGAGGTACGGAACCCTAAAAGGTTATTTCGGTGTCGTTTACTAGTGGTCTCCACACTAGGTAACCTGTATCGTGGAGACCATAATATATGAGCTCCTAGTGGGTTTTGCTGAGAACTATAGACTAATGTACCATTCGAGGCGATCTTGTTACAATACAGCGACACACTGACTTGTAGCGTGTGTTTGTAATGTATCATTCGAGCTTTTGGCACCATTTTTACGGCTTTCGCTTGCGATTTTGCTCTCGCGATGATACGACCAGTACCCGTAGTACAAGATTTTACGTCTCACCAAACCAAACCAAATTCGAGAGTCGAAATACTTCTGCGTTACAGTAAAATGGACCTAAACAGCCTTGAATTGAAGTCAAATATTCAATGCCACTGATTTTAATTTCGCAATGTTTCCGCATGGAGCGCTGGCTGTAGAAGTGTAGACAAACTTGAGCTTTAAAACAAAGCATTTAAGATCCAGTTTACTGTAACGCGGAAGTATTTCGACTCTCGAATTTGGTTTGGTTTGATGAGACGTAAAATCTTGTACTACGGGTACTGCAGTGACTTGTAATGTAACACTCAAAGGAAATTTGCGAAAAAAAACCGACTGTTGCGTGGATCATGCGAAACTAACAAACTAACGGCAAGTATCCAGAAAGCTGGCAAAAACGAAGACAGGTTATAGTACTGATGATCAGTGATACGATAGGTACCACAGAAAAAACGAGAAAAAAAAAACGAGAAAAAAAAAACGAGAAAAAAAAAACGAGAAAAAAACTATATTTTGTAAAATTTCACGATATATTGCAAATATAGAGGTCAACGAACGATCCATAAGTAGGCCACTCAGAGTTAATGCCTCCTCGTAGGCATTGATCCGAGTTTTCCACGCTTATACATTGCGGGTTTGAAAAATACTAAATCACTAAAACTACAAAATGAGGCAAATGGTTATTGGTATTGGATTGTGTTTAGGTAGTATAACAACAACGCTAAGCTTTTGCTAGTGTTCTGGTTACACGCTGTATATTATGTGCTAACGCTACAAGTCAGTCTCCAGCTTTAGGTATATCTCTTGAGTAAATGTGGAAAATAATAAGATGAAGTAAGTATCAACTTTGTTAGGTATGCATGTCATGGTCTTGTAACTAAAACTCCCTTGTAATAAAGTTAACATTTGCATAAAAATTGAATTTGCATAAGAGAAATGGTACAAGATATTCGTTCAAAACTTTATACGTGTGCATGGAAACATCAAAACTTCGGGCTGATTCAATGTCGCATACTAACTGCGTCAGTACTGTGACAGCGCAGGAGACTGATGTATCGCCACCGACTACGCCAGTCAGGGGAAACGTATTGCACACGATTTTTCACTCCTTACAGGTTTCCTTAAATTGTAACGGCGAAAAGTGACACCACGATGAACATTTCGAGGTTATTGCGGAAAGTTGAAACTTACTCTACAGGGTGTAACATGGAATGTATACTTAGGTATACTTAACTAGATTATGCCCGTGACTTCGTCCGCTTGGATTTAGGTTTTTAAAACTCAGATTTTCCGGGATAATAAGTAGCCCATGTCCTTCCCCGGGATGCAAGCTAACTCTGTACCAAATTTTGTCAAAATTGGTTGAACGGATGGGCCGTGAAATACTAGCAGACAGACAGACACACTTTCACATTTATAATATTAGTATGGATGGATTTACTTTCGAGTGTTTTCAGAATGAAAGGAGGTTATGGATTTTTTCTTCTGGTTTAAGGTGTTTACCACGAGTTGTTTATTATTCTAAACACAGGGAAAAGACGCAAGCATATTAAACGCGTCAGTACTGTGACACCATGACGGGATACTGATGTGCGGCCACCGACTCACCGCTTTATTTAATATCTTTGTCAGCGGAAACTTATTGCGCTCGATTTTTCACTCCTCCGTACAGGTCTTCTTAAATTGTAACGGTGAAAAGTGAAACCATGATGAATATTTATAGGATACTAGATGATGTTCGCAATTTCGTCCACGTGGATTTAGGGTTTTTAGAAATCCCGTGGAACTCTTTGATTATCCGGGATCAAAAGTAGCCTATGTCCTTCCCCGGGATGCAAGCTATCTATGTATCAATTTCGTCAAAATCGGTTGAATGGTTGGGCCGTGAAAGGCTAGCAGACAGACAGACAGACACACTTTCACATTTATAATATTAGTATGGAATGGATTGTGGACTTGAAATTTACAATCTTCAGGGATGTCACACGCAAACTTTTGAGTATTTTCAGAATAAAATTATTATAGTAAGTTATTAATTTTTAACCGACTTCCAAAATGGAGGTGGTTCTTTTTCTTTTGGTTTTAGGTATTAACAAGGAATTGTTTATCATTCTAAACAAATAAAGTTTATCAGGCAAATGACGTTACCATATTTAGCGCGACACCACTCTGACAGCGTGACAGGAAACTGATAATATGTGGCCACCGACTCACCGCTTTATTTAATATCTTTGTCAGCGGAAACTTATTGCGCTCCATATTTCACTCCTCCATTCAGCTCTCCTTAAATTGTGACGGCGATGTATTCATCATGGTTTCACTTTTCGCAGTTTGTGTGAAAGGTCTTATTGCTGACTTGAAAGTTAAAAATTATCATACGGAGTTGCTGCATAGAATATACTAGCTTATGATTGCGACTTCATCCGCGTGGACTACACAAAAAAAAAACAATTTTTTAAATCCTTTCATAGCGTCTATTGTCTACGCCATAATAGCTATCTGTATGCCAAATTTCGATCTGACTCGACCCGATCTATCCAGTAGTTTAAACTGTGATAATTCAGTCAGTCAGTCAATCAGTCAGTCAGCTTTTCCTTTTATATATACAGAAGATTGTAAATAATTCACGCTTTTCAGTGTATTCAGAATAATAATTAATTTCAAACTTATTAATCTTCTTCTGGTATTGGAGTTGTTTATTTAAAGACAAATGATAAGAGCATGCTAACTGCGACAATGGGGCCGATTCGCTTGTACACAATCTATAAACTAAACTAAATTAACAGGTCTAAATCTAGTGCTATCCTTTTCCGCAAGCAACATTATGAAAGGGATAGCAATAGATTTAGACGTGCCATTTTAGTTTAGTTTAGAGATTGTGTACAAGAGAATCGACCCCAATGGCACACTGACTGGGGCAGGGGACTGATGTGTCACAACTCACAACTCATCATGTCTCTCAACATTTACCGCTATAATTTTATGAACCCCAGATCCCCTAAATAGGAGGTCGACGTCTTAACCACTAGGTTGTCACCGCGTATATTGCGTTACAAAATTATTAAACAGCCTGAACGTAGACAAATGGGGATCGTCCCTAGAGGAAGTGAATGGTAATGTTTCACGTCAGCACAACAGGCAGCATGTTTGTGTAATGTTCACTTCGCCACCCACACTCGCTGTCCGTGACACGACGTGATGACTGATAGAGAGAGAGCCAGCGCGTGCCAGACTAACAGAATAATTTATTAAACTTTAAGGGTGTCTGGCAGGTGGTTGCCACTATACAGGGTGTAACCAGAACGCTGGCAAAAACGATGACTGGTAATACTATTGATGATTACTGATATGAAACCACAAAACAAAAGGCGAAAAAAAATAAAAAAATCTTATATTTTGTAAAGTTCAGGTATATTGAAAATAAACATCTGACTGACGCTAGAGGTCAACGAACGTTCCGTAAGTAGGCCACTCGGAGTCAATGCCGCGTCCTAGGCGGGGCATTGACTCCGAGTCAATGGCGGAGGGACCTTAGAACAAAGCATAATAGCTTAGGTACTCTTGATTTTATCGGTCTGTTTTTACGAATTCGTGCAAGGTAAAGTCCATTAGTAGCTTTAGTTTTAAGTTAGCGTAAAAATTTTGCACCACTAGACATCATCATATAAACAACTTAACCTCCAATCCGGGTTTATTAGTCTTGGGATGACCCTAATATGAATCAAACGCAGTTCCGATGTCCACAGTCTTATATTCAGGTACACTTGTAACATCCACTTAGTTTATATCTAGCTTAATTAATCACCTAGTACTTATATCTCGCTTAATTACTTTTATCTCGTCCATCTTTTTCTCTCACTGCGTCCGTCCGACGCCGCTACCACTGTCACACCTCCACTCACGGGTGACAGATGGCAGGTTTTCTGTGTTGCCTACAGTCGTCCATCCTGCTCCAGATATGTCCTCATATCTGACCACTCGGCCTTCCAACCGAGGGTAATGCCCTCATACCCATAACTCAATAGGAGCAACATAGAATACCTTAACAGTCCTATATTATAATTAATATGATTAGTATAATAATTCCTCTAACAGATCAAAGCTAACATTGTTAGATTTAACAAGTGCACAAAACAAGTGCCAATGAGACCTACAAAATACTGGTATCAATAATCATTATGTACATTGCAATCAACATCTTTAAGTCTAATTCTTATAAATACACAACAAATCACACTGAGATAAGTAAATAGTAAATACTATAAGTCATTCTGATTTAAGCTTGATATTAAGAAAATTGTATGATCTAGTTATTGTTAGTGATATACGTATACAACCCATTCACAATAGTATAATCAAATATTGAAATCAACACAATTTATGTTAATACTTAATACAAGGAAATTATAGTGAAATCAATAATTTTATTTTTAAATATTATTATGAACTACATATTCTTCAAGTTTGTATTTGTATTTAGTAATACGTGAATAAATATTTGCATGGCAAATGTGGCAATACTAATTATGAGAATTATAAAACATCTTTGGTAATTTGCATTTAAAGCGAATAAAATATAATCAACCTTAAACAAAACAACAACGAGGAAAGAAAAGAAGGATAGTGAATTATCACCAACTTGAATTCTGAGTGCTAAGTACTCTATGATTTTAAACAATGTCACTATCAGTTTTCAATTAAAGTAAGTTTGTTTGCCCTTTCCTTCTTACCACTGTAATGACATGAATTCTAATCCTACATAATGCTCTAATGCAACACAAATTACAATATTTTCACTAGTATATACATTTTAAGAGATATGGTAAGAGTTGTTGGATCCCATTGACCATTACTAACACTTTATACAAAATTAATCACAAAGTTTTACAATATACTAATGAACCTAACTACTTCTGTAGACTTCATAATTTCTTTAAACTTAAAAATAAATTAAAAGAATATCTTATAATCCAATGTTCTCATACAATTGATGAATATTTGATATGAGTTGACCTTGATTATAATGTCTTTGTAGTGTTTCATGCATTACCAATTTGACTATCGTGAATTGACATTTAATTATTCTCAAGTGGTACCTACTGATTGACACCGTTGAAAAAAAAAATAAAAAATATATATATATATATTACAATATAAGTATGTAACGTAAAACAAATAATAAGAAAACAATATGCCAATCTTTAATTGCATATATGTAGTATTATACTAAGCAATATCGGTAAGTATATGAATAATGATTGTAAAATAATTTTGCAGACCAGAAAGGCAGAGATGTCGGCACAGATATTATGTGACCATATTTTGTACTCTACTTGAATAACAATAAAAGATAATTACCTATCAAATTGAGTTATTGAATATTGAACCTATGTCTACGAAGTCAAGATAAATAATATGGTTAAATGTAGTTGTTATTATTAATAAGTACTAAGATCGAAACAAACCACAATGTATTCTAAGGAGACCCCAATAATCATATTATTCCAGAAATTTAAAGAAACATGAATCCACTAATTGATAATGATACACACAGTACAGATCACTATGAGATCTACAATGTGTAAAATGTAATCCTATATTTTCAAATAACTGAGACGACTGCCTCTGACTGTATCTCGATTGTAGCACAACAAATACTATTATTAATATAACAAAATAAGTCACAATGATGTTAGCCAAGGTATTATTGTATTATTATAAACTCGTTACCTGTGATGCCCCATATCATCCTTGCACTAGGGGCAGATGCATGCATAACTGTGTCTACCATAAGCCCCGTAAGTGCGATAGAGAGCGCAACAGACGGCGTTTTGTTGCCCCATTTTATTGTCTCGCAAGCAACGAGTCCTTCATGGCACTATAGACTTAATTGATGTAACCTACAATAAAATCTGATTTCTGGAAACTTCCATTCTTGTACATTCTTGAGCGCGTAAGGACGAACGATGCCAGAGACCCTCGTCCTCTTATGATAATATGGTTAACTTGAACACGGTGATTGAGGACAAACAGCACCAAACGCTGCACCAACCCAGCGTCATGCTGAGCCGTGAATTGCCGCATCGGTCACCGTTGCTTGTCTCGTGTCAGTGTGTAACAAATGAATGACAAAGATGTAGGAAATTATTTCGTGATACATTGGTGTACTTATACGCTTTAATAACATATCAGCGATCCATACATTAATACCTAGCGAGTGAAGTAAGCAAGCCTTCGTGCGCGAACTGCGTATATAGTCTATTGGAATAGATGTTACTTGAAATAGTATTTAAGAATTTGCTCTTTACTGTGCTGTTTCCACCAAACATCAACGTAATACAATGAGTGACTGCGAAGATGTACATTAACATGAACCGATATTTAGCATTTACAATCAGCATGTCATTTTAGATCTACTTAAAGGGTCTATACAACTTCTAGCTACTACGTACCGAATTCAGCAAGACATAATTAATATATCATTACGGAATACGTCAATTATAAGAACTTTAATTTGAATTTAAGTAACCCTTGAACATTAGTGAGTATCTGCTAGAACAGGTAAAGTGATTTCCAACCATGATATCTACTTCTGTACCTCTATTCTGTAGATAAATCTATTATTATTAATAAAAAGGATACACCCCCTTTCCACTTGCCGACCCCGAATTAGTCTGCTGTTTTCCATCAAATTAACTAGACTCCCTCTTGTCACCATCGCGACCCGATCAGTTGCTGAAGTTCATACTGAAGATCACCGTCCACTCGCATCGGGATTATCGAATCAGGTTTTACCAGACTATTATTGTTCGTCATTTTTTCAGACGCTTCGTCAGCCGTTTTCCAATTCGTTTGTTGGTTCTTACTAGGACCAGCTTTTGTCACCGGAATACGATCCATTGTTTACGTCAGTATTGCCACCTTCCATTCTGTCATTCTTGATTCCTTATTCTTAGGTCTATATTATAGTCAATGCTGCCCTCCTTTGGCACGATTGCTACAAAATCAAAATTTCCACTTGCTGTATGTCACAATTGGGACATGAATTAAATTTTCCAATAACCATATGTCTCATTTGGAAACATATAAATAGACAACCTTGGACACAATTGGGACAAGTTATATTACATAACTATTCTCAGTAATTACCGCTTATCACACCAGGAATAAGTCCATACATAAGTCGGTATTCTTTTCTCCCATTTGCCACTTGGTTCATCATAAATATTCTCAGGAATCACCGCTTATCACACGAGGAATAAGTCCATACATAAGTCGGTATTCGTTTTTCCTATTTGGCTTGTTGGCTTATCATAAACTATTCTCAAGAATCACCGCTTATCTCACCAGGAATAAGTCCATACATAAGTCGGTATTCTTTTCTCTCATTTGCCGGTTGGTTCATCATAAAATATTCTCAGGAATCACCGCTTATCACACCAGGAATAAATCCATACATAAGTCGGTATTCTTTTCAACTATTCTCAGGAATCACCGCTTATCGCACCAGGAATAAGTCCATACATAAGTCGGTATTCGTTTCCTTATTTGCTTGTTAGGTTATCATAAAATACTCTCAAGAATCGCCGCTTATCACACCAGGAATAAGTCCCATACATAAGTCGGTATTCTTCTCTCTTATTTGCTCGTTAGGTTATCATAAAATACTCTCAAGAATCACCGCTTATCACACTAGGATAAGTCCATACATAAGTCGGTATTTCTTTCAGATATTCTCAGGAATCACCGCTTATCGCACCAGGAGTAAGTCCATACATAAGTCGGTATTCGTTTCTAATATCTCAGGGATCACCGCTTATCGCACCAGGACTAAGTCCATACATAGTCGGTATCCTTTTCTCTTATTCACTGGTTGTCAGTTCGTTTAGAGTCTAAAAATAATAATCACATTCATAACAATGACACGTTATATCATAAACAATATTAAACACACCATTTTTTTTTTTATTAGCTTCCCCAAGACAGCCACCAGAAGCGATTATTTGTGTACAGTCAATAGAATGAATATTATAGTGTCAACGTTTATGGGCAAACCCGC